>NC_064926.1:209662591-210262591 GCF_023897955.1 Schistocerca gregaria | reverse complement strand
ATTCATCAACATATCATGGATTTAATCAATTATTTCTGAAGTCGTAACCTTCACAGGGCGTCCAGAACGTTCAGCATCACTTGTGCCCATATGGCCGCTCCAAAAATTTGGAAACAACTTATAAACTGTTCTAATCGAAGGTACAGAGTCACTGTAATGTTTATCAAGCTTCTCCATAGTGTCCTAACGCGTTTTGCCTTTCATAAACTAATGTTTAACCAACATACTAAATTCTTTTTCGTCAATTTTTTGAGAATCACTCGACGTCTTTGATTCACACGAATGCCAAACACAAAGAAATAGACCAATATGGCTGAAACTTTGTGTTCTTTCTTTCCAAAGGTGATACTAACTAAACATGACCTCGAACGCGCCGGTGGTGGCATCTCTCGGACTTTGTACGGACTTTTCAAACGGCCCTCGTATACAGGGAGTTCTTGGCATAGAGTCTTGTTACGAATATCAGCTCATCACTGCTTCGATTGTACAATCCGTATTAGAGAACCACGCAGCTACTACATCGAAACAGCGCACAAAAATACAAAAAGGAAGTCAAAAAAATTTATAGTGCGCTCCTTTTAATTATTTATTGTTGCTTTGGAGCACGAGCTGCTCTCAGCACTCTTGTCATTGCATCGTACAGAGAACAACTTCTTTCGACAGTTGTTGTAAGATGCTTTGCTTTGCCGAACTAGTACCTGTACGAGTAAGACTAGCGCTCTCTCCTCTGCCTCCCCACCATGTCACCCTCTGACGTCACGGAGGCATTTGCAGAAGCTTCCCTACTACCTACTACATCTACCGGAACTAAGCTGGCGCCCCTCCTGATGTATTCTCTTCTCTAGTGGAACTGAGGGAAGAGCTTAGGACGGGATGCAGGGTGGGGAGCGGGGGGGGGGGGGGGGGGGGGTGGACGTTGGACTTCCTCTCTGTAGAATATGTTGCTCTGTACACCCTGTGGTGCTCCGCGGTAGCGTCCATCAGGCTGTGGTCGGGCTCCCTCCCCTGGTTAGCACCACTGCACAGTAGAGCTCTACATCTACATCAACATTTATACTCCGCAAGCCACCCAACGGTGTGTGGCGGAGGGCACTTTACGTGCCACTGTCATTACCTCCCTTTCCTGTTCCACTCGTGTATGGTTCGCGGGAAGAACAAATGCCGGAAAGCTTCCGTGCGCGCTCGTATCTCTCTAATTTTACATTCGTGATCTCCTCGGGAGGTATAAGTAGGGGGAAGCAATATATTCGATACCTCATCCAGAAACGCACCCTCTCGAAACGTGGCGAGCAAGCTACACCGCGATGCAGAGCGCCTCTCTTGCAGAGTCTCCCACTTGAGTTTGTTAAACATCTCCGTAACGCTATCACGGTTACCAAATAACCCTGTGACGAAACGCGCCGCTCTTCTTTGGATCTTCTCTATCTCCTCCGTCAACCCGATCTGGTACGGATCCCACACTGATGAGCAATACTCAAGTATAGGTCGAACGAGTGTTTTGTAAGCCACCTCCTTTGTTGATGGACTACATTTTCTAAGGACTCTCCCAATGAATCTCAACCTGGTACCCTCCTTACCAACAATTAATTTTATATGATCATTCCACTTAAAGTCGCTCCGCACGTATACTCCCAGATATTTTACAGAAGTAACTGCTACCAGTGTTTGTTCCGCTATCATATAATCATACAATAAAGGATCCTTCTTCCTATGTATTAGCAATACATTACATTTGTCTATGTTAAGAGTCAGTTGCCACGCCCTGCACCAAGTGCCTATCCGCTGCAGATCTTCCTGCATTTCGCTACAATTTTCTAACGCTGCAACTTCTCTGTATACTACAGCATCATCCGCGAAAAGCCGCATGGAACTTCCGACACTATCTACTAGGTCATTTATATATATTGTGAAAAGCAATGGTCCCATAACACTTACCTGTGACACGCCAGAGGTTACTTTAACGTCTGTAGACGTCACTCCATTGATAACAACATGCTGTGTTCTGTTTGCTAAAAACTCTTCAATCCAGCCACACAGCTGGTCTGATATTCCGTAGGCTCTTACTTTGTTTATCAGGCTACAGTGCGGAACTGTATCGAACGCTTTCCGGAAGTCAAGGAAAATAGCATCTACCTGTGAGCCTGTATCTAATATTTTCTGGGTCTCATGAACAAATAAAGCGAGTTGGGTCTCACACGATCGTTGTTTCCGGAATCAATGTTGATTCCTACAGAGTAGATTCTGGGTTTCCAAAAACGACACGATACTCGAGCAAAAAACATGTTCTAAAATTCTACAACAAATTGACGACAGAGATATAGGTCTATAGTTTTGCGCATCTGCTCGACGACCCTTCTTGAAGTCCGTCCTCCGGTGCGCCTTGTGTGCTGCTCGCTGCCGCAAATTCTCCCAAGATGTGTGCGTGACCTCGCATGCCGGACAGCGCACCAGCCTCGACGATAGCGCGTCCAACTGAAACCGACCCAGTTTAGCTTACATGTCTCCATATTCACAATTTTGACCAAAGCGAAGAATGAATTCATTACGTTGGTAAGTTCCTGGCTTCTGTCCTTGAGCACGAACTCTTCTAATACAGCTATGAAATTTGACGTGCACCAGTTTTCCATTTCTTCTGTCAGAATCCCTCCAAAATCACACATATTCGTACGTCAACGACAGAGCGAGGCCGTACTCTAGACAATGCAGTAATGCCCCGTCGAACATTCGTCATGCAACCAGAATTCCGCTAAACCTGTTGAAACATAGACATTATTATTACACACATATCTGTACTAATAATAAATGTGTAAAACACTCGTGTCTGTGTGTTTCTTATCGAACCCGCTAATCTTATAACTACTAGACGAATTTTCCTGGCGTCTTTGCAAGGTAACGTGAGCATAGCTTGGCGCACCGTACTGGATTTAGTTCATGAAAATCGGATCATGGGAAAAAATATCGTCATTTTTACCACAACTTTCTCATCTGTGTGTCTGAACACCTAATTTCCAAAACTACCATACGCATTTTTGTGGGGTTTTTACTGGTAACTACAGAATAGCTAGTGGAACCGTCTAGGCTTTTTCGGGTCACGAAAAAAGATACTGATACATACTATAAAAATGTATGTATGTTATGAGTACATAATTATGTACTATTTTCCACATCTCCCCCAAAACTACTGGACTAATTTCGACCAGACTTGATACATATGTCAGTTACTGTGTGGGAAGAATCGCTGTGGGGATGAGAAGTACCTGTCTTTCACAGTGAGTGTGCGGGGGTCGCAAAGAAGTGTAGGCCATGCCTCTCGAATACCCAGATTACATTCATTCTTGCATTCTTGAAGACAAGAGTACTTAGTGACTAGCAACAAATTTTTTGCATAACATCAAACCCTTACGAAACTTGTTCTGGCCGACTCGTCACACGTAACGATGAAAGGGAGAATAGTTTACCGCTAACCCCGGTCTCGCTGTTCTTCTTCGCATCAGGCGTGACGTTTTAACTTTTTACTTCTTTACTACCAACTGTATTCACCAGACAGTTTGCAGGCAGTGTTCTCTTATACCACTAAATGTATCTACAAAATTATATCTATACACGACACATAGTTCAGGATATATGACGTTGTAGCGACCTGGGGCGTCAGTCGAAACGGATGTCGGTTAATCAGCTGATCGGCCGGCGGATGTCAACAGGGTTCGCGCGCTCACCGTCAGGAGCGCTGTGAGACGGTTTCTCCTTGCCGCAGCGCGCGCTCAATGAAAATAATCATTTGCTTTGACTTCTTAGTATTCCTGTTACTGTTACTGTTTCCTCACTTAGTTACCAAAATACTAGTAATATTCGTTGCCCTGGAAGTTTTTCATAATGTTTCTCCTGCTGTTATGTGAGCTTAAAATAAACTTCTCGTGTAAATAAAGTGTTGAACAGAATTGTACGTCTCGCGTATCTCATTCCTGCTGCCGACAACAACACGATAACGAGATCGCAAGTACAACACACGCAACTTGCGGCAACGTCATAAACAATGAGGTGCGTGAAAAACTACATCATGCTTTACATTTAAATTTATTATTGCCAACCCGCTGAACTAATTCCGATAAAATTTGGCAAGGACATACCTTGAACCTTAAGGAAGATCGTAAGCTCCTCTTTAAAGTGTGTCGTTCAAGATCAATATTGGTATGAAGAGTACTCCGTGAATTTGTGAAAATATTTACTCACTGGCAATGCTATTTACATTTTGACTTTTGATTTTTATCATATTTGTCAACAGGCTGTTCTTGGTTGATGTGTGCTATGTGATATGAATCAAAGTAATGAGTACAGCGCTTATACTATCTTCTGTGTGTTTATTCCACACTTACACATTATTTGTTGCATCATATACACGTTGCATAACATATAGCTACTCTGCTCATTATCCAGTATTTGAGACGAAGAAAACTGAGTGACATGCATCAGACTTTGCAAATAAATTAAGACCTTTAAGAAACTTTTTGTCTCTGAGAACCCCCACAAATTATAAAATGGTTCAAATGGCTCCGAGCACTATGGGACTTAACATCTACGGTCATCAGTCCCCTAGAACTGAGAACTACTTAAACCTAACCAACCTAAGGACATCACACAACACCCAGCTATCACGAGGCAGAGAAAATCCCTGACCCCGTCGGGAATCGAACCCGGGAACCCGGGCGTGGGAAGTGAGAACGCTACCGCACGACCACGATGTGCGGGCAAATTACAAAAGGAAGAACGTATATCGCTTACTACATTTTTTCTGTAAAAGTTTCTCGTGAGGCACGACATCATGACCTTTACATTTATTGCTTCTTTGCTACGGACTCTATACGCAACACATTCAACAGACTGAACCTAAATATGCTGCTGAATGTACGTGCCGAATCATATCACTTTACGACACATTGTTCAGGAGATATTACTGGAGAAGGAGATGGACAAATATTGTGGACTGGCGATGGTGAATAGAGAGAAAAGGGGGGGGGGGGGGGAAAGACCGGCAGGGAGTGGGGATTGGAATAAAAACTTACCAGGGCAATGCCGGGAAACCAGCTAATTGTATCCTACAATTCGATCTGACTGCGGAATTCGATAGTTACGACGGTATCGACGTCAGGAAGCATGGATCGCCAGACAGAAGAAGTTTACTATTTTCGTGGTCTATTACTTTTCTGCACTCTTTCCGCAACATCTGCGGTTACGTACAGTCAGGGGCAAATTCAGATTACGCTAGCGCTCAAAGCAAAAGTTCACTTGCTCCATGGGCAGCTTGGTCGTTCTCTGAACGTACAGTGGTCTGTTTCACACTGAGACACAAGGTACTACAGTTCTCTCTTAAATCCAAGTGATAAACGAGTACATACATGGAACGAAAACCTTTGGACGCAACACAACCATGCACTGACGAATTTCACTCAGTATGCGGTTCCTCCGATAAATCAGCGATCGCGTTTGGATACCCTGTGACGGAAATGCGAAATTGAATGATCCATCGTGACAAACAATTTCGTGTTCAATTGTCTCCGTGTAATTCGTTGCATATACATGTAATCAAAAGTATCCGGACATGTGGCTGAAAATGACTTACATGTTCGTGGCGCCCCCCCCCCCCCCCCCCATCGATAATACTGGAATTCAATACGATGTTGGCCCACCGTAGCCTAGGTCACAGCTTCCACTCCCGCAACTATACGTTCAATCAGGTGCTGGAAAGTCTCGTGAGAAATGGCAGCCTATTCTACACCGAGTGCTGAACTGAGGAGAGGTATCAGTGTCGAACGGTGAGGCCTGGCACAAAGTCGGAGTTCCAAAACATCCCAAAGGTATTCTATAGGATTTAATTCAGGCCTCTGTGCAGGCCAGTCCACTACATGGATGTTACTGTCGTATAACAACACCACCGCAGGCAGTGCATTATCAACAGATGCTCGATCGGGTTGAAAGATGCAGTTTTCATCCTCGAATTGTTCAACAGTGGAAAGCAAGAAGGTGCTTAAAACATCGATGTAGGCCTGTGCTGTGGTAGTACCATTCAAAACAACAAGGGGAGCAAGCCCCCTCCATCAAAAACACGACCACACCGTAACACCACCGCCTCCGAATTTTGCTGTTGGCAGTACACACGCTGGCAGATGTTGTTCACCGGGCGTTCGCTATACCCCCACCCTGCCATCGGATCGCCACATTGTGTACCGTGATTCGTCACTCCACACAACGTTTTTCCACTGTCCAATCGCCCAATGCTTACGCTCCTTACACCAATCGAGGCGTCGTTTGGCATTTTCCCGGCCTGATGTGTGGCTTATGAGCAGCCGCTCGAGCCTGAAATCCAAGGTATCTCACCTCCCGCTGTGGATCCTGATGCAGTTTCGAATTCATGTGCGATGGTCTCGATAGATATCTGCCTATTACGCATTACGACCCTCTTCAACTGTCGGCGGTCTCTGTCAGTCAACAAACGAGGTCGGCCTGTATGCTTTTGAACTGTACGCGACCCTTCACGTTTCCACTTCACTATCACATCGGAAACAGTGGACCTAGGGATGTTTAGGGGTGTAGAAATCTCGCGTACAGACGAATGACACAAGTGACACCCTATCACCTGACCACGTTCGAAGTCCGTGAGTTCCGCAGAGCGCCCCATTCTGCTCTCTCATGATGTCTAATGACTACTGAGGTCGCTGCTATGGAGTACCTGACAGTAGGTGGCAGCACAATGCACCTCTTTGTGGGTGTCCGGATACTTTTGGTCACATACTGTACCTACAATTTTCCGTTATGTATTGAAAAGGGGGATATGTTTGGGATGCGAGAAATCAGGAAGGCATAGCCTCATCACAAACAGGGGATTTGATTCTATTTGTGAGAGGAAACTGGGCGAGCACACAACGAAAGGGACCGGCGCAGGCAGAAAGTAAGAAGGAAATGTCTCATCACTAGCTCCGACTAACTACAATGAAACCGTAAATTAACTATGTGATATGGGGAAAATTGGCATTCTTTAAATTGCCTACTTATGACACTCTTTAAATGCGCGAACTACGGGCGTTATAACGTCCCTTAGTCACGTGGCTGTCGAATCCATCGTACAAGTATAGACCCAATCCACTTTAGTTCCAAAAATAATGCAGTGTGTTCCGCAACACAAAACCGCGTTCGAGAAACTAAAGAAAAGAGTCTATACCAGAAGCACCACTGACTTCTACCAATGATCACATGGGTGGTTCGTGGATCACACAAGATCCACGGCCTCGATCAAAATCGTCACACGAAATGATTAAAGTACGCTAGCGATAAGCAAAACGAATATAACTGAATCACTCCTCCCCCCTGGTGGCGCTGATGCCATAAGGTTTGAACGCGAGCTACCTTATAAACTTCGCCCCGTATTTACAATTAGGAGCACGTTCTAGTAGAAATGTCTGTACTCACCGAAGTCTGGAACAAAAGTTTCTCGTCCCGGAACTTAACATCCCCTGCTGGACGCAGAGTCCAGACCAAAATTCTTATGGTGGGGACAGTCTCGGCCAGTCTCCAACGGCAACTGCACAACGCGCCGTCCTAAAAGTCAATTAGTGTGACGCAAAGAGCCCAGGATGCTAACGGCCGCAGCGCCTTGAGGGCCAGAGGACTTTCCTATTACCTTCTGGAAGCTTCCACACGTAACCTCCCCTGCACGGCCGCGAGGTGTAAGCACACACAGGGTGGGTAATATAAACAGGGACAAAGACTCAACAAAGCATACATAGCTAACAACACAATACAGAACAGACATGGAAGAAATACCAGCAACACTGATAAACACAGCCGGTCTGGAATATATGAATTAACATGAAATTGCTGTCAGCTTGCATATGTGTATCAAAGATGCGGAAATTTTAGGGTCATGTATACTGAACAGCCCAGACCGTCGAAAAGCAGTAGCTCACACTCAAAATTTGCGGTCACGTGACAGCACAAAATCACCATCCAACCAACATTGACTTGGAAATCCTTAAAATTAGCAACCGCCTATACCCAAAAATTAACGATAGAAGAACATTATCACATCGAAAAATAATATCCGATGGAAATAAGGTACTCAAGTAATACACATCACTGTGAATAAAACTCTCTTTGTCACAATAGATGAACTACATACCTGTAAATAAACCTACCCGAAAACAACATATGATCAGTTTCTAGTACTAAATTCCTGTCTCCCAACACTGCACACCATTCACTCTACATGCCTATCCACAACGCCCTCAGTCTCTCTCTCTCTCTCTCTCTCTCTCTCTCTCTCTCTCTCTCTCTCTCCCACACACACACACATACACACACTCACACACACACACACATACACACACTCACACACACACACACTTGAACTAAACACCACAAACATCAACAACACTTAAGATCCACGCGTCACATACCAAACAAACATGACACGAAACAAATAAACACTAAAGAGTCACAACAACACGTAATGGCGGTGAAAACTCTGTGCTTGGAAAGAAATCGTATAAGCTGAATGTTTAACGACAGAAACGAAAAAATAAGCGTGTTATCTCGTAACAAAGCCACAGCACAAAAAACTTTAAGTAAAACACCAAAAGACAGGACACACAGTGATTGTCGGTCATAAATGCTTAATGAACATAAAAATAAAACAACATTTTACTAATTGCAGATGACAAGTCGTGATTGCACACGAGACCTAAATCTATTAGCATAAATATCCAGTAGCTCCATGCGAGGTATGTAAACAAATGCATACATTAACTTTATTTTCAAATGCACTATAAGACTAGAAACGTGAGATATATCGTAAATGAACAACACAGGACACCTCAACTGGGTGATGAATGTCTCAACTCTGTACTGTATGAGAGCCAATGTAAAAACATTTGACAATGACGCTAATTTTGGAAAAGTAAATATTTTGTACCAATAGTTTCTTTAAATCTTAACACATAACAATTCTGCAAAAGGAAATTAAACAAACCGATTGAAGACGTCTCAAAAAGTGCTGAAACATATCTGGGTGACAAAAAAGCTACTCGTTCGTGATGACGAGATTGAAAATATGTGTGTTGATATGCAGGAAATTATTTAGATATTTAAGGGAGACGAATATTTTATTGTAGTTAGTGACTGGAATAATGTAGTAGGAAAAGAATGAGAGAAAAATAGTTGGAATTCTTGGAGTGGAAGAAAGGAATGAAAGATCAAGCCACTTGGTAGATAATTTAATCATCTGTAGCTCTTGGCTTAAGAATCATGAAAGAAGGTGGTTTACGTGGCAGAGATCCCGTGCTCTCAAATTGATTTATAGGGAGAACCAGACACCGAAAAAATTTCACAGATTGTTCAGGGATATTTTGGTATTACGGACCTATGGTCCCAGTGGATGATCACAATTCCATTGCATTTGTTTTATTTCTTGCACTCACTTATCTGTCTGTAGTGCTCTGAAAATATGTACATGACACCACAAATGCCGACGGTATGCACAGTGTCTCGTTTGGCAACACCTGTTCCATTTACTCGTGGTAGTTGTTCACAACAGTAAGGCCAACTAAGTCTTCCGCTTCAGTACTGCTCGATTCTTTCTCTTTCTTTATCGGCTGAGTTAGTCTTCCTTTAATTGCGATACACCTCCCTTAAATATTCCACTACTTCAATGTTGATGAATATTCTTTATAACAATATTGCTAAGTAATATTCATTATTATGTAAGCATGATTTTCCAGGTTAAAGGTAGTTGACACTGCATATTAGTTTAGAAACAGAACGTAGCTTTTCAAGATAGCTTCAACGTCTAGGAACACATAGTGACGTAACATTCAGTTCCACTGTCCAGGGCTCTTTTAAGTGAAGAGGCAGAGAGTTTAATAGCTTTGATACAATATTTTCAGTTTTTTAATCCTTTCATATGACGTTTCACAGTTTTTCCAAAACATCACAGATTATGACTAAACATAAGTTTCCAAGCTCATAGAGAAACCAAGAGACGTTTTCTCCATTGAAACGATCTGAAAAAGTTGTGTTACAAAACTGAACTGAGCTGAAAGGCTTGTCAAAACATTCTGACGCGCTTAGCGCCAAAATGCTACAATATAGAATGCATACATGTTCCAGAATCTTCATAAGCGAAAATATCAGACTACTTACGTTTTTTGGATTATCTAACGATTTTAAATTATATATTACTTTCCGAAAGTTTAAATTTGTCTAAAGATTTTTAGTAATAACATCAAATAATAAAGTTTACAAAATTTATAAATATAAAATTGTGAACCTCCTGTTACATAACAATGTAGATTCCATGTCAATAGTAAAATAAATAAGAGTGTCAGTGGAAACCGGTATACAAAACTAAATAGCAAAAATACTGTAAATGACGTAGCTTCTTTTCAGAGCAATAACGCGTCCACTAATTTTCATAGTTCGTAATCGATACATGACAACATTTCGATAAATAAATAATAAAAATTTACTGAAGGAAAAAAATTGTGACTAATAGTTAGAAAACTCTATGAACATTCACAAATAAGAGATATGTCTCTTACGTGAGAAAATCGTTTCAGTCTACTTAAAATTTAGATCGTGATATTCAATTCATTAATTAAGCAAAAGTTCCGACGCTGCTGGATTCGTTACACAGTATAGATAGGTTTACCAGTAGTTTTCCAAAATGCACCTCGTGTAAGGGATCACTAAATGCAACGGAAGAACGACACAGTGACGCTATGCTCCACTATTCAGCCATCAGTGACAAACCATATATATCACTATCGCACCTGTTTGAAGGTTGTTGCGTTACTCTGTGTTTTGTATTGTATTACTAACATTTATCACTGTTGTAAACGAATGTTTCCACAAGTAAAGGAACTGTGTTGACAAACTGAATAAATCAGAATTACATTATTACTCTGTAACGTACCATCAGAGACAACGGGTTCCTCATACCAAGATACTCAGAAAATATCACTAAACTACTTCGTAAATTTTGTCGGTAGAGTTGCGGTTCACACTGTTTATAAAAATAAGACTGACGTTGATTACAAACTAGATAAGCAGGAATGTCTAGGGAGTGAACGCAAGGCTGTAGCAGCATGTGTAACTAAGTGAAAAATTTATGATACCTAAAGGAAAATTAAGGTAACTTTTGGAGAAAAGAGAAGCTTCTGTATGAGTATCAGGACCTAGGATGGCAAGTCACTACTAAGCAAAGAAGGGTAAGCTGAAACCTGGAAGGATTATACAGAAAGTAGATATAAAAATACCTGAGGACAATATTATAGAAAGAGGACATAAATTAGGTGAAGATGAGATGGGAGTTACGATACTGCGACAAGTATTTGACACAGCAGTCAAACAGCTAAGTCGAAACTAAGCCACTAGACAAGACAGCATTCTCGCAGAATTACTGAGACCCTTGGGTAAGGCAGCCATAACAATATTATTCCACAGGTGTGCAAGATACATGAAACATGCGAAATAACCACAGACGTCGGAAGACAGAAACAGTTCCAATTCCAAACAAGGCAGGTACTCATAGGTGTGCAAATTACCGAATCATGAGTTCAATAAGGCATGGTAGCAGAATACGGACACAAATTATTTACATAAGAATGGAAAAATAGTAGAGAGAAATGGGGGAAGACGCGAGGCAATATTGACCCTACGCCGTATCTTAGTAGGTAGATTGAAGAAAGGCAAAACGAAGTTTTAGCATTTGCAAGTTTTGCGAAAGCTTTTGACAGTGTGGACTGCACTAGCTTTCTTGGAATTCTGAATGTTGCAGGGATAAAAGACAGGGACTGAAAGGTTAATTACAATTTGGACACACTCCGGAAAGCAGTTATAACAGCCGAAGCACATGAACCGAAAGCCACCGAGGAGAAATTTAAAAAGGGAATTAAAATCACAGGGACGATATAAAATCTTTGAGGTTTGCCGATGACATCGAAATTGCGTCAGAGACAGCAAAGGACAAGTGAGAGCAAATGAACGGAACGGATAGAAGATATAAAATCTTTGAGGTTTGCCGATGACATATTAATTACGTCACATAAAGAGTAAAAGAACGGTAATACAATGTTCTCGACTTAAAGCAAGTGAAACTAAGGGAATTAAAGTAGGAAATGTGTTCTACGGCAGAGAAGACACAAGAGTATACAGCTGACTGATAATGACACGAAAAACATTTCTTTAAAAGCTAAATTTGCGAGTATCTAATATCAGATAAAGGGTTAGGAAATCTTTTCTGCAGGTATATATCTAGAGTGTAGCCTTTTATGGAAGTGAAATGTGGACCATAAGCAGTCTATACATGACAATATACACTGAGGAGACAAAGGTTATGGGACTTCTCCTATTGCTGTGTCGGACCTCCTTTCTCCCGGCCTCGTCCAAGAACTCTACGTGGCATGGAACCAACAAATCGCTCGAAGTCCTCTGCAGAAATATTGAGCAATGCTGCCTCTACAGCCATCGTCCATAACTGCGAAAGCATTGTTCGTGCAGAATGTAGTGCACGAACTGAACTCTCGATTATGTCCCATAAGTTTTCGGTAGGATTCATGTTGGGCAATCTGGGTCACCAGATCATTCGCCCGTATTGTCCAGAATGTTTCTCAATACCAATTGCGAAAAATTGTGTGACATCGTTGTTTGTGAACATGAGATTAATGAATGGCTACAAATGGTCTCCAAGTAGCCGATCATAACCATTTCCAGTCAATGATCGCTTCAACTGGACCAGAGGACCCTATCCATTCCATTTAATCCCAACCCTCACCATACGGAGCCACCACCAGCTTGCAGACTACCATGTTGACAAGTTAGGTCCGTGGCTACTTGGCGTCTCCGCCACACTCGGGACCTACCATCAGCTTTTACCAACTGAAACCATGGCACATCTGACCAGGCCACAGTTTTGCAGTCGTCTAGGGCCCACTTGATACGGCCACGAGCCCAGTAGAGACGCTGCAGTCGATGTCGTGGTGTTAGCAAAGGTTCGCGCATCAAAAATGGTTCATATGGCTCTGAGCACTATGGGACTCAACATCTGAGGTCATCAGTCCCCTAGAACTTAGAACTACTCAAACCTAACTAACCCATCACACACTTCCATGCCCAAGACGGATTCGAACCTGCGACCGTAGCGGTCGCGCAGTTTCTGACTGTAGCGCCTAGAACCGCTCGGCCACACCGGCTGGCGTTCTCGCATCAATCGTCTGCGGCCATAGGCCATTATCGCTAAATTTCGGCGCACTGTCGTAACATAACGTCTGTCGTACGTCCCACATTGATTTATGTTATTTCACGCTGTTGCTTGTCTGTTAGCATTTACAACTCTACGAAAATGCCGCTGCTCTCGCTCGTTACGACAAGGCCATCGGCCACTGCCATTGCTTTGTCCTTGGTGAAAGCTAATGCCAGGAGTTTGGTATTCTCAGCAGAGTCTTGACATTGTGGATCTCGGAATACTGAATTCCCTATGCATTTGAAATGGAATGTCCCTTGCGTCTAGCTCCAACTAACATTTCGCGATCAAAGCCTGTTAATTCCCGTCGTGCGGCCATAATCACGTCTGTAAACTTTTCGTGTGTATAACCAGAATGGACGTGATACTACCGCCATCTGTACGTGTGCATATCGCTATTCCGGGTCTTTTGTCAGCTCAATGTAAGCTTTTGAAATGTGGTGCTATATAAGAATTCCGCAGATTGGATGAGTAGATGGAATAATGAATGAGATGGTGTTGAATCAGGTTGCGAAAAAGGAAGTTTACGGTACAACCTGACTAAAGGAAGAGACTACTTAGTAGGACACATCCTGGAACATCAAGGAATTGTCGCTTTGAACTGAAGGAAGTGTTGACTCGGGGATAGGGTGTGATAGGGGTGGAGGGGGCGGGGGGGGGGGGGGGAGGAGAGGGAAATGGAAATTGTAGAGAGTAACCAAGGTCTGAATACATCATGCAGGAAATGAATAGGCTTGCACAGAATAGACCAGCAAGGAGAGACGATTGACTTTCGTATGAAATATTGTTCTCGTTAGTACGAATGTATTTACAATGTTAACTTAACGATTGGGTCCACACCTAATAGGGCTCATTCTGCATCCCTGGCTGGAGAACGTGGCATGATGAAGCACAGCAGGTTTTTTGTGCTGGTTTAAAACTAGATCTAAGGCGACAGATCGAACAAGGTCTGTAACTTGGCCTCCAGGATCATCTGACCCCAATCTTCTGGATTTTTCTGTGTTGCGTCATCGGAAAAGAGAAGTATACTCAGCTGCTCTCTTTCCGGTTGATGAAATGGAGTTGCGAATTGTAGTCTTGTCCATCTTTAGGAGATGATCAGTAGGTGTTTGAAAGATTTCATAAGTCACTGGTGAGTGGAGACCACTATTGGATCTAAATGCGAGGACACTTTGAACACCTCCTTTGGCGGGTGCGACTGTACAGGAAATTGTAAAGCGTAATGTACATGAGTTGTATGGTTTTCTTGTTAAGGTGGACCATGAGTGAAACAGGAGTCTACTTGCATGGAGACTCAGTGGAAAAGGCGCCATTTCAAATTTATTTATTCTCTAATTAGGATAGTATTTCGTACTAGAGTCAGTAGTAGACGGTAACCACGTGTTCGTTATTAACTTGCAAAGGACTCTTTTGCAGACCCTTTTTTACTGTAATGTTTTTGGTGTATTATCAGCTTTCGCGTTTAGTTACCATACGCAAATACTCAGCTTGTTCCATTTATCAGATGACCGCGTGCACAGTGCAATAGATGGAGGGGTTCGGAGCGCTCCGTTCCCAGCGCCTACCGCAGTACCAGATTTAAAATACTTGCGAATAAATTTTGTACTCACCCAGGTCGCGCTAAAAGATGTTGGAACTGCCTATTGTCTTCCACGCATTTCTGTCGCCTGCTCAAGAATTTGTTCTCACACGAAGTAATTTTATTTGAGAAATTAAATTAATTGACTCGCGCATGTTATTCTTCAATTCCTGTAACCTTTGCGGGTTTGTTGTCTACGCATTATCCATTAATGCTGCTGACAAACAGAAATGGCTTGGGGCTAAATCGGGACTTCCGAGATGGCCTCATGTTGTTGCTAATGGGTCTGCCGTGGAACACATCCTGAACTGCCGTGTGAGCCCTTGCCGAATTCTGTAGAAAAACGCGGAGTTCCGTTCTCTTTTACTGAAAAACAAAACACGACAAGTTCCATCACTTGGTTTCCCAGAAACTACGCTCAGTGGAAGAGTGGTCAAAATAAGCTCACACTTTTCTCATAATACTTGACTGTTTCTTAGAAAATGGCAGTCGACTTTCTCGAGGTATTTAATGTGTCTGTAAGCGAGTCCTTACGTCACCAGAAGCGATGACGCAGCGGCAAGCATCACAGCCACACACTTTCGCCTCTCGTGTTCGAAATCCGATTTTTTTAAAATTTCGTTTTTCTGCTCATGCCTTCAGACGATTGTATCGTGAAAGTTTCCCAGTGTATACTAAAATAACGTTGTCGTTATTCGTCTGTCACACACATCAAGAGCCGGCCGTTGTGGCCGAATGGTTCTAAGGGCTACAGCCTGTAGCCGCGCGACCGCTACGGACGCACGTTCGAATCCTGTCTCGGGCATGCATGTGTGTGCTGTCCTTAGGTTAGTTAGGTTTATGTAGTTCTAAGTTCCAGGGGACTGATGACCTCAGAAGTCCCATAGCGCTCAGAGCCATTTGAACCATTTGAACACATCAAGAAAAGTTTTGTATCACCCCAGTTCCCTGAACTCCGGAAAACAGACGTTGACTGTGGATATTGTAGCACAGACACAGTCCCTTTGACGTTTCGGAGATGTTAGTAATCCCGCCCAAAAATGTAAACAACCACGCATGAACAGAGCCTATTACACGGAGAGGGTCCGACAGCCGATCAGTTCCAGTCGTTCCACCAGGAAGGAGGTACACGGCTCGTGTTACCTGTAGTCCAACCATGCCTAGACGGTCAATACCGCAGTTCGAAGGCGTCCGCATTGTTACTTTGTGCCAGGAAGGGCTCTCAACAAGGGAAGTGTCCAGGCGTCTCGAAGTGAACCAAAGTGATGTTGTTCAGACATGGAGGAGGTACAGAAAGACAGGAACTGTCGATGACATACCTCGCTCAGGCCGCCCAAGGGCTGTTACTGAAGTTGATGAACACTACCTACGGATTATGGCTCGGAGGAACCCTGACAGCAACGCCACCATGTTGAATAATGCTTTTCGAGCAGCCACAGGACGTCGTGTTACGACTCAAACTGAGTACAATAGGCTGCATGATGCGCAACTTCACCCCCGACGTCCATCGGTAGGTCCATCTTCGCAACCACGAGAACATACAGCGCGGTACAGATGGGCCCAACAACATGCAGAATGGATCACTCAGGATTGGCGTCATTTTCTCTTCACCGATGAGTATCGCATATGCCTTCAACCAGATAATCGTTGGAGACGTGTTTGGAGGCAACCCGGTCAGACTGAACGCCTTAGACACACGGTCCAGCGAGTGCAGCAAGGTGGAGGTCCCCTGCTGTTTTGGGGTAGCATTATGTGGGGCCGACATACGCCGCTGGTGGTCATGGAAGGTGCTGTAACGGCTGCAAGGTGAATGCTATCCTCCGATCGATAGTGCAAGCATGTTGCTGAGGCATTCGTCTTCATAGGCGAAAATTCGCGCCCCCATTGAGCACATCTTGTGAATGACTTCTTTCAGGATAACGACATCGGTCGACTAGAGTGGCCAGCATGTTCTCCAGCCATGAACCCTATCAAATATGCCTGGAATAGATTGAAAAGGGCTGTTTACGGACGACGTCATCCACCAACTACTCTGACGGATCTACGCCGAATCGCTGTTGAGGAGTAGAACAATGTCGACCACCAGTGCCTTGATGAACACGTGGACAGTAGACCGCGATGAAGACAGGCATGCATCAATGGAAGAGCACGTGCTACTGAGTATTAGAGGTACCGGGGTGTACAGCAATCTGGACCAGCACCTCTAAAAGTTCTCACTGTATGGTGGTAAAACAGGCAATCTATGGTTTACATGAGCAATAAAAAGGGTCGAAATGATGTTTATGTTGATCTCTATTCCAGTTTTCTGTACAGGTTCCGGAACTTTCGTAACCGAGGTGATGCAACACTTTTTTGATGTGTATAATTGTAGAGTGAATGAATTAAAAGAAAAAAGATAGTAAATAAATGGACGAATTATTGAAATTTTTTTGGAGAAATTCCAGTGGTGTATGTTAATTCATGGTAATCTGTGAGCGCCGGTTTTCGGCAAAGTTATCCGTTACATGTGATTTGCCACTAAGTTATTGCCAACAAATGAAATCTTCAGCAATGTTAATGACGATTCGTTGTGGAATGACATTCATACGAAGAAATGTCGCTCTAGCAAACCTACCTTCGAGGTATTCTCATAGTCTTCGGAATTTCTGTTTCGATTGTTTCTACGATCGGTATCGTCCAAGGGAATGTACCAAATCCTCCTGAACAATTAAGACAAAAATAAAATATAAGAATTAATAACTGAAAAAGATTGCAGTGTAAGAAAATGAGAATTTAAAAACGTTGTAACACCTGAAAACGCCATAACACATTTATTATATAATAAATGTATGACACTTATTGTGAAACGCAGTTGTTATTTTGCAATTAATGTGAACCTATATATCACATAAGTTGATAAGAAACACTCGTGTAGTAGCCTTATGCGAACACGAGTAGATAAACGAAAAAAGCAATTAAATAACATAAATGAAAGCAATAACCGGGTTTCGAACACAGGACTCAAAAGTGAGAGGCTGCGGCGCTCGCCGCTCTGCCACCAGCTGCGCTGAGCTATTCGTGCGCTAAAAGGGATCTACGTTACGTTGAAAACTTTGCGGATCGTTTTCTCAGAAACGGTCGAGTATCTACGAGTAACGCGAGACCCGTGTTCGTGTATTCAAACCACTCTTCCTGTGAACGAAATTTCTGGGAAACCGGCTTATGGCACTTTCCCCGTTCTCCTCGTAAGCTACAAAATGGTTTGCGCAGATTTTTATCGGTTAAGTGTACCATTAAGAAAAGTTTGGGATAACGGCGTACCTGACACCTACTTTATAATCGTGGAGGGGTTTCTCGTGAAGTAGAATAAATCAGTCAGCGTTCCAGCGTCGACAGTTTTGGGAATTAACATATGCCCGTAAAAGGAACAAAGCCTCGTTTCAAACAGAATAAGACACGGATTCATCTCCTCGTTATGTACTTGTTTCAAAACCTACTCCCAAAACCTAACCCTGTGCGCGCGATCATCACGCTTAAGTTTCTGCGCTACTGTTACTCTATAGGAATTAGAACAAGTAACTTATCAACTCTGTGTACAGAAGTTGAACAAATTTGCGTTTGCTCCAAATGACGTCTACCATACATTTTAGGGATATTTTTCAGTCGGAATGCAATGTCATCGAGATAAGCTCCTGTGAGCACTGTACATCGCCGTTTACACTTCTTGTCGGTAACACTTACCACGTCACGAAATTTATTGGCTAATTTGTGAATTGCATCACGACTCGGAATTCAAACACCTGGAAACTTCTGTTGGCTCTGAGCAACTATGGGATTTAACTTCTGAGGTCATCAGTCACCTATAACTTAGAACTAGTTAAACTTAACTAACCTAAGGACACCACACACATCCGTGCTCGAGGCAGGATTCGCACCTGCGACCGTAGCGATCTCGCGGTTCCAGACTGTAGCGCCTAGAACCGCTCGGCCACTCCGTCCGGCGAAACATCTGTTAAAAAAATCTCCGGACAGTACGAGTGGAGACTGTATGTACATAAGAATCGTAAATAAACATTAGTTGTGGAATGGAATAATTTGGTCTTGCCATTGTTGCGTTCTCAGACATCACTGTTAGACTCGTGGCGTTTGTTTCACTTTCGGAGCGATATTGTGTGTGTGTGTTTGAGGTTTAAGGGCACTTATTAGCCGAAATGACGCTTAGTGCGGCGTTAGCAGGGAGACGAGGGACCCATTCGTTCGGTCTGCGCGGCTCCGAGGGCCGGCAAACAAAACCCCGAGCGTGGGGTCATCAGGTAAATGGAACACACTGTATATCTGTAATTTACTCGTTTCAGCTATTGTTTCACCAACTAGCGAGGCTAAGCACAAAGTAATGGCACATCCAAAACAGCGCCAAGTATAGCAAACCCGCGACATGCGCTCACAGTGGCAGCGACGACACCCAAAGAGCACAGCGACCGTCGAAAGCATCTCATACAGAGGAATTTCCTACCGAACGGCTATCGTAAAGGCACTATGACTCTTGTGACATTTTCCGAGCGGACGATTAACCCGCGGCGATCAGGGAATCGTAAAGGTAGCTGCCATTTTGCTTTTCATAGCTCTCCATTATCCATACGAACGATCCTTTGTCCATTTCTCCTGCAGCAGCTTCCCTTGAGTGTACTATAGTCAAACGAGAACACTTTGATCTCTCTTTACGGATCTCCAAACCACCAGTGAAACATTCATATTGAATGTGTTATGGCCAGGACCTTGCTGGTTTCGAATTCACCCACATAGACAATCTAGATTTTTTTTAAAGTAGACTGCAACCTGGAATAGCGCACAGCAGTAATGAACTTTCTCAGGAATCTCCATTGTATGAAGTTTTTATACGTTCGAGTTGAACATTCGAATAGCCAAAAAAAAAAAGAAGGGAAATAATCCAGTCGCAAACAGCTGACGGTGAGGTAAAATGCCACGACATCGAGGGTTTGTCTGTGTGGTTTATTTAACGGCACGACAAAAACTACGCTTTCGGTGGAGACTGGGCACATTTGAGCAGGAATAAATTGACCATTCAGTGAATGCTTGAGCAAAGGTTAGCGTAAAATTTAACCCACAGTTCTCCTTTTTAGCGCTTGCTGTAGAATCACACTTTCAGTTCAGAAACCATTGCACTGTTTTCGCAGACTCAGAACCAACGCAAAATAACAGGAACATTGTCTTTCAACATTAATTAGAGAGATGAAATCCTAGGAGGGGTCTACGAATATAAAAGTTTGACCGAACAACCAGTAGCGTCTGCCCTCACCAGGTATTGGTGATGCCACGGTCTTTCTAAAAGCAAGGCAAGTTTGTTTCTCTA
Source organism: Schistocerca gregaria (assembly GCF_023897955.1). Lineage (NCBI taxonomy): Eukaryota > Metazoa > Arthropoda > Insecta > Orthoptera > Acrididae > Schistocerca > Schistocerca gregaria. The sequence goes on along the minus strand of NC_064926.1, from coordinate 210,242,374 downwards.
GACGTCAGACAATCAAAGAAAACTCTTTTCACAACATATTAATTACTTACTTTACTTTACATGTGGCAAGGACCTTATTGACCATACGCCTGCTCTATGAGCCTCTTCCACTTCTGCCTGTCCAATGCGCTGTTTGTCCAGTTGCTGTTGCTGTTCATCCTAGTTGTGTCCTCCCGAGTGTTATCCCGCCATCTGATTCTGGGTGTCACTCTTCTTCTCGTACCATCTATTGTTCTGCTGAATGCCATTCTAGGTAGTCTATTCTCTCTCATTCTTGCTATATGGCCTGCACAGTTCAACATTCTCCTCTTGAGCACTTCGACGATGTTACGGTGTTTGTACAGCCCTCTTAATTCTTCATTCCTTCTTATTCTCCATTCCATGTTATTTTCGTCGTATACAGGTCAAAATATTTTCCTTGGTACTTGTCTTCGGGAATATTAACAGTTTTCCATCATATTTATTTCTAAATATTAATGTTTCACATCCATATAACATCACAGGTATAATGGTCGATTGATATAAGCGGATTTTGAAGTTACTGCTAAGTGATCTTTTTCTTAGAATTTTGATGAAACTAAAAAAGTGTCTTGTTTGCTGTTGATAAACGTGTAGCTATTTCTATATATTTTCTGTTGTTGTTGTTACCAAAAAGACTTCCTAGGTACTTGAAGTGGACAACAGTCTTGAAATTGAATCCATCTACAGTCAGAGGTGCTTCTTTTCTGGTTTTCTTACTTATGGGCAGGTATTCTGTCTTTAATTCACTAAGCCGACCGAGGTGACCGAGAGGTTTTAGGGGCAACAGTCTGGATCCGCGCGACCGCTACGGTCGCTGGTTCGAATCCTGCCTCGATCATGGATGTGTGTGATGTTCTTGGGTTAGTTAGGTTTAACTAGTTCTAAGTTCTAGGGGACTGACGACCGCAGACGTTAAGTCCCAAAGTGCTCAGAGCCATTTGAACTATTCTTCGTTAACATGTAATCCTGTTTTCTCAGCAATTTTGTAATAATTTTGCAGCATTCTGATTAATTCTGCTTTGGAACTACTTATTAGTACTACATCATCTGTATAGGCAAGTCTTGTAATGTTCACATCCTGTAGCTGGATCCCTTGTGGACTGGTTTTAGAATATTCTCTATCGATCTTCTCTACGACAAGGTTAAATAAAATAGGTGACATGGCATCCCCTTGTCTCAGTCCAGTGTACACCTTAAAATCTTCAGTTTCTCCGACCGGTGTTTATTGTGTGACATAAAGTTTCATCTATAAACATTTTAACCAATCTGATTAATTTTGATGGTATTTTAAATTCCTTCAATATATTTAGGAGTGTCTGTCGGTGTATGGTGTCATAGGCCTTTTTAAAATCTACGAATAATATGTGGACATCTACACTGAATTCCCACACCTTCTCAGTTGCACACAATTTGGGAGACAGAAACCATTCCTGCAGATTGGAAAACTGCAACTGTGGGCCCCATATTTAAGAAGAATGATCAAATGGTTGTGATAACTACAGAGGAATTGCCTTACTGGATATCACCTACAAAATCTTATCGAGCTGCCTATTAAACAGGCTGATACCAATAACAGAAGAACTGATTGGGGATTACCAGTGCGGTAGATCACTTACTCACAACGTATTAATATATTGATAAAATTCTCCCGCGTTTCCAGTTGCGTCAAGTGCTTTAAAACTCACGATCTTTCTCCTTAGTGCTACTCGGCCATTGTCAAGTGCTGACTGTCGTATGATTGCTGCTGCCGTCCTCATTGGCCTATCAGCTGAGCTGCGTTCTGTGATGTCACTGGTCTTCGCTCGAGAGCCGTTTGTGGTAACCGCCCACCAAAGCCCGCTACATCATCTGATGGACGAGTTAGCTGTAGGCAGACGTCTTTATTAAGAATGTAGTCCCCAATTTTAGTCTTGATCGTTTCTTTTATGACGCTATTCCAGAAAGTAATAGTCCGTGTAGTAACAGATGTGGAATGCAATGCTGTGTCCACTTTCTAGAGCTTGTTCAACTACCACTGATTTCTCAGGATACGGTAGGCGCAGACATCTCCGGTGTTGTATTTCGCGTCCGTAGCTCGTGGTCGTGCGGTAGCGTTCTCGCTTCCCGTGCCCGGGCTCCGCGGTTCGATTCCCGGCGGCGTCAGGGATTTTCTCTGCCACGTGATGGCTGGGTGTATGTGCTTGGGTTAGTTAGGTTTAAGTAGTTCTAAGTTATAGGGAACTGATGACCATAGATGTTAATTCCCATAGTGCTCAGAGCCATTTGATTTTTCTATTCCGCGGTATTCAGTAGTACGGCATAAAGCTGTCCGCACCAACCCGGTCTTTTATATACGCCGTGCGTTCTGAGGCCTACTTCGCCTTTCAAAGGCCTCGTCAGTTGTGGAATTTTTGCTGGTGACCTGAAGGCCGGATCGATTTTATCTCTTTTCGGTAGCCGGCGGTCCTTTCCTTTTACTCAGCCGCAGAACGGCAAAAACGCAAAGTTCTTCGTGCCCTCCTCAGGGGTCTTTCGCTTACATCTCTTCCGGAAGATGGTGTGCGATAGCCCATTTTCCTTGAAAAAATTTCCTCCGGCAGATTTTCAGCATTGGAGACGGCTTCCCATCGATTAAATTGCGTGAATATGGAGTATCGTCTCAGTTGTGTGACTGGATACGTGATGTCCTTTGAGAGTCTAACATTCTGTGTGGTGTCTGATTGTTCTATATCGTGCCTCCCTACCACTTTCGCGCAACGACGCTCTGAGCGTGTTTTTTAGGGATTTGATTAGTTTGAACCTGGGACTTGTTTGCTGGTAAGGAGACGCCAGACCACACATGACATGTAGAATTTAGAAGCGTTCAGTGAGACTAGCGATGATATCACCAAATACTTAATGATCTCAGCGTCAGCTCCACTGCACTCCCTGTAAAAGAATCTTAATACTAACTAAATTTAGTGGAAGGGGTTCAAGGCTTTCCTATTCTTAGTTAGCTGGTACAATAACGTCGAAAAAAGTTAAGTTTACCATTGGAAATTTTATTCTAGTCACAAAACATTGTTTGTAAATTGCACTATTGATAAAAGGAAGTGTTTTAATACAGGATGGTAAAAACCAACTGCGTTCAACAAAAATGTGAATGAATATTCCCTGAATGGGTTTCCAAGTTCTACAATGGATCGAAGGATGACCTATGCCATATCACATCTATAATCCACGTTTAAATTAAGTTTCACAAAAGAGAAAACTATCAAAATGGTCTACAGTGACCTTCAATTATCTTTAATAACTTATCTAACTTGTCTTAAATTACAGTGGCTGATGTGGCTTCTTAATAACTGTCTAACAGAAAAATCATCGCCTTTCAGATTTTTACTTCAAGTGGCAAATGTGAACACCATCAGCTTTAATTGACGATCGACACTAGTATTACGCAAAAAGGAGGTGTAACGGATGAGACTTCTCCAGTTCTGAGTGAAGCTTTATGCGCTGTTATGCGGCATCGCGTGCGTTCATTACCATGTCGGTGTTCGTCAGGGGTGCTGCGGCTGGCTCAGCAGCCATCGAGCTCGCCGTCTCGGAACTAACTCTCTTCTCCTAACTTCTCCTTACTACCACTTAGCGAAAATGGTTTAAAAAAACTATCTGGCTGTGTTTTCATCTGACCAATCAGGGTCTCAATGTTAACCTTAAGCTCTGCCTACAAAAATTCTGTCTAATCCAATGAGAAACGTTATACTTTTCGTGGTGGGGCAATGTTTTTAAAGTTTGCAACGTAACAGAGACGCGAAAAAGTCTCACGCTAAAACTTGCAGCTGGGGTGGTCCTTTTAGCATTATCGTAAGATCTACGAGGTGCATTCAAGTTCTAAGGCCTCCGATTTTTTTTCTTCGGACTGGAAAGAGAGAGAAACATGCGCATTGTTTTAAAACGAGGCCGCATTCATTGTCAAGACGTCCCAGAGATGGCAGCACCGTACCGCAGATGGAATTTTACCACCAGCGGCGAGAATGAGAACTGTTTTAAAATGGCGACGTTTTCCTTACTTGAACAGCGTGCAATCATTTGTTTTCTGAATTTGCGTGGTGTGAAACCAATTTAAATTCATCGACAGTTGAAGGAGACATGTGGTGATGGAGTTATGGATGTGTCTAAAGTGCGTTCGTGGGTGCGACAGTTTAATGAAGGTAGAACATCGTGTGACAACAAACTGAAACAACCTCGGGCTCGCACAAACGACATGATCGAGAAAGGGGAGAGAATTGTTTTGGGGTATCGCCGAATGACTGTTGAATAGATCGCCTCCAGAGTTGGCATTTCTGTGGATTCTATGCACACAGTCCTGCAGTCCTGCATGCCACGAATGCTGACGGACGACCACATGGTTGCCAGTGTGGCACGTTGCCAAGCAATGTTGACGCGCAACGACAGCATGAATGGGGCTTTGGTTTCGTCGGTTGTGACAATGGATCAGACGTGGATGCCATTTTTCCAATCCAGAAACAAAGCGCCAGTCAGTTCAATGGAAGCACACAGATTCACCGCCACCAAAAAATTTTAGTGCTGACAAAATGATGGTGTCCATGTTCTGGGACAGTGAGGGCGTAATTCTTACCCATTCCGTTCCAAAGGGCACTACGGTAAAAGGTGCATCCTACGAAAATGTTTTGAAGAACAAATTCCTTCCTACACTGCAACAAAAACGTCCGGGAAGGGCTGTGCGTGTGCTGTTTCACCAAGACCACGCACCCACACATCGAGCTAAGGTTAGGCAACAGTTTCTTCGTAATAACAACTTTGAAGTATTTCCTCATGCTCCCTACTCACCTGACCTACCTCCTCGTGACTTTTGGCTTTTTCCAACAATGAAAGACACTCTCACATTCACCAGCCGTGGTGCTATTGCCTCAGCGATTTTCCAGTGGTCAAAACAGACTCCTAAAGAAGCCTTCGCCGCTGCCATGGAATCATGGCTTCAGTGTTGTGAAAAATGTGTACATCTGCAGGGCGATTATTTCGAGAAGTAACGCCAGTTTCATCGATTTCGGGTGAAGAGTTAACTAGAAAAAAAATCGGAGGCCTTAGAACTTGAATGCACCTCGTATACTGTTCTTCTGGAGGGCTCTATCTTTTAATATGAGGGGGGGGGGGGGGGTTGTCCTAAAGTAACAGAGACGTGAAAAAGTCTCATGCTAAAACTTGTGGGTGGTGTGGCCCTTTTTGTGTTATCGCTAGATCTATACTGTTTTTCTGGAGGGCTCTAGCTTTTAACATGGACTGGGGGTTGGTCCTTGACGTAACATTGACTCGAAAAAGTCTCATGCTAAAACTTGCAGCTGGTGTTGTCATAATGGTTAACTGGCGACGTGGGTGTCCAGTCCATCCCTTATCATAGTGCCTTCTAGCTTAACATGGTTCTGCTCTCGGCTTCAGTTCTCGTTTCTCCCTCGGAACTGCGTATGCCTCACGGTGGAAAGGTATGAGAGGCATTTAGGCATTCTTGTGTTAGTCTGTGGTATTCCATTTGCTCACCCGTAACTCGTATTACTTTGCTTACTTTATGTCACGATTTATTCGGAGCTATGTGACATACTACTGGATTTGCTTATCATGTCCCGATTTTCATGGAAGGTGTTGGATTTGCCTGACATCTTACAAGAGAGGTCACAGTTTGTAGTGATGTACGGTAAATCATCGATTTGAACGGAAGTGATATCTGGCGTTCCCCAAAGTAGGCATTCTTCTGTTAGTCTGTGGTTTTCCAATTGCTCACTCATTACTCATATTACTTTGGTTAATTTAATGTCACGATTTATTCGGAGCTATGTGACATACTACTGGATTTGCTTATCATGTCAGGGTTTTAATGGAAGGTGTTGGATTTGCCTGACACCTTACAAGAGAGGTCACAGTTCGTAGTGATAGACGGTAAATCATCGATTTGCACGGAAGTGATATCTGGCATACCTTACATATCACCACCCTTCGAACTTAATTTTTGCACTGAATTTAGGCAATGATTGAATCGTTGTATAAGTCAGTCAAAAATTTTCTAATTTATCTAAATTTTGTTGTGTACTGTTCAGCCACGTTATTCTGTTCTTTGCTAGTTTGTATTACTAATTTATATTTTTATATTCTTCCACATCATAATTAAAAATGACAAGAGAAGAATATTTTTATGCTATTATTAATTTTTAATTATTTTCTGTCCTATATTTAAGTGTGAAGTTTGTTTCTTAAGAAGTTTGTTATCGAAAGTGATTAGTCTTTCACATCGATTTTCTTAGAAATATTGTTTTTATAAATGTAGTAATTAAGTAAAATCTATTCCTAACACATTTTATAAATATCATGTACAAGTAAAATGTTTTTTTTGCTTCTAGACACTCTTTTCAACATTGTTACACTAACAAATAGTAATTGTTTCCAAGAATTGCTTTGACAAAGAAGTATACATACACAAGTATTGAGATGATATCCTAACAAATGGTACAAATGTTAAAAAAAAGGGAATACATCCAACAAGATAATTTTTGATTCTTTGCTTTTATAAGGAGAAAATAAGTAAAATATAGTTATTCTTTTATTTTTATGAGGAGAAAATAAGTGGCATATTGTTCTAGTGTTTATTATGCCTTACTTTTGTTTTTGTATCTGTCCATTTCAGAACTAATGACTTATTTTTATCGATAGTCTTTATTTTTACTTAGGTCAATAGTCAATTACTGTTATTTTGTAGTTTATTAGCGCTCTGGTGTGCTTAACTTATCTAGTTTTTTACACATTTCGTTTGCACACTTTCTACACCACATAATTTGATTTCACACATTCACACAATCCTATGAATGTTTAAGCATGAGGTTGGCGAATGTTTTTGCACGAAGGTGATGGACTTGAGCGAGATGGATGTCGGCAAGTATTTGATGTACAGCTTCGTTCGTCATTCCTTGTTGGCTTTGCAAGTGTGTTTTGCTGTTGTGGAGGTCCCGTAATGGCATGGAGCTGTGAGTGCAGAATCTCATGGTTTACTGTCTTTGTATGCGTGAAAGTCATCGTTATGTGTCGCTGAAAGTGGTTGTTTTTCGTTATAATACTTCGCAGACGACTAGTTTACAATAGGATAGGGATTTGGGAAGGTATGTCATCTATTCTTCACCCATCTTCTTTATTGGTCTCAATCTTGCGAATCTTCAACTACTGTTCTTCCTGCTTTTTCTCTGCTTCTTACTTGCTTCTTGGTTCTTCTCTGGGCAGGATATGGAAATATTTATTGATAACTAGTCGCTTTGAAGTTCTCCTCCTATTAACAGTTTGATAAATTGTTTGGGCACGTCACTTTTACCTTGTGGAAGTTCTTCTTCAGTTTCATGCATCAGCGTGCTGTTTAATAGCAGTAGTGTGACTTTTACACATATTTTTTGCCAGCAGTGGCTTGCTCAAGCGGTCTTCTCAACGGGCCGTATTTTGCTCGCTCCGTTCATTCGGCGTCCTGTAGCGTCTCTGCAGGGCTCTGTCACTGTGCGGCTCCATGTTCCGTCCCAGCAGGGTTCCGCCTAGGAGGCAAATTTATTGCTCACTTTCCATACAAGGGCCTTCTGTTGGTCTCGCTGTTCTTTCCTTTCTCTCAACGTTTCTACCTTGTAGAAATCGTGTCTTGCTAATTATGTCCTTTTCTTTCATGATAGTTCTCGCATTGCAACTTTGTGGGTCATTGTATCACGTCTTTGCTGGAGTTTTTACAATGTTTCTTACAAAAATTTTTATTTATAATCATCTAACATATGTCTAGTACCTACTTGTTTTACGCCTTCTTAAAAAGCTTTACAAATTTCGGCGCCCTTTCCATGTTACAATTCTAAGATATTTGGAGTCTTAATGCCTACTCAACAATCCTCAAATTCGTCTTCTATTTTTGTGTAGTGTCGTGATGTATAGCATTTTAGTATTTCATGCTGTTAGACTATCTAAGCTTTATCCCTTCACCTTAATCTATGGTACTATTGGTGTTATTATTGAACCTACTTTCTTTTTTCCACCTTCCTCTCTCTTCATTCTTCTTTCTCCTGATGATCTTATCTGCAACATACTTGAAATATTGTGCTGATTATTAACCAGTAATAAAATTAATCTTCAAACTTGTACTGAAAGTGTTTAATACTGCCAGCCTTAGATAAAAGTACCTCTGTTTTATCTCGTAAAATACCCTTCAATTCTCTGTTACTGTGTTCCGAAATACCTTGAACTTCTTGCAATTTTTCGTCGATTTCTTTTTATGGACATCTAACATGAGTTGAGGCGATTTCTTCTTTTGTGCATACCATTCTAATTCTTGATCCTCTTTATCACGCATCATTCTCAATTGTTTGTTTATAACTGGTATTTCTTCTAATTTTATCTTTTGCTCAAAGAGAAGTGTGACATTCCCGAATGTTACGCTACCTTTCCCCATATCTATTATCGCTCGTCTCTCACTTAAAAACCTGCACCTAGAATCAAATCTACAGTTAGTTTAAATATAATAACGAAGTTGACTTCTATCTTTTGACCTTGACACGAAAGAGTTAACCTTGTTTGTCTCGTAACATATGCAGCATTTTTTCTAATAGGACCTCTTACTTTAATCTTACGTGTTTTCAGAACTGGCAATTCCTCATTGGCATTACACTGCATGAATAAATTTTCTGAGGTCGCAGTCAGTTCACTTCCGCTATCAATTACAATATTGACTGGGATATGCTTTACCATGGCCTTCACAATTGGTTAAATTTGAAAGGGTTGGTTCTGTTCTTCTTCTTCTTGCATCAACGAATCCTCCACTGAATCATACATGAGTCTTTTTAGGAATTTCCCTTGAGAATTCGACTTTCTGTAGGGTAAGCTTCGACTGCTACTTCTCTCTCTTTTATTTCCTCTTCTCTACTTGCTCCTTCATTTACGCTTTCTTCTACATCCTCTACTTTTTCCTCATCCTCGTCTATCTTTTCCTTCTTCGTCGCTATTTCCACATAATCGCATATAAATGCACTTATTATCGCTTCATAACTTCCTTCATTATATACGTTGGGTTGTGTGCCCACTTGTAACTTATTTTCAACTTCTGTCGACTGCGCATTATCCTCGTTTAATTCGCTTTTCCTGGTTTCCATCTCAAATAGCTCTGCAATACTCATTACTTCGTCCTTTCCTCCTACATACATTGTGCATGCCTCTCGTAATTCATCTTCCTCATCAATATTCTCCCAATTAATTTCGTCCCAACACGATATTGTTATTTTCTTGTCTTCGTTTTCATCTGGTCCCTACGGATTTGTTTCTTCCTTCTTCTCTTCTCGTGATAAGAGTTTTACTTCTCCGTTCAAAATGCTGCAATTGTCCTGGGTCGGTGCGTCGTTCTCTTTGGCATGGGCGCTTAGCTGTCAATTAGAACGTTTATTGGGGTTTGGCGGTCTTACCTCCACCTCTTCTATCTGTATTCAGTTTTCTTGTTCAGCTTGTTGATAGTGGTTTCTTTGTTGATAATTTGTCGGTCTATTGGTTCTCCAGTACCCATTCCAGTTGTCGTTATTCCCTCTGTAATAGTTGTTGCCGTTCCTGGGTGAATTATAGTTATTGCCATATTCTCTTCTAAATCCATAACCGGTTTTTGTTGAAATCTATTGTCGTTTCTTGGTGCGAAGTTATCACGTGTTTCGTAATTATTGTTTCTTCGTACTGTGTCTTGTGGATTCCACGGCTTTTTGCTTTCGTTTTCACGTGCGCTTCGTCTTTGTCTTGCGTCATCTTCCGAAAATATGAACTCTAGTTCCCTTAGAATACCTTTAAATGCTTCGACGTCATTGCCTCCGCGACCTACTAATGATTGCTAGTATTTCAATGGTAGCTTCATCGCGCATAATTTAATCAACTCGCCGTCACTGTATGGTACAGAGAAGCATTGATTTTTCTTTGCCATTAATTCGAAAAATTTCACGAGAGACATTCTCTCCTGAATTTTCAAAATATGGGTTCTGTAATAATTCGTACTTCACTCTGTTTTGTGCTTCGCTAAACCAATACCGTGAGAGAAACTTCTCTCTTAAATCTTCGTACGATCGGCATGTCGCTGCAACATTCTGCATGGTTTCTGCGACTGTTCCTGACATGTGTGCACATATAAAGTCTAATTTGTGTGTTAGCGTCCAGTGTTCTGGTAATCCTACTCGGAATTCATCAATAAAAGTTCGTGGATGTAATGAGCTTCATTCGCGAAAGTGTTGAAGTTTTCTGACTGTGAGGAAATGATCGTTGTCGTACTTCATCATAGTTCTATAGGAAATTCGTGATTCTTCGCCACTTTTGTTTCTAGTCATTTCTCCCGTCGCTCTTTCCGGTTGTGGTACGTCCATTGGATATTGTTCACTGTAACTTTCGCCTACCCTTGCGTAGTATCGTTGGAGGGGGTACGCAATAATTTTCTTCCATCGGTTGTGAACGTGTAGCTGAATTCATTTCACTGTACTCTTTGCGACCTGGTTTTCCATTGTCACGTATTGGTTGGGTATCTTGTCTGGCTAACCTTGCTGCTTCATTGCACGATCCAAACAGTCTTGAAACATATATTTGTGGTTCCGCATGTGTTTGTGATGGTGTTTGTTCATTAAGAATTTCGAAACGTGTTTGTTGCTATGCAGGCTGTCTGATTTAACATATGTTACATTCCACCTGTGATTGGAATCGCAAATGCGTAATATCTTCGTTAATTGGTTGTTTTTCCGGTGCCGTTAGAGATACGGAAGTGGTTGCAGACTCTGTGCTTGTTCGATCCTGTTCACTACGCTCTTCAATGGTTTGCAACAACTCTGTTCGCAATTTCTGAAATTGTCGCTTCGTTTGCGTTTCTATTTTTACTATGCGGTTATCATATCTTTTCACCGCTGATGTTGTGATACGTTTGTGTAACACACTGTTATCAACAATTTCACGCGCTGTACGTGCTGCTTGTTTAGTAATTTCGTTTATCTGTTTCTCTAGTTTCTTGACTTCTCCGTAAGTGTTGTTACGTAATGTTTTGATCTCGTCCTGAACTTCATTACGCAGTGTTTGTACGTCCGCTTGTACCTTGTCAATCTCTGTTCTCAATTGATTGTGACCTGTTATTAAGTTTCCTATCACTTCTCGAGATCATTTTGCCTTGTCTTCAATACGACTTAGGTGTAACTGATTTTTTTTGTTTTGTACTTTAATCTCACGCATTTGTCTCGTGGTTTCAGCATTCTGAATTTGAATTTCGTTCGCTGTGTCTTTATTTTGCCTTGTCATGGTTTCCGTAATTTGTTGTAATTATTCTGGCAGATTGGTGGGTTCTATTGTGTTTTCTTCCGACGTCCTACGCTTTGTGTTTTCGGCCAAGTGTTAGTTCGCATCCGATTGCATTGACCTCTGCTGTGACACGTTTCTGCTCGAATTCCTTGTACTCTGTGGTGAGGGAGCTCTGATTACTTGTACTACGGGTTGTACGTATTCAAGACGCAAGTTAGAATCCTCATCGACTGTCTCTCTACTTTCCTGCTCCTCTGTCGTATGCTGGCCTAGATTTTCTGTGCCTTGACGTACATTATCCTCATTATGGTGCGTTATCTGTCCTATTTCTCACTTTACTGCATCGTCTGTTGTACTGTCCTCTATTCTCTGTCCATCTTCATGCTGGGTCTCTACCTCAATTCGGTCAAGGTCTCGATCTGCCATTGCTAACCTTTCCGAATCCCTTATTTTCTGTTTTAAAAGCAATTTACGCGCCCCACTTCGCGCCAACATGCGCTCTTACGATCTCACGCGTTTCATAAACTTTTTGTTCACACGACTTGACAAACCATTCACTTACTTGTTGGGTTAGAACCAAGTTGTCAACGATGTATCCAGCATCTGTGCACTTGTATTGGGGAGAAAACTTAATTCTAACAATTTTGAAAATTCATAACTTAATTATGCTATTGTCTCTGCTAGAATGTCTATCTATTGAATACTTTCTTATTATATATCGTTGCAGCTACTGTTTTCAACTATGTATACTGTAGAAAAAAAAATACCACGAAAATTTTTCAGCAGGATATTTTTGTGACCTAGTTCGGCATGTGGTCAACCTTCAATCAAGGTATTTTACCATCCTGGCAGGGTCGCCATTTTCTAACATTCTGTATGGTGTCTGATTGTTCTATATCGTGTCTCCCTAGCACTTTCGCGCAACGACGCTCTGAGCGTGTTTTTTAGGGAATTGACTAGTTTGAACCTGGAACCTTTTGCTGGTAAGGAGACGCCAGACCACAAATGACATGTAGAATTCAGAAGAGTTCAGTGAGACTAGCGATGATATCACCAAATACTTAATGACTTCAGTGTCAGCTCCACTGCACTCCCTGTAAAATAATCTTAACACTAACTAAATTTAGTGGAAGCGGTTCAAGGCTTTCCTATTTTTAGTTAGCTGGTAAAATAACGTCGAAAAAGAAGTTACGTTTACCATTGGAAATTTTATTCTAGTCACAAATCATTGTTTGTAAATTGCACTATTGATAAAAGGAAGTGTTTTAATACAGGATGGTAAAAACCAACTGTGTTCAACAAAAATGTGAATGAATATTCCCTGAATGGGTTTCCAAGTTCTACAATGGATCAAAGGATGACCTATGCCATATCACATCTATAATCTATGTTTAACTTAAGTTTCACAAAAGAGAAAACTATCAAAATGGTCTACAATGACCCTCAGTCATCTTTAATAACTTATCTAACGTGTCGTAAATTACAGTGACTGATGTGGCTTCTCAATAACTAGCTAACAGAAAAGTTATCGCCTTTCAGATTTTTACTTCAAGTGGCAAATTTGAACATCATGAGCTTTAATTGACGATCGACACTAGTATTACGCAAAAAGGAGGTGTAACAGATGAGACTTCTGCAGTTCTGAGTGAAGCTTTATGCGCTGTTATGCGGCATCGTGTGCGTTCATTACCTTGTCGGTGTTCGTCAGGGGAGCCGTGGCCGGCTCAGCAGCCATCGAGCTCGCCGTCTCGGAACTAACTCTCTTCTCCTAACTTCTCCTTACTACCTTTTAGCGAAGTTGATTTAAAAAAATCTATCTGGCTGTGTTTTCATCTGACCAATCAGGGTCTCAATGTTAACCTTAAGCTCTGCCTACAAAAATTCTGTCTAATCCAATGAGAAATGTTATACTTTTCGTGGTGGGGCAATGTTTTTAAAGTTTGCAACGTAACAGAAATGCGAAAAAGTCTCACGCTAAAGCTTGTGGGTGGTGTGGCCCTTTTTGTGTTATCGTAAGATCTATACTGTTTTTCTGGAGGGCTCTAGCTTTTAACATGGGCTAGGGGTTGGTCCTTGACGTAAGAAACACGCGAAAAAGTCTCACGCTAAAACTTGCAGCTAGCTTTGTCCTAGTGGTTATCTGGCGACGTGTGTGTCCAGTCCGTCCCTTATCGTAAGGCCTTCTAGCTTAACACGGTTCTGCACTCGGCTTCTGTTCTCGTTTCTCCCCTCGGAACTGCGTCTGTCTCATGGTGGGAAGGTATGAGAGGCATTTAGGCATTCTTGTGTTAGTCTGTGGTATTCCATTTGCTCACCCGTAACTCGTATTACTTTGCTTACTTTATGTCACGATTTATTCGGAGCTATGTGACATACTACTGGATTTGCTTATCATGTCCCGATTTTCATGGAAGGTGTTGGATTTGCCTGACATCTTACAAGAGAGGTCACAGTTTGTAGTGATGTACGGTAAATCATCGATTTGAACGGAAGTGATATCTGGCGTTCCCCAAAGTAGTTCCATAGGCCCTCTACAGTTACTGATTTACATAAATGATCTAGGTTCTAATCTGAGCAGCCCCCTTAGATTGTTTGCAGCTGACGCTGTAATTTACCGTCTAGCAGAATCATTAGACCATCAATTCCAATTACAAAATAATGTAGAGAAAATTTCTGTATGGTGCAAAAAGTGGCAATTAGCACTAAACAAAGAAACGTTTGAGGTCATCCACAGGGGTACGAAAAGAAATCCTATAAATTTTGGGTATACGATAATTCGCACTAATCTAAGGACTGTCAATTCGACTAAATACCTAGGAATTACAATTACGAGCAACTTAAATTGGAAAGACCACATAGATAATATTGTGCTGAAGGCGAAACAAAGAATGAGCTTTGTTGGCAGAACACTTAGAAGATGAGACAAACCCACTAGAGAGACAGCCTACATTACCCTTGTCCGTCCTCTGTTGGAATATTGCTTCGCGGTGTGGGATCCTTACCAGGTAGGATTGACGGGGGTCATCGAAAAAGTGCAAAGAAGGGCAGCTCGTTTCGTGTTATAGCGCAATAGGGGTGAGAGTGTCACTGATATGATGCGCCAGTTGGGGTGGGAGTCACTGAAACAAAGGCGGTTTTCTTTGCGGCAAGATCTATTTAAGAAATTTCAATTACAAACTTTCTCTTCCGAATGCGAAAATATTTTGTTGACGTCCACCTACGTAGGGAGAAATTATCATCATAAGAAAATAAGAGAAATCAGAGCTCGAACGAAGATTTAGGTGTTCCTTTTTCCCACGTGCCATTCGAGAGTGGAATGGTAGAGAAGTAGTATGAAAATGGTTCCACGAACCGTCTGCCAGGTACTTGAGTGTGAATTGCAGAGAAACTATGTAGATGTAGAACACGGTCATCATGACAGAACTTTTCTGGGATGGAAGTCTGCAGATATTGGTAGGTGTGCATGAGTTCCCAATGAATACAGTGGCTGAGACACCCATTTGCTTCGCGGTGGACGAGGACGACAAGAAACGGCAAGGCAGCATATCCGTCTATACCTCCATCGTTAACCTGACGTTGTCGTCGATGTTGTTGATGTGGTGCAGGAATTCTCCCAGCTTTTCACGTCCGTGAGGCCAGAAAAAAAATGTAGAGTCGATGTAACGATTAAAGCATCTAGGCTTTGGAGTGCGATTTCCTCAAAGTGCTCCATAAGCAGGTTGGCCGTATCTGGATCTAATGGACTTGTCATTGCGACATCACTCGTCTGATTAAAATGCTCTCCATCATACCAAAAACACGATGACGTGCGCGAGTGTCTAAATAAATTCACAGCAATGTCGTCCAAAAATTTGTAACAACACCGTCAATAAAGACGGCGTGGCTGCAGCTAAGCATAGCTGGGAACCGACGGGCGCTTGTAATGAAAGCATTACCGCATATGGCACTGGGGAAAGCATCAGCATAGCTATGTAAGGACGGCAACTGGAATCATACGACAGTCATCACGTGACAATGACCGGGAAGCACTCAGTCGAGTGCTCGTGGATCTTAATCCACTTGACGCTGCTGCAAATCCGAGATAATTTTAACAGTACAGATCGCGGTGAAATCATATATTCGCATATATTTTTTCATACAGCTATTTTTCTACGTAGTCGCTGTTCTCATCTAAACATTTACGATAACACTCCACAGGCTTTCCCACGTCTTCTGCGTATTTACTTACCGCCAAGTTACTGAACCAGTCACTAACGAAGTCTTTCAGTTCATTGTTATGTCCAGAGGGCTTTATCAAAAACATCCTTCAGTTTGGTGAAAAAGTGGTAATCACTCGTGACGGAAGCTGAAAACTTCCTAATAAAACTGACGAAGTAAATCTTTCGTCGATTCATAGGAACGTCGACAAGCGTTATCGTGAAAAAGCACAATGCTGCTAGATAAAAATCGACATACTGTTTTTCAAACAGCGCGGAGTGGTTAACGAAGGGTCCGACAGTAGGTCACTTCATTTAAAAGCTCTAATCTACATATAAATTCGCTGAAGAGGATACCATTGTACCGTT
Source organism: Schistocerca gregaria (assembly GCF_023897955.1). Taxonomy (NCBI): domain Eukaryota; kingdom Metazoa; phylum Arthropoda; class Insecta; order Orthoptera; family Acrididae; genus Schistocerca; species Schistocerca gregaria. The sequence continues at coordinate 210,226,505 of NC_064926.1, read as the reverse complement.
ATTTCACGTATCGAAAATGACTCCGTTAACGATTAAAAATATATTTCAACTTTAGTTGGAACGTGTAGTGCTGTGTTTCCAGTGACATTTCGTCTTTTCTTTTCAGATAGAATAGGGCGAGGAAGGTCAATGGCTCTAACTAAAGGTGCTGCCTTAAGTCGTCGTTATTTACTTGTTTATTGTCTGCGTTGCTCAGACAACGGACGATAATGATTAATTCTGCGCTGCCCCATTGAGCTTGATACTAAACTAATGAGGTTATTGAAAGTCGTCTTTATACAGAAAATAGTGGATGTCAATGGTGGAACAGTCACATTAGCACTTGTTCGTAGTTTATCTGCCTTCGACTTCAGATCTATCCTGATGTTGGTGGATTTTTTTTTTTTTGGAATTGATAATAGTTGTGTTGCATACGACTGCACCAATCGATCGACGACAGGAAATGGCATTCCGTGCCACAAGTAAGCTACGTATGCTTATATAACTTATCCAAAAAAAAGTTTCGAGAAAAGCAAATAATTACTACAAATGTATTTAAAATCTTTTCAGGTTTCCTCGCAAATGGGCAGAGCCTCAAAAAAATTTGTTCATGTAGGGCGACGGAAATTCATTTCAGTTCAGTTACACCCATAAAGGGACTTTGGTTCAAATGGCTCTGAGCACTATGGGTCTTAACTGCTGAGTCATCAGTCCCCTAGAACGTAGAACTACTTAAGCCTACCTAACGTAAGGACATCACACACATCCGTGCCCCAGGCAGGATTCAAACCTGCGACCGTAGCGGTCGCGCGGTTCCAGACTGTAGCGCCTAGAACCGCTCGGCCACTCCGGCCGGCACACACCAACAGTTTGTAAACTAAAACCACCTTTTTATCTACCATCAAGGATAACCATTGCTGTTCATGTATCTTTATGTAGTTGTTGTAGCTCGTAATTATTTCTGATGGATTGTTTTAATGTGGTTTCAGAAAATTAACCAGATACACATAATAAATACTTTACATGAACTCGATATCAGCCACGCAAAATGTGAGGCACGTGTTCAGACTAAACTATCAGAATTATGGACCTTACGAAAAATGTGAGAAGGTTGCAGATGAAACTTAAACAGCGTGAAAGAAATTCATCGCAATACTGAAGAAAGGAAACTGTGTAAATGATAAACTCCACAGAGTACTTCAGGAACATATTAGTGTGTATACTTCAGGTTTTATTGTCACTGAATTTTGAAAGATTGGCGTCAATGATCTTTGCAGGCGATACAGTAAATTAACAAAACATTTTGCCCTGACCCTGCATTTTTATTCGCCGTGTCATACCGAGTCGTATGTTCAGTTTTTATTTTGGTCAACCGCAATATACTTTGTGGCTGGGTATCTTCTGTAAACTGCGAACATTTTTATGTAAAATATATTTCCAAGCATCTAAAGCAGAATGTCAGTGACATTATTGCTTAAAGAATGTGCACTTACAATGATGAGCTAAAATATTATATTTTGTGTCGTCTTGTTGTCACTGTAGGGTTGTACCACGAGAAACAAGGCCGGTATCCTCATTCTATAACACATCTGCAACGCATGTGTGAACTGGGTTCTTTATTCATGAGAATGAGAAAGCTTCTTAAGCTAGTTGTTGTGGTACAACCTCTTCCGTAGCATTCCACGTTAGCCTCACTGTTGGTGAAGCTCAAGTCCCGCTACGCACACTACTCTGGTCGCTATGTGCTGCCTGAGACTTATACCGTGATTCGCTGACTCACTGGGTGACTGTCTGGGCCCTCCGGTCAGTGGCAGCGATCTAAATATTAGCAGCTGATTAGCAGCTGAGAGGCAGTTGGCGGCATGTTGCGAATTGTCTCTGGCCTCTCTCCTGATAGGCTCACTTCCTCCGGTGACTGTTATTGACCTTCTCACAGCCCCTTTGTCAAGCAGAGTACTGGCGACAACTCACGCCAGCATGTTATGACCACCTGCTTAAAACTTCTTTGTCCATCTTTGGAATGCATCATGAAATTCTTCACTGGATCTACATATAAGGGATCTGACAGTTTGTTGGTAGGATGTGGAAGTATATGGCATTGGACGTCTATGCACAGGTCATGTAATTCGTATAAACAATGGGCCTCTCATTTGCGTATGCGGTGATAGCGGTCCAGATGGATTCCATAGCATTTACATCAGGAGAATCTGGTGGCCAAGACATCAACATGAGTTCACTATAATGCTCCTCAAACTACTATAACGCGGTTCTGACTCCAAGACACCAAGAGATGGACAATTATACTGCTGGAGGATGACATCACTGTCGAGGACGACATCTAGCATTAAGGGATGCAGGTGGTTCGTAGCTGTTAGCGCGTCTTCGATTACTACCACAGGTCCCATGCAAGCACAGAAGAATGTCTCCCACAGCATCATACTGCTCCCACAAGCCTGAGTCTGTGGCGCGCAGCATGTTTCGACCCGCCGTTCACCTCGATGACGGCGTTTGAGAAGACGACCATCGACCTAGCGTAGCAAAAGTGTGGTTCATCCCAAGGGCCGACAAGTTTCCATTAATCTACAGTCGAATCGCAAAGGTTCCGTGCTTACCGATATCGTAATTGATGATGTCGTTGGATCAAAATGTGAACACGCAGGGATGGTATGCAGCTGAACTCGCATGTTCAACAATGTACGATAAAAGTTGTGTTCCGAAACACTTGTGAGTGCACAAGCATTGTGCTCTTTTGGCAGAGCTGCCACAAATCACCACTTAACCTAATTTACAGAGCAAACAAGCCTCCGAACTCCAGGTTCCGTGAAGAGTCGTGGACGTCCAACCATTTAGCGCCTAGTGGTGGTCCACTGTCCTACCTCTTTCAGTACATGCTCACAACAGTAACACCTGAATATTCAACCAGCTTCGCCATTTGCAAGATACTCGATCACAGGCACTGCGTAATCTGCTCTTTGTCAATGTCGCTTATCTCTACGGATTTCCACATTTGCAGCCCATATCTTCATTAGAGTGATTCCCCGTCCATGTCTGCTTCGCTTACATACTTTTTCTTCCACATCTCGCCGCTACGCCACCAGATCGTACCCAAGGTCGTGGGCAGTGGTTATAACGTCTTGGATTATCGGTGTATTTTTAACAGGATATCTATTACGAAGCAGCTTTGTCGAACAGTAACAAAAATGTATATTCAAGCTATGTTGACTTCAGCAATATTGTAAATATACACGCTTTCCCATATAGCCGGACGCTGTGGCCGAGCGGTTCTGGCCGCTTCAGTCCGGATCCGTGCTACTGCTACGGTCGCAGTTTCGAATCGCGCCTCGGGCTTGGATGTGCGTGATGTCCTTAGTTTAGTTAGGTTTAAGTAGTTCATACTCTACGGGACTGATGACCTCAGATGTTAAGTCCCATAGTGCTTAGGGCCATTTTTTCCCATATAAAATCGGCACGCCTCACATACCGGTTAATCACCTCTAATCCAATTTCCTGTCATATGGCATCGATGTCTATGGTCACCACTTGAAGCATCTTTTATAAATAGGTAACTAGGTGCTTTTTAACGATATTTTTATCGATTCTTCTTAGTTCGTTCATTATTACTTGAATCTCAAGCGTGAGACGTAACGGTTTTACGTTGATTCCCCTGTAGATGCTGAGGAAGTGGTTTGAATAGCTCTAGTTTTCCAAACAATGCCATACATTGGAAATTTAAGTAATGATATCTCTGCTGTTGATTGAGAAGGCATCAGCAGGGGTTAGGAAAGTCAATTACATTTATCAATGTGAAGCGTACTGTAAATATATAGTGAATGAAATAAAATAATAAACACGAAATGAAATTTAAAGTTTGCTTGTTTTAATGTGATAATCTCCTTAGTTTCTGTAATTTCTTGTCTGCTAATTGTTAACATAACAACCTGTTAAGAGATACTTACAACATTGCTTCCTTTTGTTGTGCCGCAGCTTCTTTTACTTGGCAGTCTAGACCCCATGGCCAGGTTAGCAGCCAATGTCACCGCCGGCTTAAGTTAAAAGCCTGAGAGAATGGAAGCAGACGGTAGCTAGCGGGGCGTACATTTTCAAGAAGCTATAAGCGAACTCTACCAGCACAGCAGGATGGTTCTGCGGAATAATTCAGAGTTGCCAACACCGCCACCAAAATTCCCCCTAGTCTGACACCGAAGTCTCACTATATTGTATATTGTAAGAAAATGCCCCAAAAAGTAGGAAATAACTTCAGATGTTAAGTGTGTGTGTGTGTGTGTGTGTGTGTGTGTGTGTGTGTGTGTGGATGTCTGGGTGTGTGGGTGTGTGTCGGAATGTTACCACTGGTATCCGCTGCTGGAGAGTACTTCAGCAGGGTGACAGTTCCGTGAATGTGATCTGTCAATCGTATGTTTGTACTTACTGTTACTTTTACATGTTCTCTTTCTACACTCGTGTGGCTACTTGAAGCTGTAGTTCTGCTAGGCAGTGGTGCTCGTAGCTGTATTGAGCTTCTTCACGTCTGCAGGAAAGCGCTGTGATAATGGAAGCTTTTGTTACCCACTGGCTACCAAATCACGTAACCACTTCTTTTCAAGAACATTCCCCGTTTAACAGCACCCATAACACTTACAATGTATCAATGAGACATTCACATTTAAGTTCTTAATAACCAAAGTCGACGACAGAAAGTCGTGAAGTAAGTAAATAATTAATAAAGTGATTCCATATAACATCCTTTTCTTTCTTCTTTCGGAACAACATCGATTGTCATCCCGACATCTTCTTCTATGGTGTACACGGCACCCCCAAGCCGCAACGTCAAAGTGTAAACGGATCCTTCCCACCAGTAAAACACTCGCCCTGCAAAGCGTTTTGTGGTTGTGCTATGCTTACATTTTCGTTTCGTATCTGCACATGGATAAAAAATGCTCGCAAAGTATGCGGTCTTTCCTCTATCACTGCTGCCATAAATTAAGTTTCCTTCACGACTATCCTTCATCAATACAGTAGAAAGGAAGTGGGACATACCCCGAATAGCGATATATATCAAGCGGCATCAAACAAGTCTCAGGACTGAAGACCTCAACAACGACCACCACAGATTGTGTGTGTGTGTGTGTGTGTGTGTGTGTGTGTGTGTGTGTGTGTGTGTGTGTGTGTGTGTACATTGTAACCTCCCCACAAAATAAAAAAAATATGAATAATATTCTCATTTAGTGTAACCGCAAAACAGAAAAATTTCTTAACCTCTCAACAGTAAAAAATTATAATTATGTCGTTCACATTCAGTATAACCTACCAACAGGAAAATTGCGTAATGTATCAATAATAAAATGTGACTAATCTCTCAATAAAAAAATTTATGTCACTTATAACTTTTCAATAATTGACAGTCAATTTAACCTGGTAAATTTTGGACGTTAGCAATGGTGCGTCATGGCCCTGATACATCATTCTGAATAAACTGAAAAATCTTACCTTAATTAGGTCGCCGGATAACGCGTATATATCTGCTCCTATAAGAAATTTTTCTGGCGCAGCTAAGTACAATGCTGGCCGATAGATTTGTCTTATATAAAAGGAAAGAACTGATTTTTCTTTTCAATAATCGGGATGGCCAAGGATCGGAGAAGTTAGTGAATTCTTTAAATTGAGATGAATGTCAAAAGTTACTTTTTATGAGAAAGATTATTATTAACAGATTTTTTTAAAACATTTACATGGGACTTGATGTAACAATACTACATATGCGCGAGGCTGCTTTTACCTTATCCTACAACGCTCAGGCTCCGCCATCGCTGCACACGACCGGCCCAGCCAACACGATACACCAGGCTGCTCGCTAGCAACAACTTACTGCTACTGCTACAAAAGTTCCTACTGCAGTCAATACTGCTCTTTGGTCTCAGATTCTCTTCTAGCTTACATATCGCACGCAGCGGGTGAGCAATCCATCGAAATTACATCTGCTCGACTGCGCTAGCAACAAATTCATTAATAATGGACCTCTTACAACATAAAATAGTGGGTACTTGTATAGCGTTTACATTCAAACATAGATATGTAACTGAGCCCATCTTACATGTACTAGTCTGCTGAGCATGCTGCTTCATAACGTCCTAAGCCCTCCACATGGCCGACTCCTCGTCCAGCAGTTCCATCCTCTTCTTGTCGTACATAGATAGATTAAATTTTCTTAGCATTCTCCTGATGGCTGGAAGTTTGTATAGCATGTCCTATCTGTTTTCAAATAGTATCGTAGTGTTAAGGATCCATTTGTCAGTTCCAAAAAAATGGCTATGACTTTTTTTAATGGTATTATAAACAGAGATGGCACTTTACACTCTGGAATTTGAAAAAGAATAACGTTCTATGACGATGACCCGTGGTCTAGGAGTAGCGTCTTTGATTCATAATCCAAACGTCTTCGGTCCCCGGTTCGAACCCCGCCACTGCTAAAATTTTGATAAATAATCAGCATTGGCGGCCGAAGACTTCCGGCATAAGAAGACAGCCTCATTCTGCCAACGGCCTTGTCAAAGAGGGTGGAGGAGCGGATAGAGTTTCAGGGCACCCTCTTGTCCTAGGGGTGGGAAATTGCCCCTAAAGGCGGAAGAATCAGCAATGATCAACGACATGAGGATGCAGAAGGCAATGGAAACCACTGCATTAAAGACACGTAACGTGTATCCGCAGGACATGTGGCCTGTAGTTGAAGAAGTGTCATTATGATCTCTCCATTGGCAAAAGATTCCGGAATAGTCCCCCATTCGGATCTCCGGGAGGGGACTGCCAAGGTGGAGGTTACCATGAGAACAGGATTGAATAATCAACGAAAGAATAATGTTCTACGAGTCGTGGCGTGGAATGTCAGAAGCTTGAACGTGGTAGGGAAACTAGAAAATCTGAAAAGGGAAATGCAAAGGCTCAATCTAGATATAGTAGGGGCAGTGAAGTCGAAGGAAGACAAGGATTTCTGGTCTGATGAGTATCGGGTAATATCAACAGCAGCAGAAAATGGTATAACAGGTGTAGGATTCGTTATGAATAGGAAGGTAGGTAAAAGGGTGTGTTACTGTGAACAGTTCAGTGACTGGGTTGTTCTAATCGGAATCGACAGCAGAACAACACCGACAACGATAGTTCAGGTTGTGGTGGTGCTGGTGGTTAGTGTTTAACGTCCCGTCGACAACGACGTCAGTAGAGACGGAGCGCAAGCTCGGGTTAGGGAAGGATTGGGAAGGAAACCGGCTGCGCCCTTTCAAAGGAACCATACCGGCATTTGCCTGAAACGATTTAGGGAAATCACGGAAAACCTAAATCAGGAAGGCCGGAGACGAGATTGAACCGTCAACCGTCGTCCTCCCAAATGCGGATAGTTCAGGTATACGTGCCGACATCGCAAGCTGAAGATGAACAGACAGAGAAAGTGTATGAGGATATTGAAAGGCTAATGCAGTAAGTAAAGGGGGACGAAAATCTAATAGTCATGGGAGACTGGAATGCAGTTGTAGGGGAAGGAGTAGAAGAAAAGGTTACAGGAGAATATGAGCTTGGGGCAAGGAATGAAAGAGGAGAAAGACTAATTGAGTTCTGTAACAACTTTCAGCTAGTAATAGCGAATACCCTGTTCAAGAATCATAAGAGGAGGAGGTATACTTGGAAAAGGCCGGGAGATACGGGAAGATTTCAATTATATTACATCATGGTCAGACAGAGATTCCGAAATCAGATATTGGATTGTAAGGCGTACCCAGGAGCAGATATAGACTCAGATCACAATGTAGTAGTGATGAAGAGTAGGCTGAAGTTCAAGACATTAGTCAGGAAGAATCAATACTCTAAGAAGTGGGATACGGAAGTTCTAAGGAATGACGAGATACGTTTGAAGTTCTCTGACGTTATAGATACAGCAATAAGGAATAGCGTAGTAGGCAGCACTGTTGAAGAGGAATGGACGTCTATGAAAAGGGCCATCACAGAAGTTGGGAAGGAAAACATAGGCACAAAGAAGGTAGCTGCGAAGAAACCATGGGTAACAGAAGAAATACCTCAGTTGATTGATGAAAGGAGAAAGTACAAACATGTTCCGGGAAAATCAGGATTACAGAAATACAATTCGCTGAGGAATGAAATAAATAGGAAGTGCAGGGAAGCTAAGACGAAATGGCAGCAGGAAAAATGTGAAGACATCGAAAAAGATATGATTGTCGGAAGGACAGACTCAGCATACAGGGAAGTCAAAACAACCTTCGGTGACATTAAAAGCGTCGGTGGTGACATTAAGAGCGCAACCGAAATTCCACTGTTAAATGCAGAGGAGAGAGCAGATAGGTGGAAAGAATAAATTGAAAGCCTCTATGAGGGTGAAGATTTGTCTGATGTGATAGAAGAAGAAACGGGAGTCGATTTAGAACAGATAGGGGATCCAGTATTAGAATCGGAATTTAAAAGAGCTTTGGAGGACTTACGGTCAAAAAAGGCAGAAGGGATAGATAACATTCCATCAGAATTTCTAAAATCATTAGGGGAAGTGGCAACAAAACGACTATTCAAGTGGGTGTGTAGAATATTTGAGTCTGGCGATATACCATCTGACTTTCGGAAAAGCATCATAAACTCATAAACACAATTCCGAAGACGCCAAGAGCTGACAAGTGCGAAAAGTATCGCACAATGAGCTTAACAGCTCATGCATCGAAGCTGCTTACGAGAATAATATACAGAAGAATGGAAAAGAAAATTGAGAATGCGCTAGGTGACGATCAGTTTGGCTTTAGGAAAAGTAAAGGGAGGAGAGAGGCAATTCTGACGTTACGGCTAATAATGGAAGCAAGGCTGAAGAAAAATCTAGACACGTTCATAGGATTTGTCGACCTGGAAAAAGCGTTTGACAATATAAATTGGTGCAAGCTGTTCAAAATTCTGAAAAAAGTAGAGGTAAGCTATAGGGAGAGACGGGTCATACACAATATGTACAACAAGAGGGAATAATAAGAGTGGACGATCAAGAACTAAGTGCTCGTATTAAGAAGGGTGTAAGACAAGGCTGTAGCCTTTCGTCCCTACTCTTCAATCTGTACATCGAGGAAGCAATGATGGAAATAAAAGAAAGGTTCAGGAGTGGAATTAAAATACAAGGTGAAAGGATATCAATGATACGATTCGCTGATGACATTGCTATCCTGAGTGAAAGTGAAGAAGAATTAAATGATCTGCTGAACGGAATGAACAGTCTAATGAGTACACAGTATGGTTTGAGAGTAAATCGGAGAAAGACGAAGGTAATGAGAAGTAGTAGAAATGAGAACAGCGAGAAACTTAACATCAGGATTGATAGTCACGAAGTCAATGAATTTAAGGAATTCTGCTACCTAGGCAGTAAAATAACCAATGACGGACTGAGCAAGGAGGACATCAAATGCAGACTCGCTATGGCAAAAAAGGCATTTCTGGCCAAGAGAAGTCTACTAATATCAAATACCGGCCTTAATTTGAGGAAGAAATTTCTGAGGGTGTACGTCTGGAGTAAAGCATTGTATGGTAGTGAAACATGGACTGTGGGAAAACCGGAACAGAAGAGAATCGAAGCATTTGAGATGTGGTGCTATAGACGAATGTTGAAAATTAGGTGGACTGATAATGTAAGGAATGAGGAGGATCTACGCAGAATCAGAGAGGAAAGGAATATGTGGAAAACACTGATAAGGAGAAGGGACAGGATGATAGGACATCTGCTAAGACATGAGGGAATGACTTCCATGGTACTAGAGGGCAAAAACTGTAGAGGAAGACAGAGATTGGAATACGTCAAGCAAATAATTGAGGATGTAGGTTGCAAGTGCTACTCTGAGATGAAGAGGTTAGCACAGGAAAGGAATTCGTGGCGGGCCGAATCAAACCAGTCATTAGATTGATGACCCCCCCCCCCCAAAAAAAAAAAACATCCTATGGCAAAGTTTGCAATGTCGCCAAACCGGGCATTCCCTACTGCATATTTATGACTGAGAACTGCAACCAAGAATCATGTGGTTTGTGGTGTATTTTTCCAAGGCTTATTTTGCAGGTTACTTCATTCTGACACAATGTCCTCAGCTGTCCCATCGAGCTGAAATTTGAGACGACAGGAAAGGATCTTGTTTCTGCTGCGATGTTGCAGAAGGCGGGTGAAAAACTGTTATCATCTACAAAACAGGAGTAGTTTCTGGTATGCGTTTTTCCAAGTCACTTCAGAACACAGTCATAAATTTCTAGCACAGTTCACGTACATCAGTAATCTCTTCCGGTTTTAAAACTCTGTGGTGGAACATTCAAAAGACATAACCTAAGTGATTGGCGAAATACTGAAAGTGAGAACTAGTTAGATCAAAATCTCTTTGCTGATACAATTGAGGAAGGACAACAATTTTTGAAGAACAGATTTGAAAAAGAGAAATAGATATTCCAGTACGTAAAGTAGCTCAGTTTTGCCATTTGGGAAAATCACATCCACTCTGTAAATGAATTTTAGTTCATTTATTAGACAAATTAAGAGGGCTCTGTAAGCTGGGCAGCCCATTATGCTGTACAGCTGCTCAGCCATGTACACTATGTGATCAAAAGTATCCGAGCAACCCCAAAAAACAGATGTTTTCCATATGAAGTGTGTTGTGCTGCCACCTACTGACAGGTAATCCATAAGAGCGACCTCAATAGTCATTAGATGTCGCGAGAGAGCAGAATGGGGCGCTCACGGAACTCTCGGACTTCGAACGTGGTCGGGTGATCGGGTGTCACTTGTGTCATACGTCCCTAGGTCCACTGTTCCCGATGTGATAGTGAAGTGGAAAAGTGAATGGATCACGTACAGCACAAAAGCGCACAGGTCGACGTCGTCTCCATACTAACAGAGGCCGTCGTCAGTTGAAGAGGGTCGTAATGTATAATAGGCAGGCGTCTATCCACTCTGTCACACAGGAATTCCAAACTGCATCAGGATCCACTTTTTTACTACGACAGTCAATCGGGAGATGAGGAAACTTGGATTATATGGTCGAGCGGCTGCACATAAGCCACACATCACGCCGGTAACTGCCAAACGACGCCTCGCTTGGTGTAAGGAGCTTAACATTGGACGACTGAATAGTGTAACAACGTTGTGTTGAGTAATAAATCACGTAACGCAATGTGGCGATCCGATGGAAGGGTGTGGGTATGGCGAACGCCCGGTGAATGTCTTCTACCAGCGTGTGTAGCTCCAGAAGTAGAATTGGGAGGCGATGGTGTTACGGTGTGTCGTGTTTTTCATGGAGGGGCCTTGCACCCCTTATTGTTTTGCGTGGTACTATCACAGCACAGGTCGACATTGATGTTTTAAACACATACTTGCTTCCCACTGTTGAAGAGCAATTCGGGGATGGTGATTGCATCTTTCAACACAATCGAGCAGCTGTTGATAATGCGTGGCCTGTGGCGGAGTGCTTACACAACAATAACAATCCTGTAATTGGACTGCCGTGCACACAGGCCTGACCTGAATCCTATAGAACACGTTTGGGATGGTTTGGAACGCCGACTTCGTGCTTATACAACAATAACAATCCTGTAATTGGACTGGCGTGCACACAGGCCTGACCTGAATCCTATAGAACACGTTTGGGATGGTTTGGAACGCCGACTTCGTGCCAGACCTCACCGACCGACCTCAGTACCTCTCCTCAGTGCAGCACTCAGTGAAAAATGGGCTGTCATTGGCAAAGAATCCTTCGAGCACCTGACTGAACATATGCCTGCGAGAGTGGAAGCTATCATCAAGGCTAAGGGTTGGTAAACACCGTATTGAATTCCAACATTACCGATGGAGGGTGCCACGAACTTGTAAGTCATTTTCAGCCAGGTGTCCGGATACTTTTGATCACGTAGCGTATCATTTGATTCCGTTTTTTTGCTAGGGAGAAGATAAGTTCTAGTACATTCCACGGTTCCAGAACTTTTTCAATAACTATAAATCTTGCAAGCCTACGTATGCCACTAAGAGCCTGAATATTCTTTAGAGTTTACTTTTCATTAATAATTATTTACAATTTCCCTGTACTGAGCTGATAACTTGAAACAGCAACAAGACAAATTACGAACCTCTGTTACAAGGAACTGCAAATGTCGTTGTACAACTTCGGAGGACTTTTCAGCACGGCGATGGAGTGAATGGCAAACACATTTCATCACAGTTATAGCAGGTGACGTAATTAAGTGCAGTGAACTCAGGGAATCCGAAGCCACTGGATGATATGACATAGAACCGAGTATCGCTTTCCCCTATACGTGTACCGCTATCCTGTCCTTCCTCTTAATTTGCTTCCTATGAGCTCCTCACATTGTCTTACGTAATTTAAGATGGTGAGTAACCATTCGACCTCACTGTTTTATTCGTGTTTCTAAAGGACCTACAAATATCCTTAAGACACCAGCATTTAGTATTTCTCCTTAACATACCCCAGACTCTTTTCTCATCCTATTTTTCTCCAGTCAGCTCGTGTGTTTCTCTCGTCCTGGCTCACCGTGGGGAGCCTAGACTCCAAACATCTGTTTTGTAATGTTCGCAAACGTCGTCTATTAGAGTCACATGTTGTTCCCCAAGACGTCGAGCCGTACAGCAGGGAGGGCTGTACCGTTGCTCTATATAGTTTTAATTTTGGGATTAGATTACTGCTTGTGAAAAGCGGCGTGACAGACCCGGATCATCTTCATTATATTCAGTTTTATATCATGAATGTGCCAGCTGAGTCAGTTTTCAGTGACGATTTCTTCCTATTTGTTTGTACAAAGAGACGCCTGTCCTGCAGAAAGATATGAATTAGCTTGATGTACCAGTCCGGGATTCGGGTTTGATCGACTAGTTTGACTTTAAGCTTTTCACGTGTAATTTTTCCTCCTATCTATGTAGTTCTCAATTCGTTCGAGTAATCAGTCATTCATGATAGGAAACACAGTCACTCAAAATGATTCAGAAATTTTACTTGTTAGAATGAAATCAGGCGATGATTCTTCTTCTCTGCAGGCTCGTGCTTTGCGGCAGTCTGCTAATCTGTACAAATAAAATGTCTCGTGATTTTGGGAGCGTTGTATAATCACTCGGGAAACCTCAGATCAAGCGGATATTTGGCTTTGATGAAGTTTAACCTTCCGAAGAAGTAATGGAGCTCTTGGATTATTAAATGCAGGTTCGTATCCAGTTTTTCGGAATTTCCCTTCTGATTGATTAACAACTACGCAATATATCGGTGAATATCATTAATTCTCAGTTGTCAAACACACACCTTTGTTTGAGGGAGCAATATATATATATATATATATATATATATATATATATATATATATATATATATATATATAGATTAGAGATTAGATTAGATTAATACTTGTTCCATAGATCATGAATACGACACTTCGTAATGATGTGGAAGGTGTCAGGTTAATAAAAGATGTCTGTACAAGAAATTACATTACACAAAATATTGCATGACACTAATGATTAAGTTTTTTTTTTTTTTTTTTTTTTTTTTTTTACTTACTTTATATCTAAAAATTCAGCCAATGAGTAGAAGGAGTTGTCATCTAGAAATTCTTTTAATTTATTTTTAAATGTTAGTTGGCTATCTGTCAGGCTTTTGATGCTGTTTGGTAGGTGCCCAAAGACTTTTGTGGCAGCATAATTTACCCCTTTCTGTGCCAAAGTCAGATTTAACCCTGCATAGTGAAGATCATCCTTTCTCCTGGTGTTATAGGTATGCACACTGCTATTACTTTTGAATTGGGTTGGATTATTATCAACAAATTTCATAAGGGAATATATATACTGTGAGGTTACTGTGAGGATCCCTAGATCCTTAAATAGATGTCTGCAGGATGACCGTGGGTGGGCTCCAGCAATTATTCTGATTACACGTTTTTGTGCAATGAATACTTTTCTACTCAACGATGAATTACCCCAGAATATGATGCCATACGAAAGCAGTGAATGAAAGTAGGCATAGTAAGCTAATTTACTGAGATTCTTATCACCAAAATTTGCAATAACCCTAATAGCATACGTAGCTGAACTCAGACGTTTCAGCAGACCATCAATGTGTTGCTTCCAGTTTAACCTCTCATCAATGGACACACCTAAAAATTTTGAAAATTCTACCTTAGCTACAGACTTCTGTTCAAATTCTATATTTATTACTGGAGTTTTGCCATTTACTGTACGGAACTGTATATACTGTGTTTTATCAAAATTTAAAGAGAGTCCGTTTGCTGAGAACCACTTAATAATTTTGTGAAAAACATCATTTACAATTACATCACTTAGTTCTTGGTTTTTGGATGTTATTACTATACTTGTATCATCAGCAAAAAGAACTAACTTTGCATCTTCATCAATGTGGAATGGTAAGTCATTAATGTATATCAAGAACATTAAAGGACCTAAGACCGAACCCTGTGGGACCCCGTGCTTGATAGCACCCCAGTTTGAGGAATCAGCTGTTTTAACATTACACGAACCACTTATTTCAACTTTCTGCATTCTTCCAGTTAAGTATGAATTAAACCATTTGTGCACTGCCCCACTCAAACCATAATGATTTAGCTTATCTAAAAGAATTCCATGATTTACACAATCAAAGGCCTTTGAGAGATCACAAAAAATACCAATGGGTGATGTCCGGTTATTCAGAGCATTTAATATTTGATCAGTGAAAGCATATATAGCATTTTCTGTTGAAAAGCCTTTCTGAAAACCAAACTGACATTTTGTTAGTACTTTATTTTTACAAATATGGGAGGCTACTCTTGAATACATTACTTTCTCAAAAATTTTTGATAGAGCTGTCAGAAGAGAGATTGGGCGGTAGTTGTTGACATCCGACATATCCCCCTTTTTATGCAATGGTTTTACAATGGCATATTTCAGTCTATCAGGGAAAACACCCTGCTCCATATATATATATATATTTCCCTTTTAATCGTACAATTTCGTCCCAGTTATCTTCGGTCATAAATCTCAATAATCAGATTACAGTTCTTCAAACAAAGCTGAGACTAATCGGCACGAAGACAATCTCGGAAGCTTTTTTTTTCCCTAACAACCACCAGAGAGGGTACTACAAATAATAATTATGCGCTAATGGCATAGCTATTGTATGAAAATATTTTGCGCATGGATTCTGCGACTATGAAGATAGAAATTTTGTAAACGTCATTCAAGGGTAGAATTGCATTAGAATAATTCATCGAATATAAAGAGATATTACAATTGCTCCTCGCACCGAGCAAAGTTAATGATAATACACTTTGCGAGCTAAGAGGAAAAATTTGTTGGGTTGTTTATTCAAAAGAGGAATATTTTGAATTAATAGAATTTTGCTATAGAGAGTGTGGGTATCATGTTAAGACAGTAAGTTACAAGAATACCTAAGCTGTAGCTTTTACATGTACAGGGGTATACCCGCATCCCGAGCACATAACCAGGGAAGATGTAGATTGGTGTAATTACGAAAAAGGTCTACCCATTTGGGAACTGGCCTTCACAGGAAAACCCTGGAAAACCCGGAAGAATAGACCCCAGCAGAGGTATTAAAGAAGATAGGAAAGTAATTTTGAAATATATAGAAGCTCGATAGATCGAAGGAAAATTGCCTCCTAGCCAAAAAAATAATAAAAAATTTACAATAGTGCTCCAAAAAAAATTTCAAAATTCTTCTTTCGACGATGCAGCCGGCGATCTCGTTGTGAAGTCGATGGAACAGGAACACTGGGTACGGACAGCGTTTGGTAGAGGCGGTACGGAGGACAGGCCATGGCTTATGGTACATGACAGAAGCTGGAAACGTGCCGTAGAAACAGCAAGATGATCTCAGGAACAGATGTTCATGGACGTGAACATGGAACAGGTTTAAAGTGGAATAAGAAAAGGTTCTGACTGAATAAATCCCTGGAAGAGAGTAGATTAAGGCAACGAAGTCCATATTTCATCGTTGAACTCAAAATCTGAGTAGATTCTTATATTCTTCCATCTGTACTAGACTGGAACATCCATCAGTCCTGACAATCGTGAATTTTTTGTTTATAGTCCTCAATACCAAAGTTGTTTTGCATTACAACTGCTGATTGTCCACAACATTTCCAAATAGACTGTGGGCATTTAAATTTTGGTGTAGCTCATATCGAATGTACTCCTCTCAATTTTTTTTTTTTTAATCTTCGTTTTGCTATAGTGCAGGTGGAAGTAGAGCATTGAATCTGTTCGAGGTTTGCTTTCAATTACGAAATTATGGATCAAATTTAAGTTTACACCTGATGAAAATTTTGAACATAGGCATATGACACTTACTCCACAAAGGGAATAATTTATAGAAAAAATTCTCTGAAAAATTTTCATTAAGCTTATAATTAATTGATTTATATATCCCCCTGCAAATAAATATCATTAATGACGACATATATTGATTTAACAAATCAGCCACTCGCAGAATCTTCTTCATTCTCTCATGAACATTTATGGAAATAAATTTCAACAATTATGTCCATAATATGAAACACACAAACTGCTACTCTTAAAATGTTGATTAATATTCTTAAATTAATTCTCCTGGTAGAGAAGGCATAATGAAAAATCTAAAAATTATAATAATTTTCTGTCGCGCAACCAGAGAGTTTCTTCAATTGTTTGCAACAGTGATATTATCGACCGTAGCTTCATTTCACAGTTCATTTGTTTTCTTGCGCGAACAGCGCACATCATACACAAAGCGTATTTACCTACATATCCCGCACTGTTCACGTTTCACATGCAATTCTCACATAAGTGCCGTGTCTTGAGGAAATGTAGATGCACTTTCATTGTATATCACTATGGCTTCTGCCCATAGTCCACACTTACAAACCCTAGTAATTAACAAATTCTTCTACCTATCTTAAAATTTTGTGCTAAACTATCACAGGAGTAATCTCACTGTCTCTTAACCTATCACAGGAGTAATCTCACTGTCTCTTAACCTATCACAGGAGTAATCTCACTGTCTCTTACCCTCTAGACAACATAAACTTCTAGATATTTATATACACATTCGATTCATAGTCAAATTCCACTTTAAATTCTTCTCCATATTTGGTATCACAGATCTACGATCCTTCAAAAAATTTCTCAATATCATAATGCGGGAATAATCCCTTTATTCTTTTCGATTCGGGATATACCAACAAGTATGATCCAGGATTTCGTATATTTACAATAATATATGGTCCGGTATAAATAAGATTCCATTTCTTTATGTTCTTCATCAGTTTCGAGGAATGGATGTGTCGCCTCAATGAAACCTTTCCTCCAAGATGAAACGTCTCAATCCGATGAATCCGTTTATTATTTGTCAATTTCCGTTGTATTGCATTTTTAGTTCAATTGACAAGTGCGATTTGAATCTTTTCCTCCCATTTTAAATTCTGGTCGTCATACTTTGGCAGATGGTTTATCCAGAAATTCTTTTCAATCTGACTAAACATAAGCTCTGTTGGAGTAAAGTTAGTTGAGGTATGTGTCAGATTATTAAATATTTGTTCAAATTCTGACAAATAATCAGCCCATGATGTTTGTTTACTGTGACAGTATGTACGCATAACTCGATTTAATACTCGGAAAACTCTTTCTATTGGACTACCTTGTGGATGGTAACATGATGTCAAAATTTGTCGAATACAAAGCTGTGTTAATGTTTGCTTCCATTTAAATCCGGTAAAAATTCTGGCATTATTTGTAATTATGGATTTCGGTAAACCTACATGCGGAAGATAGTCACGCACCATTCTCACTACAACAGCTGTGGCAGTAGAACACCTCAGTGGATATAGTTTTACATATTTTGTAAACACGTCAAAGAATCCAACAATGAATTTGACTCCTCCTCTTGATCGTGGGAGAGGGCCGCAGATATCACACGAAATTAACTCCCTTGGCTCTCGTGGAAGAACTGAATGAAGAACATGTTTACTACCTCTATTATCCGGTTTTGCCTTTTGACAGAGTAAATAGTTTTGCATTGTTTGGTGCACTTTTTTCCGAATATTCGGAAAATAACAGTATGGTCCTATTTTATTGGCACATTTAATTACACCAAAATTTCCCCATGATAGTGGGTAAATCAAATAAATTTTTCCTCATATTCCTTCGGGATACATACACACCACCGTGGATTGTTGTCCTTCCCACACCTGAAGAATACTACTCCATTTACTAATTTATAATGATCTAAACTAGCCCTTGAATTTTGTTGTTCCTTTAAGTGAATTATCTTCTTCCATCGTTGTAAATTTCATATACCTCTACAAAGATGTACATAATAAGTCTTGTAGATATTGTCCTGCAACAATAATACTGGAAAATCCGAAGTATTTACTGATTCTATTTCCGACGTTAAACCTTCTGGGGATCTTGACAGTTCATCCGCAATAATATTTTCTTTGCCAGACACATGAATAACTTTAAATTGGTACTTTTGTAGTGTCATTGTCCAACGCGACAGTCTGGGATGCAATAATTTACATGTTTACAAAAAGGCTAGTGATTGATGGTCACAACACACAATCGTTTTACAACCATATAGATAATAGTTAAACTTCTTGAATGCCCAGATAACCGCAAGTGCTTCACGTTCTGTGGTCGTATAGGCTCTTTCACAGGGCGATAACACTCGACTAGCAAATCCTATCGGGCAGAATGTTGGTACCCCTTTTATTTTCCTTATTTGGAAGAGACAAGCACCTAATCCAACATCCGATGAATCCGTGGACAGACAGAAGTCACAATTCATATCAGGGTGATATAATAAGGATGCGTTAATGAGTTGGTCTTTAGTGTCTCGAAAAGCTAGTTCACATTCTTCAGTCCATTCCAAGGCACATCCTTCCGTAGAAGCCGGTTTAATGCCTCAGAATTCATGGCTTGAGTCTTTATGAAACGACGGAAGAACGATGCCATACCTATAAATCCCTTCAGCTGTCTTTTATTCCGTGGTGATGAAAAATTTCGAATTGCACTTATCTTCTTCTCGGTAGGCAGGATACCTTTCGCATCTATC
This sequence comes from Schistocerca gregaria, assembly GCF_023897955.1. Classification (NCBI taxonomy): domain Eukaryota; kingdom Metazoa; phylum Arthropoda; class Insecta; order Orthoptera; family Acrididae; genus Schistocerca; species Schistocerca gregaria. Next base: position 210,207,426 of record NC_064926.1, on the reverse strand, counting down.
ATATGTCCTAAGAACTTAATTTGTGTTAAAGCAAAATGAGACTTTTTTAAGTTTACTGTAATTCCGGTTTTCTTGAAAACAGCAAAAATCCTTTACAAAATACGCAAATGCTCTTCCCATGTTTTCGTGGCTATTAATAAGTCGTCAACAATCAGTTATACGACTACGCAATTCAGGTCCAAGAACATAATCCAACGCTAAAATAAATATTTCGACACTAATATTAAGTCCGAACGGGACAACACTAAATTGGTAACTTCTCCCAGCATAGATAAATGCGGTATATTTCCTAGATTCTTCATCCATTTGGACCTGCCAGTACGAACTTCTCAAATCAACACTAGTGAAGTACGAAACATCCTGGAAATTTTGAATTAATTCATCTATATTTTTCGGGTGAGTCCTTACAGGTACTATTATTTTATTAATCTCTCTCGCATCCTAAACTAATCTTACGTTACCTCCAGGTTTTGGAACGACTAAGAGCGGAAAACAATATGGACTAGTTCATGGCTCAATCAAGTTCCATTCTAACATTCAATTTTTCTCCCTTTGAACAGATTGTTTTAAACGCCAGGGGATCGCATAGTGCATGTAACAGTCTGATGTGGCTTCACTTGTAGGTGACAAATATAACCTTTAATAATTCCTGGTTTCTCATCAAAAATCTCTTCATTTGCCTCTAACAAATAACGAAGCTGCTGCCTTTGTTCTCCGGTAAGCTGATTTGATTCACTAGATTTTATCATTGTTGTTTGGTTAAAGTCCTCCTGTTGTACCAAATCCTTTGAAAGCTCCTTCCAACGACCGTTTGTAGTGTCAATTAATTGAATTGTGGCACCACGACAATATTTCCTATGCACAGTTTCCTTTCTATTTAAATCCAGTGATATCTCTTCTCCATTTAATCTAAATTTAACTATTCCTTTCAAAAAATCAATCTGACAATCGTACTCCTGCATACTCCCAATACCAAGAATACAGTCCACAAATAACTTCTCCACTACAAAGAACGTGCATTTTATTGCTACATTTCCCATTTTGATCTCTAATTGTGTTTGTATTTTCACATTGGGAGAGAGTGCTCCAACAGCTCCGATGATTTCACAGTTCTGTACCGGCAAAATTGGTACCTTCTTCTTCCTAATAATTCTCCTAAAAAGAGCGCCTGAGATGACATTGGCGGAAGCGGCGGTGTCTAATATCACATTCGTTGGAACTTCCTCTATTTCAACAAATACTTCCGATACCGGAACACTCGATCTGTCATTATGACACGTTATTAAATCCTTTGTTAACTCTTCAGTCAACAGCTCACCATCATTATATCTTAACAATTGTAATTTTACTGTTTCGCCCCTAACAGATCCCCTGACAGCTCCTCCAGGGCATGATGCGGTCATGTTTAGATTGACTGATTGTTGGTCCGATTGGTATTTGTCTCTTCAGCTACTTCAGTGATTATCGGTTGTTGTGGTGAATTCGGTCTATATTGTCTTGCTTGATTCGTGTAATTATTGTTGTTGTTCTGCTGGTAGAATTGTCCTGTGTTGCTATGCATTGGATTATATAGATTAAAATTCCTATTGTTCCTAAAATAGCCCCCTGCTGCACCATTACTTAAGTTTCCATTATGTTAATAATTATTGGTTGCATTTTGTCCATTTCTAAGTCTCCTCGGAGAGTGTAGTTGGTTATGATTATTGTTACTGCTACCATTACTGCCATTCCCATTCGAGTTGCAGCTCGGCTTCGCTTCTATTACCCTTCTTTGATATGACATTTCTCTTGCCCTTTTATTGTCCACCTCAATTACACTCCTGGAAATGGTAAAAAGAACACATTGACACCGGTGTGTCAGACCCACCATACTTGCTCCGGACACTGCGAGAGGGCTGTACAAGCAATGATCACACGCACGGCACAGCGGACACACCAGGAACCGCGGTGTTGGCCGTCGAATGGCGCTAGCTGCGCAGCATTTGTGCACCGCCGCCGTCAGTGTCAGCCAGTTTGCCGTGGCATACGGAGCTCCATCGCAGTCTTTAACACTGGTAGCATGCCGCGACAGCGTGGACGTGAACCGTATGTGCAGTTGACGGACTTTGAGCGAGGGCGTATAGTGGGCATGCGGGAGGCCGGGTGGACGTACCGCCGAATTGCTCAACACGTGGGGCGTGAGGTCTCCACAGTACATCGATGTTGTCGCCAGTGGTCGGCGGAAGGTGCACGTGCCCGTCGACCTGGGACCGGACCGCAGCGACGCACGGATGCACGCCAAGACCGTAGGATCCTACGCAGTGCCGTAGGGGACCGCACCGCCACTTCCCAGCAAATTAGGGACACTGTTGCTCCTGGGGTATCTGCGAGGACCATTCGCAACCGTCTCCATGAAGCTGGGCTACGGTCCTGCACACCGTTAGGCCGTCTTCCGCCCACGCCCCAACATCGTGCAGCCCGCCTCCAGTGGTGTCGCGACAGGCGTGAATGGAGGGACGAATGGAGACGTGTCGTCTTCAGCGATGAGAGTCGCTTCTGCCTTGGTGCCAATGATGGTCGTATGCGTGTTTGGCGCCGTGCAGGTGAGCGCCACAATCAGGACTGCGTACGACCGAGGCACACAGGGCCAACACCCGGCATCATGGTGTGGGGAGCTATCTGCTACACTGGCCGTACACCTCCGGTGATCGTCGAGGGGACACTGAATAGTGCAAGGTACATCCAAACCATCATCGAACCCATCGTTCTACCATTCCTAGACCGGCAAGGAACTTGCTGTTCCAACCGGACAATGCACGTCCCATGTATCCCGTGCCACCCAACGTGCTCTAGAAGGTGTAAGTCAACTACCCTGACCAGCAAGATCTCCGGATCTGTCCCCCATTGAGCATGTTTGGGACTGGATGAAGCGTCATCTCACGCGGTCTGTACGTCCAGCACGAACGCTGGTCCAACTGAGGCGCCAGGTGGAAATGGCATGGCAAGCCATTCCACAGGACTACATCCAGCATCTCTACGATCGTCTCCATGGGAGAATAGCAGCCTGCATTGCTGCGAAAGGTGGATATACACTGTACTAGTGCCGACATTGTGCATGTTCTGTTGCCTGTGTCTATGTGCCTGTGGTTCTGTCAGTGTGATAATGTGATGTATCTGACCCCAGGAATGTGTCAATAAAGTTTCCCCTTCCTGGGACAATGAATTCACGGTGTTATTGTTTCAATTTCCAGGAGTGTATATCAATATGGTCAAGTGTAGTCATAAATGAGTCTATATCATCATCATTTATATATACAAGCTGATTCCTTATACTGGTGGGTAGTCTGTACTTGATTATCCTAAGTATATCCGGCAAAGGAATCGGTACATCCCAATAACAAACATTTATTAATGTATTTCTCAAAATATCTCTTTAGAGATCCTCTAGAAAATGAGAAAGGCTCGGGATATAATACTTCCTGCCTAAGTCTTTCTTGTATTCCAGCAGACCAATATTTTGCTAGAAATGCCTGCTGAAATTCCTTATAACATTTACAAGAAGATGTGTGTTCGGATGCCCACAATGCGCCTGATCCTTTGTTATATCCAGATACAAAACTAATCTTTTTCCATTCTGTCCAAGATCGTGGCAATAGACCTCTGAAACTTCGAATAAAGACTACAGGATGAATATTCCTTTTGTCAGGGTTAAAGATCTGAAATTGTATCTGTTTAATCATCTTTTCCTCAACGGTACTACGATTCCAAAAATCATCCTGTTCGTACATTTCCCTGTGGCTATCCGTTATATCGAATCTAACTTGTGACGTACCAGTTCTGTCTACATCGGATCTTGACGTGGACGGAATTTCCCGCGCAGATTGAGAATTTTGTTTCCTACTTCTCGCTGTTTCTAAATCCTCCTGCGAGAGATTTAGTGATATTTCCATATTTTCTTTCCAACGCGAGAATTCTTAGTCAAGTTTTCACGAACTTCCTTTACCGCTTTGTTGAAAAAATTTTCCTCGGAACTCTCTGAAATTGACTGCAAAGTTACTTTCACAGTTTCTTCTATCTCTTCCGAAGGAAAATTTTGCAGCTCTAACGCCATTTCTGAAAACTTTCCAGCAAGTACATTCATTCTGTGTTCCACTGTCTCCTGTTTTTCCTTCACTTCGTCAAATTGCTTCTTGGGATTCTATAATTTCTGGTATCATAGCTACGGAACACTGTATGTCCTCTTGATCTTGTATTACTTGAGGAAACAATTCTACTTGTTTTTGTATCGTGTCAATTTTGACGGATACATATTCGGTTAGTTCAGCTTTTAATTTACTATTGTTTTCTGGGCATTGTTGGCGGACCTGCTCAATTTGAGCAATAAGATTCTGTTCGGTCCTTACTAACTGTTCTTTTATTTCGTGTGTCTGGGTATTTAATCTCTGATCTAATTCGGTAAAGGTTGCACTTAATTGATTTTGTAATTCTGTTTGATTTTTGGCTAATTGATTTTGGGGTTCATTTTGTAAAATGGATAAGTCTCGATTTACCTCTGCTTGGCCTTCGGCTAATAGAGACAACTGTTGCATAATAACAACTAATGTGTCAACAACACATTGATCAGCTGTTCTATGAATGTTTTCTGAACCAGCGTGATTATTTATATTGCTACCGCTAGCCACAACTGTCTCAGAATTGCTATCCGTGGCCTCTGCTTCTGCGCAAACAGCTGAAGGCTGTTGCACGTCTCGTTGCTGATTCAATGACATTTTAAATGCCGCTCTAGTCAATACCATTAAATAACTGTCAATATCAGGTTCTAGTCACTAAATACAGCTAAAATTTACTGTCATAGACACACTTAACTTTCAAATTACTTCACAGATGGTATAAAGTTCAATTCCAGATACGAAAATCACACAATATACAGTTCTACAATCTAACTAGTATCTGGAAAAATATTCTTTTTAAATTGATTTCAAACTATTTTAACTACAGGAAAAACAAATTAGATTTCTCTGGCCTTGTTCTGTAGTCTCGGTGTCGTCCAATAGTTGAAATCCTTTCTTGGTATCCGCAATCTTTTCCTATGGGCACCGAATCTCTCTTCAGATTACTTACCTCTCGTTCTCGTTGGTTTTCATGTAACAAAAAATACATATATTATATAACAATCCAAGAGAGACCTGTCACACTGGCGCCACTGTAATTTTTACTCCTATCTATGTAGTTCTTAATTCGTTCGAGTAATCAGTCATTCATGTTTGGAAACACAGTCACTCAAAATGATTCGGAAATTTTACTTGTTAGAAGGAAATAAGGCAATGATTCTTCTTCTCTGCAGGCTCGTGCTTTGCGGCAGTCTGCTAATCTGTACAAATAAAATGTCTCGTAATTTTGGGAGCGTTGTATAATCACTCGGGAAACCTCAGATCAAGCGGATATTTGGCTTTGATGAAGTTTAACCTTCCGAAGAAGTGATGGAGCTCTTGGATTATTAAATGCAGGTTCGTATCCAGTTTTTCGGAAGTTCCCGTCTGATTAAAAACTACGCAATATATCGATGAATATCATTAATTCTCAGTTGTCAAATACGCACCTTTGTTTGAAGGAGCAATATATATATTTCCCTTTTAATCGTACAATTTCGTCCCAGTTATCTTCGGTCATAAATCTCAATAATCAGATTACAGTTCTTCAAACAAAGCTGAGGCTAATCGGCACGAAGACAATCTCGGAAGTTTTTTTTTCTGCTAACAACCACCAGAGAGAGTACTACAAAGAATAATTATGCGCTCATGGCATAGCCATTGTATGAAACTATTTCGCGCATGGATTCTGCGACTATGAAGATAGAAATTTTGTAAACGTCATTCAAGGGTAGAATTGCATCAGAATAATTCATCGAATATAAAGACATATTACACACGCCACACCCGATCATATGTCTTTTCGATGTTTAGGAAAACTGCAACTGTGGAGTTCCATCTATTCAGGTTGAGTTCTATGGACTATGTGATGCGAAGCAGCTGAAGCTCCGCCGATAACCGTGCCTGGTAGCCCAACTGTTCGTGGCGGATGATGCTGTTTTCTTCCAGATAGCCTGAGACGGGCGGTAGATGTCTGGCAACGTTGGGTTTTTTCCTCTTTTGGGAATAGTAATCGTCTTCACCGGCTTCCAGTCTGCAGGGAAGTAGCCGTTGAGTAACCAGCTGTTGATAATTTGAGTTAAGAGAACGATGGCCTTTCTCTAAAGATGCTTAAGATTGGCGTTGGTCACAGAGTCCTTGCCAGGAGCCGAGTAGTTCGTCTTTCTGTTGAGTTTTCTAACTTCAGAAGGAGTACTAAGAACATGCCTCTGTTGTGTGGGGTGTTGGCGGAAATCGGCGTTTCGCTGTTGGATACGGTCCTCTCCCCTTGGTCCTCTGCCGGGGCCTCGTATTGCTCTCGTTGGTGGCCTCAGTTGGTGTAGTGCCCTGACAAGTTGCCACTCTTCCCTCGTCTGGAGAAACATTTCGTCCATCTTTGTTTCCCAAAGGTCTTGCCGCCATTCTTCAACTCAGCGTCGTAGCTACCGGGACAAACGATGCATCAGCCGTCTATGTTCTGGATTTCTATATCGTTGCCATCGTTTCCTGTGAGTATTCCGGCGATGCTCGATGCCGGTGAGATGGCGAGGGAATGTGTCAAATTGATGCTCATGACGAAAGATATCAGTCGCTGCACGTCTTGTTGCCCATTGGATTTTAGCTGTCAAAATTGCCACAGAGATGTCATTTTCCAAAATTGTAGAGACAGATTAGGTCGGTCGGAGGTCAGCCTCCTGGACGATCTAACTCAGGGATGCGAGTCGGCTCCCATGGCCTATATATTGTGACTTGAAGATCGTTCTCTAGATCGTAGAGTTGCTGTCCCTTTCCGTTGGTCCTCCTTGAAGACCAAGCAGCAGGTTTGGAGTTAAGGTCTCCTCCCAGCAAGACATTATTCAATCGATCGAAGACAGCATGAAGATCTCTGGCCACCAATTGTTTCTTGGAGCTAAGGTACGTCTCCACGAGAGTTACGTTTCCTATTGCCGTGTAGACTATAACCGCTGTGGCTTCCAGTGAGTCCAGGGGCGGTAGATCCTCCTGACGATGTCGTATGGTGTTTTTCATGAACACTGCAGTTCCGTCACCTTGTTGTCCAACCCGGTCCGTCCTATAACCATGCATGTTGCGTAATTTGAAACTAGATATCTCCGTCGGGTACGTTTCCGATATCAGAACTATGTGCAGCCTGTGCCGATTAACAAATTCGTTCAGTTCAGTTTGTTTGCACCTTGCACCATTAGCATTCCAAATGCAGAGTCGGAGGTGTCTTGTTCTGCGGCAGTTATCAATTCCTTAAGGAGCAGTAAAGGCCTTGATTATTCCCTCCATCAGCGTGAGGATTCCTGTCACTTTTTGTTGAAGTTGTACAAGTAGGGCTGCGATGTCCGACATGGCTGGCGTCAAGGTGCCTAGGGTGGTTGTAGTGGAAACAGATGTTGCACGTTGGTTCCTCCTAGGAGACAGTGTGTCTGCATAGGATCGTGAAGTCCGTCGTCTTGGAGTCTTCTGTAGGATAACTGATATTTGGGGCTGATGACCTATGGTACCCATTGTTCAGAAAGAGGCTAAATATGCAGCAGCAAAATTTTTTAAACGTTTTCCCAATAACATAAAATGTCTGACATGATTGCAAATAAAGTCCACCACATTCAAATTTAAGAAGAGATATTGAAGCTTATGGATATGTGTGGAATGAAGCTTCAATTTGCTTTTTTTTCAGAATGGTATACCATGTTTAACGATCGACGAATCAATATTTATGATGAAGAACGATCATGAAGCCGACTTTCAGTTGTGACTGTGAAGCTAAATAACGAAAAAAGTTAGCAGGATAAACTTTTCACTAATCATAGACTGAGCTATCCTGAAATTTCTCTATCAGCCTATTATAAAGTTGTTTGGATATTAACTACCGTACTGTGCACGAATTAGTCGGAGTTGGACGGTTTGTACCAAAGAAAGAAATGACTGATTGCACAAAACCGTCCGGCCCTGGTAGCTGAGTGGTCAGCGTGACAGACTGTCAATCCTAGGGTCCCGGGTTCGATTCCCGGCTGAGTCGGAGATTTTCTCCGCTCAGGTTCTGCGTGTTGTGTTATCATAGTAATCATCATTTCATCCCCATCGACACGCAGGTCACCGAAGTACCTTCAAATCGAAAGACTTGCACCAGGCGAACGGTCTACCCGACGGGAGGCCCTAGCCAAGCGAAATTTCATTTTTTTCATTGCACAAAAGCGAGCAGTAAGGATAATATGTGGTGTTCACCCACGCACGTCATGTAGGTACCTCTTCAAGGAGAAAAGCATTTTTAATTGTGACCTCACAATACATATTTTCGCTAATGAAATTCGTCATAGACCATCTGTCACAATGTGAGGAGAACAGTGATACACATACACCAGCGCGACACATGACCTTTACTACCCATTGTTCAAGCTGTTAGTGGTTCAGAAAGAGGCTAAACATGCAGCAGCAAAAAGTTTTGATCATTTCCCCAGTAGCATAAAACGTCTGACATGTAGAGAAGCAAGTTTTAAATCTAATATAAAATCATTTATTTTAAGCAACTCGTCCTGTTCGATTGACGAATTTCTATTTAAAAACTGACAGCCAGAAAAAAATCTCATTTTAAGTGTACTTGCAGGAGTAAGAATAAAATAATAATGTGTTCATTAATGTTAATTGAGATCATATAGACATATCCTGTAAAATGCCTCGTTGCACATCATTCTGCTACAATAATCGTTCAAATGATCTATGGAACATGTAACTAACTAACAGCGGGGACTGATGCTATGGCACCACATATTAAAGCCGGCATCGGTCGAAGTGGACGTTCCATCACGTACTAATATTAGTCAGGATTTCTGTGAGAAAGAAGGTCATGGAAAACAGACAATTTTGCCGTTACACAGTTCTTTGACACATTTCGAAAGAATAGATGGGCACACTTCAGAGCCAGTTTTTGTTTTCTGTACCACGAATTTCGAAGCAAAGTGGTGAGCCAAAACTTTTGTTAATATATGTTACGTATTAATGTTAATGATGTTTTTGATAGTAATAATTTTTTAAAGTGAAACAACAAAGCGGACTTTGTCGCATTTACGTATTACTTGTTCACAATACTGTCAAGGAGTGAGGGCGCTTCGTTCGGCTTCTCGTGAGTCAGCACTCAACGAGCGTTGTAAGTACATGCACAGCTGACCTGGAAGCAGTGCTAGCGCTGTGCGTCTTTCTTACTCATCTCTGTACGTGTTAACCGCAACGTCTCCCCTTGTTTCCGATAACGCCCAAGTGCACTAATATCGTGGTTGAGTGGTATACCGCGGAGAACAGGCGATCGCAGATGATTGCGCGGCACAGGAATATCACGTTGCTGGATTAAAATTTCAATTGGTCGGCGGCCGTCCACAGCAAGAAGTAGCCCAAAGCTGCGCCGGATCTCCTGCCGTCGTTATGACTGTAAACGGAAACACAATAAACGTTTTGAAATGTACTGAATATTGTAAATACTGCGATCAGTTCTCGTTCTGGCGGACGTTCAACTCATGTGTTATTGCTTAAAGTCTTTTATACGTAGCACTCAACTATATTCTGCGGTGCGACATAAACCAATTTGAGGTGTTTGTGAAGATTAAAAGTAATTATTGAATTACACAGCGTGCTTCACCTGCCCCTACAGATGCTGTTTTACGCAACACACAATGTTATATATTTCCTTCAAAACCACGAGAGTTTTTGATATTCTCTCGCTCGCTACGCACGAACTGTTGGTAGTATAGAAGAAAGGTACAGTACCTTTTTGTAGGAAATTAAATGTAAGAAAAACGTAAAAAACTTACCTTCAAATGTACCTCCTCTCCACACCTATCTCTCACCAGTCAGGATTTCCAGTACGTTGTTCTTGGCACTCCCTCCTACAACTGTACAAAAATTTCTAACCACACAAACCGTTCAAGATACACGACCATTTTTGGTCTCCGTTGATTGGGCTATTACGCCACCAGCGTAGTCTGCTATTTCGTTAACATTATTTTTATAAAGATACCCGTAAGGGCAATGAATGAAAAGCGACTTTTGTAAACGCTATGTTAAAGCTAATTAAGTTGACAATCGATTCAAACTTAACCCTTAAAAGCACAGTAGTTTCGTAGTCAGAACGACTGGCGAATAAAACGATGTAATTGTTTATTTTATGCTATTAAGACTCATAAAATTTTCAGGTAAAATTTACACAAACGTCAATTTCACAGTTTTCAAGAGCTCGACTAATCCTGTGGCGCAATTGTGCCAATCAGTGAAGACCAAGAAAAAGGCCGAATATTTGTCCCGCAGTAGGACGTTGTTCAGATTCGTTTTGGTATCTATATACGGAAGGTATGCGTCCCTTCAGCCACCTGTGTATTGTGAATGGACGACGTGCGCCTAATAACATTCCTGCGCGCCTGCGCTACATTCCAGGGGAGAGAGAGATCAAGTCAGTAAATTAGTTGGCTCTCCACGTACTGCGTCAGCCTTCCCAGTGCATAGGACAACCATAAAATCTACGACAACTGGTACCTTCTCTACACGAGGGTGCGGTCCAAGGATGGGCCGACACACTGTTAAAATTGTCAACGTTTCGAACATACGGCCAATTATTGCTGGATGCCACCACGCGGTGTGAAGTGCGCTGGAGACCATCGAACCAAAGACTGCAGCCTGCCCTGTACCTCCTAAGCAAAATGTGCTGATTGTGACAAAGACCACTGCACCTCATGGCGCGGCTGCGACATCCTCCGGAAATATAAAGTCCAGCCGCAACAGTAAGCCAAGAAAGACTAGTCAGCGACATGGTGACACCGTTGGAGGTGGAGGGGGAGGGAGTGGGAGATTTTTGGTACTAGTTAGACGGAAACATACTTCACTTTCAGAATTACCCTCGTATTTTTCTTTTACATAATCAAGAGGAGTCACGACCTGTTATTTCCAAAAGGTCTCCGTACGTGAATAAGGTCTGTAAATTGAACGATAGTATGATGTAAAGCTATTGTTTTTCCGAACATCAGTGCAAACTCATAATGAAAGAGCCATTTGATCAGAATCTTTAACTGACTCCGAGGAATATAATAAACAGCAGGGAGTACCAGCAGTTATCGGTAACTGGTTAATGAAACATTACTCTTGTTTTACAATTGATTCGAATCCGCATGCCTTGTAGAATTGAGAAAACGTTGGAAGCATTGTGAATGGCGTAACAAAGCGCGTAGATTGCCAGGGACGATAGATTCGGCCGCCACTTCGATAGCCAGTTCGCAGAAGGCCTGCCGAGGGACAGACGAGGGTCAGTAAATGGAAATGCCGTGTGGCTAGGGCCTCCCGTCGTGTAGACCGGCCGCCTGGTGCAAGTCTTTTGAATTGAGTCCACTTCGGCGACTTTCCTGCCGATGGGGACGAAATGATGATGATGATAAGGGCAACACAATACCCTGTCCCTGAGCGGAGAAAATCTACGACCCAGACGGGAATCGAACCCGGGCCGTTACGTATGACATTCGGTCGCGCTGACCGCTCAGCTACCATGGGCGGACACGAGGGTCATGTTTATTGTAGTGCCGCGCCAGTACTTCCAGATTATTACTGAACGAGCACCGATAGGATTTACCATGGTGCGAACCCCTGTAGAAAACATTTTACAACTCGTAAGTTGAGTGAAAAAAATATAGACTGTTGATTGTTTCCCCAGAAATCAAAGAACGCCAGATAAAATCGTCTCAATGACGGACTGTGATCCCACCGTTTTTGACCTATGAAAACGTGAGATACTGGTTCAGTAAGAAACACAAAACCTGGCAGAGCGAGGTTTTCTTTTGACTGACATTCGATCAGAAATCACTGGATATTCGGGAACCTCCACGGACAGACTTCCACGCTGTGAACTGCCTGCCTCCCGCGTCGCCTGAGCTGATGCATTGGGGGTCACTAAAAATTTCGAGCTGATCTGCACGTAGCCTCTGGCGAGAGTCGTTGGTTCCACTAGTGACTGATTCGCCAGGTGCTTGGCCTTCGTCTGTAGTACTATGGGCCGGCCGGGGTGACCGAGCGGTTCTAGGCGCTGGAACCGCGCGACCGCTACGATCGCAGGTTCGAATACAGCCTCGAGCATGGTTGTGTGTGATGTCCTTAGGTTACTTAGGTTTAAGTAGTTCTAGGGGACTGATGACGTTAGCAGTTAAGTCATATAGCGCTCAGAGCCATTTGAACCACTTTGCAGTACTATGGTGTTGTTGAGCCGCTACCGCGAGACGATGTATAGGCACTCTAAATGCATTTTGCAGTAAACCGATTACCACAACACTTGTGTTTTAACGACAATGAGCAGCCTGCTTTCCAATCTAACGACAGATGTGACTTATTTCCTTCCATAGTACTGTCAGTTCTCAGTCAGCTTCACGATAATCACTAGAAACTTGGCGCTTAAAATTGCTCCATTGGTAGCTTCTCCCCGCCCCCCCCCCCCCCCCCCCCGACCTTTATGTTAGATATGCCAAGGGCTTACAGTATTAACGTTGCCAGTGTTTGTCATTTGTATTGTCAATAATTTTTTGGAATAAATGAAGGTAACTGTCATTCGTGTCTCATTTAGTAGTCGTAAGTCCTAAGTCATTATTTAGGAGCTCGTCGCCCGCTAGGCTTACCTCTGTAAGTCATATCTTCACTGTAACTGATTTCATGTATATTTCCTCAGAGCATTCACTGCTTCCAGTGACGCATGAAGCACAAAATGTTAAACTGTTTCTATCAGCTTCTAAGTAATGTACTAACTGATGCTCATATGATTACCTAAAAACACTAATTTCATGCTTTCGTAGGCTCGAATGCTTCCGGAATAAGCCTGAATAACTGCTTGCTGCCACTTGCTACTAGACAAATACGTCCCGTAGACTCAACTACAGCTGGCCTCGGTTCTGCTGTTCCCTATAACAGGTGGCTTAGTCCAAAAAAATACTGATTCACACTTACATAAAACAGGTACAAATATAAAATCACAATAATATTTACACAAGTACAGTGACGGAAAAAATTGCAACACTAAAGAACAATTAATGCAGAATAATGAACTGTCAGGATTGCATTTGTCTAGGCAATGCGTTAAAGTGATTAACAATGGAAGCTCACAGATTAATGTACGCGCGACATTAGCCATTGTAAATGTGGAATGTTGGTGCACTAATAACCGGTGGAGCCGCCACAGTGGTAAATGCAATCGCATAAACATGCATGCATTGTGTTGTAAAGTTGCTGGGTGTCAGTTTGTCCGATAGAGTTCTACGCCTGATGCAGTTGTTCGGTCAATACATGGACGGTTTGTGGATGACGCTGGAGTTGTCGTCCGATGACGTCCTATATGTGCTTGATTGCAGGCAGATCTGGTGATCGAACAGGCCAAGACAACACGTCGACGCTGCATCGAACATATTGGGTTACAACAGCGGCCGGTGGAAGAGAGTTATCCTGCTAGAAGATACACCCTGAAATGCTGCTCATGATTTGCCACACAAATTTGCAATCAGGATGCGTGGGACAACGACGAGAGTGCTGCTACTGTTACACGAGATCGCACTCCTAACAAGACCTCTCATTCTGTTGGTCCATTGTGTCTAGCACGCGTATATGTTGGTTGCAAGTCCTCAAATGGCCACCTAACCGACATACCCACGACTGGTACCGAGTCGCAATTAACTTTCATCAGAAAACGTAACAGACCTCTATCGTGCCCTTCAATAATGAGTTCTTGTTTGACACCACTAAAGTCTAAAATGTTGGTGGTTTGAGGTTCGTGGAATGCAGGCCTCAAGGCGGCCGGATCGGAGTTTTGCTTGAAGTGACCGATCTGTAACGCTTCGTTTTGTGGCTGTGATGCCAACTGAGCCACAAATTGCCGCTCTAGATGCAGCACGATGCCCCAGAGCCATACGCCTAACACGATGCTTTTCCCTCTCACTAGTGCCACTTGGCCGTCCCAAGTTCAATCTTCTCGCGACTGTACATTCTCGTGGCCACCGCTGCCAGCAATCAGGTACAGTGGCTGCCTTCCTACCAAGTCTTTCTGCAGTATCGCGGGAGGAATACCCAACTTCACGTACACGTTATACACAAACTAGATCAAGGCCAGCGAGGTGTTGATGATGACGTGTCTGTTGCCTTAAAGGCAACATCAACTCATCACGTAAAACTCTCAACCGTAGCTGACGCTCACGACTGTTGCAGCGCGTATTCAAAGCAAACCTGACTTGCATCAACATAGTGGGGCTACTAGCGCCACTATTATGAGACTGTCTCGAAATCAGAACAGACATCATCTTTCAGATGTAGAAACACGCCTGCGCGATAACAATGGAGATACTATTGAAGACAGTACTGCCAAAGCAGATTTACTAAACACAAGCTCGAGCGATTCTAGGCGCTACAGTCTGGAACAGCGTGACCGCTACGGTCGCAAGTTCGCATCCTGCCTCGGGCATGGATGTATGTAATGTCCTTAGGTTTAAGTAGTTCTAAGTTCCAGGGGACTGATGATCTCAGAGGTTAAGTCCCATACTGCTCAAAGGCCATTTTTTAAACATAGCCATCCGAAATGCCTTCACAAAAGAAGACGAAGTAAATATTCCAGAATTCGAATCGACAACAGCTGACAACATGAGTAACGTAGAAGTAATTATTCTCAGAGTAGTGAAGCAACTCAAATCACTCAGTCTTCTGGTCCAGACTGTATACCAATTAGGTTCCTTTCGGAATGTGCTGATGCATTAGCTACATACTTAACAATCATATACAACCGTTCGCTCGACGAAAGATCCGTACCCAAAGACTGGAAATGCTGCTGGATTTTGGAACGTATATTGTGTTCGAACATTATGAATTAGCTCGAAGGAAATGGTCTATTGACACATAGTCAACATGGGTTTACAAAACATCCTTCCTGTGAAACACAACTAGCTCTTTATGCACATGAATTGCTGAGTGCTGCTGACAAGGGATTTCAGATCGATTCCGTATTCGTGGATTTCCGGAAGGCTTTTGACACTGTTCCACACAAGCGGCTAGTAGTAAAAATACGTGCTTATGATATATCGTCTCAGTTATATGACTGGATTTGCGATTTCCTGTCAGAGAGGTCACAGCTCGAAGTAATTGACGGAAAGTCATCGAGTAAAACAGAAGTGATTTCAATGGTTCCCCAAGGTAATGTTATAGGCCATTTGCTGTTTCTTATCTATATAAACGATTTGGGACACAATCTGAGCAGCTGTCTTCGGTTGTTTGCTTATGATGCTGTCGTTTGTCGACTAATAAAGTCATCAGAAGATCAAAAGAAACTGCAAACCGATTCAGAAAAAATATCTGAATGGTGCGAAAAGTAGCAGTGGACACAAAATAACGAAAAGTGTGAGGTCATCCACATGAGAGCTAAAAGGAACTCGTTAAACTTCGGTTACACGATAAATCGGTCTAATATAAAGCCGTAAATTCAACTAAATACCAAGGTATTACAATTACGAAAAAGCACGTAGAAAATGTTGTTGGGAAGGCTAACGAAAGGTTGCGTTTTATTGGCGGGACACTTAGAAAATGTAACAGAACCGCTAAGGAGACTGCCTATCTAAACATTCATGTTGGTGTCTGATTGTTCTATATCGTGTCTCCCTACCAATTTCGCGCAACGACGCTCTGAGCTTGTTTTTTAGGGAATTAATTAGTTTGAACCTGGGACCTGTTGCTGGTAAAGAGACGCCAGACCACACATGACATGTAGAATTCAGAAGAGTTCAGTGAGACTAGCGATGATATAACCAAGTACTAAATGATCTCAGCGTCAGCTCCACTGCACTCCCTGTAAAAGAATCTTAATACTAACTAAATTTAGTGGAAAGGGTTCAAGGCTTTATTATTTTTTGTTAGCTGGTAAAATAACGTCGAAAAAGCAGTTAAGTTTACCATTGGAAATTTTATTCTACTCACAAAACATCGTTTATAAATTGCACTATTGATAAAAGGAAATGTTTTAATACAGGATGGTAAAAACCAACAGCATTCAACAAAAATGTGAACGAATATTCTCTGAATGGGTTTCCAAGTTCTACAATCGATTGAAGGATGACCTATGCCATATCACATCTATAATCTAGGTTTAATTTAAATTTCACAAAAGAAAAAACTATCAAAATGGTCTATAGTGACCCTCAATTATCTTTAATTACTTATCTAACTTGTCGTAAATTACAGTGGCTAATGTGGCTTCTCAATAACTATATAAAAGAAAAATCATCGCGTTTCAGATCTTTACTTTAAGTGGCAAATGTAAACACCATGAGTTTTAATTAACGATCGACACTAGTATTACGCCAAAGAGGGGGTGTAACAGATGAGACTTCTACACTTCTGAGTGAAGCCTTATGCGCTCAAAAATGCGGCATCGCGTGCGTTCATTACCTTGTCGGTGTTTAAGCAGCGTGAGGGCGGCAGCGGGCAGCACAGCTGCCATCCAGCTCGCCCTCTCGGAACTCTCTCTACTCTAACTTCTCCTTACTACAGTTTACCGAAGTTAGTTTAAAAAAACTATCTGGCTATGTTTTCATCTGACCAATCAGGGTCTCAATGTTAACCTTAAGCTCCGCCTAAAAAAATTCTGTCTATCCAATGAGAAACGTTGTACTTTTCGTGGTGGGGCAATGTTTTTAAAGTTTGCTTCGTAACAGAGACGCTAAAAAGTCTCACGCTAAAACGTGCGGGTTGTGTGGTCCTTTTAGCGTTATAGTAAGATCTATACTGTTCTTCTGGAGGGCTCTAGCTTTTAACATGGGCCTGGGGGGTGGTCCTTGACGTACCTGAGACGCGAAAAACTCTCACACTAAAACGTGTGGGTGGTGAGCCCTAGTGGTTAGCCTGAGACGTGGGTGACCGTCCCTTATCGTAGGGCCTTCTAGCTTAACACGGTTCTGCTCTCGGCTTCTGTCCTCCTTTCTCCCCTCGGAACTGCATCTGCCTCACGGTGGGAAGGTACGACATGCATTTAGGCATTCTTGTGTTAGTCTGTGGTATTCCATTTGCTCACTCGTTACTCGTATTACTTTGGTTAATTTAATGTCACGATTTATTCGGAGCTATGTGACATACTATTAGATTTGCTTATTATGTAAGGGTTTTCATGAAAGGTGTTGGATTTGCCTGACACCTTTCATATCACCACCCTTCGAACTTAATTTTTTGCACTGAATTTAGGCAATGATTGAATCGTTGTCTAAGTCAGTCAAAAATTATTCCGGTGTCTAAATTTTGTTGCCTGCTGTTCAGTCACGTTATTCTCTTCTATGCTAGTTTGTATTACTAATTTGTATTTTTATATTCTTCCACATTATAATTAAAAATGAGAAGAGAAGAATATTTTTATGCTATTATTATTTTTAATTATTTTCTTTCTTTATTTAAGTGTGAAGTTTGTTTTTTAAGAAGTTTGTTTTCGAAAGTGAGGAGTCTTTCACATCGATTTTCTTAGAAATATTTTCTTTTATAAATGTAGTAATTGAGTAAAATCTATTCCTAACACATTTTCTAAATATCATGTACAAGTAAAATGTTTTTGTTTCTAGATATGCATTTCAACATTGTTACACTAACAAATAAGAATTATTTCCAAGAATTGCTTTGACAAAGAAATATACATACACAAGTATTGAGATATTATCCTAATAAATTTTACAAATGCTAAAAAAAATTGCTTTGACAAAGAAATATACATTCACACGTTTTGAGGTATTATCCTAATAAATGGTACAAATGTTAAAGAAAGGGAAAACATCCAACAAGATAATTTTTTATTCTTTGTTTTTATAAGGAGAAAATAAGCAAAATATAGTTATTCTTTTATTTTTATGAGGAGAAAATAAGTGGCGTATCTAGTTTCTTTATATACTGTTCATTTAAAAACTAATGACTTATTTTTATCGAAAGTCTCTTCTTAATTTAAGTCAATAGTCAATGACTGTTATTTTGTAATTTATTAGCTGTTTGGTGTGCTGAACTTATTTAGTTTTTCACACGTTTCTTTTGTACAATTCCTACATCACATAATTTGATTTCACGCATTCACACAACCCTATGAATGTTCAAGCATGAGTTGGCGAATGTTTTTGCACGAAGGTGATGGACTGGAGCGAGATGGATGTGGGCAAGTATTCGATGTACTGCTTCGTTCGTCGTTCCTTGTTGGCTTTGCAAGTGTGTGCTGCTGTTGTGGAGGTCCGATAATGGAATGGAGCTGTGAGTGCAGAATCTCGTGGTTTACAGGCTTTGTATGCGTGAAAGTCATCGTTATGTGTCGCTGAATGCGGTCGTTTTTCGTTGTAATACTTCGCAGACAACTAGTTCACAATAGGATAGGGATTTGGGAACGTATGTCGTCTATTCTTCACCCATCTTCTTCCTTGGTCTCAATCTTGCGAATCTTCAACTTCTGTTCTTACTGCTTTTTCTCTGCTTCTTACTTGATTCTTGGTTCTTCTCTGGGCAGGATATGGAAACATTTACTGATAACTAGTCGCCTTAAAGTTCTCCTCCTAGTAACAGTTTGAAAAATGTTTGGGCGCGTCATTTTTACTTTCTGGAAGTTTTCTTCTTCAGTTTTGTGCATCAGCGAGCTGTTTAATAGCAGTAGTGTGACTTTTACGTATATATTTTTTGCCAGCGGTGGCTTGCCCAAGCGGTCTTCTCGTCCGGCCGTTTTTTGCTCGCTCCGTTCATTCAGCGCTCGGATACCCTTGCGGCGTTCGCCGTCCCAGCGCCGTCCCGCCACGTCTCAGCAAGGGGTCTGTCACTGAGCGGCACTGTGTTCCCTCCCAGCAGGGTTCCTCCTAGCGGGCAAATTTATTGCCCACTTTCGCTTCAAGGGCATTCTGTTAGTTTTGCTGTCCTTTCCCTTCTCTCGACACTCCTGCTATGTAGGAATCGTGTCTTGCTAATTACGTCCTTTTCTTTTTAGATACTTCTCGCATTGCAACTTGTGGGTCGTTGCATCTCTTCCTTGCTGGAGTTCTTACAATGGTTCTTACAAAAAGTTTTACTTATAATCATCTAACATATATCTAGTATCTACTTGTTATCCGCCTTCTTAAAAAGATTTACAAATTTCGGCGCCCTTTCCATGTTATAATTCTAAGATATTTGGAGTCTTAACGTCTACTCATGAATCCTCAAATTCGTTTTTTATTTTTGTGTAGTGTCGTGGTGTATAGCATTTTAGTATTTCATGCTGTTAGACTATCTACGCTTTATCCTGTCACCTTAATCTATCGTACTATTGGTGTTATTATTGAAACTACTTTCTTTTTCCCACCTTCCTCTCTCTTCATTCTTCTTTCTCCTGACGATCTTATCTGCAACATAATCTTGAAATATTGTGCTGATTATTTACGAGTAATAAAATTAATCTTCAAACTTGTACTGAAAGTGTTTAATACTGCCAGCCTTAGGTAAATGTACCTCTGCTATATCTCGTAAAATACCCTCTAATTCTCTTTTACTGTGTTCTGAAATACCTTGAACTTCTTGCAATTTTTCATCGAATTCTTTATGGACTTGTAACATGAGTTCAGGCGATTCCCCCTTTTTGTTCATAACATTCTAATTCTTCATCCTCTTTATCTCGCATAATTCTTAATTGTTTGTTTATAACTGGTATTTCTTCTAATTTTAGCTTTTCCTCAAAGAGAACTGTGACATTCCCGAATGTTATGCTACCTTTCCTCATATCTATTATCGCTCGTCTCTCATTTAAAAAATCTGCACCTATAATCATATCTATAGTTAGTTTAGGTATAATCATGAAGTTGGCTTCGATCTTTTGACCTTGGCACGAAAGAGTTAACCTTGTTTGTCTCGTAACTTCCGCAGCATTGTTTCTAATAGGACCTCTTACTTTGATCTTACGTGTTTTCAGAACTGGCAATTCCTCATTGGCATTACACTGGATGAATAAATTTTCTGAAATCGCAGTCAGTCCACTTCCGCTATCAATTGCAATACTGACTGGGATATGCTTTACCATAGCCTTCACAATTGGTTGAATTTGAAAGGGTTGGTTCTGTTCTTCTTCTTCTTGCATCAACGAATCCTCCACTGAATCATACATGAGTCTTTTTTAGGAATTTCCCTTGTGAATTCGAACTATCTGTAGGATAAGTTTCGACTGCTACTTCTCTCTTTTTTATTTCCTCTTCTCTATTTCTTCCTTCATTTACGCTTTCTTCTGCATCCTCTACTTTTTCCTCATCCTCGTCTATCTTTTCCTTCTCCGTCGCTACTTCCACATAATCGCATCTAAATGCTCTAATTATCGCTTCATAACTTCCTTCATTATATACGTTGGGTTGTGTGCCCACTAGTAACTTATTTTCAACTTCTGTCGACTGCGCATTATCCTCATTGAATTCTCTTTCCCTGGTTTCCATCTCAAATAGCTCTGCAATACTCATTACTTCGTCCTTTCCTCCTACATTCGTTGTACATGCCTTTGGTAATTCATCTTCCTCGTCAGTATTCTCCCAATTAATTTTGTCCCAACACGATACTGTTATTTCCTCTTCTTCTTTTTCATCTGGTCCCTGCGATTTGTTTCTTCCTACTTCTCTTCTCGTGATAAGATTTTGATTTCTCTGTTCAAGGTGCTGCAATTGTCCTGGGTCGGTGGGTCATTCTCTTTGGCATGGGAGCTTAGCTGTCAACTCGAACGTTTATCGGGTTTTGTTGGTCTTACCTCAGCCTCTTCTATCTGTATTCGCTTTTCTTGTTCCGCTTGTTGATAGTGGTTTCTTGGTTGATAATTTGTCGGTCTATTGGTTCTCCAGTACTCGTTCCGGTTGTCGTTATTTCCTCTGTAATAGTTGTTGCCGTTCCTGGGTGAATTATAGTTATTGCCATATTCTTTTCTAAATCCATAACCGGTTCTTTGTTGAAATCTATTGTCGTTCCTTGGTGCGAAGTTATCACGTGGTTCGTAATTATTGTTTCTTCGTACTGTGTCTTGTGGATTCCACCGCCTTTTGCTTTCGTTTACACGTGCGATTCGTCTTTTTCTTGCGTCATCTTCCGAAAATATGAACTCTAGTTCCCTTAGAATACCTATAAATGCTTCGGCGTCATTGTCTCCGCGACCTATTAATGAATGCTGGTATTTCAATAGTAGCTTCATCGCGCATAATTTAATCAACTCTCCGTCACTCTATGGTACATCTAAGCATTGATTTTTGTTTGCCATTACTTCGAAAAATTTCACGGGATTCTTCTCTCCTGAATTATCAAAATATGGGTTCTGCAATAATTCGTACTTCACTCTGTTCTGTGCTTCGCTGGACCAATATCGTGAGAGAAACTTCTCTCTGAAATCTTCGTACGATCGGCATGTCGCTGCAACATTCTGCATGGTTTCTGCGACTGTTCCTGACATGTGTGCACATATAAAGTCTAATTTGTGTGCTAGCGTCCAGTGTTCTTGTCATCCTACTCGGCATTGATCAATAAAAGTGCGTGGATGTAATGAGTTTCCTTCTCGAAAGTGTTGAAATTTTCTGACTGTGAAGAAATGATCGTTGTCGTACTTCGTCATAGTTCCATATGAAATTCGCGATTCTTCGCCACTTTTGTTCCTGATCATTACTCCCGTCGTTCTGTCCTGTTGTGGTAGATCCATTGGATATTGTCCACTGTAACTTTCGCCTACCCACGGTGCAGGCTGTCTGATTTCACATATGCTACTTTCCGCCTGTGATTGGAATCGAAAATGCGTAATATCTTCGTTAATTTCTTGTTTCTCCGGTGCTGTTACAGATACGGATGTGGTTGCAGACTCTGTGCTTGTTCGATCCTGTTCACTACGCTCTTCAATGGTTTGCAACGACTCTGTTCGCAATTTCTGAAATTGTCGCTTCGTTTGCGCTTCTATTTTGACTAGGCGGTTATCATATCTTTTCAGCGCTGCTTTTGTTTTACGTTTGTGTAACACACTGTTTTCAACAATTTCACTCGCTGTACCTGCTGCTCGTCTAGTAATTTCGTTTATCTGTTTCTTTAGTTTCTTGACTTCTCCGTGGATGTTGTTACGTAATGTTTTGATCGCGTCCTGAGTGTCATTACGCAATGTTTGTACGTCCACTTGTACCTTGCCAATGTCTGTTCTCAATTGATTGTAACCTGTTATTAAGTTTCCTATCACTTCTCGAGATTCTTTTGCCTCGTCTTCAATATGACTTAGGTGTAACTGAATTTTTTTGTTTTGTTCTATAATCTCACGCATTTGTCTCGTGGTTTCCGCATTCTGAATTTTAATTTGGTTCGCAATTTCTTTATTTTGCCTTGTCATGGTTTCCGTAATTTGTTGTAATAATTCTGCGAGATTGGTGGGTCCTATTGCGTTTTCTTCCGACGTCCTACGCTCTGTGTTTTCGCCTAATTGTTGGTTTGCAACCGATTGCATTGAACTGTGCTGTGACACGTTTCTGCTCGCATTCTTTGTACTCTGTGGTGAGGAAGCTCTGATTACTTGTACTATGGGTTCTACATATTCAAAACGCAAGTTAGAATCCTCATCGACTGTCTCTCTACTTTCCTGCTCCTCTGTCGTATGCTGGCCTAGGTTTTCTCTGCCTTGGCGTACATTATCCTCGTTATGGTGCGTTATCTGTCGTATTCCTCGCGATTTTACATCGTCTATTGTACTGTCCTCTATTCTCTGTCCATTTTCATGCTGGGTCTCTACCTCAATTCGGTCAAGGTCTCGATCTGCCATAGATAATCTTTCCGAATTCCTTATTTTCTGTTTTAAAAGCAATTCACGCGCCCTACTTCTGGTCAACATGCGCTCATACGATTTCACGCGTTTCATAAACTTTTTCTTCAAACGACTTGACACTACCAAGACTGACAATTCATTCACTTGCTTGTTGGGACAGAACCAACTTGTCAACGACGTATATGCCATCTGCGCGCTTGCATTGGAGAGAAAACTTAATTCTAACAATTTTCAATATTCATATCTTAATTATGCTATTGTCTCTGCTAGAATTCTCCCTTTTTTTAATACTTTTACTATCTATCGCTGTAGCTGGTTTTCGACTATGTATAACTTTAGAAGAAAAAAAAATTACAAAAATTTTTCAACAAGAT
This sequence comes from Schistocerca gregaria, assembly GCF_023897955.1. Taxonomy (NCBI): domain Eukaryota; kingdom Metazoa; phylum Arthropoda; class Insecta; order Orthoptera; family Acrididae; genus Schistocerca; species Schistocerca gregaria. The sequence goes on along the minus strand of NC_064926.1, from coordinate 210,184,156 downwards.
ATTTTTCTGACCTAGTTAGGCATGTGGTCGACCTTCAGTCATGGTATTTTACCATCCTGGCAGGGTCGCCATTTTCTAAACATTCATGGTGTTGTCTGATTGATCTATATCGTGTCCCCCTACCACTTTTGCACAACGACGCTCTGAGCTTGGTTTTTAGGGAATTAACTAGTTTGAACCTGGGACCTGTTGCTCGTAAGGAGATGCCAGACCACACATGACATGTAGAATTCAGAAGAGTTCAGTGAGACTAGCGATGATATAACCAAGTACTAAATGATCTCAGAGTCAGCTCCACTACACTCCCTGTAAAAGGATCTTAATACTAACTAAATTTAGTGGAAAGAGTTCAAGGCTTTCCTATTTTTTGTTAGCTGGTATAATAACGTCGAAAAAGCAGTTAATTTTACCATTGGAAATTTTATTCTGCTCACAAAACATCGTTTATAAATTGCACTATTGATAAAAGGAAATGTTTTAATACAGGATGGTAAAAACCAACAGCATTCAACAAAAATGTGAACGAATATTCTCTGAATGGGTTTCCAAGTTCTACAATCGATTGAAGGATGACCTATGCCATATCACATCTATAATCTAGGTTTAATTTAAATTTCACAAAAGAAAAAACTATCAAAATGGTCTATAGTGACCCTCAATTATCTTTAATTACTTATCTAACTTGTCGTAAATTACAGTGGCTAATGTGGCTTCTCAATAACTATATAAAAGAAAAATCATCGCGTTTAAGATCTTTACTTCAAGAGGCAAATGTGAACACCATGAGTTTTAATTAACGATCGACACTAGTATTACGCAAAAAAGGGGGTGTAACAGATGAGACTTCTACACTTATGAGTGAAGCCTTATGCGCTCAAAAATGCGGCATCGCATGCGTTCATTACCTTGTCGGTGTTTAAGCAGCGTGTGGGCGGCAGCGGGCAGCACAGCTGCCATCCAGCTCGCCCTCTCGGAACTCTCTCTACTCTAACTTCTCCTTACTACAGTTTACCGAAGTTAGTTTAAAAAAATTATCTGGCTATGTTTTCATCTGACCAATCAGGGTCTCAATGTTAACCTTAAGCTCCGCCTACAAAAATTCTGTCTATCTAATGAGAAACGTTATACTTTTCGTGGTGGGGCAATGTTTTTAAAGTTTGCAACGTAACAGAGACGCTAAAAAGTCTCACGCTAAAACGTGCGGGTGGTGTGGTCCTTTTAGCGTTATCGTAAAATCTATACTGTTCTTCTGGAGGGCTCTATCTTTGAACATGGGCTGGGGGGTGGTCCTTGACGTACCTGAGACACGAAAAAGTCTCACGCTAAAACTTGCAGGCGGTAGTGACCCTTTTTGTGTTATCGTAAGATCTATACTGTTTTTCTGGAGGGCTCTAGCTTTTAACATGGGCTGGGGGGTGGTCCTTGACATACCTGAGACGCGAAAAAGTGTCACGCTAAAACGTGCGGGTGGTGAGCCCTAGTGGTTAGCTGGAGACGTGGGTGTCTGTCCCTTATCGTAGGGCCTTCTAGCTTAACACGGTTCTGCTCTCGGCTTCTGTCCTCCTTTCTCCCCTCAGAACTGCGTCTGCCTCACGGTGGGAAGGTACGACATGCATTTAGGCATTCTTGTGTTAGTCTATGGTATTCCATTTGCTCACTCGTTACTCGTATTCTTTTGGTTAATTTAATGTCACGATTTATTCGGAGCTATGTGACATACTAGTAGATTTGCTTATTAAGTCAGGGTTTTCATAGAAGGTGTTGGATTTGCCTGACACCTTGCACCTACACTAAGCTTGTCCGTCCTCTTTTAGAGTACTGCTTGGCGGTGTCGGATCTTTAGCAGATAGGACTGACGGAGTATATCGAAAAAGTTCAGAGAAAGGCAGCACGTTTTCTATTATCGCGAAACTTTAGAGAGAGTGTCACAGAAATGATACAGGATTCCGACTGGCAATCATTTAAAGAAAGGCGTTTTTCGTTGCGACGGAATCTTCTCACTAAATTCCAATCACCAACATTCTCCTCCGAACGCGAAAATATTTTTTTGACATCGACCTACGCAGGGCGGAACGATCACCACGATAAAATAAGACAAATCAGAGCTCGTACGGAAAGATATAGGTGTTCATTCTTTCCGTGCGCTATACGAAAAAGGGGCTCTGAGCGCTATGGGACTTAACCTCTGAGATCATCAGTCCCCTAGAACTTGGAACTACGTAAACCTAACTAACGTAAGGACATCACACACAAACATGCCCGAGGCAGGATTCGAACCTGCGACACTAGCGGTCGCGCGGTTCCAGACTATAGCGCCGAGAACCGCTCGGCCACCCGGGCCGGCAAGCGCTGTACGATATTGAAATATAGAGAATTGTGAAAGCGGTTCGTGAAGCGTCTGCCAGGCACTTATATGTGATTTGCATAGTATCCACAGAGATGTAGATGTTCTAACAATCCAACCACAACAAAGGTCAAACATTAATAATGATTGGCGTTGCTCGCGCTACTAAATACTGCATCTTCGGGCAACAACAAAGTTATTATGTGGCAGGTGTCATTAGAGCACAGTTAATAAAGTCATTTCATGTAATAACGAATAAACTAGGCATTCATTTTTTCGTGTTTCCCACGCTGGTCTCGTTGTAAAATCATGGCTCAATCGTCGAAAATCTAGGTGGTGATGATTCCAAGCATGGTTTTATAGATGTGTTTCACAAACCATTCTTGAAGATTAAACCTTTGAAAGTTAGCACAATGGTGATGTAAAAATAATAATCGGCAATCCGAATTTAAGTTACTTTTCTTTTTTATTAATTTTACTGCAATACCACCTAACACACAAAACATCACTTCACAATTCAAAACATACTTGAAAATATCTTCCTCACTGTTAAATTTCACATTTTATAAGCTGACTACAATACGAGTCTTTCTAATATGACGTCCAAGACTTGACTTTCTCAAGGTCCGACACTCTAACAAGTAATAATCGCTTACACGCCCAAAAATCGAGTTACAATTACGTCATAGTGACAAAAGAAAGAATACACATAAAAATAATATCATTGCAATATAAATATATCGATGTATCAAAATACCTCTACATTAATGAAATCAGATCTGAATGTTGTCACAGAAATATGTCAACTACTTTACAGAAACACAGTAGAATATTGCTGGTATCGAGAGGTTTAGTTGAGGTGCCGTAATGTTTACGTAATTCAAGTACCATTACAATGTGGGCCAACTTTCGTTTACCTCACACAACTTCCTCTTGATAATTGAATGTAACAGGAGGGGATTTCCTTGTGTAAAGATAAGGATGTATAAACTGACAGAAATTATTGAATGTAGTTCATAGGTACAGCTAAGATTGAGTAGAAATGTTAACAAAGCTAAGATTGGGTAGAAATATTAACATGAAAAGTTTCCCTTTACATTATACAGTGAGGTAAGAAAACTGCCATGTTCAGTTTCCTTAACATTACTCACTGGCTTCTATGTCAGTGGAAGTTGAAAAAAAAGCAGAGTTTTCTTGTTTGCGAAAGCAAATAAAAGTGTCATTAATGAATATCTTCATAGTCACCCCCAATCATTCACCGCGGGACACAAAGATATTTAGCATCTTCGGTCGAAATTTAAAGGTATTGTCTACCATGTGCTAGAGAACTGTGTGTCTAGCAAAAAGGGAAGCGAAAGGACACACCTAGGTACAACAAACATACCACGGAGTTGCTGGGAAAGCGGAGAATTCTGCACAGTCGTTTTAAACGTAATCACTTCCCCGCTGACAAACAGAAATTATGCAAAATGAAAGTAGCTGTTAAAAGGTCAATGAGAGATTCTTTTAACGAATTTGAAAGCAATATTTTATCTGCAGATTCTAAAAATAACACCAAAAAATATTGGACGTACGTAAAATCCATGAACGTTACAAATAATCCGATACCTTCTCTTGCTGACAGTACGGGAAATGTAACGGATGATGATAAACAGAAGGCCGAAATTCTAACCGTAGCTTTCAAAAACTCGTTTACGGTAGAGGACTACAGCAACATTGCCACTTTCAATTATCGAACAAACACAAGTATAGCTGCCATAGTGTTTAGTGTATCTAGGATTGTAAAACGCCGGCCGGAGTGGCCGAGCGGTTCTAGGTTCTACAGTCTGGAACTGCGCGACCGCTACGGTCGCAGGTTCGAATCCTGCCTCGGGCATGGATGTGTATGATGTCCTTAGGTTAGTTAGGTTTAAGTAGTTCTAAGTTATAGGGGACTTATGACCTCAGAAGTTGAGTCCCGTAGTGCTCAGAGACATCTGAACAATTTTTTTTATTGTAAAACAGTTAAGATCCTCAATGCCAGGAAGGCATCTGGCCCAGATGGTACCCACGTAAGATTATATGCTCGCTATGCTACAAATATAGCACCATTCTTATCCATCATCTATCAGGGATCACTGGAACAGTGGAAAGTTCCACGGGACTGGAAGGAGGCCCACCTCATAGCAGTCTATAAAAAGGGTAGAAAATCGGATGCACATAATTATCGGCTAATTTCACTAATATCGATTTCTTGTAGAATCATGGAACATATTTTGTGTTCAGACATAATGACCTTTCTAGACTTTGAAAAGCTCACCTGCAGAAACCAGCACGGTTTTAGTAAACAGCGGTCATGCGAGACAGAGTTGGCCCTGTTTAAGCATGATATACTACCGGCTCTAGATACCGGCTCAGGCGTTGATGCCATATTTCTCGACTTTCGAAAGCCGTTCCGCGCTGTCGCTTGCTCCAAAAAGTAAGCGCTTACGGTGTATCAGCTGACATATGCGGTTGGATAGAAAGTTTTCTAACAGACAGACAGTATGTCGTCTTGGGGTGATTTCAACAGAAACAAGTGTAATTTCAGGTGTGCCCCAGGCCAGCACAATGGGTTCGCTCTTTTTTACGATTTACATAACGATCTGGTAGATGGTACTGACAACGGCATTAGACTGTTTGCCGATGATGCTGTAGTATACAGGAAAGTAGTGTAACACGAAAGTTGTGAACAAGTCAATGAGGATTTCCAGAAAATAAATGCGTGGTGTAATGGCTGGCAGTTATCTCTCAATATTAGTACACTACTAGCCATTAAAATTGCTACACCACGAAGGTGACGTGCTATAGACCCGAAATTTAACCGACAGAATAAGATGCTGTAATAATCAAATGATTAGCTTTTCAGAGCATTCAGAAAAAGTTGGCGCCGTTGGCGACACCTACAACGTGCTGACACGAGGAAAGTTTCCAACCGATTTCTCATACACAAACAGCAGTTGACCACCGTTGCCTGGTGAAAAGTTGTTGTGATTCCTCGAGTAAGGAGGAGAAATGAGTACCATCACGTTTCCGACTTGGATAAAGGTCGGATTGCAGCCTATCGCGGTTGCGGTTTATCGTATCGCGGCGTTGCTGCTCGCGATGGTCGAGATCCAATGACTGTTAGTAGAATATGAAATCGGTGGGTACAGGAGGATAATACAGAACGCCGTGCTGGATCCCAACGGCCTCGTATCCCTAGCAGTCGAGATGACAGGCATCTTACCCGCATGGCGGTCACGGATCGTGCAGCCACGTTTCTATCCCTGAGTCACCAGATGGGGACGTTTGCAAGACAACAACCATCTGCACGAACAGTTCGACGACGTTTGCAACAACATGGATTATCAGCTCGGAGACCATGGCTGTGGTTACCCTTGACGCTGCATCACAGACATGAGCGCCTGCGATGATGTACTCGACGAACCTGGGTGCACGAATGGCAAAACGTAATTTTTTCGGATGAATCCAGGTTCTGTTTACAGCATCATGATGGTCGCATCCGTGTTTGGCGACATCGCGGTGAATGCACATTGGAAGCGTGTATTCGTCATCTCCATACTAGCTTATCAATTGGCATGATGTTATGGGATGTCATTGGTTACACATCTCGGTCACCTCTTGTTCACATTGACGGCACTTTCAGCAGTGGATATTACATTTCAGATGTGTTACGACCCGTGGCTCTACCCTTCATTCGATCCCCGCGAAACCCTACATTTCAGCAGGATAATGCATAACCGCATGTTGCAGGTCCTGTACGTTCCTTTCTGGATACAGAAAATGTTCGACTGCTGCTCTGGCCAGCACATTCACCAGATCTCTCACCAACTGAAAACGTCTGGTCAATGATGGCCGAGCAACTTGCTCTTCACAATACGCCAGACACTACTCTTGATGAACTGTGGTATCGTGCTGAAGCTGCATGGGCAGCTGTACCTGTACACGCCATCCAAGCCCTGTTTGACTCAATGCCCAGGTCAGAGGTGGTTGTTCTGGATACTGATTTCTCAGGATCTATGCACCCAAATAGCGCGAAAATGTAATTACAGGTCAGTTTTAGTATAATATATTTGTCCAATGAATACCCGTTTATCATCTGCATTTCTTACTGGTGTAGCAATTTTAATGGCCAGGAGTGTAAGTGTAACCTACTGCGTATAACAAGACGAAAATCCTCATTAATGTACGAGTGCAAAATAAATGCCCAGTCTTTAGAAGCAGTAACATCCGTCAAGTATCTGGGTGTGACTATTCTAAATGATGAAAAGTGGAATGATCAGATTACACAAGTAATGGGCAAGACGAACTCTAGATTGCGATTTATTGGAGGAATCTTGAAGCGATGCAGTCTTTCAACAAAGGAAATTGCTTACAATGCAGTCTTAGAGTATTGTTCGTTTATGTGGGACCCTTATCAGTTGGGTCTGATTCAAGAGATTGAGAAGGTCCAAAGAAGAACGGCTAATTTCCTGACTCCTACATCTATCCCTTGAGAGAGCGTTTCAAATCTCATAGAAAGTTTGAAGTGGTATACACTTGCAGGTAGACGACGACCTAAACGGAAGGGGCTGCTCACCAAATTCCGAAATCCGATCTTCGCCGAGGATGTAGATCATATATTATTACCACCAATTTTCAAATCGTGCAATGATCCCCATTTAAAGACAAGGGAAATAAGAACTCGTACTGAGGCATTCAGACAGTCGTTTTTCCATAGTGCGATCCGCGAGAGACACAGTGGGGGCCGGGGAGGGGGGGATATGACTTTGGCGCGTTTTGTGCCCTCCGCCACACACCGCTTAGCGGCTAGAGGAGAATATATGCAGATATAGATGTCGTGAAATGGTTCAAGTATACTAATCCTTGCAAAACCCATTCAGACTGCAAACTGCAATCATTGCCAGTTACAAATATATTATATACATAGCTGTCAAGCAAGTAAAATTTCATCGACGTCTTAATAGTGTGACAATACGTTTGAGTGTGAGAGAATTTTATGTCTGAATGTGAAATATTCTGTTTTAATATTCTTTTTCTCAAATAACTTATTCACAGTGATCTACTACGTAATGTTTTGCTCCGTGTTCAATAGTCACAGAAGTATAGCAACAACGGCTGCCACAAAATACATGCACTTGGTAGCTCACCTGAGATGTATATTCTGCAGAAGGTGACTATCGCAAATGCTGTAGAGCGTCAGATGTTCTGCAGTCTTTGGGCAGATGATAAGTGTATCTTAAGACAGTGGCGACGTGTCCTGTAAATGAACACACTAATTTAGAAAATGAGAATAACATATACTGCTGTCCAGGTGCATCGTCCTGCTGTGCAATCCTTGACGATGAATTTAATAATTCTTAGACAGATAGTTGCAGTGAGATCTGGTCACATGTTACACAAACACAGTTTTTCATGATGTAATTGTAGTGCCATTGTGTGTTTTATTTAAAGTATCACTTTCAGATTTGTAGAGTGCTTTGATCAAGACTGTAATTATGTTGTGAATCAGGAAAAACGCCTCTTTTCTGTTCACTATTGCTACTGCTGGTGAGCAAGCAGTTAGTCGGTAACAATCTAGCCAAATTCCAAGGCAGTGGGAAATTCAATAACGATAGACAAGTGGAGTGTGCAAGACGGAGTCCAAGTGGTAAAGTGGTAGAGCTTTACATTGAAACGAAGTCCAGAGTTACCGAATCAAAGAGGATTCCGCAGAATAAACCGTCGCTGACATTTTCCGGGATAGCCATGTCTTGCGATGCTGAACAGCTGCGTGGAGCGCAGATGGGTCAGTGGGTGACAGCATGTCTCCAAGACGACCCCTAAAAGTGAGGATACAGGAAAACATCGACTGTATGCGGACATCAGTTAAAACTATTTCTTGACGATCGCTCCATTGCAGACCTCAGAAGCTAAACATGTGCGAAGGAAGTGTACAACGCATTTACATCAACACTGAAGAGTCAAAGAAACTGGAAGACCTGCCTGACTTCGTGTAGTGCTCCTCCGAGCAAGCAGATGTGCCGCAACATGACTAATGTTGGAAGTACTGCTGGAGGGAACTGACACCATGAATCCTGCAGGGCTGTCCATAAATCCGTAACACTACGAGTATATGATCAATATCGTTCATGTCTGAGGCGTTTGGTAGCAAGCGGAAGATTTTAAACTCAGAGGAATGTTCCTGGAGCCACTCTGTAGCAGGTTTAGACGCATGGAGTGTCACATTGTCCTGCTGGAATTGCCCAAGTCCGTCGGAGGACGCGGTGCACATGAATGGTTCAAATGGCTCTGAGCACTGTGGGACTTAACATCTATGGTCATCAGTCCCCTAGAACTTAGAACTACTTAAACCTAACTAACCTAAGGACAGCACACAACACCCAGTCATGACGAGGCAGAGAAAATCCCTGACCCCGACGGGAATCGAACCCGGGAACCCGGGCATGGGAAGCGAGAACGCTACCGCACGACCACGAGCTGCGGACTGCACATGAATGGGTGCAGGTGATCAGATAGGATGCTTATGTACGTGTCCCCTGTCAGAGTCGTATGTAGACGTATCAGGGGTCCAATATCCCTCCAACTGCACATGCCCCACACCCTTACAGTGCTTCCACCAGCTTAAACAGTCCCCTGCTGACGTGCAGGGTCCACGGATTCATATAGGATATCTCCATACCCTTAGACATCCATCCACTCGACACAATTTGAAAAGAGAGTCCTCCGATCAGGCATCATGTTTCCAGTCATCAAGAGCCCAATGTCAGTGTTGACGGGCCCAGGCAAGGCGTAAAGCTTTGTGTCATGCAGTCATCAAGGGTATACGAGTGGGCCTTCGTCTCCGAAAGCCAATATCGATGATATTTAGTTGAATGATTCGCTGGCAAAACGCTTGTTGATTGCCCAGCACTAAAATCTGCAGCCATGTAAGGAAGGGTTGCACTTCTGTCACGCTGAACGAATCTCTTTAGTCGTCGTTGGTCCCGTTCTTGCAGGGTCTTTTTCCGACCACAGCGGTGTCGGATACTGATGTTTGTTCGGATTACTGATATGCACAGTACACTAGTGAAATGGTCGTACTGGAAAATCTCCACTTCATCTCTCCCTGTGTCCCATCGCTCGTGCGCCGACTGTAACACCCCGTTCCAAGCCACTTAAATCTTGATAACCTCCCATTGTACCAGCAGTAACCGGTCTAATAACTGCGCCACACACTTGTTATCTTACATAGGCACTGCCGGTCGCAGCGCTGGTTTCTGCCTGTTTACATAAGTCTGTATTTGAATACGCGTGACTATATGCTATAGCTGCGTTCGTGACCAAGCGGTTCTAGGCGCTTCAGTCTGGAACCACGCTGCTGCTACGGTCGCAGGTTCCATGCATCGGGCATGGATGTGTGTCATGTTCTTAGGTTAGTTAGGTTTAAGTAGTTGTAAGTCCAGGTTACTGATGACCTCAGATGTTAAGTCCCATAGTGCTTAGAGCCATTTGAACTATTTTATAGCTGGGATCGTCGCTCTATATTTCTTTCGGGACGACAGTCACGCAATATGTATCATGACTTTCGGGAGACACGTGTCCAGGGTTCGGAATTTTTTGTCGTCTCTGTGCTGCAACAGCATTCTCGTCCAGTCACGTTGTATCAACAGGATGGTGGAATTGCACGCACCGCTCGTCTGTCAATGGACGAACTGCGCCAACGGTTTCGTGTATGTACCGCCTCCCGATTTGGTGACGAGGCTTCTTTGGCTCGTTCACCCAATGTAACGGCCCCCGATTTCTTGCTCTGTAGGTATCTTAAGTTGAGTGTGTTCGAAAATCGCCCTGCAAACCTCCAGGAGCTGGAGGCCAACATCTACAGAGAAGTGGTCGGTATTCCTGTTGGTGCACTGGAGAAAACTTTGCGTAGCATCTCCATAGCGCGTCTTTATGAGTGCTCCCATAAAGGTGGCGCTCATCTGAGTAGTGACCGCCCCGGAAGCAGAGTGGTCAGCGCGACAAATGTCAATCCTAAAGGCCCGGGTTGGATTCCCGGTTGGGTCGGAGGATTTCTCCGCTCAGGGACTGGGTGTTGTGTTGTCCTAATCATCAACATTTCATCCCCATCGACGCGCAAGTCGCCGAAATGGCGTCAAATCGAAAGACTGGCATCCGGCGAACGGTCTACCCGACGAGAGGCCCTAGTCACACGACATTTACATTTATATCGGAGTGGTGTCATCCTTGGGAAGTGAGTGCTGTGTACCGCACGTACCTTCAAAGACTCACTAACAGGTCTGCATTTGTAAATAATGAAGACCTGTTTTAATAAAGTTTTCGTAAACAATTGAAAAGGGGCGGTCTTTCAGGATAACCCTGTAATTTGATAATGGTGAATCCATTCCTGTTCATCCTGTCACGCTCAGAAGATTAATAACAGTCGCCGTTTGTAAAATAGTCCAAATCACCTATAGCTCACAAAGTCACTCTGTATCTCAAACCGAATAACGCCTTCACATACTTCGTTGCAGGGTGTACTCGCTATTTGTGATGACGAGTAAGCACTTCTCATACTTTCGATTCACTGATTCCTTGTCTTAATATTCTTCTGTGCTTCTGCGTTGATCTTCTGCTGTTAAGCTCTTGCGAGTTCTTCCTATGACGTCCACTCTGGAGATTTCAAAAAATCTTGACCTCTACTTCTACTTGGTATTTAACTCCAGCAATACCGCCTTGATAAATCTGGCTAGTTCTTCGCTTCGCTCGTTTCGCGCTCACAAAGTGCGTCCATTGTATCAGTACTGTCATTATCTTATCTTTTACCATAAGGAAAACTCTCACCTTGCCTCAGTCCTTTCTACTAATAAAATGGCCGGCTGCGGTGGCTGAGCGGTTCTAGGCGCTTCAGTCTGAAACCGGGCGACTGCTACGGTCGCAGGTTCGAATCGTGCCTCGGGCATGGATGTGTGTGATGTCCCTTGGTTAGTTCTAGGGGACTGATAACCTCACATGTTTACTGCTCAGAGCGATTTGAACCATTTGAACTAATAAAATGACATGCAATTTATTTGCCCTTTTTTTAGTTACGACCCAGCTGGCTTTTTAAAAAATTTGCACAGATTAAATTTCTCCCAACAGATCAAAGCATTCTCGTTTTTTATATGTATTCCAAAAAACCATACAGAGCTTTGAAAAGTTTCCCTCTAGAATTTAGGTCTGTGATGTTACTATTACGAAATCTTTTCCCAGTAAGTCACGGCAAATGAAAGTACTGATTATTGCGCAGTTTCGTGACGGGTGAGAGAAACGTTCAAAGACGACAGACCTGAGAAAAAAACTATAGATACATGAAATGAATGATTACTGTCGAAAGATGTAAATAGCGTACTCTACACATCTACATAGATACTCCACAAGCCACCGCTCGCTGATTATCATGGCCAATCCTCTTCCATTCGCAAATATAACGAGGGAAAAACGACTATCTATATACCTCCGAATGAGCCCTAACTTTTCGCGTCTTATATGCGTTGTCCTTACGTGAAATGCATATTTGCGGCAGTAGAATCGTTCGGCAGTCAGGTTCAAATGTCGGTTCTCTAAATTTTCTCCATAGTGGTTGTCGAAAAGAACGTCGCTTTTCCTCCAGGGATTTCCATTTGAGTTACCGAAGCATCTCTGTAAGACTTACACAACATCAAAAGTATACGGACCTCTGGCTGAAAATGACTTACAAGTTCGGAGCGCCCTCCAGCGGTAATGCTGGAATTCTATACGGTGTAGGCCCAGTCTTAACCTTGATGACAGCTCCCACTCTCGAAGGCATATGTTCAGCCAGGTGCTGGAAAGATTCTTGGGGAGTGGCAGCCTATTCTTCATGGAGTGGTGCATTGAGGACAGGTATCGATGTCGGACTGTGAGGTCCGGCACGAAGTCAGCGTTCCAAAAGGTATTCTTTAGCATTCAAGTCAGGGCTCTGTGCAGGTCAGTCTTTTTTTTTTTGTCATCAGTCCACTGACTGGTTTGATGCGGCCCGCCACGAATTCCTTTCCTGTGCTAACCTCTTCATCTTAGAGTAGCACTTGCAACCTACGTCCTCAATTATTTGCTTGACGTATTTAAATCTCTGTCTTCCTCTACAGTTTTTGCCCTCTACAGCTCCCTCTGGTACCATGGAAGTCATTCCCTCATGTCTTAGCAGATGTCCTATCATCCTGTCCCTTCTCCTTATCAGTGTTTTCCACATATTCCTTTCCTCTCCGATTCTGCGTAGAACCTCCTCATTCCTTACCTTATCAGTCCACCTTCTTTTCAACATTCGTCTATAGCACCACATCTCAAAAGCTTCGATTCTCTTCTGTTCCGGTATTCCCGTAGTCCATGTTTCACTACCACACAATGCTGTACTCCAGACGTACATCCTCAGAAATTTCTTCCTCAAATCAAGGCCGGCATTTGATATTAGTAGACTTCTCTTGGCCAGAAATGCCTTTTTTGCCATAGCGAGTCTGCTTTTGATGTCCTCCTTGCTCCGTCCGTCATTGGTTATTTTACTGCCTAGGTAGCAGAATTCCTTAACTTCATTGACTTCGTGACCATCAATCCTGATGTTGAGTTTCTCGCTGTTCTCATTTCTACTACTTCTCATTACCTTCGTCTTCCTCCGATTTACTCTCAAACCATAGTGTGTACTCATTAGAGTGTTCATTCCGTTCAGCAGATCATTTAATTCTTCTTCACTTTCACTCAGGATAGCAATGTCATCAGCGAATCGTATCATTGATATCCTTTCACCTTGTAGTTAAATTCCACTCCTGAACCTTTCTTTCATTTCCATCATTGCTTCCTCGATGTACAGATTGAAGAGTACGGGTGAAAGGCTACAGCCTTGTCTTACTCCCTTCTTAATACGAGCACTTCGTTCTTGATCGTCCACTCTTATTATTCCCTCTTGGTTGTTGTACATATTGTACATGACCCGTCTCTCCCTATAGCTTACCCCTACTTTTTTCAGATTCTTGAACAGCTTGCACCATTTTATATTGTCGAACGCATTTTCCAGGTCGACAAATCCTATGAACGTGTTTTTCTTTAGCCTTGCTTCCATTATTAGCCATAACGTCAGAATTACCTCTCTCGGGCCTTTACTTTTCCTAAAGCGAAACTGATCGTCACCTAGCGCATTCTCAATTTTCTTTTCCATTCTTCTGTATATTATTCTTGTAAGCAGCTTCGATGCATGAGCTGTTAAGCTGATTGTGCGATAATTCTCGCACTTGTCAGCTCTTGCCGTCTTCGGAATTGTGTTTATGATGCTTTTCCGTAAGTCAGATGGTATGTCGCCAGACTCATATATTCTACACACCAACGTGAATAGTCGTTTTGTTGCCACTTCCCCTAATGATTTTAGAAATTCTGATGGAATGTTGTCTATCCCTTCTGCCTTATTTGAACGTAAGTCCTCCAAAGCTCTTTTAAATTCCGATTCTAATACTGGATCCCCTACCTCTTCTAAATTGACTTCTGTTTCTTCTTCTATCACATCAGACAAAACTTCACCCTCATAGAGGCTTTCAATGTATTCTTTCCACCTATATGCTCTCTCCTCTGCATTTTACAGTGGAATTCCCGTTGCACTCTTAATGTTACAACTATTGCTTTTAATGTCACCAAAGGTTGTTTTGACTTTCCTGTATGCTGAGTTTGTCCTTCTGACAATCATATCTTTTTCGAGGTCTTCACATTTTTCCTGCTGCCATTCCGTCTTAGCTTCCCTGCACTTCCTATTTACTTCATTCCTCAGCGAATTGTATTTCTGTATTCCTGATTTTCCAGGAACATGTTTGTACTTTCTCGTTTCATCAATCAACTAAGGTATTTCTTCTGTTACCCATGGTTTCTTCGCAGCTACCTTCTTTGTGCCTATGTTTTCCTTCCCAACTTATGTGATGGCCATTTTTAGAGACGTCCATTCCTCTTCAACTGTGCTGCCTACTGCGCTATTCCTTATTGCTGTATCTATAGCGTTAGAGAACTTCAAACGTATCTCGTCATTCCTTAGAACTTCCGTATTCCACTTCTTAGCGTATTGATTCTTCCCGACTAATGTCTTGAACTTCAGCCTACTCTTCATCACTACTATATTGTGATCTGAGTCTATATCTGCTCCTGGGTACGCCTTACAATCCAGTATCTGATTTCGGAATCTCTGTCTGACCATGATGTAATGTAATTGAAGTCTTCCCGTATCTCTCGGCCTTTTCCAAGTATATCTCCTCCTATTGTGATTCTTGAACAGGGTATTCGCTATTACTAGCTGAAACTTGTTACAGAACTCAATTAGTCTTCCTCCTCTTTCATTCCTTGTCCCAAGCCCATATTCTCCTGTAATCTTTTCTTCTACACCTTCCCCTACAACTGCATTTCAGTCGGCCATGACTATTAGATTTTCGTCCCCCTTTACATTCTGCATTACCCTTTCAATATCCTCATACACTTTCTCTATCTGTTCATCTTCAGCTTGCGACGTCGGCATGAATACCTGAACTATCGTTGTCGGTGTTGTTCTGCTGTCGATTCTGATTAGAACAACCCAGTCACTGAACTGTTCACAGTAACACACCCTCTGCCCTACCTTCCTATTCATAACGAATCCTACACCTGTTATACCATTGTCTGCTGCTGTTGATATTACCTAATACTCATCTGACCAGAAATCCTTGTCTTCCTTCCACTTCACTGACCCTACTATATCTAGATTGAGCCTTTGCATTTCTCTTTTCAGATTTTCTAGTTTCCCTACCGCGTCGAAGCTTCTGACATTCCACGCCCCGACTCGCAGAACATTATCCTTTCGTTGATTATTCAATCGTTTTCCCATGGTAACCTCCCCCTTGGCAGTCCCCTCTCGGAGATCCGAATGGGGGACTATTCCGTCCATTACAGGGATGTTATTGTCGTGTAACCATACCGTCACATGCCGTGCATTATCAACAGATGCTAGATCGTGTTGAAAGATACAGTCGCTAACCCCGATTTGCTCTTCAACAGAGGGAAGCAGAAACGTGCTGAAAACATTAGTGTAGGCCTTTACTGTGATACTGACAAGCAAAACAACAAGGCGTGCAAGCCCCCTCCATGAAAAAGACGACCATACCGTAACACACGCTGGCACGTGACGTTCACTGGGAATTCTTCATACCCACACCCTGCCATCGGATCGCCATGTTGTGTACCGTGATTCGTCACTCCATACAATGTTTTTCCACTGTTCAATCGTTCAAAGTTTACGTTCACTGGGAATTCGCCATACCCACACGCTGCCATCGGATCGCCGTGTTGTGTACCGTGATTCGTCACTCCATACAATGTTTTTCCACTGTTCAATCGTTCAAAGTTTACCCTTCCTTACACCAAGCTACGCGTTGTTTGGCATTTACCGTCGTGATGTTTGGTTTATGAGTAGCTGCTCCACCATGAAAACCAAGTTATCTCACCTCTCGCCTATCTGTCATAGTACTTGCTGTGGATACTGACGCAGTTTGGAATTCCTGTGTGAAAGATGTCTGCCCTTTACACATTACGACCCTCTTCAACTGTCGGCGGTCTCTGTCAGTCAACAGACGAGGTCGGCCTGTACACATTTGTGCTGCGCGTGTCCCATCAAGTTTCCGCTTCACTATCACATCGGAAACAGTGGGCCTTAGGATGTTTAGGAGTGTGGAAATCTCGAGTACAGACGTATGACACAAGTGACACCTAATCACCTGACCACGTTCGAATTCCATGAGTTCCGCAGAGCGCCCCATTTTGCTGTCTCACGATGTCTAATGCCTACTGAGGCCGCTGATATGGAGTACCTGGCAGTAGGTGGTAGCACAATGCACCTCAAATGAAAAATGTATGTTTTGGAGGTGTCCAGATACATTTGATCACATAGTGTAGCCCGAAGCTACCGATAAAAAATCTATCAGCCCACCCTTGGATTGATTCAATGCCTTCCCTCAATCCGACCTGGTACAGATTATAAACACTTGAGCAGTACTCAAAAGCAGGTTTCACCAGAGTCCTACATGCAGTCTTTTTGATAGGTGAACCACTCTCTCCTAAAATGCTCCCAATAAGCAGAAGTCGACCATACGCCCTCCCTCTCACAGTTTTTACATGCTCTTTTCATTCCATATTGCTTTGGAACGTTACTACCAGTTATTTAAAAAACTTGTGTTGGATAGACTGTGAGTGACAGAACATCTCGTGTTCCTGCTGCAAAGAAGGGGAGCACACCGTATGTTGTATATTTTGTATATTTTTACGAGCTTCAAACGGGAGCGACTAAGGTAATTGATAGGAACTGTGATTGCTATGTACAGTTGCGAGCCGAGTTGGCGACACATAGCTCACAGCTCCAGGCTGTGTTGGCTTCTCTAACAGAGCTTGAGGCTGCTGCCAAGGGAGGGGGGGGCGGAAGGGAGAAGGGAGGGGGGGTCGGACACGGGAACATGAGAGATGTCAAGCACGTCCCATGTGTCCCCTGTTCAGCCCACTGCTGCCTGCACTGCGGTTGTCCCCTCACCCATGGTCGAGTGGGAGATCATTCCAAAGTCTGTCAGGCAGTGAGAAACTTTCTGAGGGGTCGATCATAGGGCCTCCCTGGTTTGTTTGACGAACATGTTTCGGCGTTATCTGTGGCTGACGATGTCTCTGAGCCAGATGCAGTTGTCCACCCTGTTCTGGAGGAAGCTTCTCGGACTGCAAAGTCTGGGCGTTCATAGAGGGTCGGTTTGCTAGTAGTTGGGAGCTCCAACATTAGGTGCGTAATGAGGCCCCTTAGGAACATGGCTGATAAGGAGGGGAAGGAAGCCAGTGTGCACTCCGTGTGCATATTGGGGAGTCATTCCAGATGTGGAAAGGCTGCTTCCAGATGCCATGAAGAGTATAGGTTGCAGCCAACTGCAGGTGGTGGCCTATGTCTGTACCAATGGCGTATGTCGCTTTGGATCGGAGGAGATTCTCTCTAGACTGCCAGTCTTGCTTGCGAGATTAAGGCGGAGCTCACCATCTGCAGCATCGTCGATAGAAGCGACTGTGGTCCTTTGGTGCAGAACCTAGTTGATGGTCTGAATCAGAGGCTCAGGCGGTTCTGCGACCGTGTAGGCTGCAGATTTCTTCATGTGCGGCATCGGGTGGTAGTTTTCCGGATTCTGCTTAATAGGTCAGGTGTTCACTACACACAGGAAGTGTCTACACGGATAGAGGGGGCTGTGTGGAAGGGACTGAGTGGTTTTTTAGGTTAGAGGGCCTCAGGGAACCACAGAAAGGGCGTTCGTCTAAAAGGGGGGCAGGTAAAACACAGCAAGTTAGTTGTAGGAACGATCGGTATTATAGTTGTATATTGTCGAAGCTCCAAGCCCTCATAGAAAGCACTGAAGCTCAAATAGTTATAGGTACAAAAAGCTGGCTAAAGCCGGAAATAATTTCAGCGGAAATTTTTTCTAACTGTATCACAGTGTTCAGAAAGGATAGATTAAATACAGTGGTGGTGGAGTATTTATGGCTGTCAGAAGTAGTTTGTCTTGTAGTGAAATTAAAGCAGATAGTTCCTGCGAAATACTGTGGGTAGAGGATATACTTGGCAATCGGACTAAACTATTAATTGGGTAGTTTTACCGACCCACGACTCAGAAGATGTAGTTGCTGAACAGTGAAAGAAAACTTGAGTCTCATTTCAAATAGGTACCCCACTCATGCAATTATAGTCGGTGGTGACTTCAGTCTACCCTCGATATGATTGAAAAATTACACGTTTAAAACCGACGGCAAGCATAAAACCTCATCCGAAATTTTACTGAACTTTTTCTCAGAAAATTCTTTTGAACAATTTGTTCATGAGCCCGCTCGAAGCGTAAATGTTTTCGAAAGCATACTTCACATCGTAGCAACAAATAATCCTGGACAAATAGTGAGTATCGTAATGAATACAGGGATTGGCGACCACAAGGCAATAGCTGCTAGACTGAATACCGTAACTCCTACAACCATCAAAAAGATAAAGGTGATAAAAATGGTCTTAACTCTTTTTAAGAGACAGTCTACACTCCTTCAGATCCGCTCACGTAAACGTAGAAAATTTGTCGAATGATCTCAAAGAGATACTATCGACAGCAATTGAGATATATATACTACATAAATTAATAAGTGAAGGTACTGATGCCCCACTGTACACAAAACGGGTCAGATGGCTGTTGCAGAGACAGCGACAAAAGCATGCCAAAATTTAAAAGAACGCAAAATCCCCAAGACTGGCAAAGTTTTGCAGAAATTCGAAATATAGCGCGTACTTCAATGCGAGATGCTTTCAGTAATTTCCACAACAAAACTCAATGAGATTCTGGTCATACATAAAGCACACCAGTGGCAAGACGCAATCAGAACCTTCACTGCGCGATAACAACGGTTAAGACATAGTTATTAAAAACAGTTTTCCGAAACTCCTTCACCAAAGAAGACGAAGTAAATATTCCTGAATTCCTATCAAGAACAATTGTCAAGATGAGAAACATAGAAATAGATATCCTCGGTGTCTCAAAGCAGCTTAAATCATTTAATAAAAGCAAGGCCTCCGGTCCAGCTTGTATACCAGCCAGGTTCCTCTCAGAGTATGTTGATACAATAGGTCCATATTTATCAATTATGTACAACCGCTCGTTCACAAAAAGATCCGTACTTAAAGGCTGGAAAATTGCTCAAGTCACACCAATACCCAAAAATGCCAGTAGGAGTAATCCGTTGAATTACAGGCTCACCATATCGCTAACATCGACTTGCTGTAAGGTTTTGGGACATATACTGTATTCGAACATTTTGAAGTACCTCGAAGACAACGATTTATTGACACGATTTCAGAAAATATCGTTCTTGTGAAACACAACTGGATCGTTATAGTCAGGAAGTAATGAGTGCTATCGACTGGGGATGTCCATTTCATTCCATATTTTTAGATTTCCAGAAGGTTTTCGACATCGTTCCTCAAAAGCGACTTCCAACCAACTGCTTGCCTATGGAATATCGCCTCAGTTGTGCGACAAGATTCGTGATTTCCTGCCAGAAAGGTCACAGTTCGTAGTAAGGGATAGAAAATCATCGAGTAAAACAGAAATAATTTCCGGCGTTCCCCAAGGAAGTGTTATAGGCCCTCTACGGTCCCTGATCTATGTTAACGACGTAGGAGACAATCTCAGTAGCCGTCTTAGATTGTTTGCAGATGATGCTGTGATTTAGCGTCTTGTCAAGTCATCAGATGACCAAAACGAATTGCACTATGATTTAGATAAGATATGTAAGTGGTGCTAAAAGTGGCAGTTGACCCTGAATAAAGAAAAGTGTGAAGTTATTCATATCAGTACTAAAAGAACTCAACTAAATTTAGATTACGCGATAAGTCACACAAATCTGAAGGTTGTAAATTCAACTAAATACTTAGGGATTACAATTACAAATAAGCTAAAGTGGAACGATCACATAGATAATATTGTGGGTAGGGCAAACCATAGAGAGCGGTTCATTGGCAGAAGTCGTAGGAACTGCAATATATCTACTAAAGAGACTGCTTACACCACGCTTGTCCGCCCTATTCTGGAGTATTGCTGTGCGATGTGAGATTCGCATCAGATGAGACAGACGGATGACATCGGAAAAGTACAAAGAAGGGCAGCTAGTTTTGTATTATCACGAAGTAGTGGAAATAGTGTTACAGACATGATACTTGAATTGGAGTGGCAGTCATTAAAACGAAGGCGTTTTTCGTTGCTATGGGATCTTCTCATGAAATTTCAATCACCAGTTCTCTCCTCCGATTGCGAAAACATTCTCTTGACACCTACCTACATAGGCCGAAATGATCATCACGATAAAATAAGAGAAATCAGAGCTCGCACAGAAAAAAATAAGTGCTCGTTTTACCCGCGTGTCGTTCCAGAGTGGAACGGTAGAGAGACAGCTTGAAGATGGTTCAATGAACCCTCTGCCAGGCACTTTATTGTGAATAGCAGAGTACTCACGTACATGTAGATGTAGGTGAAGACTTGATTGTGTCAAGCAGGACACAAGTAATACTGTAAGCGAGCATTAAGTGTTTGATCTTCCCAGTCATCCGCATTCAGCTACATTTTTCCACATTTAGAGTTAGCTGCCACTCATCACACCAACTGGAAATTTTGCCAAAGTTGTCTTGTACCTTACTAGTCACTCAACTTCGATACCTTACCGTACACTTTGGTATCATCAGCAAACAACCGCAGATTGCTGCTCACCCTTCCGCCAAGTCATTTGTTTATATCGAGGACAACAGTATTAACGTAATTATCACGTTACCGACTATAAATATCAAGGCATTGAAGCGACGACTGGCGTAACTGTTCGAAGGTAATTGACCGATCATCATAATATGATTTATACGTACAAAATACGTAAAAATTAAAAAGAAATGATCGAAAACACGATTTTAGTGTGGTACTGCTTAGCGATATTGGACAGGTAACAAAAGGACGCCTAATCCGTTCAGTCGTACTACCCTAGAACAATTCGTCACCATTCCTTTCCTTGCGGCCTCTGAAAAGAAAAGTGCAAATACTGATATAAACTTACGGTTGTTTTAATGGGATGTAATCAAATGGTTCAAATGGCTCTGGGCACTATGGGACTCAACATCTTAGGTCATCAGTCCACTAGAACTTAGAACCACTTAAACCTAACTAACCTAAGGACATTACACTCATCAGAGCCCGAGGCAGGATTCGAACCTACGACCGTAGCACCAGCTCGGTTCAGGACTGAGTCGTCTAGAACCTCTCGGCCACTGCGGCCGGCGTATATAATCAGGTCTGATAAAGTAATTAAATTCCACTTACACATTTCCAATAAATCTCTTATATTTTATCTAAAGTTGCGGTATATAGAACATGTGCGCTTACTCTGTAACAACCAGACAAAAAAGGACGCCATAAAACAGCGAGAATAAATGAATTGCTGTATTATTTGCTTTTACAGGAAAAGATATATAGAGTTCGTTTCCCTTTGGCTTCTTTAACAAATATCTGTGATCAAAGGGTTTTATTATGATTTCAATTAGAGAAAGTATTTTACACAGAAAGACAAAAAGAAATTCACTACATACCACAATATTAACATGTTTCTATTGGAAAACTTTCTTCTAGAAATTTAGACGCTTATGAATTTACATATTATATGAAACTGTAATTTCATTTATTATTTACACCGAAACAAATTCACTATTTCAATTTGCGGCAGGGAAAATCTCCCTCGCAACATCTCTACAACCTTTAGAACACAACCACATGCGCTTCGTTATACTACAATTTCTAACAGATATAACTACACGAGAGCAAATATCTTTGTTATTTGTGAGTCCAAGTCAGTTACAGAAATACAAAATCGCTATCCAGCATATTCCGCTTTTAGGGGCAACTGTTCATTGCATTTTTCCACGCGAAAATTGTATAATACAGAACAAAGAGCTTTTGAAGTGAAAGGACACATCATTGGAGTTTTAATATCGCTATTTCCCGTTTAACTTTTCAGAGAGTCGATATTTTCCTTCTGATTTCGTATATAAAAGTTTGTGTGTGCGTTTGTCTCATCGTGGGCAGTGTAGAGCCTAACGTTCACTGCGGCGCTAAGAGGGTTTGGATGGTAAGCCAATCATTATACTGAATCCGTGACCTCCGACGCCAGAGTCTAGTGCTTTGCCCACTAGACTACCATGGTCACCTCTGTATATAACTGGAAGACAATTGTAGAAATGAAAATTAAAAGAGCTGCAGCCGCCTCTTTCCGTTAAAATACATCCTGTACTCAGACAGTCAAGGAAGTAGTTTGAATTCAGCTCTTTTTGTCAGGACATTGGTCACTTACAGTGAGTAACGAAATTTCTGCCGAAAATGATGTCCACGAACTTGTTTATTTCCTTACCTTATAGTATACTCGTATGTTTACACGTCGAGGAACATGCAAACCAGAGTGCTGCAGGCGTTTTAATTTTCGTTTCATGCTGAATAGCCGAAGTCTATGTAACCATGTATTACGAAGATGGACATACAAAGGTAGAAATGTTCGCTGTTTTCATATGGCTTCAAGAAAACTGAGAGAATGAAAAGCGTATTATGGCAAATTTGATTTGCTGTGGAAAAAAAAATTAACTATGATCCTTTGTAAAACGCGTGTCATCTTCTTACTGAATCACGTTATGTGTGAATACTTGAAACCCAGTTCGAATTTACTAAATACAGTAGAAACGTCATGTAAATGTCGCAAATGTCCGCCTCGGTAGCTGAGTGGTCAGCGCGACAGAATGCCAAGCAAAGGGGCCCAGGTTCGATTCCCGGCTGGGCTGGAAATTATCTCCGCTCAAGGACTGGGTGTTGTGTTGTTGTTTTCATCATCATCCCCATCCATGCAAGTCGCTGAAGTGGCGTCAACTGAAAAGACTTGAACCAGGTGACAGGTCTACCCGACTAGCCACACGACATTTCGTTTCAATATAGCACATATAGACTTGTCTCATTTAATAGAAGGTCTACCACTGTTAAGTGGCTATGAGTATTTACTGCATGGGTGACTGGTGAACTTTAGTTCTCGAGCGGATTTACCACTGTGTCTGTGATCACGTGATACCTTGGATGGAGCCGTAACCATAAACATCGTATGGATGTGTCCATTGTTATACTAGGTGTCAGGAGTATAGGTACAGGTATTTCTATTGATGTCTGAAGAAAGTGTACTAAAAACGTTACACCAGTATTTAATTAACTTCCAGAATTACTATTTCAGCTATTACGAAAAGTACGTTTCTAGGTTCGTTAGTACCTCTAAATACTCTGAACCACCAAAGATACTGGTACAGGCAAGCGTATTCAAATACAGAGATATGTAAACAGGCAGCAAATGGCGCTGCGGTCGGCAACACCTGTATAAGACAAGTGTCTGGCGCAGTTGTTAGATCGGTTACTGCTGCTACAATGGCCGGTTATCACGATTTAAGTGAGTCTGTCGTGAGTCGTCGCACGAGCGATGGGGCACAGCACATCCGAGGTAGCGATGAAGTGGGGATTTTCCAGTACGAGTGTACAGTGAATAACAGGAATCCGGTCAACATCAAATCTCCGTCACTGCTGTGGCCGGAAAAAGATCCTGCAAGAACGGGACCAACGACGATTGAAGAGAATTGTTCAACGTGAAGGAAGCGCAACCGTTCCGCAAATTGCTGCTGATGCGGCATCTACAAGTGTCAGCGTATAAATCATTCAACGAAACGTCATCAATATGGGCTTTTGGAGCCGAAGGCACACTCCTGTGTCCTTGATGACTGCACTACACGACGTTTTACGTCTCGCCTAGGTCCGACAACAGCGATATTGGACTGTTGATGACTGAAAACATGTTTCCTGGTCGGACGAGTCTCGTTTCAGATTGTATGGAGCGGATGGACGTGTAGGGTATGGAGACAACCTCATGAAACCATGGATCCTGCATGTCAGAAGGGGACTGTTCAAGCCAGTGGAGAGTCTGTAACGATGTGGGACGTGTGCGTTTGGAATGATATGGGACACCTGATACGTCTTGATACGACTCTGACAGGTGAGACGTACGTAAGCATCCTGTCTGATCACCTGCATCCATTCAAGTCCATTGTGCATTCCGACGGATTTGGGAAATTTCAGCAGGACAATGCAACACTTCACACGTCCAGAATTGCAACAGAGTGGCTCCAGTAACACTACCCTGAGTTTAAAAACTTCCGCTGGCCACCAAACTTCTCAGACATTAACATTATCGAGCGTATTTGGGATGCCTTGCAACATGTCGTTCATAAGATGTCTCCACCTCCTTCGTATTCTTACGGATTTATGGACCGCCCTGCAGGATTAATGGTGTCAGTTCCCTCCAGTACTACTTCAGACATTAGTCGATTCATTCCACGTCGTCTTGCAATCTGCGTGCTCGCGGGGGCTCTACAGTGTAACAGTTTCTTTGGCTCTTCAGTGTACGACCCACAAGCAAGTCACTAGTGGTCTTTTTCCCCTGGGCAGCAGGTTAGATATTGAAAATTAGATTTGTGGATGCAAAATGGACAGTGCTGACAGGCGTAATCCACATATTAGAGCAGTTACGACCAGGCTGAAAACATCGTGTTAGTAAATTAGGTGATATGTTCGCAGGACGACTGTTAGAGAAAAAAACAGCAAACACACTGGAGTGGGTACATATGAAGGTACAAGATATCAAAATATTTCTATCTATACCCGTAATTCATTTTTTGTCAGTATAGTTCTCGCTTACAGAATATAAGGAAATTCCTAACCACACTTGTTGTTGCTGTTGTTGTGATGGTGGTGGTGGTCTTCAGTTCTGAGACTGGTTTGATGCATCTCTCCATGCTACTCTATCCTATGCAAGATTCTTCATCTCCCAGTACTTATTGCAACCTACATCCTTCTGAATCTGCTTACTGTATTCATCTCTTGGTCTCCTCTACAATTTTTACCCTCCACGCTACCCTCCAATGCTAAATTTGTGATCCCTTGATGCCTCAGAACATGTCCTACCAACCGGTCCCTTCTTCTTGTCAAGTAGTGCAACAAACTCCTCTTCTCTACAATTCTATTCAATACCTCCTCATTAGTTATGTGATCTACCCATCTAATCTTCATCATTCTTCTGTAGCACTACATTTCGCAAGTTTCTATTCTCTTCTTGTCCAAAATATTTATCGTCCATGTTTCAATTCCATACATGGCTACACTCCATACAAATACTTTCAGGAACGACCTCCTGACACTTAAATCTGTACTCTGTTAACAAATTTCTCTTCTTCAGAAACGCTTTCCTTGCCATTGCCAGTCTACATTTTATGTCCTCTCTACTTCGACCTTCATTAGTTATTTTGCCCCCCGCAAATAGCAAAACTCCTTTACTACTTTAAGTGTCTCATTTCCTAATCTAATTCCCTCAGCATCACCCGACTTAATTCCTCTACATTCCATTATCCTCGTTTGGCTTTTGTTGATGGTTTATCTTATATCCTCCTTTCAAGACACTGTCGATTCCGTTCAACTGCTCTTCCAAGTCCTTTGCTGTCTCTGACAGGATCGGCGATCCTCAAAGTTTTTATTTCTTCTCCATGGATTTTAATACCTACTCCGAATTTTTCTTTTGTTTCCTTTACTGCTTGCTCAATATACAAATTTGAATAACATCAGGGATAGGCTACAATCCTGTCTCACTCCCTTCTCAACCACTGTTTCCCTTTCATGTCCCTCAACTCTTATAACTGCCGTCTGGTTTCTGTACAAATTGTAAATAGCCTTTCGCTGCCTGTATCTTACCCTTGCCACCTTTAGAACCGAACTAATGTTCACGAACGTGTCGTTTCTTTCCTTATCTTATAGTTCGTGAAACACATTTTAGCGAAATGTGTACCTCTCCAGGGGAGCTACATAATTCGATGTTATGTCTTGATAGAAACGACACTCTCCAACATGTTTCGTTGTAAGTTTTTTCCGTTAATTACTGTTTTTACATTCTTACAGCGTTTTGGAATATCTGTGTGTACTCAAATGAAATTTCTTGTGCCTCTAGGAAGGGGTACCTCCGTCGTCAGTAATTAAAACAAATTCGATGATTTCATTTAGGAACTTCGTTAAAACTATCACAAACCTTAGACAGGCGTTTCTTCATTTCCCTTACAGTCTCCTAGAAACTGTAGAGAAAGTTGGGTAGATAAGGGTTTGTTTAGAAACCCATGTTGGGTGGTGAATCCTTTCAGTGATGCTGTACGTTAATCATCACGTAAATCCATATGATTCTTTCTCACCAGCCTTCTGGTGACAGATATTTTCCAACGAAACGCTCCATGAACGATAGTAATGGGCTGTTATTCTGGTAATATCTCATATCTGACCATCTAACGTTTGTAGTTACAGCTCCCTCTCATGAACGCTACAGTTGTGTTGGATTAAGTAAGTTTAGCAGTTAATTAAGCATTTTTAGTATTTTTCTATGAGAGGCTTACCACATTTTTTTGGGTCCAATCCCGGACGTATCACTGCATTTCTCTGGGTCCAACCCAGGACATTTTTTTTACTTACTTAAAAGCGTAAACAGTTTAATTAAACATTAAACTTTATTTATTCAGTTCTATCGTTCATTAGACATGATTTTTTCAGAAATATTATGTTTGTTTGTTTGCTTGCTTTTATTAATTTCCTTAATACATTTTCGTTCACCTTTCTCTTGAGGACACTAAACTTACTGTTAGTGTTACCAGGATGAGCGTCCATGGGTGGAAAAGAGATGCTAGATACCGAGAAACATGGAGGAAAACAGCTGAAGAAGCGAATAGCTGTAGCGCTACAAAGAAGAGAAAGAAGAAGATGAAGTAGTAGAAGAAGAATTTGTCAGCAGCATAACAAAGCAACATTCCTTTAAGCTTGTATCTTTTCATACACTGCAAAGGAAATTGAGTCAAAGTCAGAGGACTTTCACCTGATACTTCATCGAAATTTAAAAGTTTTAATTAGAATCCGTTCCAGCAGACTAAAATGTCTTACAATAAGCCGAAAGTTTTATTTCAGTGGAGGTTGAGCTATACGTCGTTACTCTTACAAATCTGTTTTCCAAAGGCCGCAACGAATCATTAAGGACAAGTGGAGGAATAAAGTTAGCAATAATAGTCTCGGTTTTGATTGTAGCAGTCGAAAATTTTGAGTAATATAACTTTTAAACCTGTTCATGCCCGCAGTTTGATGTTTTGAAACTAAGTTTGTCTCTGTCAGGGTGCTGTGAGAATCAAGCTCCTTTAGTAGCACACTCCAGATCACTATCATTTCCCATAGTTGGCTTTAAAACAATCTCTTATGTTTGCTGGAGCTGTAGTTCATCGACACGCAAGTCGCCAAAGTGGCGTCAACTCGAAAGACTTGCACCAGGCGAATGGTCTACCCGACGGGAGGCCCTAGCCACAAGACGTAGTGTGGAACCGTGCGTCCGCTACGGTCGCAGGTTTGAATCCTGCCTCGGGCATAGATGTGTGTCATGTCCTTAGGTTAGTTAGGTTTAAATAGTTCTAAGTTCCAGGGGACTGATGACCTCAGAAGTTAAGTCCCATAGTGCTCAGAGCCATTTGAACCATTTTTGAACCACACGGCATAACACTCCTTTGTTTACCTGTCTCCACGTTGCCTTTAATATCATCCTTTCATTTAAGTGCAACTACATAGTTTGCAATAAACACGTTCATTGTTACTGACGTTGTACAATTTCAGAAATTTGTATTCACGTTCCAGGTAGACATAAACACACACTGGGACGACGTCTATAACGTTTCGATTCTCTTGCTAAACGGTGAGACTAAGAGCGAATAGAGATGAAATTTTCAAAAACGTACAGTTGAGCTATTTTACACCCAAGAACAACGCAAACACGTTGCCCCCATTGTGTTGCCAGATGACTAACACTGACTGAAAAGTTATGGCGGAACCGGAAGCCACGCCTCCCCATCGCCATCTGCCCTTGCTCCAAGGTCGGCTGAGAGAGACATTGTCGTAAAAGAATCATCAAATGTCGAAGATAAACGTCGACAATATAAAAAAAATCTGAAACCCCAGACAATTTGCAACCCCAAATGTTAACCTGGCCAGAACTAAAAAATCAGAGATATCCGAGCTAGTCCCGGACGTATGGTAAGCGTATCTGTTGGACGACGTCTATAACGTTTCGATTCTCTCCTTTGCCACTTCTTCCACACTTCCACGCAACGTTGCCCTCCAGACATATATTCATAGTCACTTCCTATCAATGATGGAAGGGAGATTGAATGCGCAACCATTTTTATTACTTTACTTATTTATGCATTTATTTGAACTAAAAGGAACTTCAGGTCGAATCATATATTCAACCGCGTAGTTAATGAGCAATGTAAAATAGTAATAATAATAAAAATAATTAAGGGGACGTAGTTCATTACTATTCGGAATTCCGAATATTACTTTACTGAACTATTCTTTAATTACTATTTCATTTATTAATTTGCCTTTTTTTAGGGAGGGAGGGGAGGGAGTCACAGTATTTTAGCTGGTTTAATCCGGCTCACCATCACAGTTTCTCACGCGGCTTGTTCGTCACAGCACAGCCGTGCCCGCAACATCCCCAATTATTTGCAATATAGCGGACGAGTCGCGATGTAAGTTATATATGATTTGAGCGGTAATAGTATTAGTGAATCAGAATAACGAACGTCATATGGACATAAGACTTATTTCGAATTGTTTTTGAGATATAACGCATTTAATTAACATTGTTATCTATAGTATTAGTGAATCGGAACAAAAAGTCACATGGACGTAAGCCCTACTTCGAATTATTTTTGAGATAGAACGCATTTAATTAAAACTCTTATTTATTTTCTGAGTTGTACAAACATTGTCATTTTTTACAACGTTCCACAGTAGTGTAGAGGAAGTTCAGATAAACAACTGGATGCTGGGACACGTGATGTATATCAAATCGGGAAATATCCTCAAATTGACCTACAAAACCTACATAATATGCAGCGAAAGCCCATCTCCCGGAGTTTTCAATATTTTCACGTTCTCTTCGTGCAAACTGTTACTTCTGGTGAAAAATAAATCGGATCCTTTCGTAGGAAATTTAATGTAGTTTAATTTTGTACCGCAACACGTTTTCGCTGGAGGACGCGGTTTTCGAATTATTCGAGAAAAACGAAAACCAGTCACGGCAGGTTCCTTTCCTTCTGGCTCGCTCTGTATATTCTAACCTCTGTCTTCTCGAACAACTCTTGTTCTCTACAGCTCTCTCTAATACCAAGACATTTATACCATATGGAGTAACTCATGTCCTACAATTCAGTCTATACTGCTACTTCATGTTTTCTACGTATTTCTTTCCTTACCGATCCTATGGGAGAGTTACTCATTTACTATCGGTACACGTAATTTGTAGCATCCTTCTACGGGACTCCATTTCAGACCGATTCTCTACTTTACCCCTTCTCTCACACTTCTATACAATATTGTGCCTCAGACGCATATTCGTAGAAATTTCTTTGTCAGTTAAGTCCTAAGTTTGTTACTTGTCAGTTTCCTTAGTTTTTATATTTGATGACGAATGACGGTTTTAATTCCTAAAAGTCAACTAAACTATAACAGCTAAAGACGTACAACCTAAAGCGACTTCTGAACCTTTGTGGCCGTACGGGACTGGAACCCAGATTTCCCGTTTACCGCGAGTGGTCGCCTTACCACTTGGGCTATCCTGTTAAGTTGAATTTCAGGAATAAATTTCAATATCTGAAACTGTAATATCAAATATAAGTACATGTAATGCGAAGACGGACAAATGACACGAATGAAATGGTTCAAATGGCTCAGAGCACTATGGGACTTAACTTCTAAGGTCATCAATCCCCTACAACTTAGAACTACTTAAACCTAACTAACCTAAGGATATCACACACATCCATGCCCTAGGCAGGACTCAAACCTGCGCCGGCCGCGGTGGTCTAGCGGTTCTAGGCGCTCAGTCACGAGCCGCGAGACTACTACGGTCGCAGGTTTGAATCCTGCCTCGGGCATGGATGTGTGTGATGTCCTTAGGTTAGTTAGGTTTAAGTAGTTTTACGTTCTAGGGGACATATGACCTCAGCAGTTGAGTCCCATAGTGCTCAGAGCCATTTGAACCATTTGAACTCAAACCTGCGACTGTAGTGGTCGCGCGGTTCCAGACTGTAGCGCCTAGAACCGCTCGGCCACATCGGCCGGCGACAAGAATGACATCGATGGTCTATGACTACTCTTTGTTCTCATTATAATACCTGCACGGAAATCACGAGATGTGGGAGTGTTGGTAAATGAATTAATAATCTGTGAGAACAAGTACATAGCTGTATCACGTATGGAAGCTTGGGACTGTCGGCAGAGTGTGCTCGGATAGCTGGCTGGAGTGGCCAAGCGGTACTAGGCGCTATAGTCTGGAACCGCGCGACCGCTAGGGTCGCAGGTTCGAATCCTGCCTTGGGCATGGATGTGTATGATGTCCTTGTGTTATTTAGGTTTAAGTAGTTCTAAGTTCTAGGGGACTGATGACCTCAGAAGGTAAGTCCCACAGTGCTCAGAGCCATTTGAACCATTTTTTGCTTGGATAGTCTAAGGCAACCGCTCCCTGTCTCGCACAGATCTTCGAACGCCGCCTTGGGTAGCACATCTACATCTATTACAGTCTGCGTTGTCGGCCATTGCCCGGTCGGCCGCACTTTCAAATATGCAGGCCACCAGTCAACGCCGCCGCGTTTTCTACAGCCGCCACCGCGGCATAAGGGCGCTGCCACGAAGGATTACGCCGCTGCCAATGAGATGCAAGCATCCCCTCTCCGGAACTCCAGCGAAGGGTGTACTTAATTCCGACACTAGTTCACTGACCCCATTTAATGTGTTTGCCAGTTGAACAACATTTACAGTCTTTCGTAGCGGTCATAGCTCGACCTCTTCTGAACAGACATTGTGTTGAAGACTGATAGATTTATAAATCTTTTCTATCTCCATACAGAGGGATCTAGAAAATTTTACAAACGCTTTTATAGTTAATATCTTTGGAACAAAGAGACATGTCGTAAAAATTTAGCAAGTGCAGCGTAGTCCATTGCTTTCTCAACAAATCGTCGTTCGCGTTTTCCAGCAGATGACAGTGATGCGATGAATGAAGTAAGAGACTTCCAATCAGTGATACAAGAGAGACTGATTGCGCAACCATTTTGACTCTTGCCCCACTGCAGACTCCTAACTAAGATACGAGCATATGGGATTGGTTCCCAAATATGTGAGTGGCTCTAAGACTTCTTAAGTAATAGAACCTAGTACGTTGTCTTCGATGGTGAGTGTTCATCGGAGGTGAGGGTTTCATCTGGAGTGCCCCAGGGAACTGTGGTAGGTCCGTTGTTATTTTCTATCTACATAAATGATCTTTTGGATAGGGTTGATAGCAATGTGCTGCTGTTTGCTGATGATGCTGTAGTGTACGGGAAGGTGTCGTCGTTGAGTGACTGTGGGAGGATACAAGAGGACTTGGACAGGATTTGTGACTGATGTAACGAATGGCAGCTAACCCTAAATATAGATAAATGTAAATTAATGCAAATGAATAGGAAGAAGAATCCCATAATGTTTGAATACTCCATTAGTAGTGTAGCGCTTGACACAGTCACGTCGATTAAATATTTGGGCGTAACATTGCAGAGCGATATGAAGTGGGACAAGCATCTAATGGCAGTTGTGGGGAAGGCGGATAGTCGTCTTCGTTTCATTGGTAGAATTTTGGGAAGATGTGGTTCATCTGTAAAGGAGACCGCTTATAAAACACTAATACGACCTATTCTTGGGTACAGCTCGAGCGTTTGGAATCCCCATCAGGTCGGATTGAGGAAGGATATAGAAGTAATTCAGAGGCTTTACATACTGCAATACCCTTTCAATATTATTATACACTTTCTCTATCTGTTCAGCTTGCGACGTCGGCATGTACACCTGAACTATCGTTGTCGGTGTTGGTCCGCTGTCGATTCTGATTAGAATAACCTACTCACAGAACTGTTCACAGTAACACACCCTCTGCCCTACCTTCCCATTCATAACGAATCCTACACCTGTTATAACATTTTCTGCTGCTGTTCATATTACCCGATACACATCTGACTTGAAATGCTTGCCTTCCTTCCACGTCACTTCACTGACCCCTACTATATCTAGATTGAGCCTTTGCATTTCCCTTTTCAGATTTTCTAGTTTCCCTACCACGTTCAAGCTTCTGACATTCCACGCCCCGACTCGTAGAACATTATCCTTTCGTTGATTATTCAATCTTTTTCTCATAGTAACCTCCCCATTGGTAGTCCCCTCCCATAGATCCGAATGGGGGACTATTCAGGAATCTTTTGCCAATGGAGAGATCATCATGACACTTCTTCAACTACAGGCCACATGTCCTGTGGGATACACTTTACGTGTCTTTGATGCAGTGGTTTCCATTGCCTTCTGCATCCTCATGTCGTTGATCATTGCTGATTCTTCCGCCTTTAGGGGCAATTTCCCACCACTAGGACAGGAGAGTGCCCTGAACCTCTATCCGCTCCTCCGCCCTCTTTGACAAGGCCGTTGGCAGAATGAGGCTGACTTCTTATGCCGGAAGTCTTCGGCCGCCAATGCTGATTATTTATCAAAATTTAGTCACTGGCTGGATCGAACCCGGGAACGAAAGCGTTTTGATTATGAATCAAAGACGCTATCCCTAGACCACAGCTACTACCTTTCCGATCGTGTCTAAAACTGCAGCGCCACTAAGACGGAATGAAACTGTCGCAAAATTGGCGTGAAGTGCATTACATGCTTTGATTTGCAAATGATTAACATTTCACTGCAACAGAACGAAGTAGTTAGGACTAGAATTCGTATATAAGCAAAGGTTGTGTCGCGCGTTTCTCATTCAGAAATCGTTTTCAAGGTTGTTTCTTTGTTAGAAGTTTCTATTATGTTTCATACAGAATGATAAATTTGTAATAAGCAAATGTCGGTAATCAACTACAGGAGGATCGTAGCCTATCGACAATGTAGTAATTCTGCTGTCGTTGGTACGGATCCTCAGGTGGTCATGCGAATTTGCAGATTATGGTTCAGAAGAGCGGCACTTAACGTGGAACATGGTCTCAGAGGCTAAACGTGGGTAGCGCCCGAGCGTGCAGACACACATTTCGCTCGATGATGCAAGATCTCACAGTTACGTCATTACAGCATAGACGTTTTTCGTCGCGGCGAGACCTTTTTACGAAATTTCAGTCACCAACTTTCTCTTCCGAATGCGAAAATATTTTGTTGAGCCCAACCTACATAGGTAGGAATGATCATCAAAATAAAATAAGAGAAATCAGAGCTCGAACAGAAAGGTTTAGGTGTTCGTTTTTCCCGCTCGCTGTTCGGGAGTGGAATAGTAGAGAGATAGTATGATTGTGGTTCGATGAACCCTCTGCCAAGCACTTAAATGTGAATTGCAGAGTAGTGATGTAGATGTAGATGTACCGTGTTTCAGGAACTGGACTTGTCTGAAGCTAAGCAAGTGTCTACACCGACAGACTGACTGACGCCCAGAGCACCACAGACTGTCATGAAGGTCAGCTCTGTTCCGGCTGCCCTTAACAGGACAGCAGGGGGAGAAGCACGGCACTTTTGCACCCAACAGCCTGGTCAAAGAAGAGCAAAAGGTGTCGACTGGGGGAAAAAATTCGTGTAGACACAATTTTTTGTACAATGGTAGAAGGAAGTGTCATGAACAACATATTAGCAATCCTGACCAATGGGGTTTGAGCATTGTGGAGGAGGGGCGGGGCAGAGGGGGAGTTGAAAGGTCAGTTTTTACGTTTTTCTTGAAAAAAGTCGATAACCGAGGCTTCTACCAAAAATATTTCCAGGTGCAAAATTAAACTAAATTTCCTACAAAAAAGGTCCTATTCATCTTTTCTGTAGAATTACATTGCAGGAGATGGAAAAATCGCAGGTTATTAAAAATATTGGCTCACCGGTATAAAATGAATCTATATCCTCAGATGAACTGCGTTACAATCAAATATTACACTACAGGGTGTTTCACAAAGTTATACCGACTCTCCGCAATGCGCCTTATGAATCACTTTCGACGCAGTGTTTATGCGTTGACAATGCATGGTATCCGCATATGAGTTATTAATAACTCTAACGTAAGAAAAGCATATGGAAAGAATCCACCCAGATGTATATACACTATTCTATATTGCTAGAAAGGAAATGACTCTTAGACATCCTGTACGCAGATGCAGTGTTCGTTCGGGAAAGGTAACTTCCTCCACCACGAGCTCTGCTCGCTTTTGTAGTTCACAGATAGAGTACACCTCCATAGCATTTTCTGCACAGTTCGTTTATTTGAACAGACATGGTAACTTCACTGAGTGCATGTCTAAACAGGGTGAACATTAGTAAAACCGATAAACTGCAGCGGCGGATTTCTGACTGTAAATGGAGCGAAAAAGGTCCTACGAACATGTTTCCGAACATGCGTCGTTGCCACGGAAGAGGGCGCTGATGAATGGCAATTTCTCTGACCAGGTGCCGTGTGTTCCTTGTGTGTTGCAAGCTGTGTAATTGGCGTAGCGTACTGTAAACAGCAGAATGGTCAGAAATTTAAGTCGGTAACAAGCCGAGATGTAGTTTGTGTACAGCCAAGTAGATGGAAACCATTGAGAGGCACCACGGCTATGCCAAAACTTGTCCCCTCGCAGACACCAACCACACCACACAATGTTTCTGGCCCTTTTTGGAGTTTGATGTTTTGTCCTTTCGGTTAGACGAACGCGCAGGGAGGCGGTGGTCTGTGCGATCACCAGATTTGTAGGGCCGAAATCTGCCTCACGACCGTATGTATCTGCCTGGCCGCACACAAACACCATCTCACCTTCTTCCAGACATGAATAACCGACCATTCTGGTGCTTACACTATGCTGGTGCAACACACAAGGAACACACGCCATGACGTCAGGAGAAATTTCATTCGTCAGCGCCATCTACCGTGGTAACAAACCATTTCCGAACAGATGTTCACAGGATCTTTTTCCTATATTTCCAGTCAAGAATCCGTTCTTGCAGTTTGTCTCTCTTATTAATGTTCATCTTGTACAATGTTGTTATTCTGAGTTTATTAACCCTCGCAATATCAAAGGGGGAGGAGTGTTTTATGCCCATCTTTTGAAAAAACCATAACCTACTCTGTTACTTCCTGTTTTAAAAATTTTAAAGGAATATTTCTTTTGAATGAATTCTTCTACCACATTAAATATATGTTTCAAATTTGTCAGTTGAACGTAATCCAAAAATTTAAGTCTCCGTATCAGACGTCACTTTCGCGGTTCAGAGGCTTACATACATATCAGTATCTCTCTCAAAAGTATGTTAAAAGTGAAAATCAACAAAAATTAATGAAATTTGCATTTATAAAATTCTTTTGGGTCGTTAGGACACGCTATTGAGAGTGCTTGATATTGGTAAGAGTGCGCTAAGAAGCTTTTACTGGTTCTTGACCCTACTTGCACATCAGTGCCTCTTTAATAACCTCGTTATTAATTAATTCAACAACAAATAACGATTTTTTTCTTTTTTAAATTTTTTTCGGTAGTCACAAAGTACTCCCCATCCCTTGGTAATGCGCGTTATCGAAGATGTCTTGCATTTGCTTGGTTTAAACGAGAACATTTTTTCTAGTCGTTAAATGAGCTTTCATGTAAAATACGCTCCTGTGAACAGGCCTTGCATAATCAACAGGTGATCGATCGCGTTGAAAGACGCAATCGCCAGCCCCGAATTGCTCTTCAGCAGTGGGAAGCAAGAAGGTGCTTACAACATCAATGTAGGCCTGTGCTGTGATAGTGATACGCAAAACAACGAGGGGTGCTAGCCCCCTCCATGTAAAACACGACCACACCATAACACCATGCCTCCGAATTTTACTGTTGGCACTACACACACATGCAGATGACGTTCTCAGGGCATTCGCCATACCCACATTATGCCATCGGATCGCCACATTGTATACCATCATTTGTCACTCCACGTAGCATTTTCCCACTGTTCAATCGTGCAATGTTTACGCTCCTTACACCAAGCGAGGCGTCGTTTGGCATTTAGCGGCGTGGCGTATGGCTTATGAGCAGCAACTCGACGCAGCTCGACCCTGAAATCCAAGTTTTCTCAAGTCCTTCCTAACTGACATAGTACTTGCAGTGGGCCCTGATGCAGTTTGAAATTCCTATGTGATGGCCTGGATGGATGTCTGCCTATTACACATTACGACCATCTTTAACTGTCGGCGGTTTCTGTTAGTCAACAGACGAGGTCGGCCTGTACGCTTTTGTGCTCGGAGCACCCCATTCTGGTCTCCCACGATGTCTAATGACTACTAAGGTCGCTAATATGGAGTACCTGGCAGTAGGTGGCAGCACAATGCACCTAATATGAAACACGTATGTTTTTGGGGGTGTCCGGATACTTTTGATCACATTGTGTATGTGGGGTTGGTGGGAAAGGGATTTGTTTCGTAAATGTAGTACTGTCCATCGTTGACAAAATACTGTAAAGCCTGACAAAAAGTGACCACTACACCACCTTTTCCTCTTATTTGCCTTCATTGGGTGGACTAAAACGCCTACATTGTCTTCTCATGTTAGTTTCGGATCTGCGTATAGAATTCTGAACGATGTATCCGTGTGTCGCGGCTGCGGGAAAATTGCATTCATCATTGTCATAAGGGCTACGCTGTTGCTAGGTCCTTATAACAATGACGATTTCAGTATTGTGGGAAAGTGTAGTGATAAGGGTGAAATTACATACATTACATGAACGTATCTGGTTCATATAACCATTAATTTGGGCAACACGCAATACGAGATGAATTTCTGACGTATGAAAACTTAATTGTAACCTATCTTCGATGTCCCCGTGATGATATTTTCAACAAGACAACGCAACTGCGCATGTTACCTGTGCTGATCAGACATTTGTTGATGTCTAGTTTGTTTTGATGTTGTTCCTGGAGGCACGTTTTTCTGATGTCTCGCCCAAGTGAAAACATTTGGTATTCTGCTGGCCAAAACCTGGGGACCAGTATGCAGCCTCTGCGCTTCATTGGCATAAGAGGTGAATGAGATGGAATGAGATACATGCATCTGTCTTCCAAACTCAGTCGATTTAATGCCCAGTCGGCTCAGAACTATTTTAGCGGCTAGAGGCGGTCGTGTGCTAAATTTAGCACCCCTTATGCCCTAAATCACTTACAAATTTAATCACATATTATTCCTGACATAGTACATAAAGACAGTGACTAAAAAATGGTTCAAATGGCTCTGAGCACTATGGGACCTAACAGCTGAGGTCATCAGTCCTCTAGAACTTAGAACTACTTAAACCTAAGGACATTACACACATCCATGCCCGAGGCAGGATTCGAACCTGCGTCAGCAGCGGTCGCGCGGTACAGTGACTAAAACTTCGTTATTTGCTATCTTTTCAGGTATTACAGTTTTATTTGATGGCCAGTGGAATACGTCAGTCTCTATTCGCCATAGCAGAATTCATTTGCTCCAAAAATTCATCCCTTCAGTCTAACCGTTTCGCCACCAGTGACCGGCAGCACGGTGGCAGGCGATGTTTGAGGAAAGCTGACGAGTGGTAGTCTTGCCCTTGATCTAGTTTTTAGCAAACGGACCTACGTTTTGCGGTGGTCGCAATGAAACCTATAATAGCCAGTAATCAGTACGACCTTCCGGAACGAGAAACTCGAGCTCTGCCCCTCTCTTAACCTAGGGGTGGCAGTTATCCCTGAAACAAATGTTTCACGTTTATGTCGTTTTTCTTCCTTTTCTTTCAAGGCCATTTTAACGTGATTTTGAAGCAGCTCAAAATAACCAGTTTTGGAAACAACTAATTTTCCGTCTTCTATTCCCGTTATTTCCGGTAATACACGTATAAATCTAAAAAAAGACTGAAAAAATTTTGACTCCCTCAGTTTCAAGCTATGTAGAATCAATATATTAAATGACACAAGCAAATGAAAAAGGAAACAATCCATCGTTTGCTTCTTTTCTCGAAAAGTGATAATGTGGTCGAATACTAGTAAAAGTAATCACTATTCTACTACTGAAAGTAATTTTTTAAAACTCTGTTCAAAAATAATGATGTAATCGCGGATCATCCTACTGTTAGGGCACTACGAATAGTCAATGCTGAAGGGTTAAGACTGAGGTTGTGGTGCTCCATTTTTCATATTAATTTGTCCGTTTCAAAAAGTTTCAAGCAGATAAAGACATATTATGTAGATGTCGGCACGAAATGAGCTACTCGCTACTTTTCTTGTAAACTGTGTGTGTGTGTGTATGTGTGTGTGTGTGTGTGTGTGTGTGTGTGTGTGTGTGTGTGTGGGTGGGTGGGTGGGTGTGTCACTGAATTCTTAACGGACCAAATTGCTGAGATCATCGGTCCCTAATTTGATTGCCCTCTCTAAGTTTGGTCAACTCTTAATCGCATCAGAACCAACTGTGGGAGATGCGCCGACTTCTTACACAGATGGGGGAAGCTTCCTTCGGCCGCTTGCGGCTGTGGCGCTGAGAGACAGACGGTCATACACGTCGTGCAGGAATACCCACTAAGGGCATACGAGGGTGACCCACAGGATTGCCTAATGGCGACCCAAGAGGCAATCGACTATTTATTATCTAAACTGGACGTATGGTTGTGATTGCTCTTCTGTGAGTAAATTTATAATTGGCGGTGCCCTTATATACTAACTGTTATTTATTGCTCTGTTTATACATATGTGATTTTTTTTAATCGTGTTGTTTCTGTAAGTTTTACTGTGATGTTATGAGCCATACGCTACATAAAATAAATCGGTTCCTAGGCTTACACACTACTTAAACTAACTTATACTTAGAACAACACACACACGCACACGCACACACACACCCATTCCCGAGGGAGGACTCGAACCTCCGGCGGGAGGGGCCGTGCAATCCGTGACATGGCGCCCCATTTTTTTTTTAAAAGAAAAGAAGTCTCATTTTGTTCGTTATTGATTTTTTTATATTTGTTCAGGGCGGACGTCGCATGACGCTTCTTCACGTTCATCGTTAATCCATTACCTCATTTTTTTTTATTATTACAGAACGCAACTAACCCTCTGACCGAACACGCTGGGCTACAGTGCCGGAGTCTCAAACCGGCTGGTCACCCCACGCGTCTGTAAACTATGAGTGAATTGTTAAGTTTTAAGTTCTTTACTTACATGATGCCGCAGGTTTGTTGCATCTACACGCTTTAAAGCAAATTAGGCATTGAACTTCATTGATACCGCACTCCACCCTAGAATGGTACCAACTAATGTCCAACGCCAGGACCGAGAAACTATGACACGAGGTCTCTTCAAACAATTCCGGAACTTCGTCCACAAAATTTTTCTAAGCTCGCCTTTTACTTATTGTGCATTATCTCCTTCGAAAAACTCTCCACCACAATTGATACATCTCTTCCATCGTCATTTCAACTTCCGGAAGCAGCCTTAGTAGCCTCTTGCTGGATCTCGCCCAGCACCGTCCGCAAATTTTCTTTTACCTCGTCTATCGTTGCAAATCTTCGTCCCCTCAACGCGGTTTTCAACGGTACAAACACAAAAGATCCACAGGGGCCACGTCTGGAGAGTACGGAGAAACAGGCAGCTCAGTGATTTCGTTTTTTGTGTAATAGACAAGTACCAACCAACAGGGATGAATGTAATCTTAACTTATTAGCGGTGGCACGAAAAACATGGCTCTAAGCACTATGCGACTTATCTTCTAAGGTCATCAGTGCCTAGAACTTAGAACTACTTAAACCTAACTAACCTAAGGACATCACACGCATCCATGCCCGAGGCAGGATTCGAACCTGCGACCGTAGCGCTCGCTCTGCTCCGGACTGTAGCGCCTAGAACCGCGCGGCCACTCCGGCCGACCGGTGGGACGAACTTGGAGGCAACATGATGCGTTTCAAGAAACTGTTCAGGATTTCACGACAGGATCTCACTAAAATGTTACATTCTTCTGCAATCTATTGGACAGTCAGTCTCCTATAGGCACGCACAATTTCGTTGACGTTCCTGACATGAGAGTCGTCGATAGACGTCGAAGGGTGTTCTGAACAAGGGCCACCTTTAACTGACGTCCAGCCATTAATAAACCGTGTGAACCATTCGTAGCACTGAGTACGCCTTAAGCACTGTAGGCTTCCTGCATCATTCTGTGTGTCTCTATAAAGGTTTTCTTGAGCTTCACGCAAAATGTAACGCAGGCGCATTGCTCCTCTTATTCTGTACCAATTCTTATGCAACGTTTTTGTTGCTCGTTTCTATCAGCATTTTTATTGAACTAGCACTGAAATCTTTTCTAATTTCCTGTAATATCGCCGTATTTGAAAGCAATGGAAAATTTTACGTATCAAAATGACTCATCTTTTAAAGAAAGTTTATTTGAAAAACGAAAGTCTTACCACTGCTGTTATGGTTAACAACAGTTATGACGGAGACCGAACAAATACCGTTAAACACCGGCTATTCAGAACTAAAATACCGGTTTCGGTTTCAACCGTCGGTTTAGACTCTCGGATTTTGTAGTCATCGGCACTGTTTTCGCATATCTGCCAATACACTTATAAGAACCTCTTCGTTTCAACGGCACTTCGAAGTTATCAATTCGTCCACTAGACAGTGCTTTGAATGATTCATTGACCTCTATCAGTCACTCGTTCGAACAGCGTATTTATAAATGAATATGGGATTTTAACGCTTTATAATATTTATTACATTAAACTTACAGTTATAAATGATATGTCAAATGAAAGACCAACTCAAACAGTTGCGTACGGCACCAGTGCATTCCCCTAAAGTGACTGATTCCCGGGTTCCCGGGTTCGATTCCCGGCGGGGTCAGGGATTTTCTCGGCCTCGTGATGACTGGGTGTTGTGTGCTGTCCTTAGATTAGTTAGGTTTAAATAGTTCGAAGTTCCAGGGGACTGATGGCCATAGATGTTAAGTCCCATAGTGCTCAGAGCCATTTGAACCATTTGACTGTTTTTTGTGCCGTATCCTGGCGTAAAGTTTATGGGCCTTTCTTTTTTGGTGAACCTACTGTAACTGTCACTTCTTACCTCGATACACTAGAGCAGTGGCTCTACCCTCACTTGGAAGAAGATGAGCCAGAGAATTTCATTTTCCAGCAAGATGGTGAGCCACCTCACTGGCATAGCGAAGTACGCGATTAGTTGAACTTTAGGTGAGCGCTCGATAGGCCGCAAGGGGCCAATGACAGGGCTTCTTTTGCGTGGCCTCCACGTTCACCTGACCTAACTCCATGCAATGTTTTCCTTTGGAGCTTCATTGTGTGTACGTGCTTCCACTACCACCAGACCTCCCTGATTTAAGAAATCGGATTGAAGCAGCTGTTGCTACAATCACTGAAGACACACTTATCAACGTTTGGGAGGAACTCGGCTATAGACTTGATGTGTGCCGTGTGACAAATGGTGCTCACATTGAACATTTATAAGGTTCTTAGTAAAAATGTTCGAGTTGCTCTTTCATTTGTCATATCATTTATAGCTGTAAGTTTAATGTAATAAATATTATAAAGCTTTAAAACCCCGATATTCATTTATAAAACCCTGTATTTCAGTTAAATCAATTTACTGACATTTCTCCCGACGGATGAGCACCACATACGCTGTCGAACGTCACAGGCAAAATCCCGTCGTAGTACCGGTAGTCTCTGTTCCAAAAACGTTCGATATTTGCGTCCATTCAAAGCTCTTTCGATAAAATACGGTTCAATGAGTTTGTTCCCCATGATGCCACACCATACGTTAACGGACAAAGGACGTTGATGATCAGCTGGCCATAACCAGTGGGGTTTGTCTACGCTCCAGTAGGGCGTATTATGCTTGTTAACGCTACCATGGTTTGGGAATGTAGACTAAAGGAAAATAGTTCCTCGGCAAAGAACGTGGGGGTCGTTTGCATTTGTTGACGTGCCCATTCACAAAACACTACCCGGTTAAGGAAATCGGCCCCATGAAGTTCTTGATGTAGTGACTCGTGGTATGGATGATACTTATGACGATGCAGTGTAATGACAGCACTACATACGGATATACTGGAAGTACTTTGTAATTTCCGGGAACTTATCCATGGATTGGGATGCACTGCCGCCGGCATAGCTATTTCATTAGCTCCTGCTGTTACACGTTTGCTTCGTTTCCTTTTGCTGGTATGTACGCTGCCATCTAACATAAAGACGTCCAGAAGCTTGTAAAAGAACGAACTAGTGCGAGCTTTCTATGAAAAACACTCGGCATACAAGGCAACAGAGCCCTTAACATTTCTCCTATATCCTCCGTAAATTAGGATCATTTCAGTTTTTTTTTTTATATTTTTAGCTGCAGCATTCGTCGGCCACTTGCACGTCTGTTCTCCAAATGATAGGTATGGTAGATGTGCGCTTGCGTTGTAATGTTTAGAGCCGTTCTGTTTTACGTCTGCACGATACATGATCTTCGATTTCAGTGTATTCTCTGGTATGATAGTTCGTTATATGATCACAGTGACGCGTCGGTTGGTCCCTTGTTTGATGTGTAGGAGTAGTAGACGTTGCGAAGGGGGTTATAAGTTATGAAATACTAGCCTGTCCTACTCTCGCAGCATGGAGGTGGGGTCGAAAGTGCCATTGGATATTCAAGTGCCTTTCAGTACCATGCCATAAATTACGATTGTGTACCCATTCCTAATCCTCTGATTACAGTGCCATTTGTGACGAAACGAAGAAAATGCTTCGCACAAAACGCACGTAGAAACGTAATCGGTAATAAATACCGGGGATTGTCAATGAAGATTTCGAAGTTCACCTCTCCCCCCTCCCCTCCCGCGAACCAAGCACGGAGTGGGGTAGCGGGTATCTTTTTTGATCGGATGTTTAATTTTAGGGAAATTTCAAATTAACACCCTTTATGTGGAATACACACACCCACACACATATATATATATATATATATATATATATATATATATATATATATATATAAAGGGGAGACGTTGTTAGCAAACATTTCGAGAGATTATTAAGCTACATACCTCTTATGCTTGCACGACATTCTAATAAATGTACCCATGGACACAGGTTACATACACTGGTGACCAAAACTAAAGCAACAATCGGAAATTAAGCAAAATTGCGTTTATTTTACCAGAAAACAGTACAAACATGTGATGACAAAGTAGAAACAATGTAAATAATACAAAACGCAAACAGCTGCAACATACGTAACCGTAGACGAAAATGTTCTTGGTTTTCCAGCTTAACAGATTTGCACACTCATTCCGACAACTTAGGAGTGTGACCGCCTCCGGCAACAATACAGGTCCGACATCGACGAAGCACGCTGTGAACAGCGTCATCAAAGTCATGTTGAGGCAATAATGCCCATTCTCCCTGCAGAGCTGCTCGCAAGTCATGGTGGATTCTGTCGTGATGCAGCCTACCTCCCTAGTGCAGCCCAGGCTTGCTCTGTGGGATTCAAATCGGAAGAGCGAGCAGTTTGCTAGAAAACATCATCCACTCGTGTTCTATGGGATCGAGCATCATAGTCCAGCAGTACTAAGCCTGGACGCACAGCACCTCGCAAGAACCGTAGATGAGGCTCAAAGACCTCGTCGCGATACCAGTCAACATCTAAACCTTTCCGATTCACCCGTACAATTTCATGGAGAGCTGTTTGAGTGATCAACATAATACCTGTCCACACCATTAGCGATCTTCCTCGATATCGGTCTCTTTCCACGATGTTCGGCTCTCGAAATACTGTTCCACATTCCATTCAGACGCAAATCCGTCGATCTTTATAAACTGTCGCCATATCCAGAAAACGACAGAATGATTCAAGGTAAACCATCAGGCCACAAGATTTTGTGATTGTCCTGCTTCAATTATTCCTATGCCTTCCACAGCAGAGTCTGGTGGGCGTCTCCTCTGCGTCATACTGCACTATCCGTGACTGTGTACACAGCAGTTGTGGATGTGGGACTACCCAGTAAACACTACTACGTTTGACAGGTGCCGTGACGTCATCATTAGCCTGGTTTTCCGCTGACCGAAATGCCATTTTCCGTGCACAATACGACATCTGTTAACAGTTTGTATTATTATATCGAGAATTAGCACGGGACGTGGAAATAGCGGTTTGTTATTTTGATTTTGGACACTAGTGTACTTTTTTAATGCGCATTTTATACAAACATAATTTTTTTGAGAACGACGCACAGGTTATCTGTTAAAACAGACTGTGACAAAGAATTGCTATTCTGTGAAAATGCGCGGTTTCATTTTCTTTCTTGTAGTCTGTTTTAACTGCTACATCAGGAGAAATAAAACTGGCGTTCTACGGGTCGGAGCGTGGAATGTCAGATCCCTTAATCGGGCAGGTAGGTTAGAAAATTTAAAAAGGGAAATGGATAGGTTAAAGTTAGATATAGTGGGAATTAGTGAAGTTCGGTGGCAGGAGGAACAAGACTTCTCGTCAGGTGACTACAGGGTTATAAACACAAAATCAAATAGGGGTAATGCAGGAGTAGGATT
Source organism: Schistocerca gregaria (assembly GCF_023897955.1). Lineage (NCBI taxonomy): Eukaryota > Metazoa > Arthropoda > Insecta > Orthoptera > Acrididae > Schistocerca > Schistocerca gregaria. Next base: position 210,139,501 of record NC_064926.1, on the reverse strand, counting down.
CATAAATAATAGGAAAATGGGAATGCGGGTAAGCTACTACAAACAACATAGTGAACGCATTATTGAGGCCAAGATAGATACGAAGCCCCCACCTACTACCGTAGTACAAGTTTATATGCCAACTAGCTCTGCAGATGACGAAGAAATTGAAGAAATGTATGCTGAAATCAAAGAAATTATTCAGATAGTGAAGGGTGACGAAAATTTAATAGTCATGGGTGACTGGAATTCGGTAGTAGGAAAAGGGAGAGAAGGAAACGTAGTAGGTGAATAAGGACTGGGGCAAAGAAATGAAAGAGGAAGCCGCCTGGTAGAATTTTGCACAGAGCACAACTTAATCATAGGTAACACTTGGTTCAAGAATCATAAAAGAAGGCTGTATACATTGAAGAAGCCTGGAGATACTGACAGGTTTCAGATAGATTATATAATGGAACGACAGAGATTTAGGAACCAGGTTTTAAATTGTAAGACATTTCCAGGGACAGATGTGGACTCTGACCACAATCTGTTGGTTATGACCTGTAGATTAAAACTGAAGAAACTGCAAAAAGGTGGGAATTTGAGGAGATGGGACCTGGATAAACTGAAAGAACCAGAGGTTGTACGGAGTTTCAAGGAGAGCATAAGGGAGCAATTGACAGGAATGGGGGAAAGAAATACAATAGAAGAAGAATGGGTAGCTTTGAGGGATGAAGTAGTGAAGGTAGCAGAGGATCAAGTAGGTAAAAAGATGAGGGCTAGTACAAATACTTGGGTAACAGAAGAAATATTGAATTTAATTGATGAAAGGAAAAATATAAAAATGCAGTAAGTGATGCAGGCAAAAAGGAATACAAACCTCTCAAAAATGACATCGACAGGAAGTGCAAAATGGCTAGGCAGGGATGGCTAGAGGACCAATGTAAGGATGTAGAGGCTTATCTCACTAGGAGTAAGATAGATACTGCCTACAGGAAAATTAAAGAGACCTTTGGAGAAAAGAGGACCACTTGTATGAATATTAAGAGCTCAGATGGAAACCCAGTTCTAAGCAAAGAAGGGAAAGCAGAAAGGTGGAAGGAGTATATAGAGGGTCTATACAAGGGCGATGTACTTGATGATAATATTATGGAAATGGAAGAGCATGTAGATGAAGATGAAATGGGAGATACGATACTGCGTGAAGAGTTTGACAGAGCACTGAAAGACCTGAATCGAAACAAGGCTCCTGGAGTAGACAACACTCCATTGGAACTACTGACGGCCTTGGGAGAGCCAGTCTTGACAAAACTCTAGCATATGGTGAGCAAGATGTATGAGACAGGCGAAATACCCTCAGACTTCAAGAAGAATATAATAATTCCAATCCCAAAGAAAGCAGGTGTTGACAGATGTGAAAATTACCGAACTATCAGTTTAATAAGTCACAGCTGCAAAATACTAACGTGAGTTCTTTACAGACGAATGGAAAAACTAGTAGAAGCCGACCTCGGGGAGGATCAGTTTGGATTCCGTAGAAATGTTGGAACACGTGAGGCAATACTGACCCTACGACTTATCTTAGAAGCTAGATTAAGGAAGGGCAAACCTACGTTTCTAGCATTTGTAGACTTAGAGAAAGCTTTTGACAATGTTGACTGGAATACTCTCTTTAAAATTCTGAAGGTGGCAGGGGTAAAATACAGGGAGCGAAAGGCTATTTACAATTTGTACAGAAACCGGATGGCAGTTATAAGAGTCGTGGGACATGAAAGGGAAGCAGTGGTGGGGAAGGGAGTGAGACAGGGCTGTAGTCTATCCCCGATGTTATTCAGTCTGTATATTGAGCAAGCAGTGAAGGAAACAAAAGAAAAATTCGAAGTAGGTATTAAAGTCCATGGAGAAGAAATAAAAACTTTGAGGTTCGCCGATGACATCGTAATTCTGTCAGAGACAGCAAAGGACTTGGAAGAGCAGTTGAACGGAATGGATAGTGTCTTGATAGGAGGATATAAGATGACCATCAACAAAAGCAAAACGAGGATAATGGAATGTAGTCGAATTAAGTCGGGTGATGCTGAGGGAATTAGATTAGGAAGTGAGACACTTAAAGTAGCAAAGGAGTTTTGCTATTTGGGGAGCAAAATAACTGATGATGGTTGAAGTAGAGAGGATATAAAATGTAGACTGGCAATGGCAAGAAAAGCGTTTCTGAAGAAGAGAAGTTTGTTAACATCGAGTATAGATTTAAGTGTCAGGAAGTCATTTCGGAAAGTATTTGTATGGAGTGTAGACATGTATGGAAGTGAATCATGGACGATAAATAGTTTGGACAAGAAGAGAATAGAAGCTTTCGAAATGTGGTGCTACAGAAGAATGCTGAAGATTAGATGGGTAGATCACATAACTAATGAGGAAGTATTGAATCGGATTGGGGAGAAGAGAAGTTTGTGGCACAACTTGACTAGAAGAAGGGATCGGTTGGTAGGACATGTTCTGAGGCATCAAGGGATCTCCAATTTAGTATTGGAGGGCAGCGTGGAGGGTAAAAATCGTAGAGGGAGACCAAGAGATGACTACACTAAGCAGATTCAGAACGATGTAGGTTGCAGTAGGTACTGGGAGATGAACAAGCTTGCACAGGATAGAGTAGCATGGAGAGCTGCATCAGACCAGTTTCAGGACTGAAGACCACAACAACAACAACAGTAGAGCATTTAGAGTATTAGTCAAATTTTTTCTATCATATAAACTCTTTTTCCTTATATGTAACGTTAAACAAAAATTGTATATACAGCTATGTGCTTTTTCTTCTCGCTGTCGGATTGTAAAGAACATAGGAAAGTTGTATTTACAACTTATCCATTTATGATCAGAATACTAGTACACAATTTCAACTGTCCAAAATTTTTTTATCCTACCCGTTCGCAGACTAGAACTATGCGAAATACTGTCATTGAAGATACTATCCTCACAGATCCAGCAGCAAGGGAGGTCTCATGTTCCCTGTAAACCAATGGTTCCAGCAGAAGATTTCACCTATCCGTTTTAGGAGACTTCAATCCTCAGTCATGTTTTCTTTGGCAGTGGAAATAAACGAGACTCATGTTCAGAGAAAAGGGGTAAGAGGAAATGCACAGAGAGGGGAGGGAGTAAATAGATATAGAGGGAGATTAGTAGGAGATGGACAGAGACATGGTGAAGAGATGGTGGAGAGAGATAGGGGGAGGAGAAGCTGGAGAGATAAGGGGAGGAGAAGCTGGAGAAAAAGGGGAGGTCGGTGGAGGTGACAGAGAGAGGGGTGAGGAGATTAGGACGTTAATTTCCCATTCACATTTAGCAAATACGAAGCATTTTCGGCTTCGGTAGCATATGATATTCGCAAAGTCCCGTTCTCATTCGTTTAACTGATTACGTATATTGGTGTCACATATTTGTGCACTATGATTCAGGATGCTGATAAGTTAAAGAAGACGTTACATGACAACTCGGTACTTACTATCTGTAATAGATATCTGGTTCAGTCTAACCGAAACCTACGGCATTTTTCACGTATGTGTATTTTAAGTACCTGCGAGACACTGAACTACTGCGAAAACCCAGAAACTCGATATCAATAATGGACGGAAGTGTAACCAACGAATGAAACGAAACTGAAACGCAGTTTCCTCCGGGAGCAGGTGTCCGTCGCAGATTTAGCGTTGCAATGCAACAGGGAACGTGAGGTGCGGCTAGGCTGGCCTAAGCGGGGAAGCTAATTTGCCGGTGGCCTGGGAGGATTTAGGATAATTGGGTAATTCCCTCAGGTCGGCCAAGTCCTTTCATTTAGAAGTTTCCAGGGTGATAGGCCTACGATCGCTGGTAACGGAAGGTCCTTCCTGGTGACAGCAGCTGCCATATGGTTGACACAGAAAAAGCAACAGAGGTCGGCAATGAATGTGTGATCTGTCAGGCTGTCTCAGCGTGACTGGTTAGCACTGTGCTTTCACGTTGTTCAGAAGAGCTGTTGATTTTATTTTTGTATACGAGATTTCAATGAATGGCCAAGTGGTCTTCTTCAGTTGCTGCGTGATATACTGCTATGCGTAACCGCTGGCAGGCCGTCAGTGTTGTTATTGTCACCATTTATAGCAGAATTCGACTACCGGCACCTGCTGCTTCATTTCATAATCGTTAGTTTTTCAGAGCCTTCGTTGTTGGTCTGTGAATCGCATAGTCTGTCAGTATTTTGCAGCTGTCATAGAAGAGATGGACACTGAGAACTGACTGCCTGGCCCTAAGTCTTGTTTGAATTGAAACCCCTGCCCCTATTTAGTAGGTTTTTTCCACATCTCTATTTGGACAGAATCTTCAATTTCGCTGTCCCAGAAATTTGGCGTTTTCACTGCAATGCCGATCTCACGGCACTTCAGTTCATGATTATATTGGAAGCGGGGATCGGTGACTTATGATTTGCTTGATTGTTTTAGTCGAGTTGTAACAAAAACGACTCTGTACTATTTTACATATAAGCAATTCTTTTCATCTGATTTTACGATAAACTTCTGTAGTTGATGTTCTGATTTCATTTCTTTTTGTTTTATGCCACTACGTTAAGAAAACTGTAAATAACTTTCAATGTGAATATTAATGTTTATGTCAAATGTCAAGTAATATTGTAATAGAATTGAAACGTAACAAATGTTGAGACTGTTGTAAGATGTTTATAATAGTTGCTGTGCGTCTGGTCCATACGTTGGCCATGTGTTAGGATATGTAGAATGCAAAACCTTGGGTGAATACCCGGTCTGTCAGGGAGCGGGAAATGTGGATGGCAGGCGAGCGCGGGAAAATGCGCGCGGACACTGCAAGGCACAACGGACACAGTAGTAATTGGAATTTGGCACCCGTTTGAGCAACACCTTCTGGAGCGAGGAGGCTCTCCTGGAAGACGTAGCTTCACTGAGCGTCGGGTATGCCGTTCCAACACCCACACAGCATGGAAAAATTCCATAAGCACTAAATGGAAAAGTATTGCGACGCTAAGAAGGATTAAAGTGCCGATACGTCAAGAGCCATCCTGTGGTTGTATATAAGCTCTGTGCCTAGCCATCTTGCTGCCTGCCAACCGCCGCATCGATACTAGCAGGTAAAATCTTTAGTACTGTATTCGTATGGATCACAGAGTGAACTGTGTGTGTTTGGTGCAATAATAACCTAAATTTTACCAGAACTTATCCATCATTTAATTATCCTCATAACTAATCTAGACAGGGTCCTTTCCAAACGTTGTGCAATCCGAGTGTCCCGAAATGAAAATAAAAAATTGTGTTAAGAATATTTATTTGCTGAACTATCTATATTAGAATGGTGTTTAAAGAAATGTTTTGTCAATGCACCAGTAAATGAATATCGTAGGTCTAACAAAGTCAAAAGATAAGTTTAGTATTGATATAGTAATGAATTTTATTATTTCTAGGCAGATTTAAAGGCATTTAAATGAGCAGTAAATAAGATGAAAAGAGTAGTAACTTATATACTGGAAATCTTGAATGAATAATAAATTCAGTAACTTTTTTTTTTTTAAATACAGCGATCATAGCAGTTTCAGGGTCCCCCCTTCATTCATTTGAATTCTGAAGAGTTCTAAATTGGTTTGACCAGCCGAAGTTAAAGTCAATATAAAAGTCAAAATTCATCAGTGTTTTATCTTTATCAAAATTGACATTTTGTGTGTGGCATGAAAGTACAAATTCTAGGGTAACCTATGCCCGATGTTAATCAGATTAATAGACAGTATAAAGTTTTGTAGTAAACATTATAGTGTAGTATTATGTATTCATGATTTTCCGTATCAGTACAGAACGTGAAATTGTTCAATAGATTTTCTGATTCCAAAATTCTACTATATTATGCAATGTAACAACTTGTTGTTTTGCATGAATATATATCAACTTGTATAGGGAAGAAACTCAGTTAATGCCTAATTAGGCTGGCGACGTATTATTGTCACATTGGTAGCATCTTGTGGTTTGCCTTTGATCCATCCTGACGTGTGATCGCATTTCGAACTTACTTGACGGACCATTGTTATTACAGAGTGGATGTAAGTCTGATTTGTCACCATTCAGGTACACACGGTCGATATATATGCGAAAATCCTTTCTCATCAGGTTATTCCCGCTCACTTAGCACAGGCTTTAACGAGCACTGTGTCAGGGATTACAGAGTGTGTCGCTGATGCTCTTCTCCAGAGAGTGTTAATAGTCTGCCGAATAATGCGTACCATATTCGCATGGAAAGGGGTACAAACCCGGATTTCGACGCCCTATATCATCGCTTTTTATACATTTTACTTTTACATGGATAGAATTCGTCTGCTTTGACTTTACTGTTCGTCGAATATTATATGAAATAGTTGTCTGACTGTGAGCACTGGACTTTCTATAGTCGCTAACACTCACTCTGTCCTCCGTGATTCAGTGTTTGCTGTTGAAAATAATTAGTAGGTGCCCCGAATATTTAGTCTGTTAATTTGTTAAATCTTGAACTAAACGACTTAGCACAAGGGATAATGCAACGAGAGAGAGCAGGCAACCAACAGAGATAGGTGTTGACAGGGTTTACACCACTTCCGAACACGATAAATGACAGCATGGGCTTATGGTTTAATTAATGACTGGTTCTATATTATTTTAGGGGGTAAAACTCTGCTAGACTGAATTATCAGTTGGAGTCAGGTGATTGAAATTACTAGCGTGAAAAAATAACGTTGATTATTGTAAAGGATATCTTTACTGTGGCTTTTTAATCAAATATCAGTGCAGAATAAAGCTTGCATTACAAATTTCATGCACTGATGGCGCTCAGAATCTAAACCCAAGCGGTCGCATACGTTATTGTGCACCGAACTGGGGAGAAAATTATGTTTCTTTTGGGATTATGGTCGTTCTCACATGAAAATTTCATACTCATACTGTCTTTACACTGGTTATGGCTATTGTTTCAATTATGGTCTACACCACATGGCTACTGGCGGGCTAAATAGCTTTGGGGGGCATAATAAATGCATTACAACAAAATATAAAACGGATCAGTGAAGGTCAAGCAGACAAAAATAAACGCAATAAAATACGTATAAATCATTAACACACCCTAGCAAATACTTCACTGGGTCATACGTTTAGCCTACCATGGTATTCTACAAGATTGATCACTCTCCAATGACTGTGCAACAAACAATACGTTAGTGTCTGGAAGTCAGTGCAAGATATACTTACTTAAAATGTCGGATAGATCTTTGATTAACAGCAAACTTTCACATTCAGCACACATAAAATCTGTTACGAAATTACGCCATAACATCCGCATCTCATTGACTGTGCAGCCAACACCATATTGGTGATTGGAAGTCAGTGGCACAATTGTGTAGTCACCACGTTGGCTCTTTCTTGGATTAACAGCAAAAGATCGTACATGTCACACGCAAATCCTAATCTAAACTAACTTAGGAAACAGATGGTCCTTCCACTGTCCGATAAAGCTCACGTGGCAGCATGTTGACAATGGCCAGCAGAGAAAAACAAATAGAATCAAATAAATGCACAATCACGAATGCTTAAATATTTCACACTACTCAGTCGGTTACGATCCGAGGTTGAAACCAAAATATGAAAATGCGAACTCTTTTCTTAAAAAACAAACGGTTGCGGCTGACTGAGTGACTGATACACAAGGAGTGAGGACCACCCCGCAAAGATAAAACTTTGAGTATTCTTCAAAACAGTTAACGAAAAGGAATAAGCACAAGTTGAGGGGAACTGAGTGCAACAATCATTACATATGCTATAGGCACCACAGGATTGACTTCGTAGTGCTGGATTAAAATGTCCTGAGTGTATCCATTAGAAATATCACTGAATTTGCTTTAAAAATAATTGCAGAAGGTGGTCGCAACATACCCATGAATGTGATGGTGCTGAAAAACAGACGGATCAGTTATTTTAATTATTATATACCTTATCGCCTGAATTTACCAAACAGCCTGAAGGAGTTCTGCGCAGAGTCCGTCCATGCTCTAGGCCACTGGTAAAGCGAAGGCCGAAAAACGGCGGAATGCCAGCTGGTGGTCACTCTGGTCATAGAGGAGGGAGAGGGGAGAAGGCCCCCCATCAACTCGGAAGATATTCCACCATCACAATTGCGTATATGACTTTCATCCCAAGTATTGGGTTGGCTTCAACGCTCGAAGACGACGTGTATCTTCGCAGTACAGCTGCTCAAGTCACGAAACCACAGTGAAACCTACATCTCATTCAATGACTGCGAGCAAGATAACAGGGATGGAAAAGGATGTACAACTGGAAGTAAATAAATAAACTGTGTTGTGCCCATCCTTTCGCTAGAGGCTCTCGGTATTCGAACAAAAATGTGAAGATGACCAAAGTGTCATTAGTGATAAAGAACACATGGTACTTTCTACATCTATATCTATATACATATTCCGCAATCCACCATACGGTGAGTGGCGGAGGGTATCTCGTATCACAACTAGCATCTTCTCTCCCTGTTCCACTCCCAAACAGAACGAGGGAAAAATGACTGCTTATATGCCTCTGTACGAGCCCTAATCTCTCTTATCTTACCTTTGTGGTCCTTCCACGAAATGTAAGTTGGCGGCAGTAAAATTATGCTGCAGCCAGCCTCAATTGCTGGTTCTCTAAATGTCCTCGGTAGCGATTCACGAAAAGAACGCCTCCTTTCCTCTAGAGACTCCCACCCGAGTTCCTGAAGCATTTCCGTAACACTTGCGCGATGATCAGACCTACCATTAACAAATCTAGCAGCCCGCCTCTGAATTGCTTCTATGTCCTCTCTCAATCTGACCTGATAGGAATCCCAAGCACTCGAGCAGTACTCAAAAATAGGTCGTATTAGTGTTTAATAAGCGGTCTCCTTTACAGATGAACCACATCTTCCCAAAATTCTACCAATGAACTGAAGACGACTATCCGCTTTCCCTACAACTGCCATTAGATGCTTGTTCCACTTCATATCGCTCTGCAATGTTACGTCCAAATATTTAATCGACGTGACTGTATCAAACGCTACACTAGTAATGGAGCATTTAAACATTACAGGATTCTTTTTCCTATTCATCTCCATTAATATACATTTATCTATATTTAGAGTTACCTGCCATTCTTCACACCAATCGCAAATCCTGTCCAAGTCATCTTGTATGCCCCTACAGTCACTCAACGACGACACCTTCCCGTACACCACAGCATCATCAGCAAAAAGACGCACATTGCTATCCACCCTATCCTAAAGGTCATTTATGTAGATAGAAGACAACAGCGGACCTACCACACTTCCCTGGAGCACTCCAGATTATATCCTCACCTCCGATGAACTCTCACCATCGAGGACAACGTACTGGTTTCTATTACTTAAGAAGTCTTCGAGCCACTCACATACTTGGGAACCAATCCCATATGCCCGTATCTTAGTTAGGAGTCTGCAGTGGGGCACAGAGTCAAACGCTTTACGGAAGTTAAGGAATATGGCGTCCGTCTGATACCCTTCATCCATGGTTCGCAAGATATCATGTGAAAAAAGGGCGAGTTGCGTTTAGCAGGAGCGATGCTTTCTAAAGCTGTCTCAAGGAAATTCATTATATTCGAACTGAGAATATGTTTGCAACAAACCGATGTTAAGGATATTGGTCTGTAATTTTGAGGATCCTCCCTTCTACACTTCTTATATACAAGCGTCACCTGCGCTTACGTTGAGACAAAGCAACTAGTTGGAAGTTGTTATGATACAATGGTCGATTCGGTGTTTGGGTGCCAAAATTATTTTTTTGATTATCCTGTTTCCCTGAGAAAGACGGTAATTAAAAATTGCCTCACACGACGTTAGTGCACTGTTTAATAGACCTGAAATTGGCCACATATCTGACGTCAGTGAAGAAGTCTCCCCTGCACTAAATACGAATGACGGGATTTGCTGAAGTCCATTATGATATATTCGTCACTGATGACACCTACGTAGTTTAAGAACTGCCAGTGCATTCAGAAGTCATGAAGAATATCCAGTAATTGGTTAATGGAACTGATTGTGCATTACGCAACATGTCACTACCTGTAGAGTGGTAGACATGGTAATTCAATATTATCGTTTGTGACAAACACTATAAGTTCAAATGGCTCTGAGCACTATGGGACTCAACTGCTGTGGTCATCAGTCCCCTACAACTTAGAACTACTTAAACCCAACTAACCTAAGGACATCACACACATCCATGCCCGAGGCAGGATTCGAACCTGCGACCGTAACAGTTGCACGGTTCCGGACTGCGCGCCTAGAACCGCGAGACCACCGCGGCCGGCACGCTATAAGTAAACTGTATTGCAAGTTACTACTTTTTCATAAAATAAGGCTGTTTACAGCTAGTAATAGAGATGTACACACAAATACATCACAACTGGAGCGTGCTAAAGGCTGTATTAAACAAATATATTAGCAATAACTACGCAACTTACCTAGCTAATCATAAGTATTGCTGTTTGTTGCAGGGTTGCGTTAAACTTACATACAACTGAACTCACTGTTTTTGTGGTCCATAGCCCGAAGACTACATTGATACATCGCTCCACACTACTGTTTCCTGTGAAAGCCTCCTCAACTCTGTGTAACGACTGCATCCTACATCCATCTGAACCTCGGCGTCTGTGGTGGCGTCGCTGTAATTGCCCCGCCAGCCCTAGTCACCCGTTCGTTACCTTTGCTTTGAGACACTCAGCAAAGGAAACGAACGGGCCACTAGGGCTGACGAGGCAATTACAGCGACGCCACCACAGACGCTGACGCCAACAACTCACTGACCGCTGACGCGCGGGCGCGGACCGCGGAGAGAACGCCTCTCAACGGGAGAGGATTTAAGACGGCCGCCCGCCAATGCCAGACACCATAGACTTGGCGACAGAGGAGACAACGGAAACGGACGCAGACTTTTTTGACCTCCTGACCACAGACCCGATCCTCCGACTCCCATTAAATGAACCTACTTTCATAGGACACCAAGGTACCTCAGCCCCAGACCACATCCTACATAGCCCCGACTTACACGATTCACTTCACCTACTCCGAATCGGAGGCGCCATTACCAGCGACCACCTACTCATCCTCTTTTCCACATCCGCCAACCTCCCCCCTCCGCCCCACCCTCACAGAAGAATAATATTACTAGTACAACAGACCAGACTGGGAAAAATATCAGGACACACTCAACCACGAACTATCCATTCCTGTAATAATTACTGACGAAGACGGACTACATCTGGTTATCAACAAACTTGAAACAGCTATCACCAATGTAGTACAGGAAGCAGTCCCCAACAAAGTAGTAGAAAAGTGGAAACCCACCATCCCAGAAGCAGCACTAGAACTAATGCGCCAGAAGAAACGACCACAGCGACAGATGAGACGAGATGACAGTCCAGACTTAAAAAGACAATGGAACAGAATAAACGCTAGAATCAGGAGACTAATATCTCAACACAGACAACGACAATGGGACGACACATCAGCAAACTGAACTACATGAATGGGGGCAAGTTCTGGAATAGATTCAAAACACACGCCAACACCCTAATACTAACCAATGAACCTTCAACAGACCCCCTTGAGCAAGCAACAGCTTTCAAAGAAACATTACAAACTGTATACGCATTCCCGAACGACAACAGATTTGACGACACACTCAGGCAACACGTAGACATGCAACTAGAAACCCAGATAAACTCCCCAACAATTGAAACCGAAGAACAGCAGGCCCTCACCAAAGACATTATGGACGTTGAAATAGAAGACGGAATCTTCTCAGGACGCAACTACGCCCCACGACAGAATGAAATCAGAAGCATTCACCTACAAAAATCCCCCCTCCACATCATAATCCCCATTCTATCCCTTATCTTTAACTAATGGCTACACAATGAGACAATACCAACGAACTGGAAGACAAGCATGATCCCTAAACCCGACAAACCTAGGACAGACCTAAAATCATGCAGACCCATATCCTTACAGTCCATAATAGTTACAATCATTTTATTTAGCTGGCTGTTGTTGCTACTTGCTGTAATTGCTGTAGTTCGCGTTATGATGATTTTCGGTGAAGTAAGTGACTTGTGAAAAAGAATGAGGTCTCCACTATCGGTATTCGAGAGTGAAACGAGTTTGGGCAGTTAACAGAGTTGGAGGTAGTTTCATATTCCTTTAATTTTATATTTTTTTGGATTTGTATTATTGTTAGGATTTCTTGCAGTTCAGGTCAATTCTTTTGTGTTAATTATTGCAAGTCATGTTGTCAATGTATAGCAATGAGATTCGTTGGAGTTGCATATTGTGTGTAATAAATGAATATGAAACTTCCTGGCAGATTAAAACTGTGTGCCTGACCGAGACTCGAACTCGGGATCTTTGGCTTTCGCGGGCAACTGCTCTACCATCTGAGCTACCGAAGCACAACTCATGACCTGTCCTCACAGCTTTACTTCTGCCAGTATCTCGTCTCATACCTTCCAAACTTAACAGAAGCTCTCCTGCGAACCTTGCAGAACTAGCACTCCTGAAAGAAAGGATACTGCGGAGACATGGCTTAGCCACAGCCTGGGGGATGTTTCCAGTAGCTCAGATGGTAGAACACTTCCCCGCGAAAGGAAAAGTTCCCGAGTTCGAGTCTCGGTCGGGCACACCGTTTTAATCTGCCAGGAAGTTTCATATCAGCGCACACTCCGCTGCAGAGTGAAAATCTCATTCTGGAATAAATGAGTAGATTAAGTTCGAGTTACCTTTGTCAGGGAAAGCTCTGTGGGTGAATGTTTAATTAAAAAAATAATTAAAGAGTTAGCTTCACATGTTACCGAACACTCAGTTTAATAAGTCATGGCTGCAAAATATTTACACGAAGTTCTTACAAACTAATGAAAAATCTGGTAGAAGTCAACCTCACGGAAGATCAGTTTGTATTCCGTAGAAATGTTGGAACATGCGAGGCGATACTGACACTACGACTTATCTTAGCATTTGTAGATTTAGAAAAAGCTTTTGACAATGTTGACTGGATTACTTTCTTTCAAATTTTGAAAGTAGCAGGTGTAAAATACACAGAACGAAAGGCTATTTACAATTTGTACAGAAACCTGATGGCAGTTGTAAGAGTCGAAGAGGATGAAGAGGAAGCAGTGGTTGAGAAGGAAGTAATACAGGGTTATAGCCTATCCCTGATGTTATTCAATCTTTATATTGAGCATGCAGTCAAGGAAACAAAAGAAAAATTTGGAGTAGGAATTAAAATCCATGGGGAAGAAGAAATAAAAACTCTGAGGTTTGTTGACGACAGTGTAATTCTGTCGGAGACAGCAACGGAGCTGCAAGAGCAGTTGAACGGAATGGACTCTGTCTTGAAATGAGGTTAGAGGATGAACATCAAAAAAGTAAATTAGGATAATAGAATGTAGTCGAGTTAAATCACATGATGCCGAGGGAATTAGATTAGGTATTGAGATAGTTAAAGTTCTAAATAAGTTCTGCTATTTGAGGAGCAAAATAACTGATGATGGTCGAAGTAGAAAGGATATAAAATGAAGACTGGCAATGACAAGGAAAGTGTTTCTGAAGAAGAAAAATTTGTTAACATGGGGTATAGATTTAAGTGTCAGGAAGTCATTTGTGGAAGTATTTGTATGGAGTGTAGCCATGTATGGAAGTGAAACATGAACGATAAACAGTGTAGACAAGACGAGAATAGAAGTTTTCGAAATATGGTGCTACAGAAGACTGCGGAAGATTAAATGGGTAAATCATACAACTAATGACGAGGTACTGAACAGAATTGGGAAGAAGAGGAATTTGTGGCGCAACTTGACTAGAAGAAGGGACCAACTGGCAGGACACGTTCTGAGGCATCAAGGGATCACAAATTTAGCATTGGAGAGAAGCGTGGAGGATAAAAATCGTAGATGGAGACCAAGAGATGAATGCACTAAGCAGATTCAGAAGGATGTAGGTTGCAGTAGTTATTTGCAGATGAAGAGGCTTGCACAGAATAGAGTAGCAGGGAGAAATACATCAAACCAGTCTCTGGGCTGAATACAATAACAATAACAATATCTTTACCTATTAGCAAATGCAGAAGTTTCCTTTTCTTTTCTTCCTTGCTGTTACTCAACACAGCAGAGTATATTAGCACTTTGGTTGAAATAAAAGCACATTCTCTGCACACTCTACATCTACACCTACATACATATCATCACTGAAAGATTCGGCGCATGGTGGAAAGTCATCCCTTTTCCATTCTACTAGCAAAAAAACGACAAGTGACTGTCTATATACGTCCGTACGAACCCTAATTTACCTTCTTTTTTTCTCAGTTGTTAAGAGAGATGTACACTGGGGACAGTAGAGTCGTTCTGTAGGCAGTCGCAAATGCCGGTTTTCTAAACTTTCTCAATAGCGTTTCGCGAAAAAAACGCCATCTACTCCCCAGGGATTCCCATTTGCGTTCACAAGCATACTCGAACTGCAGAAACGCCTTAACAAATCTGTATTTGCAATTCGAGTGTTACCAGACATAGGCGACATAAAAATGAAAAAGCTGGCATGCTTTGCCTACTTTCATTCCATAATGCTATATGGTATAATATTTTGGGGTAACTCTTCAAGTCAAACAAAAGTTTTCAGTGTCTAAAAGCGTGTAATACGTATTATTTGTAAATTTACGAACGTCCTGTAGAAACTTCATCAAAGAACTGGGTGTACTAACTACTGCCTCTCAGTATATTTACTCCTTAATGAAATTTGTCCTAAATAATATATCTCTTTTTCCAACAAACAGCTCAGTTCATACATACAATACCAGGAAGAAAAATGATCTGCACAAGAACTTAAAAGATCTTACTTTAGTTCAAAAAGGGGTACACTACTCAGGAACACGCATCTTCAATAATTTGCCAGCAAACATAAAAAAATTTAGTTACAAATAAAGATCAGCTTAAAAGGAGCCTGAAAGACTTACTAGTGGCCAACTCCTTCTACTCCATTGACTAATTTTTTAATACAAACAAATGGTGTATTGTATTGATTCATACTGTTAGTATTGTTATTTCAGCCTTTTTTTTTTAGTGACTTGTTCCACAACCACGAGGATCTCCTCAACATGGATCTATGGAACGAAAAACTAATCTAATCTAATCTAATCTCGTAATACTTATTTCCGTAATACTTGTATGATTATCAAACCTACCTGTCGAAAATCTACCAGCACGTGTCTGAATTTCCTTTAATCACACCTTGTGGGGCTCCCAGGCACTCGAGCAGTACTCGAGAATGACACACCAGTGTTGTGTACGCGGTCTCCTTTACAGGTGAGCTATACTTCTCCCTAATTCTCCCAATAGACGAAAGTCCACCATCCGCCGTCTCTACAACCGACTTTATGTGTTGGTTTCATTTCACAATGCTTTGCAGCTTTACGCCTAGACGTTTAATAGGCATGACTGTGTCAAGCAGCCCACATACTGTATCCAATCACTGCAGCATTGTTTTTCCTGCGTTTCTGCATTGGCTGTTTTATTCTGTATTTAGAGTAAGCTGGCTTTAATCAAACCACACAGAAATTCTGACTCATCGTTTGTGCTCCTACAGACACTCTTTCACAGAGAGTTTGTTGTACTGAGATACCACGTAAGAAGTTTGCTACAGTTGGTACCAGAAGTACCGTGGACGTACACCCATAACAGGAATATCGCTGCGTGCAAATCACTGCCCGCCAGAATTAAGGCCCTTGGAGTGCCAACCTCACCAGAAAGTGGCTTAAGTAAGCGTGGACGAGCAGCCTGGAAGTTGGGAGGCAGTCCGAATCTTGCTAAGGAGTTCCTGCAGAACGTTCGTCGTGTCTTCAAGTCGTCCATTGTGATACAAACAGAGGCCGACAGGTAGACAGTGGTCAATGAACAACAGAAACAGGTGAATATAATTATCTTGCAGAGATAGAGACAGGGTGCCTAGAGATTTAACTGTGTGAGCCGTGCACGGCTCGTGTTCATGCCATATATTGTTTGTGATCTTCTACTACCGTACTGTCGCCTCGTTTTCTTATTCCATTTACTGCCGACACTAACTTCCTGCCTTACTTGCCCGTCAGTGGCAGCAGCATCGGGTATCGATAAGTGCACTGTCCTACCATCTCTGGAGCGACCGGTAGTATTTTTGGGTCGCCGTGTCTCTCGCAGCCAGTTCGAGACGGACCAGCAGTGCAGTTGGGACGCAGCAGCAGTGAAGTCGGGGATGGAGCGTCGGTAAGGCGCCGACAGCCAGTGCTTGCCGACCGCTGGCGGCACACGTGAACTGTCTGACGGAGGCAGGTTGGAGCGGGACGACCGTTGGTTGGTCGTTCGGTTGATCGTCTCATCGGCCGAAGTGTACTTGGTCCCTTCACCGTTTCCGGACCTGGACAGTTGGTTGGTTGGCGTGGAGCAGCGAGGAAGTCTCCACGGCGCGTGTCTGATCGGGGCCTGGCGGCGTCCAAGCGCGGTCGGAGTGTGAGGGGCTGTTGCCTTTGCTATGAGGCCTGTGGCTCACTGATCCTGGACGCGAAAGTTGAGCAAATAAAAGGGTTTCCTTGTCGGTGGGTCCGTTGACTGTCTGTGAGTTGTGTTGTCGTCGGATCTACACTGGTTGTGCCGACTGCCTGTCTCACCTAAGCGACTGTTAGTGTTTGAATTCCTCGCCGACCCTCGAACATCTGAGCGCCGTTGGGTGTAATTCCTTTTTTTAAATTTGTTGTTGTTGTTTGTGTTTGTATGGCTTCTCGCCGATTTTTAGATTAAAGTTGTTTTTCCCTTAAGGCGTAAGATTCTTTAGGCCTTCTGCCTAATTTGAAGAACTGTTTCACGTAATGCCTTTGGCATTTTAAAGGTTTTAATGTTGCTGAATTTTAAGGGTTGGGCCTTGAGCCGATTTTGAGTTTGAGTTGTTTTTCTCTTAAGGTGTTCAGCCTAAATTAAAGAACTGTTTTACGCAAGGCCTTTGGTTTCTTAGAAAATTAATATTATGGAGTTTTAAGTGTTAGGCCTTCAGATGATTAGAATTTAACTTGTTCGGTCTTGAAGTATCTGACTTTTGGGCCTTCAGCCTAACTAAAGAACTGTTTTACTGTAAGTAGGCTGTTTAGGTTTTCTTATTGGTAACGCCACATAGCGCTCTGTATGAAAAATCACTGGCTGTGCCGTGTGCAGTCTGTGGCTGGTTTGCATTGTTGTCTGCCATTGTAGTGTTGGGCAGCGGCAGCTGGATGCTAACAGCGCGTAGCGTTGCGCAGTTGGAGGTGAGCCGCCAGCAGTGGTGGACGTGGGGAGAGAGATGGCGGAGTTTTGAAATTTGTAACAATTGGTGTCATGAACTGCTATATATATTATGACTAGTGAGGTAAATACATTGTTTGTTCTCTATTAAAATCTTTCATTTGCTAACTATACCTATCAGTAGTTAGTGCCTTCAATAGTTTGAATTTTTTATTTAGCTGGCAGTAGTGGCGCTCGCTGTATTGCAGTAGCTTGAGTAACGAAGATTTTTCTGAGGTAAGTGATTTGTGAAACGTATAGGTTAATGTTAATCAGGGCCATTCTTTCGTAGGGATTTTTGGAAGTCAGATTGCGTTGCGCTAAAAATATTGTGTGTCAGCTTAAGCACAGTCGTGTATAAGTTGTTCTAAGGGGACGTTTCATTACGTAAGGCCTTTTTTTTAAAAAAAATTGTAATGTTCTTTAGCCTTAAGTGTTGGGCTTCAGATGATTTTGAATTCAAATTGTTTGCTCTGAAAATCTCAGGTTCTTTGGGCCTTCAGCCTAAATAAAGAACTGTTATAAGATAAGGCTTGCCTTTTAAATTTCTGATGATGGTTGTGTTTTAAGTTACTGGCCTTCAACACCTTTTAAATTAAAGTGGCTTTCAGCAAGTAATTAAGTCCAAAAGATTAAAGCTGTGTCTTAAAAAAATTAAAAAACATTTCTTTCTGGGCTATTGTAATGTTTGATCAAACAATAAAGTTGTATGTTCGGGTGTAACTGACAGCCCCTTATTTTGGCCCCTTTCCACAATTTAAACTACCTGTCCTGCCTGCGAGTTTATCAGGGCGTTTCACTGTGCAGCATTAGTCTGGAACAGTTCTTCGAATAGTACATCAAGAAAGAAGATTATTTTCCTTTCGACTTTAGTTCAGAGAACGTTATTTGGTTTGTTTTCATGGGAGTGTAGTCAACGCAGGACAGACAGTCTAAATCTACATTCTACAATGGCGTTACCAGAATTGAGTAATATATTTTATCATTCCCTATTCCGAGCTACTTTTATTGTTTGTGTGCTGCCTTAGAACCCACGCATCCGATCTTGCAGTACACTTTATTAGTATTTTTCAGCCGCAGCGAGTTTTTGTCAAAGTAACAGCACACGACAGACAGCGCGTATTGACCGAATGATTGACGCGCGTGCGGTTGCATTTTGTAGGAAACAAATAAACGCGAGGTCTTTTAAGTTCTGCTTGGCTGCCGACGCAAAACGCCCTGACGCTTTAGCGCTGCAGAAAATTCACGACCCTTTGCAAAAACCCGGATTTAATAACAGCCACGGTTCGCGCTCAAAATCAAACCACTGCTGTAAAACTTTCTGTTGAGCCCAGAGATGCCAAAGCGAGCCCTGTCGCACCTGAGGGATGTTTTATTTGTTCTCGTATTGAGAAGCAGCAACGGTTACCTCACAAGACCCCGATTGTGCTTGACATCTTTATCTGTGAAGGAGTTTCCTCCAAAACTTTCCTATAGCAATTCCCATTTAGCTTCTACAGCAAGTAGTGGTAGTGGCAGTTATTTTTCGACTGTAGTTGTTGATTTGGTCTTCAGTATGAAGGTTGCTTTCATACAGTTCTCAACCTTAACATGTCCTGTGTCAGCTTCCTGATAGGAGCGTATGTACAGCAACCTGCATCCAAGCCTTTAACCTACCTCAAAAGTTTTTGTCCACCACACACCCCTCCACTACTACACGGTTGGTGCATAAGCTCGTAACGCTTTTCCGTACGTTTAATAAACACACCGGATACACATATCAGAGACATTAGTCAGCGATAATATATTCTTTTTCACTACTAACAACAGTTTAAGAACGTTGGGGTAACTTTTCGATTCCGTGACGGTAGAAGCCACCTACTTTTTGACGCAAAGAACTCGTCGAGCCATGCTCGGAGTGTATTTTCATCAGGAAAGTAAGTTCCTTGAAGGTCGTTCGATAGAGAGCGGAAAAGGTGAAAACCTGAGGGCGCAAGATCAGGTGATAAAGATGGGTGTGGAATGACTTCCAACATAATTCCTGTATAGCGTTTTTAGTCAATCTAACAGAATGCGGTCGGGCGTTACCGTGGAGTGGCAGCACTTCAGGCAGTCTATCTGGTCGTTCTGCTAGGATTGCGTCTGAAACACGTCCCAGCTGTTGAAACTACACGTCTGCCGTGATGCTTATACTTCGGGGAGAAATTCGTAATGCACCACATCGTCGTCGTTCCACCAAATGCGTAATGTTTTCTCTTGTGGAACCTCGTCTCTGTACGGTGAGTTACTGCTTTGTTAGGGCTCAACTATTCCTTTGTTTTCTTTACATCAGCATAAAGACACCATTTCTCACCACCAGTAATGATACGGCACAGAAATGGTCGGTGTTGTTAACGAGTCAGTTGATGTCGAGCAAGCACAGGGGCACATAGGGCCACGTGCTAATAATCTTAATTTTGGCTTAGAACATGCCGTACACATACAGCTGGTTTCTGAAACTTCTCCATTGCATGGAAACGTCGCACGATGGTGGAATGATCACTGTTCATCACATTCGCCAGTTCTCGAGTACACTGACGTGTATCATTGTGGATTAATGCGTTTAAACGATCTTCGTCAAACGCCGAAGGTCTTCCTGAAAGTGGTGGGTCACCGCTGTTAAAACGATCCCCCCAAATACAAGAAAATGGTTTCCTTGCTATGCTCCGTCCAATGACATTAGCTCCGTCGTTGTTGTTGAGATCTTCAGTCCAGAGACTGGTTTGATGCAGCTCTCCATGCCTCTGTATCCTGTGCAAGCTTCTTGATCTCCAAGTACCTCTTGCAACCTACATTCTTCTGAATTATCTCCGTACAGGGCGCAAATGTTTCTTGTTACTACCCTGCTGTCACACCTCTACTGAACTCAAACAGAAGCATATGGCGGCAGTGTTCCGATTTCTCCACTTGGCACTCCATTTCCTAGGGTCCACAGCTCCACTCAGTATCTCCACATGACAAAGAAAAGCAGTACGTAAACTCAAGTAGCAACATGTACTACAGACAGAAAATGAAAATCGATCAATATACACATAGCAACCGGAATACCAATATACAACAAAGACGCACGAACCTACTATAAAGTGTTCCCTCTGGATGTGACGAATTAAGCAATCCCTTCTTTCAGTCAAGATGTATCAGAAATTACTTTTCTCCACAAGCCGATTCCACACAACCCAATTTGTTATCCGATCTATCCATCTGACTTCGCTATTTTTCTGAAGCACCACTCTTAAAACGCTTCTATTCCCTCCTCTTCGTATCTGTTTATCGTCCACTTTTCACTTTCTTACAACGCTACACTACAGAAGATTACCTCGAAAAATGCAATCTGGCACTTAAATTTATCACCACAATAAATGGTAGCATTCAATCGTATTTCTGTCCAACGTACAGCTTAACAAAGTGTTTCGAAAGGCAGTGCTCTCATCATCAGATGGTAAAAACTTTACTCACGTGGTTAAAACACTAAAAAATGTACCAACACAACTGCGGCGCTCATAAAATAAAATAGGGTAAAAACAGGTTGAACTGTAGGCCCTTGTCTTACATTAACATCGTCGGCTTTTGTCAGTATTCGTCCCATCTCACACCACACAATACACTAGGCCGTGACCTACTATTCTGTAGTGGAATTCAAGAGTGTCCGGAGTTCGTTGTGAACCGACATGTCCGCAGTATTTCTGCGAAGTTGCAGGCAGCTGTTGCCTCAGCCAAAACTCTGTTCTAGTGTTCGACCACTTTTCCTCATTTTCCAAGCCTGCAGTCGTCAGCCTCTAGTTTTTATCAAAGAGATAGTGCAAATTTGTCATCGTGTATCTGCCCTAGAATAATCTTACAAAGCCGTTCAGAAATCTCGTTCATATGTCATTGATTTGCGCGTTCAGAATTTTATTATGGTTCTTTTCATGAATGACGATCTTCAATTCTTCCAGCAGGTTCGGTTTTCTCCCTTTCTTTTCTGTGTCCAAAATTTCCAAGTCTTCTTCTATTCCCTTAAGGGGTGGCCTGTTTCGCACACGTCATTCGCAACAACTGATTTTTCGTAATTGTATTGTCCTTGTATCACATGGAAACTGTTCTTTCTGTATGCCCATTATTCTTTACATCAAAGGATCTGTATAGCATTTTATAAACTCCTTAACTTTTGAATTTAATCTTTTTACAGACATAATGCTTCAGGCTATACCTCATTAGATTACCTTTTTGGAACGCTATTTTAACACTGTACGGTTTAAAACAGTTCGCTGTGCTATGCGACAGCGGTGACCCTCGAAACGAGTTGTTCAACTGTATGTGGGACAGAAATACAGTTAAATTCTATCAGTTATTACAGTGAAAAATAACAGTTGTTACCTCACTTCTATAATGAGTAATACTAGACTTAAATTAAATTTAATTTACATTTGATATTAAGAATTTTCTTTTTTCAGGAAGGCTTTTCTTGCTATTTCTAATGTGAGAGTTCTACATCCTCTCTGCTTCAGCTATCGTAAGTTATTTTGCTACCCTACACAACATCCTAGTCCATCAAGAAACAAAGCTGGCCACGCAGAGCAGACTATACATCTGAGCATAACATGCTCAGTTTCTGTGGCTGCCCCGCAGCTCTGGTCATCTACATTCTTCCATTCACTACTGGCTTCAGGGAACTACGCCGATGGGAGTTGTCCTTGCAACACATCCTTTGCTTCCATTATAGTCCTGGCCTCACTTTCCGGTAACCCACTCGCTCTACGCACTCCGCCCAACGGTTTCCCTTTCCTGCACCCTGTCACCTTCTCTCAGTTCATGTCCCACACCACCTTCAGTTTGCGCTTATCCCCACTGGCTTCAGCAACCGTGCGTCTCTCGCCTAGCCAATGCTCCTGCCACCCCTCCCTCCCGCATTACTTGCTGATTAACTGGCTGCCTCCCTCCGAGCCACTGGAACCCACCCCCAACCTCTCTTCATCCAGACCCCCTCTCCCTCTAGCTGCCAAACTCCATACGACTCCCACCACAACCTAGTTCACCTGCCAAAATGCAGCAGTTGCACTGTACATTCAGCCAGCACCATGGAGGGTCATATGCATGTGTAGGAAGAAGAATTTCTTTGAAAGTAAGCTAGTTTTTATTTCTTTATGCGTGTGGCCATCGACGACTCAATGCTTCTACTTTTCGGTGAGTAGACTCATTTAATCCAGAGGTATATATTCTGCTAGACCTTTCTTACATCACTATTCTACAGACCAATCTTTAACTGGCTGTTAAAAATTGTATTTCACATTTTGAGAGGAAATAATATGGACCAAAACAAGAAATCAAAAACATGAGCTCTAAAATACATACCTAAACAGGTATGAACACTTGTTCATCTTCACTGTGGTGACACACATCTCCTCTCCCACAAGTCCTTTTCTATTACGAAACGAGTTGCAAGATGCGAATACCTTATCCTGTTACGTGAAACAGCAGAGCAACTACTGTATAAAGGGCAGTCAAATGAGAACCGAGCACTCGCCACAACGCGACCACGGAATGTCCCTGTTCAATAGTATTGACCACACGCCTTAGGACATTTATCCCACTGGGAGACGACACAATCAATTCTTGTTTCGAAGAATGCAGTCGGCCGCTGACGGACCAAAAACCACACCCATATTTCCAGCTGCAGCCAACTTCTATGCATTTCTGCAAGGCGCCAAAGACGAAACTCACACATTGAAAGATCCAAGCTGTACAGAGGACGTTACAGTGTTTCCAGCCTTGGTGTTTTAGCTTTATGACGGATCACAGTTTCTGTAAAGTGTCCTTATGGCGCCGTGCATTGACTGTGGTTCCACACTCGAGGAACTTGACGAGCAGAGGGCCCCTGCAATCGAAGAAGAAGGTTGTGATGACATTACCATACCTTGTGTGACCGACTTTGGATTTCTTTAGCGAGGGAATGTGAGATGTTTCCATTGTTCGCTTTCCCACTTGCCTTCGATATGTCAGAATCCTGTCGGACGGAGTCACCCCTCTGCACGATAACGTCCTCTCTCACACTGCCAATCGAAGGAAGGCTACGCTTCAGCGATTTGGTTGGGAAAGAATGCAACATCCTCCGTACAACACGGATCTTTCTCCGTGTGATTTTCACATCTTTGGCGTCCTGAAGAAAGATATGCACTGATGTCAGTTTTAATCGGACGAGAAAGTGCGAGAGTGGGTGCAGCTGTGGATCCGTCAGCGACCGACCGATTTCTGTCAAACAGGAATTGACCGTCTCGTCTTCCAGTGGGAAAAATGTCTGAATGCGTGTGGTGATGCCTTTTGAACGTAACCATTCCACGGTGCTGTTCTGGCGGGTGTTCGCTTTTCATTTGACAGCCCCTTACAGTTAGCTTAAAAGCTGCACTGGTGAGCAATTGGTAAAGGAAGTGCTCAGTATACTATCCATTCATAGTGATGCACGCTTCTATTCGACGACTTAGAGAATCACGCACATTCAGAAAATCTAGAGGTTGGTCACATATGCATGGCAGACAGTGATGACACGTTCCTGTAGTGTTTGTATATCGGTAATAAAAGAGCTTGAGATAGGAGGAAGAAGCTGGCCAAAGTGCTGGACATCTCCAGCTAATCCAGTGTGATATGTTATCGAGCATTTTGGAGAATATGGACGGGTGCTTCAACATGCGTGAACCACATCTCCAGCTGCTGTTGGAATGGCACCTCTTATCAAGCTGGAGCGGCAACTCGTTTGGAAGGACCTCATGATAACTTGCACCTGCCAGACTTTTGGCAGTATGTAAGGTCCTCTTATCCTATCGTCAATAATCTCTACAACACATTAATTGTAAAACGGTGGAGATGCCTTGTATGTATGGTATTATATGTTAACCGGGGACCTAGAATCGACGGATAGGCTTCGTTCCCACCTCAGCAGCAGTGGTCCACATCCCCACGACGACTAGCGCAGTCCACTTCACCCCTCCGCCGCACCACACCGAACCCACGGTTATTGTGGGATTCGGCTCCCTGTGGACTCTGCAAGGGACGTCTCACAACAGACGAGTGTAACTCTTATGTTTGCGTGGTAGAGCAATGGTGGCGTACGTGTGAGGTGTCAGGCTAATCCAATACCTTCCATGAAAACCCTGATAAGCTAATTCAGTAGTATGTCACATAGCTCCGAATAAATCGTGAGATTAAATTAACCAAATTAATACGAGTAACAAGTGAGCAAATGGAATACCACAGACTGACACACGAATACCTAAATGCATGTCGTACCTTCCCACCGAGAGATCGACGCAGTTCCGAGGGGAGAAACGAGGACAGAAGTCGAGAGCAGAACCGTGTTAAGCTAGAAGGCCCTACGATAAGGGACGGACTGGACACCCACATCGGCAGCCTACCTCTAAGACTACCACCCGCACATTTTAGCGTGAGACTTTTTCGCGTCCCTGTTACGTCAAGGACCACCCCCCAGCCCATGTTAAAAGCTAGAGCCCTCCAGAAAAACAGTATAGATCTTACGATAACACAAAAAGGGCCACTACCACCCGCAAGTTTTAGCGTGAGACTTTTTCGCGTCTCAGATACGTCAAGGACCACCCCCCAAGCCCATGTTAAAAGATAGAGCCCTCCAGAAGAAGGACCACACCAGCTGCAGGTTTTAGCGTGAGACTTTTTAGCGTCTCTGTTACGTTGCAAACTTTAAAAACATTGCCCCACCACGAAAAGTATAACGTTTCTCATTGGATAGACAGAATCTTTGTAGGCGGAGCTTAAGGTTAATATTGAGACCCTGATTGGTCAGATGAAAACACAGCTAGATAGTTTTTTTTTAACCAACTTCTGTAAATTGTAGTAAGGAGAAGTAAGGAGAGTTGCTTCCGAGATGGCGATGTGAGCGGAGCTGTGTTGCCCTCCGCTGCCCTGACGCTGCCTAAACACCGACAAGGTAATGAACGCACGCGATGCCGCATTTTTGAGCGCATAATGCTTCCCTCAGAACTGCAGAAGTCTCATCTGTTGCACCCCCTTTTTGCGTAATACTAGTGTCGATCGTTAATTAAAACTCACGGTGTTCACATTTGCCACTTCAAGAACAGGTCTGAAACTCGATGATTTTTCTTTTATATAGTTATTGAGAAGCCACATCAGCCACTGTAATTTACGACAAGTTAGATAAGTAATTAAAGGTAATTGAGGGTCACTGTAGACCATTTTGATAGTTTTGTCTTTTGTGATACTTAAATTAAACCTAGATTATAGATGTGATATGGCATAGGTCATCCTTCGATCGATTATAGAACTTGGAAACCCTTTCAGGGAATATTCGTTCACATTTTTGTTGAACGCAGTTGGTTTTTACCATCCTGTATTAAAACATTTCATTTTATCAATAGTGAAATTTATAAACGATGTTTTGTGAGTAGAATAAAATTTCCAATAGTAAACTTAACTGCTTTTTCGGCGTTATTTTACCAGCTAACTAAAAATAGGAAAGCCTTGAACCCTTTCCACCATATTTAGTTAGTATTAAGATTCTTTTACAGGGAGTGCAGTGGAGCTGACACTGAGATCATTTAGTATTTGGTTATATCATCGCTAGTCTCACTGAACTCTTCTGAATTCTACATGTCATGTGTGGTTTGGCGTCTCCTTACCAGCAACAGGTCCCATGTTCAAACTAGTCAGTTCCCTAAAAAACACTATCAGAGCGTTGTTACGCGAAAGTGGTAGGGAGACACGATATAGTACAATCAGACACCACCATGAATGTTTAGAAAATGGCGACCCTGCCAGGATGGTAAAATACCATGTTCGAAGGTCGACCAAATGCCTAACTATGTCAGAAAAATACCTGCTGAAAAATTTTCAAAGTAAAATTTTTTTAAAAGTTATACATAGTTGAAAACAGTAGCTGCAGCGATAGATAGTAAGCAAGTATTCAATAAATAGTGGTTCATTGTCACAGAAACAATAGCATAATTAAGTTATGAATTTTGAAAATTGTTAGAATTAAGTTTTCTCTCAAATGCAAGCGCGCAGGTGGCGAATACATCGTTGATAATATGGTTCTGACCCAACAAGTAAGTGAGTGGATTGTCAGTCTTAGTAGTGTGAAGTCGTCTGAACAAAAAATTTATGAAACGCGTCAGATCGTATGAGTGCTTGTTGACGCGAAGTAGGGCGCGTGAATTGCTTTTAAAACAGAAAATAAGGGATTCGGAAAGATTAGCAATGGGAGATCGAGACCTTGACCGGATTGAGGTAGAGACCCAGCATGAAAATGGACAGAGAATAGAGGACAGTACAACAGACGATGCAGTAACGCTAGAAATAGGACAGATAAGGCACCATAACTAGGATAATGTACGCCAAGGCACAGAAAACCTAGGTCAGCATACGACAGAGGAGCAGGAAAGTAGTGAGACACGCGATGAGGATTCTAACTTGCGTCTTGAATACGTAGAACCCATAGTACAAGTAATCAGAGCTCCCTCACCACAAAGTACAAGGAATGCGAGCAGAAACGTGTCACAGCACAGTTTAATGCAATCGGTTGCGAACCAACACTTGGGCGAAAACACAGAGCGTTGGACGTCGGAACAAAATGCAATAGGACCTACCAATATGGCAGAATTATTGCAACAAATTACGGAAACCATGACAAGGCAAAATAAAGACATAGCGAACCAAATTCAAATTCAGAATGCGGAAACCACGAGACAAATGCATGAGATTAAAGAACAAAACAAAAATTTCATTTACACCTAAGTCGTATTGAAGACGAGGCAAAACAATCTCGAGAAGTGATAGGAAACTTAATAACAGGTTACAATCAGTTGAGAACAGACATTGACAAGGTACAAGCGGACTTACAACCATTGCGTAATGACACTAAGGACGAGATCAAAACATTACGTAACAACACTCAGGGAGAAGTCTAGAAACTAAAGAAACAGATAAACGTAATTACTAGACAAGTAGCAGGTACAGCGCGTGAAATTGTTGAAAACAGTGTGTTACACAAACGTATCACAAAAGCAGCGCTGAAAAGATATGATAACCGCATAGTCAAAATAGAAGCGCAAACGAAGCGACAATTTCAGAAATTGCGAACAGAGTTGTTGCAAACCATTGAAAAGCGTAGTGAGCAGGATCGAACAAGCACAGAGTCTACAACCACATCCGTATCTGTAACAGCACCGGAAAAACAAGCAATTAACGAAGATATTACGCATTTGCGATTCCAGTCACAGGCGGAAAGTAGCATATCTGAAATCATACAGCCTGCACCGCGGGTACGCGAAAGTTACAGTGGAGAATATCCAACGAATCTACCACAACAGGAAAGAACGACGGGAGAAATGATCAGAAACCAAAGTGGCGAAGAATCGCGAATTACATATGGAACTATGACGAAGTACGACAACGATCATTTCCTCACAGTCAGAAAATTTCAACACTTTCGAGAAGAAAACTCATTACATCCACGAACTTTTATAGATCAATTCCGAGTAGGATTACCAGAACACTGGACGCTATCACACAAATTAGACTTTATATGTGAACACATGTCAGGAACAGTCCCAGAAACCATGCAGAATGTTGTAGCGACATGCCGATCGTACCGAAGATTTCAGAGAGAAATTTCTCTCACGATATTGGTCCAGCGAAGCACAGAACAGAGTGAAGTACGAATTATTACAGAACCCGTATTTTGAAAATTCAGGAGAGAAGAGTCCCGTGAAATTTTTCGAAGTAATGGCAAACAAAAATCAATGCTTAGATGTACCATATAGTGACGAAGAGATGATTAAATTATGCTCGATGAAGCTACCATTAAAACGCCAACAATCATTAGTAGGTCGCGGAGGCGCTGACGTCGAAGCATTTAAAGGTATTCTAATGGAACTAGAGTTCATATTTTCGGAAGATTACGCAAGAAAAAGGCGAAGCGCGCGTGGAAACGAAAGCAAAAAGCAGTGGAATCCACTAGACACAGTACGAAGAAATAATAATTACGAACCACGTGATAACTTCGCACCAAGAAACAACAATAGATTTCAACAAAGAACCGTTTATAGATTTAGAAGAGAATGTGGCAATAACTATAATTCACCCAGGAACGGCAACAACTATTACAGAGGGAATAACGACAACTGGAACAGGTACTGGAGAACCAATAGACCGACAAATTATCAACAAAGAAACCACTATCATCAAGCTGAACAAGCAAAGCGAATACAGATAGAAGACGTGGAGGTAAGACCACCATACCCCAATAAAAAGTTCGAGTTGACAGCTAAGAGCCCATGCCAAAGAGAATGACGCACCGACCCAAGACAATTGCAGCACCCTGAACAGTAAAAATCTTATCACGAGAAGAGAAGAAGGAAGAAACAAATCACAGGGACCACTGAAAACGAAGACAGGAAAATAACAATATTGTGTTGGGACGAAATTAATTGGGAGAATACTGACGAGGAAGATAAATTACCAGAGGCATGCACAACGTATGTAGGAGGAAAGGACGAAGTAATGAGTATTGCAGAACTATTTGAGATGGAAACCAGGGAAAGCGAATTCAATGAGGATAATTTGCAGTTGACAGAAGTTGAAAATAATTTACGAGTGGGCACACAACCCAACGTATATAATGAAGGAAGTTATGAAGCGATAATTAGTGCATTTAGATACGATTATGTGGAAGTAGCGATGAAGAAGGAGAAGATAGACGAGGATGAGAAAAAAGTAGGGGATGTAGAAGAAAGCGTAAATGAAGGAAGATATAGGGAAGAGCAAATAAAAGAGAGAGAAGTAGTAGTCGAATCTTATCCTACAGATGGTTCGAATTCACAAGTTCGAATTCAGTGGAGGATTTGTTGATACAAGAGGAAGAAGAATAGAACCAACCCTTTCAGATTCAACCAGTTGTGAAGGCCATGGTAAAGCATATCCCAGTCAATATTGTAATTGATAGCGGAAGTGAACTGACTGCGATCTCAGAAAATTTATTCATGCAGTGTAATGCCAATGAGGAATTGCCATTTCTGAAAACACGTAAGATTAAAGTAAGAGGTCCTATTAGAAAAAATGCTGCGTATGTTACGAGACAAACAAGGTTAACTCTTTCGTGCCAAGATCAAAAGATCGAAGCCAACTTCGTGATTATACCTAAACAAATTGTAGACTTGATTATAGGTGCAGATTTTTTAAATGAGAGACGAGCGATAATAGACATGGGGAAAGGTAGCATAACATTCAGGAATGTCACACTTCTCTTTGAGCAAAAGATAAAATTAGAAGAGATACCAGTTATAAACAAATAATTAAGAATGACGCGAGATAAAGAGGATGAAGAATTAGAATGGTATGCACAAAAGAAGGAATTGCCTCAACTTATGTTAGAAGTCCATAAAGAAATCGACGAAAAATTGCAAGAAGTTCAAGGTATTTTGGAACACAGTGAAAGAGAATTAGAGGATATTTTACGAGATAAAGCAGAGGTATTTTTACCTAAGACTGCCAGTATTAAACACTTTCAGTACAAGTTTGAAGGTTAAGTTTATTACTGGTAAATAATCAGCACAATATTTCAAGATTATGTTGCAGATAAGATCGTCAGGAGAAAGAAGAATGAAGAGAGAGGAAGGTGGGAAAAAGAAAGTAGTTTCAATAATAACACCAATAGTACCATAGCTTAAGGTGAAGGGATAAAGCATAGATAGTCTAACAGCATGAAATACTAAAATGCCTTACTCCACGACACTACACAAAAATAAAAAACGAATTTGAGGATTCTTGAGTAGACGTTAAGACTCAAAATATGTTAGAACTGTAACATGGAAAAGGGCGCCGAAATTTGTAAAGCTTTTTAAGAAGGTGTAAAACAAGTAGATACTAGACATGTTAGATGATTATAAGTAAAACTTTTGTAAGAACCATTGTAAAATATCCAGCAAGGAAAAGATGCAATGACACACAAGATGCAATGCGAGATGTATCAAGAAAGGAAAGGACATAATCAGCAAGACACGATTCCTACATAGCAGGAGTGTCGAGAGAAGGGAAAGTACAGCGAAACCAACAGAAGGCCCTTGTATAGAAAGTGGGCAATAAATTTGCCTGCTAGGTGGAACCCTGCTGGAATGGACAGTGACAGAGCCCTGCAGAGACGCGCTGAACGTCAGAAGGGGCTGGTTGCATGGACAGACAAGCACACACCGGATTTTCACCGCCCGTAAACCCCCGAGCGCCCCCCAACTCAGTGGAGCGAGCAAAAAACGGCCCGACGAGAAGACCTCTTGGGCAAGCCACCACTGGCAAAAAATATGCGTAAAAGTCACACTACTGCTATTAAACAGCACGCTGATGCATGAAACTGAAGAAAACTTCCACAAAGTAAAAATGACACGCCCAAACAATTTGTCGAAGTGTTACTAGGAGGAGAACTTCAAAGCGACTAGTTATCAATAAATATTTCCATATCCTGCCCAGAGAAGAACCAAGAAGCAAGTAAGAAGTAGAGAAAAAGCAGGAAGAACAGAAGTTGAAGATTCGCAAGATTGAGACCAAGAATGAAGATGGGTGAAGAATAGACGACATACCTTCCCAAATCCCTATCTTACTGTAAACTAGTCGTCTGCGAAGTATTACAATGAAAAACGATTGCTTTCAGCGACACATAACGATGACTTTCACGCATACAAAGCCAGTAAACCATGAGATTCTGCACTCACTGCTCCATTCCATTATGGGACCTCCACAACAACAGCACACACTTGCAAAGCGAACAAGGAACAACGAACGAAGCAGTACATCAAATACTTGCCCACATCAAACTCGCTCAAGTTCATCACGTTCGTGCAGAAACATTCGCCAACCTCATGCTTAAACATTCATAGGATTGTGTGAATGTGTGAAATCAAATTATGTGATGTAGGAATTTTGCAAAAGAAACGTGTGAAAAACTAAATAAGTAAAGCACACCAGACAAAATAACAGTCATTGACTATGGACTTAAGTAAAAAGTAGACTATCGATAAAAATAAGTCATTAGTTCTGAAATGGACAGTAGTTAAAGAAACAATATGCCACTTATATATCTTACTTATTTTCTCATTATAAAAACAAGGAATAAAAAATTATCTTGTTGGATGTTTTCCCTTTTTTTAACATTTGTACAATTTATTAGGATAATATCTCAATACTTGTGTATGTATATTTCTTTGTCAAAGCAATTCTTGGAAATAATGCTTATTTGTTAGTGTAACCATGTTGAAATGAGTGTCTAGAAACGAAAACATTTAACTTGCACATGGTATTTAGAAAATGTGATACGCATAGATTTTACTCAATTACTACATTTATAAAAACAATATTTCTAAGAAAATAGATGTGAAAGACTCCTCACTTTCGATAACAAACTTCTTAAAAAAATTTCACACTTAAATAAAGAAAGAAAATAATTAAAAATTAATAATAGTATAAAAATATTCTTCTCTTGTCATTTTTAATTATAATGTGGAAGAATATAAAGATATAAATTAGTAATACCTTGCATAGAAGAGAATAACGTGGCTGAACAGTAGACAACAAAATTTAGACACCGGAATAATTTTTGACTGATTTAGACAACGATTCAATCATTGCCTAACTTCAGTGCAAAAATTAAGTTCGAAGGGTGGTGAAATGTAAGGTGTCAGGCAAATCCAACACCTTCCATGAAATCCCTGACATGATAAGCAAATCCAGTAGTATGTCACATAGCTCCGAATAAATCGTGACATTAAATTAACCTAATTAATACGAGTAACAAGTGAGCAAATGGATTACCACAGACTGACACACGAATACCTAAATGCATGTCGTACCTTCCCAACGAGAGATCGACGCAGTTCCGAGGGGAGAAACGAGGACAGAAGTCGAGAGCAGAACCGTGTTAAGCTAGAAGGCCCTACGATAAGGGATGGACTGGACACCCACATCGGCAGCCTACCCCTAAGACTACCACCCGCACATTTTAGCGTGAGACTTTTTCGCGTCCCTGTTACGTCAAGGACCACCCCCCAGGCCCATGTTAAAAGCTAGAGCCCTCTAGAAAAACAGTATAGATCTTACGATAACACAAAAAGGGCCACTACCACCTGCAAGTTTTAGCGTGAGACTTTTTCGCGTCTCAGGTACGTCAAGGACCACCCCCCAGCCCATGTTAAAAGATAGAGCCCTCCAGAAGAACAGTATAGATCTTACGATAACGCTCAAAGGACCACACCAGCTGCAGGTTTTAGCGTGAGACTTTTTAGCGTCTCTGTTACGTTGCAAACTTTAAAAACATTGCTGCTTAAACACCGACAAGGTAATGAACGCATGCGATGCCGCATTTTTGAGCGCATAATGCTTCACTCAGAACTGCAGAAGTCTCATCTGTTACACCCCCTTTTTGCGCAATACTAGTGTTGATCGTTAATTAAAACTCATGGTGTTCACTTTTGCCACTTCAAGAACAGATCTGAAATGCGATGATTTTTCTTTTATATAGTTATTGAGAAGCCACATCAGCCACTGTAATTTACGACAAGTTAGATAAGTAATTAAAGATAATTGAGGGTCACTATAGACCATTTTGATAGTTTTGTCTTTTGTCATACTTAAATTAAACCTAGATTATAATTTGTGATATGGCATAGGTCATCCTTTGATCGATTGTAGAACTTGGAAACCCTTTCAGGGAATATTCGTTCACATTTTTGTTGAACGCAGTTGGTTTTTACCATCCTGTATTAAAACACTTCCTTTTATCAATAGTGCAATTTACAAACAATGTTTTGTGAGTAGAATAAAATTTCCAGTGGTTAACTTAACTGCTCTTCCGACGTTATTTTACCAGCTAACTAATAATAGGAAAGCCTTGAACCCTTTCCACCATATTTAGTTAGTATTAAGATTCTTTTACAGGGAGTACAGTGGAGCTGACGCTGAGATCATTTAGTATTTGGTTATATCATCGCTAGTCTCACTGAACTCTTCTGAATTCTACATGTCATGTGTGGTCTGGCGCCTCCTTACCAGCAACAGGTCCCATGTTCAAACTAGTCAATTCCCTAAAAAACACGCCCAGAGCGTCGTTGCGCGAAAGTGGTAGGGAGACGCGATATAGTACAATCAGACACCACCATGAATGTTTAGATACGCGTACGTGGAGAACTTGTCTGCGCAGCAATCGCCGACATAGTGTAAATGAGCCGGAGTAAGGGGACCCAGCCCGCATTCGCAGAGGCAGATGGAAAACCGCCTAAAAACCATCCACAGACTGGTCGGTTCATCGGACCTCGACTCAAGTTGCCGTGCGGATTCGTGCAGGGGACCAGGCGCTCCTTCCCGCCAGGAAAGCCGTGAATTAGACCGCACGGCCAACCGGGCGGGCTGGAGATGCCTCACTTGTTTAACATTGACAATCCCTTCTTGATTTATACCAACGTAATTTGGGAGCAGCATCTGTCTTGTGAAAAGTTGATAGTTATTACATCTTTGCAACAGGCATAGACACTTTCTGGCAGCGCGATCACGTGGGCATACTGTTTGCACATGCTGTACACGATATAGGCACAGCAACTGTGCACCCAGAATCGCCCAGACTGAGGGATGACTAACCCCGGTAGATGCTGAAATTCTACGTGCATTAGCTCTGGGATCTTCTTCCACTTGTTGCAATACTCGCTCCTCCACAACAGGAGAACGAATGATGTAAGGTCAGGCACGATCTACTGCGCTACGGAAGCAGTATACTAACCGCTAAAAAATACGGCTGAGTAATTGTGCAGATGGTACCCTACATTCTGGATACTTTTCAGCATTGGAGCACGGGCTCGGATGTGGCATTTTATAACAGAAGAGTATATTTACTCTTTCAGGTATGGAATTATAGACTTCCATTGTGCTGGTAAGTACAAAGATAAAACACTATGTAAAAGCATTTAACGGACTTATCGAGACACAAACTTAGTTTCCATTAGAAGTAATCAATGCACGTCACACAGTCAGAACAATGAATTTGTGCTAACAGATGTTCACTGCCTGTTGTACAGATAGGCAATAACTGAGTAATGCGTCGTCATTTGTTTACTGTGTTCTTTAGTCTGTTCGTAATAGCAAATGGCGTGCAATAGAAGAGATGTTTTTCACAGAAGCGAAGATAAAGAACTACTCATAGCTCTTAAAGTATGCATTTTAGTGCAGTTGATTACCGGACATTTTTGCCTTGTTTTGGTCCACACCCCCACATCTCAAAATAAGAAACTTTTTTTACACTCTCTTTCTCTAGGATGTTCTTTCAAACTAATTTTGAACGCGCGTCCTGTTAGTCAACTGGCGGTCTTATTGCGCGCCTAGCAATTAACTGTATACACTCTTGATTTGTCCCGTGGGTCAGTCTTCGCGGTATTATGTATTAAACTGCCAAGAAAATTATTTTCGTTTCGAATTCTAATTCCTATCTTGGTACGCCCAAATACTCGCACAATTTTGTCAGATGTAGTGCCAAGAAGACCAACGGCCTTGACACTGTGGTAACACCGGTTCACATTAGATCACCGAAATTAGGCGCTTTCGGGCTGGGCTAGCACTCGGATGGGTGACCATCTGGTGTGTCCAGCGCTGTTCGCAAACGGGGTGCACTCAGCCCTTGTGAGGCAAACTGAGGAGCTACTTGACTGAGATTTAACGGCTCCGGTCACGAAAACTGTCAATATGCCGGGAGAGCGGAGTGTTGACCACATGCCTCTCCATATCCGCATTGAGTGATGCCTGTGGTCTGAGGATGACATGGCGGCCGGTAGTACCACTAGGCCTTCAGAGCCTGTTCGTACGGAGTGTAGTTTAGTTTACTTTAGTTTAATAGTGCCAATTTTCTTTGCCCTTTTCTCTAAAAAGTGTATTTTCGCTGTTATTCATTTTACTGTCATACAACAGATTTGAACAGTCTTGATAAACCGTATACCTTCAAGTCGAAAAATGACATTCGTTGAGCTGATTTACAGAGGAAAAGCGAACAAAATTGCTTGTCCTTTTACTAAGAATAAAAGAAGTGAAATCTGCCGTCCTGACAATCGAGTTTGACTTAAAGTACGTCATGAAGAAAGAGCAGTTCACAAAAAAACTCTCACAGTGAAATGGGTATAGTACGAGGTATAAAATGTAGCAACTGTTCAACATTTTACGTTGGCCAAAGGGGTAATTCTTTTGATGTCCGCTTTAAAGAACACTATGGCGAAGGTAGTAATAAAACAGCTTTTGGTTCGCATAAAGAAAAGTACATACATAAATTAGGACACATATACCAACATCGTGATAGCTGCCGTAATGTGCATATTGGATGCTACTCGCCACAGTTGTTAAATGAAGCAATTTCTGTAATAAAGTCTCTTTAGAAGCATATTCTGATGTATTATAATGTCCCTTCTAACTAATTGTTTGCCTTTCCTTTTGTTGGCATTCCTTTTTCTGCCGGCTCACAGTCATCTAATAGTAATTTGGTGCAACTGTAGTTTAGTTCTTGCTGATTAGTGCACACTTGCTTCTACCAATAGTGTATCTCTAGATTATGTACATCGATAGCTAACATAGTTTTTCCTAGTTTTCAATTCGAGGCGGCTTCCTCTAAAACAAAAATTAGTATTTCGTATCTACATCTAATGGCTACTCTGCAAATCACACTTAAGTGCCTGGCAGATGATTCAACGAACCATCTTCACAATAATTATCTATTATTCCAGTCTCGGACAGCGCAAGGAAAAACCAATACCTACATCTTTCCGTGCGAGCTCTGATTTCCCTTATTTTCTTATGATGATCATTCCTCCCTAAGCAGGTAGGCATCACCAAAATATTGTTGCATTCGGAGGAGGAACTTGATGATTGAAATAGAGTGGGAAGTTCCCTCCGCAACACGAAAAGCCTTTGTTTTAACGATGTCCACTACAAATGCTATATCATGTTAGTGACACTCTCTCCCATATTTATCTACAATACAAAACGTGCTGCCCTTCTTTGAATTGCCTCGATATGCTCCGTTAATCGAATCTGGTAAGGATTCCATACCGCACAGTGGTACTCCGAAAGAGGACGGACAAGCGTAGTGTAGGCAGTCTCTCTAGTAGATGTGTTGCATCACCGACGTGTTGTGCCAACAAGACGCGTTCTTTGTTCGCCTTCCCACATTTTCTGTGCGTCCTTCACAATCGAAGTTGTACGTAAGTGTAATACTAGATATTTAGCTGAATTTACGGTCTTCAGATCTGGTTGATTTATGGGGTAACCGAATATTAACGGATTCCTTTAAGCACTCATGCAGATAACCTCACACATTTCATTATTAGGGTCAACTGTCAATATCTGGACGATCTTATCTAAATCGCTTTGCAATTGTGTTTGATCTTTTGATGACTTTACTAGACGATAGCATCACCTATTAACAACGTAAGACGGCTGCTCAGATTGCTTCCGAAATCGTTTATACAGATAAAGAACAACAGAGGCCTTATAACACTACCTTGGCAAACAGTAGAAATAACTTATGTTTCACTTGATGACATTCCGTCAGTTACTGCGAACTGTGAGCTCTCTGACAGGAAATCACGAATCCAGTGACATAACTGAGACGATATTCCAAAAGCACGCACTTTAATTGCAAGCCTCTTGTGAGGTACAATGTCAAAGGCTTCTGGAAATCTAAAAATACGGAATCAATTATAAGTCCTTTATCGAAAGCGCTCGACACTTCGTGTGAGTTAAGACCTAGTTATGTTTCACAAGAACTATGTTTTCTAAATCCGTCTTGACTATATGTCAATCTTCCGTTCTCTTAAAGGTAATTCATATCGTTCGAACATAATCCATGTTCCAGATTCCTGCTGCATATCGACGTTAATGATATGGGCCTCTAATTTAGTGGATTACTCTTACTGCCTTTCTTGAATACTGGTGTGACCTGCGCAACTTCCAGTCTTTGGCTACGGATCTTTCGTCGAAGGAACGATTGTGTATGATTGTTGAGCATGGAGCTATTCCATCAGCTGTTCTTGATTCGATTTCTGGAATATTTATTTCGTCTTACTTAGTGTAAGAACTTCGGAAGTCTATGTTTAGTAACTCTACCTTAACAGCACTGTCGTCGATAGTATTTTCATTGTTACCGCGCAAAGAACACATTGCTTGTGTCTTGTCGCTAACATTCTTTACATACGATCAGAATTTCTCTAGATTTTCTGCCAGATTTCGAGACAAAGTTTCGTGTGGAAACCATGACAAGCCTCTCGTATTGTCGTCCGCGCTAAACTTCGAGCTTCTGAAAAAGATAGTTAAAACTTGGGATCTTCGCATTCGTTTAAATTCTGCATGTTTTTTTTGTTGCTTCCGTAACAGCGTTCTTACCTACTTCGTGTATGGGAAATCAGCTCCGTCGCTTCTTAACTTTTTTGGTATAAATCTCTTAATTGCAGGCGACACTATTTCTTTGAATTCAAGTCACATCTGTTCTACAGTTACATTGTTAAATTGCGAGGAGTGGATATTGTCTCTCAGGAAGGCGTCATGGGAGTTTTCATCTGCTTTTATGAAGAGTTATATTTTTGGTGGATTTGGGAGTTACAGCAGGCAGTCCCGCTATAATAACCTGTGTTAACTAATCCCTGTATCTCTTTTGATGGTAGTTATTAGCTAATTTGTTGCTAAGAGGTCAAGTGTTTTTTTAAGAAACGTGTACTATTCGAATTAACTACTCGAAATAATTTTCAGATAGTGCGTGCTAAGCACAATTTCGGATGGTGTTTTATGCGTACCTCCGGATTTAAACATGTATTTTTGCCAACACATCGAGGGTAAATTGAAGCCATCACCATCTATAATTGGTTGGGTTGGATACGTGTTTGAAATTAGACTCGAGTTTTCTTTAAACCTTTCAGCAATTGTATCAACTGAGTTGGGAGGTTCGTAAAATGATCCAGTTATTTTTTTATTCCGTTTTCTTATACTGACTTCTACCCATAGTAAATAAAAAAATGGTTCAAATGGCTCTAAGCACTATGGGACTTAACATCTGAGGTCATCAGTTCGCTAGACTTAGAACTACTTAAACCTAACTAATCTAAGGACAGCACACACAACCATGCCCGAGGCAGGATTCGAACCTGCGACCGCACAGTTGCGCGGTTCCGAACTGAAGCGCCTAGAACCGCTCGGCCATAAAGGTCGGCCCATAGCAACTGACAGGAACTATCTGCTTCAGTTTTGCTATGGGATAAACTACTACTGACTGCAACAAACACGCCACCGCCAGCTGTAATTAGTATATTCTTCCCGAAAACAGTTAGGTCCTACGGAAAAATTTCGATTGATATTATCCACTGATTTAGCCAGCTTTCAGTAGATCTAAAGATTTGAACATCAGTGCTTTCTTTCAGTGCTTGGACTTCTGGTACTTTCCCGACATAGCTACGACAATTTACAATTGTTATACCGATGGCACCTGGTTCTACGTTCTTCCTGTGTTCGAACCGCAGCCTTTGAGACTGAAGCCCTTTCCGTGTTTCGAACATTTTGTGATTCAACAGTTACTCACAAATTGCCATTTTTTTAATGAAAATGAGCTGGTCAGTTTCGACTCGTATCATGCCACAAGCCACTGGTTAAAAGAGACAATTAGAGGAATCGTGATAAATCTTGAATAAAAGTTCTGTCATCCAGATTGTAGGAGGGAATGGAGGGGAGGAAGGAATGCGCTCTCTGGTGATTTCTAAAATAAACTGCTGATTTCTCACATTGGGGAACAATCAAGAATTTGGTGCCGCAAGGTTCGGTCTTGGGTCCTCTGCTGTTCTTAATATATATCAACGACTTGCCATTCTATATTCACGAAGATACAAAGCTAGTACTTTTTGCCCATGATACAAGTATAGCTATCACACAAGACAACAGACAAGAATTAACTGGTGAAATTGTAATCAACGTTTTTCAGAATATCATTAAGTTGTTCTCTGCAAATAGCCTCTCATTAAACTGTGACAAAACGCAGGATATGCAGTTCCTCACAGTAAATGGAATGACACCATTAATAGATATAGACTTCGATCAGAAATCGGTAGCTCAGTAGAATATTCAAATTTTCTAGGTTTATGCATTGATGAGGGGTTGAAATGGAAAAAAAACACACGGAAGATATGCTGCAACGTATGAGTTCAGCTACTTATGCTATTACGGTCATTGCAAATTTTGCCGATGTATATCTCAGTAAATTAGCTTACCACGCCTATTTTCATTCTCTGCTTTCGTATGACATCGTATTCTGGGGTAACTCATCATTGAGCAAAAGAGTGTTCACTGCACAAAAGCGTGTAATCAGAATAATTGCTGGAGCTCATCCAAGATCATCCTGCAGGCACTTATTTAAAGAGCTAGGGATCTTCACTGTAGCCTCACAATATATATATTCACTTATGAAATTTGTTATTAACAATCCGAAAGAATTCAAGAGTAATATCAGTGTACATGGCTACAACACTAGGAGAAAGGATGATCTTCACTACTCAAGGTTAAATCTAACTTTGGCTCAGAAGCGGGTAGCTTATGCTGCCATAAAAGTCTTTGGTCACTTACCTAATTATAGCGTCAAAAGTCTGACAGATAGCCATATAGAATTTAAAAGGAAATTAAAATAATTTCTTAATGGCAACTCCTTCTATTCATTAGACGAACTTTTGGATATATTAAGTGGGCAATTTCCCCAACACCCTCAAGAAAATTAAGTGTCATGTAATATTTTGTGTAATGTAATATCTCGTGTAGACACATTTTATTAACCTGACACGTTCCACATCATTACGAAGTGCCATATTCATGATCTATGGAACAAGTACTAATCTAATCTCAGCTAATCTAATCTAATCTCTTGCTCCCTCTCTCTCCCTTATGTACACCTGTGAATGAATTCCTGACGATGATTCATACAAGTGTGATACTCACACTTTGCTGCGAGAAAATCAGTCTTTTCGAAATGCTACCATCTTTCATTGATCAAGGTTAACAGTCATCTTTAGCGTATGAGTAATAGTCTGTAGTCAACGTGCATGTAGGTGTAGTATTTTATCTAATTTTATTTAGAGATCTTACTTGTGTAGTTTAAACTTCTTCTCCCGTATGTTGTGCACATTTCCGAAACGTGAAATACCAGAAAACAAGCTAACGGTTACTTGGATATTAAGTGTCAAATACAATATAAAGAAACATATAAAGCGATAAGTTGTGAATTTTGATGGAAGTGTCAGTAAAAAGCAAAGAAATGCTATAGCATTAACTGTGGAATTTCCACGATGTAACTAAAAACCAAAACAAAAAAGACACATTAGGACATTCATGGCAAGTGGATACTCTGATTCTCAGTACGTATTTGCTGTCAGTTTGTTGCTCTTCTACCGCCACCAGTTTGCAAGCAACAGTACCCAAAAAACAACATTGAGAACTATGAAACAGCGTCAGTGGTTCATAGATCGGTAAACGCTCCCAGATGGCACACTCCTTTCAGTATATCAGCAAAAAAATCTGGGTTATTACTCTTAGTCCGACATTCAACAGACAGTAGCCATAGTGCTCTGCCACGACCTCACCAAAACTCTCTGATCTATGAGGATACAGTGTGACTAAAATAGTCGTAGACGGTTCAGAATTTAGGTTTCGTCACTAATCTCTAATTTAACTTTCATGTTGAAGCTGCTTGTTGGTCAATCACCGTGTGTAAGTCTTTCGTTTGTACGCCATTTCGGCGACTTGCGTGTCTCTAATCTACCGTAGTCATCCAACCAGGGAAAGGGGACGCACGGTTTAACGTGCAATGAGAACCACGCATGGTTCCAGAATACTCCTTATATCACTGAGAGGTAAAGCCTATATTAAACGAAAACAATATTTCCGTGGCCCTGCCGCTATTCGATCCCGCGACATCTTTGTTTTCTGGTACGGAAGTAATATCGGAATTTAACAATATAAATTTCCTCAGGCGTTTCGTTGTCAAACTTAAATAAAGTCAATCTGCAGTTTGCAAGTGTGAAGTACAAAATATGAGGATAGCAACACTACTTCAAATGAAAGTAAAGCAAAAAAATTACAAACATATTTTTCATTCAGTCACAAATAGTTATCGCATAAATAAATAATAGAAATTACACAAGTATATCCCCCCCCCTCCCCCGCCATGAACCATGGACCTTGGCGTTGGTGGGGAGGCTTGCGTGCCTCAGCGATACAGATGGTCGTACAACCACAACGGAGGGGTATCTGTTGAGAGGCCAGGCAAACGCGTGGTTCCTGAAGAGGGGCAGCAGCCTTTTCAGTAGTTGCAGGGGCAACGGTATGGATGATTGACTGATCGGGCCTCGTAACAATAACCAAAACGGCCTTGTTGTGCTGGTACTGCGAACGGCTGAAAGCAAGGGGAAACTACGGCCGTAATTTTTCCCGATGGCATGCAGCTTTACTGTAGCATGGAGAGATGTATCAAACCAGTCTCAGGACTGAAGACCACAACAACAACAACAAAAGTATTTGTTGATCTTCGAAACACTTCATTAAACAGTCACAGAATAATTAAATATGCAGAAAAAGCACTTACTGAAATCGCGTTTAATTTTACAATAAAATTCATTTATACATTTCAGTGAGATATTAAGCGATATATGTTACCCCCAGTGGCAATAACGAGATCTTTTCCTCGTGATTGTATAGTGAATTTCAGAGAAGACAGTTTTCATACATGTAATGAAATGTAAACAAGTATCGGTCTCAATGAACATCGAAAGTGGTTTATCATACGGATATAATTACAGACGCGATTATTTCCGTCAGCCATCACTGAATATTATAAACCGCAACTAACTGTACACGCATTCGCTTTTCGTAGAAGAAGGATTGGCCTGGCGTAGCATCTCGCGTATGTTATGAAATTTAGAAAGCACAGACAGTAATCACTGCTTCCGTGTAAACGTTTAACTTTCAACTAAAAATACAAAATGTATGACCGGCGTCGTTATTCTTCAGGTGCGATTAAAACATTTGCATTAAACATTATAAAAACACGCAACAACGGAAGAAAAATGGAGGGTAGTCTCCAAGTGACTCACCTCATGCGAAAAGAATATTGTCTGGAAAAGTTCGCGTAGTACTGGACAGCGGATTATGTCCGCCAAGAGCTGGTTCTAAGCTCTAGCGGCAGTGGAACCACCTAAACTGCCAGTGCGAGCGGACACATGGTGATAAACCAGAACAACAGTGCGTTTGTGATTGGCAAGAAGCTGTTGATTTCTATTGAGTTTTTCGGTGGACCAACGTAACTCTGGAATGTGTTAATTTGCAAGTAAGTAAGCTTACATTGTCATTATATCTTTAAATACGAGTGACAGTATTCTCCAAATTCCAGGCTGTAATAACAATGGGGATGTTAAATTCCCACGGCAATACGTTCCAGTTTTAAGTGACAAAGAAAATTCGGGGGCGTGTACCGGAAGGAACGTATCAGAAAGAATTTAATTTTTACGCTTTTTTCCCCTAATAGGTAAATATGGAGGGATCACGACGTAAAAGGGATGAAAATAATGTGGAGTAAACTGCAGAAAAAGTTAGTCTTCTTGAAATGACAATCAGATAAGCGAGTAAGAAATATTGAGTTCCAAGACGTACGAGTACACTGATATAAAACCTGGCTGGAGGCCGGCCGCTACTGAATGTACGTCCGTGCCGCTTGTAACATGGAACAAATAACACTCACGCTGACAACACTAGAAGTCAAGCTCTTCCACAGAAACTATGGGGCTTAACATCTGTGGTCATCAGTCCCCTAGAACTTAGAGCTACTTGAACCTAACCAACCTAAGGACATCACACACATCCATGCCCGAGGCAGGATTCGAACCTGCGACCGTAGCAGTCGCGCGGTACCGGACTGAGCGCCTGAACCGCTAGACCACCGCGGCCGGCTCTACAGAAACTGGCTGCACTGTAGGTTGCAGCAGTTCCTAGAAGATGCATTGTTTTCTGTTCGAGGTGTTATGGCACGTCAACGTACGTGATCCAGCAGTAACTACACATCCTCTTAATGCAAGATCTGGCGGATAAAACAGCTAATTGCATAAAATTTTATAACTCCGTTAATCTGAATTGCTGAAGCTCCGAGTAAGAACATGTCTATAATGTATTTCACTTTCTGACACACAGTTCCGTCCAATACCACTTTTGCGAAAGATTTCTCGGCAGACTGTCAGCTTTTGAGTGCAACATATGCTGTCTACAACAACAAGGGGCTTAACTTACCCAGCAGAGAGTGCTTCCAGCAGACAGCGGCGAGTCTCGCACAACCGCTGCCACTGGCAGACTGAACCACTGACAAGAAACCCCTCGAGTGCGAGGTCGCAAAAGGCCAGTGATGTTTACGGAAGTCAACGCCTCACATATTGCATACCATGCACCCACAATATTGCTGCTAATGGCAACATGGGTTGGGGCTGGAGGTATTCAGTTGTGAGTGTAGCATGAGGGTGCAGAGAGTAGTTGAACTGCTTGTTAGTAGACGAGTGACTGACAACAATGCTACAGTGCTACTGTAAGGTATCAGGCAAATCAAACACCTTTCATGAAAACCCTGACATGATAAGCAAATCCAGTAGTATGTCACATAGCTCCGAATATATCGTGACATTAAATTAACCAAAGTAATACGAGTAACGAGTGAGCAAATGGAATACCACAGACTAACACAAGAATGCCTAAGAAAAGAACCGTGTTAAGCTAGAAGGTCCTACGATAAGTGACGGACTGGACACCCAC
This sequence comes from Schistocerca gregaria, assembly GCF_023897955.1. NCBI lineage: Eukaryota > Metazoa > Arthropoda > Insecta > Orthoptera > Acrididae > Schistocerca > Schistocerca gregaria. Next base: position 210,095,282 of record NC_064926.1, on the reverse strand, counting down.
GTCGCCAGCTAACCACTAGGGCCACACTACCCGCACGTTTTAGCGTGAGAGTTTTTTGCGTCTGTGGTACGTCAAGCACCACCCCCAGCCCACGTTAAAAGCTAGAGCCCTCCAGAAAAACAGTATAGATCTTACGATAACACAAAAAGGGCCACTACCACCCACAAGTTTTAGCGTGATACTTTTTCGCGTCGCTTCTCTGTTACGTCAAGGACCACCCCCCAGCCCATGTTAAAAGATAGAGCCCTCCAGAAGAACAGTATAGATCTTACGATAACGCTAAAAGGACCACACCAGCTGCAGGTTTTAGCGTGAGATTTTTTAGCGTCTCTGTTACGTTGCAAACTTTAAAAACATTGCCCCACTACGAAAAGTATAACGTTTCTCATTGGATAGACAGAATCTTTGTAGGCGGAGCTTAAGGTTAACATTGAGACCCGGATTGGTCAGATGAAAACACAGCCAGATACGTTTTTTTTAAACCAACTTCGGTAAACTGTGGTAAGGAGAAGTTAGTAGAGAGTTAGTACCGAGATGGCGAGCTGGATGGCTGCTTCGCCGGCCGCCGGCCCCCTGACGAACACCGACAAGGTAATGAACGCACGCGATGCCACATAACAGCGTATAAAGCTTCACTCAGAACTGAAAACGTCTCATCTGTTACATCTCCTTTCTGCGTAAGACTAGTGTCGATCGTCTATTAAAGCTCATGGTGTTCACATTTGCCACCTGAAGTAAAAATCTAAAACGCGATGATTTTTCTGTTATATAGTTATTGAAAAGCCACACCAGCCACTGTAATTTACGACAAGTTAGATAAGTTATTAAAGATAATTGAGGGTCACTGTGCACCATTTTGATAGTTTTTCTCTTTTGTGAAAATTAATTTAAACCTATATTATAAATGTGATATAGCATAGGTGATCCTTCGATCAATTGTAGAACTTGGAAATCCATTCAGGGAATATTCGTTCACATTTTTGTTGAACGCTGTTGGTTTTTACCATCCTGTATTAAAACATCTTCTTTTACCAATAGTGCAATTTATAAGCAATGTTCTGTGAGAAGAATAAAATTTCCAATGGTAAACTTAACTGCTTTTTCGACGTTATTTTACCAGCTAACTAAAAATAGGAAAGCCTTGAACCCTTTCCACCATATTTAGTTAGTATTAAGATTCTTTTACAGGGAGTGCAGTGGAGCTGACACTGAGATCATTTAGTATTTGGTTATATCATCGCTAGTCTCACTGAACTCTTCTGAATTCTACATGTCATGTGTGGTCTGGCATCTCCTTACCAGCAACAGGTCCCAGGTTCAAACTAGTCAATTCCCTAAAAAACACGCTCAGAGCGTCGTTGCGCGAAAATGGTAGGGAGACACGATATAGAACAAACAGACACCACCATGAATGTTTAGACTACTGGTGTTGATACGAAGAAGGCCAGTGACAATGACAAACAAAAGCAAACGTAGCATTGTATCTACAACAGTTGCCAAAGCTGACATTTCGGCAAAAAGGAAGGACAATCGTTGTCCAAGCAGCAGGTACTAAACATAATTACGTGCATGGAAGAACATTCGCAGCATAATATAGAGACAGTTATTAAGCGATTTCGAATAAGCCTTACCTTATCTAATGTCGCCTTTCGGGCTATTTATATTTAATCTCGATCAATTTGGTCCATAATTTCTCACGTTTGAAGGTTTCTGGCGTGGAAGAGGGTCATTAAAGCCGGTGTTCTGTAATTTCAATACAGGTATAGCACCGCAAGTGATATTAGTTTCCGGCGGCCGCTGTGACCGAGCGGCTCTAGGCGCTTCAGTCCGAAGCCGCGCTGCTGCCGCGGTCGCAAGTTTGAATCCTGCCTCGGGCATGGATGTGTGATGTACTTAGATTACTTAGGTTTAAAGTGTTCTAAGTGTAGGGGACTAGGGGACATATTAGTTTCCGTTCATGCATCATATGGCGTGTGAAATATTGAGGTCCATAATTTTCCATCAGGATTACAATTTCCTCAAAATACAAACGAATAAAGCATTTTCTACAGTATGCCTTTTTCCATAGTTGGCTGCAGCAGAAATTAGGAAAACACACATCGTGCTGTAGATTGGATGTCTAGATGTAATCATATATGATTCCAGCTATGAAAATGTACTCTTCTTGCGACTAGCTTAGTCAAGATTTCGCTACGTCGTACCAATTCTTTGGTAACTCCGTTGTCATAACAGTCGTTTGCAGGCACGGGACTGATTTATTCTGCTAAATACGTATGACTTTTTCTTAACATCGTGATGGAATATTCTGAATAATTCCCTGTGAGACATCTCGCTGAGCTACTAAAACAAACTTTAATACATAAGTTACCCCTTTTCTCATTTTTCACGTTTCGAACTATCTTCCTCAGCTACGATTATGGCAATGACAGAATGTTTACTGCAAGAGTGACTTGTCCCCATAATTGTAAAGTGCTCACTAACTAAAAAGGTAGCTGATTTCGGAATCAGTACCAGTTGTGCTGCTAAAGCTGTATCTTATCACTTTCTTTCGCTGCTACATTAATTGAGCTTCCGCTACTACTTTAATTGAGCTACTGTTACCAGTAGCTGACGAATCTTCACCCTCCGTGTCCGATATCTCCTGGCAAAGCGTCAGGCGTAGCCATAATCATCTGCTTCACGAAAATCGAGAATCTCACCAAGAGAGAAATTCTCCTGAAAGGTTCGAAGCAATTGTTAGTGAAACGAATCTGTATTTTGTGCATCACCTCGGTAGCAAACAAGACGAGAAAAATTACGGAAGCTATAATAAGCTTGTTAGTATGCGTTACCTATACAGGGTGAGTCACCTAACATTACCGCTGGATATATTTCGTAAACCACATCAAATACTGACGAATCGATTCCACAGACCGAACGTGAGGAGAAGGGCTAGTGTAATTGGTTAATACAAACCATAAAAAAATGCACTGAAGTATGTTTTTTAACACAAACCTACGTTTTTAAAATGGAATCCCCTTAGTTTTGTTAGCACATCTGAACATATAAACAAATACGTAATCAGTGCCGTTTGTTGCAGTGTAAAATATTAATTACATCCGGAGATACTGTAACCTAAAGTTGAAGTTTGAGTACCACTCCTCCGCTGTTCGATCGTGTGTATCGGAGAGCACCGAATTACGTAGGGATCCAAAGGGAACGGTGATTGACCTTAGGTACAGAAGAGACTGGAACAGCACATTACGTCCACGTGCTAACGCCTTTTTATTGGTCTTTTTCACTGACGCACATGTGCATTACCATGAGAGGTGAGATAAACGTACATACGTGGTTTCCGTTTTCAATTACGGAGTGGAATAGAGTGCGTTCCGACATGTCAGGCCAATAGATGTTCAATATGGTGGTCATCATTTGCTGCACACAATTGCAATCTCTGGCGTAAAGAATGTCGTACACGCCGCAGTACATCTGGTGTAATGTCGCCGTAGGCTGCCACAATACGTTGTTTCATATCCTCTGGGATTGTAGGCACATCACGGTACACATTCTCCTTCAACGTACCCCACAGAAAGAAGTCCAGAGGTGTAAGATCAGGAGAACGGTCGTCATCGTAAACATGTCCCTGCAGATGCTGCTCGCCGACCGTGGCCCATGTTTGTTACAACACGCAACTGAACGTTGGAGGTTTCAAGCGTCAACTTTAGGTTACAATACCTCCGGATGTAATTAACATTTTACAATGCAACAAACTGCACTGATTACGTATTTGTTTATATGTTCAGATGTGCTAACAAAACTAACGTGGTTCCATTTAAAGAAAACGTAGGTTTGTGTTAAAAAACATATTTCCGTGCATTTTTGTATGGTTTGTATTAAACAATTACACTAGCCCCTCTCCTCACGTTCGGTCTGTTGAATCGGTTCGTCAGTATTTGATGTGGTTTACGAAATATATCCAGCGGTAATGTTAGGTGACTCACCCTGTAAATGGCGGTGAGAAACGTATGAAAGACCTTAACTGCAGATCTACCTATTTCTCCTGATTTGTTTCTATTTCAATAGTCATACACTCAGTTATTCCTTGTGAATCCACAATTTGATTTATTACTCCTTGACATCCACGTAGCTGTCTATTATCCATAATACAGAGGGGTCCATACAAATGTTGACACTCAATGATTGTTAATCTCTTTGGAACAAAATTACATCTCGTCGCAGATTTGCACGGTAGTGCACTTCATTGTTTTCTCAACAGATCTTGGGGCGCGTTTTCTAGCAGGTGACAGTGGAGCAATGCTTGAAGTAAATTGTCATTTAGCAACGTAGCGCCATTCTGAAGTAGTTCTGGAAGTGAGAAAACATGATGGAGGTTCAACGGCAACGGGGTAATGTGTACGGAACTCTGCAACCAACACGCACAACAATTCATCGTATTTGGGTTCAAATTGAAACCAAGGACAGGTATGTCTGACAAAAATATCAACAAGTCCAGCTTCTACCTCTGCTGTGTGCAACATTTTACTGGGTTACCACAAAAACCTGTAAGGAAGGGCGCACGTGAAAGCGGGGTAAGCCGGTCAAGTGAACGACGAATTCTGAAGGATGCAAAGTGGAAAGTTTTCGTTCCAAGTTCACTGCGCGCTACGAACGAGGACGACTTAGATAGAAGAATGGAGAACTGCGACTGCTTTGAAGGAATGTTTTGCGAAGATGAACGATTTTCAGGAATGTTTGTCTTTTCTGACGGGGAGTAATTCAAACTGAACGGTACTGTAAACCACCACAACTCGGTGTTCTGGACTCATGAAAATCCTCACGTTTACATGCACAAACATATTAATCTACCGGTTGTTAATCTGTGGTGTGGTCTGTCGTCGCGCGGTTCGAGAGGCTCATTCTTCTTTGAAGGTATCGTAACTGGCGAGGTTATATGCTACAAACATCGATTTCACCAGTCAACCGACAGGTTTTTTGTAAGTGAAAGATTTTACTTGCAACAAGATGGTGCTCTGCCTCCCTACCGCAGAGATGGCAGAGCTTGCTGGGATGAAAATCTATCTGGACGACGGATAGGTCGAGGAGTACCTTCTCAATACCTACCGCGGTCTCCAGACCTTACATCTCTTCACTTCTACCTATGAAGGACTTTGAAAAATGAAGATTGTCATCAGAAGCCAACTACACTAAACAAGCTATGAAAACATCGAGGCGTCCTGTGCGGCTATCACACCGTAAACACTGACGACCAGACCTCGGTCAACAATTCAGCACCAACATCAACGTTATTTGGCAGCTAATGGAGATCACTTTGAACACATAAAATAACCTTCTTCCCTTGCAAGAATTGTAACGATATTTAATTTTCTTTCATTCATATCGACTATCAAACAGTGTCGACATTTTTCTGGACTCCTCTGTATTTAACATTTTGATGGTACTGCTGACATTCTAGTGGTGTGTGACATAAGCGAAGTGTGTTACTTTTTCTTGACTTTGGGACAAGGCTGTTACGCACATGTTTTTAGTTTTGTTAAAATATGGTTTAGCCACAAACCTTGTGCTGAAATTTTCTAACACTGGCTTTAACAGTCCTCTTCCACGCCAGAAAAATTAAAAAATTGGTAATCCTAGAATAAATATAACTGAATATCTTAATTATGGACAGCCTGAAAGGAGATATTAGATAATATCAGGAGATAACGCCACATGAGTGAAAACACACTCGCATCTCCCCTCCGAGAATCTGCATAATCAACCCAGACAAGAATTTCGCTATGTAAGTGCCCCTGACATTGATAGGAGTTGGAAACATAATTTCAATATTTTGTAATACTGTGATAGTGCATTTCCTTTCACTGTCTCTGACAAAGGCAAGAACCAAACCCTGCCACAAGTGAATCTTGAAATATGATACGAAGTTCGCCTCCAAAGAAGAAAAAGAAGAACCGGTGTATAGACCATCAAGGTATTAAACAAACGGCTGAGCTCCTATGTGAGAATGCTACAAGAGTCGAAAACAAATTGATCGAGCAAACATTTAATAATCACAGCACAGAAACGGACACAGCAAACGAAACTCAGCATGAAGTAAGTTCCTCCACCTTCACTCCAACCAGGAGACATTTTAAAGAGAGGAAAAACTTTGTCGTATGTCCAACTTTTGTATCTGCATAGTGAGTGTACGAATGTGTGCGAACTTAGCTCACCACTTAGTGCGCAAATAGACAAAACATATGAACTGTCTTCTCAAGCCCAGGTTGTCAAACAGACATTCTAAATAACTATGACCCTGGCCATGTAGGGCAGGTAATATCAGGTGTGGATCATAACAAAAATCATTAGAAATTCTGCTGTCAAGTATCTATAATGCATGAATTAATAAAAGTTAAAGTTTTATGTCTATTCTAGAAAGACAAACGAGCTATTCCCTTTTTTTCTACATATAATTTATCAACTGTTGCTTTCAGGGGTCAAGTGATAAACAACAATCATGTTCAATTAGTTTTCACACTCAATAACAAAATATTTAAGTCTTGGACATATTGAAACGATGATTATTAAAATCGTTATCTTTACACATGAAAATTTTTTATCACAGGAAAGAATGATTATTAAAAATCCTCATCAGTTAATTTCAATCTGTGTTGTAGCTGATTAATGCACTGAGTTGGTGGAGAATAAATTTACTTTTTGAACCAATGAAAAAAAATCAGTGTGAGGTTAGGTTAGTGTCCTAGCTCTTGATATTCAGTGGTCAAAGCGTATGCAAATTGGAGTGACCAAAAATCTAGACTCAACATTTACTGTGGCTTAATGTGCGATGGTACTTTACCAAGTGGCATCTGCAATGGCGTTGCCTCCATGCTGGATCTGAAACGCTAATCCCTAATCTGACCTTGACTGAATTCACTCAGTCGCTACTTTCCTGCGTTCTATATAACGTTAATATTTCCCTAGTCGAACTAATGGCTATTGCACACTCGCTATGGGTTGGAGCGAAGTGCACAATTTCTTTACCCGCAAAAATTCCTGCAGGAATTTACTATCTGTCACCAATATTCGTGAAGCGTATCGTCATCACTTCGCAGAAAGCAAACTCCCAATCCCTTCACTTATTTGCACACACTTGTGCAGTCTGCCGCAAGGTGGAAGAGAGAGATAGCAATTTTAGGCCTCAAAATGCTTTTATATGATGGGGGTCTCCCCACCGTGTCACGTCTGTGTCGCCAAGTATGGCTTCAGCCAATCACCGTTTCACTAGAGGTGAATACATTTTTATTTTTCTTGGTGGGTCACAGCCCAGCCCTGTTAATGACGTGCAGCCATTTAGTCTCAGTCCCGGCGTTATTTACGTTAATAGGAATAATGTATTGTTCTATCCTTACCCCTTTCTGCGCTGAAGCTCGCTGTTCTCTTGCTAAATGGAAGTTTTACAATATCAACAACCACCTGCTCGGTATGCCCCCACCTCTGCCTGAGCGGTTGTAGGCGCTCCAGTCCACAACCGCAGTGCTGCTACGGTTGCAGTTTAGAATCCTGCCTCGAGCATGGGTGTGTGTGATGTCCTTACGTTAGTTAGGTTTAAGTAGTTCTAAGTCTAGGGAACTGATGACCTCAGATGTTAAGTCCCATAGTGCTTAGAGCCATTTCAACCACTTTTTTTTGTTCACCTCCAAAATGCGTTTCACTTTAACTTGTTTGTTCCTACCAGTCCATATATTGGTAGCTATTGTTTAGTTAGTTTTCAGCACATGAGATTAGCTGCAATTATCTTTTGTTGATATAATATAATAATTATTTTCTGAGGATATCATACTGCATCTTCCTGTCATTATGGATCAATCTCGTGTAATTTCTATAAAATCCGGACAGCTTACAACTTAGGCCCTCCTGCTGGATGGTCACGCCCTCTGTCAGGCATGGATGTGTATGTCGTTCTTAGAGTAAGTTAGTTTAAGTCAGTTTAAGTAGTGTATAAGTCTAGGGACCGATGACCTCAGCAGTTTGATCCCTTAGGAATTCCCACACATTTGAACGTAATATTGTTTGAACTGACCTCTGTAAAGAGAAAATATCTTGCATGACAATGCCAAAGGAACAACCCAAAGTAATATCTTGAAGGGAGTGGGCAGTCACAACAGGAGAAATCGTCGAGGACACAGAAATGATGCAGAAATGATGAAGATACCTGGTGCAATGAAAGAAACACTACCAGGTCAAGATAGTACCCAAGATGAGGAGAGAGGACAATACTTCACTGGAACAGGAGTACCAAACGCCACTACTACGGACTTTGAGCGAGGGCGTATAGTGGGCATGCGGGAGGCCGGGTGGACGTACCGCCGAATTGCTCAACACGTGGGGCGTGAGGTCTCCACAGTACATCGATGTTGTCGCCAGTGGTCGGCGGAAGGTGCACGTGCCCGTCGACCTGGGACCGAACCGCAGCGACGCACGGATGCACGCCAAGACCGTAGGATCCTACGCAGTGCCGTAGGGGACCGCACCGCCACTTCCCAGCAAATTAGGGACACTGTTGTTCCTGGGGTATCGGCGAGGACCATTCGCAACCGTCTCCATGAAGCTGGGCTACGGTCCCGCACACCTTTAGCCCGTCTTCCGCTCACGTCCCTACATCGTGCAGCCTGCCTCCAGTGGTGTCGCGACAGGCGTGAATGGAGGGACGAATGGAGACGTGTCGTCTTCAGCGATGAGAGTCGCTTCTGCCTTGGTGCCAATGATGGTCGTATGCGTGTTTGGCGCCGTGCAGGTGAGCGCCACAATCAGGACTGCATACGACCGAGGCACACAGGGCCAACACCTGGCATCATGGTGTGGGGAGCGATCTCCTACACTGGCCATACACCTCTGGTGATCGTCGAGGGGACACTGAATAGTGCACGGTACATCCAAACCGTCATCGAACCCATCGTTCTACCATTCCTAGACCGGCAAGGGAACTTGCTGTTCCAACAGGACAATGAACGTCCGCATGTATCCCGTGCCACCCAACGTGCTCTAGAAGGTGTAAGTCAACTACCCCGGCCAGCAAGATCTCCGGATCTGTCCCCCATTGAGCATGTTTGGGACTGGATGAAGCGTCGTCTCACGCGGTCTGCACGTCCAGCACGAACGCTGGTCCAACTGAGGCGCCAGGTGGAAATGGCATGGCAAGCCGTTCCACAGGACTACATCCAGCATCTCTACGATCATCTCCATGGGAGAATAGCAGCCTGCATTGCTGCGAAAGGTGGATATACACTGTACTACTGCCGACATTGTGCATGCTCTGTTGCCTGTGTCTATGTGCCTGTGGTTCTGTCAGTGTGATCATGTGATGTATCTGATGTATGTGTCAATAAAGTTTCCCCTTCCTGGGACAATGAATTCACGGTGTTCTTATTTCAATTTCCAGGAGTGTATGAAGCCAGCGCAAAACTGTACGATTTTAAATAAAGCATGATTTCCATTTATTTTGTTGTTACTGATCTGGTGAATCTAATAAAACACGTTCCAGACGTGCATCTGCAGTAGTTTTCCAGAACATCCAAAGAAGTAAAGAAATAATTTCGTAAAATTTTTGATTTATTAACTACTTCGCCCAATTTGTCTTTTAAATTCCTGACAATTGCACAAAGTTTTCAACAGAAGTAGTAGAGAATTTAATTTTGGAAAAACGACCGTCACAACGTTAACTGAAACTGTATGAACGTGTCAGATAATCTGCTTTAATTAATACTGTAGCACACCTGAGTTCATGTTAGCACAAAAAAACCACAGTGTTATGGATGTTGTACAGTGTACATACAATTTCACAACAAATGTGCAAAAATGTCTCCACCGAGTTCAGTGCATTTAGCTGCATGTGTATCAACAGATTTTGTTGCTCGTTTCAGCTTCGCAAGGTTGTTCTTAATTCCGTTAATTGCATTCGTAATACGAGCAAGTAATGTCTCACGTGTATTGACTTTGTCCTCATAAATTATGTCTTTCATCCATACCTATACACAAAAATCCATTAACGTTAAATCGGGCGATCTGGGTGGCCACATACGTGTAGCACCACGACCAAACCATTTCTGGGGAAAATTTTCATTCAAATGTGCAGTAACAGTGTTGGTGAAATGTGTTGCCGCGCTATCATGTTGAAAATACATTTGCAATCGCGAAGGAAGTGGAACATCTTCGAATAAGCGGGTCATTTCTTCTTGAAGTAACCGTAAGTACGTCCCGCTAGTTAGTCGTCCTGGGAAAATGAATAGTCAAATAAAGTGTGTGTTGATTATACCGCACCACACATTTGTACGAAATCGCTTCTGGAAATTGCGATTCACTTTTGCATGTGGGTTAGCTTCAGAACATACGTGCTCGTTATATAAATTGTTTATGCCATCTCGAATAAACTGTGCCTCATCAGTAAATAAAATGTATTTATGTAACTGTCGATTAGAATGTAACCAGTTGGACAACTCCAAGCGAAGGGCAGCACCTCCCGGATGTAAATCTACATCTACATCTACATGACTACTCTGCAATTCACATTTAAGTGCTTGGCAGAGGGTTCATCGAACCACAATCATACTATCTCTCTACTATTCCACTCCCGAACAGCGAGCGGGAAAAACGAACACCTAAACCTTTCTGTTCGAGCTCTGATTTCTCTTATTTTATTTTGATGATCATTCCTACCTATGTAGGTTGGGCTCAACAAAATATTTTCGCATTCGGAAGAGAAAGTTGGTGACTGAAATTTCGTAAAAAGGTCTCGCCGCGATGAAAAACGTCTATGCTGTAATGACTTCCATCCCAACTCGTGTATCATATCTGCCACACTCTCTCCCCTATAACGCGATAATACAAAACGAGCTGCCCTTTTTTGCACCCTTTCGATGTCCTCCGTCAATCCCACCTAGTAAGGATCCCACACCGCGCAGCAATATTCTAACAGAGGACGAACGAGTGTAGTGTAAGCTGTCTCTTTAGTGGACTTGTTGCATCTTCTAAGTGTCCTGCCAATGAAACGCAACCTTTGGCTCGCCTTCCCGACAATATTATCTATGTGGTCCTTCCAACTGAAGTTGTTCGTAATTTTAACACCCAGGTACTTAGTTGAATTGACAGCCTTGAGAATTGTACTATTTATCGAGTAATCGAATTCCATCGGATTTCTTTTGGATCTCATGTGGATCATCTCACACTTTTCGTTATTTAGCGTCAACTGCCACCTGACACACCATACAGCAATCTTTTCTAAATCGCTTTGCAGCTGATACTGGTCTTCGGATGACCTTACTAGACGGTAAATTACAGCATCATCTGCGAACAGTCTAAGTGAACTGCTCAGATTGTCACCCAGGTCATTTATATAGATCAGAAACAGTAGAGGTCCCAGGACGCTTCCCTGGGGAACACCTGATATCACTTCAGTTTTACTCGATGATTTGCCGTCTATTACTACGAACTGCGACCTTCCTGACAGGAAATCACGAATCCAGTCGCACGACTGAGACGATACCCAATAGCTCCGCAGCTTGATTAGAAGTCGCTTGTGAGGAACGGTGTCAAAAGCTTTCCGGAAACCTAGAAATACGGAATCAACTTGAGATCCCCTGTCGATAGCGGCCATTACTTCGTGCGAATAAAGAGCTAGCTGCGTTGCACAATGATGCGCTTTTTGTTTATTGTACGGATACAGGTTATTGTACTTCAGTATCCGCCATACCTAAGATTGTAAAATGTCTAATCGTTGAGAAATACGTAGTGATCTTGTACCCGGGCTACGATGAACAGCATCCATAATATCCTCATCATCGTCTTCACGTATCGACCGTTGGTACTGATTATGAACGCTAGGTAGATAACCTGTCTTCCATAACATTCGAAATAATAGTTCGAGCATTCGAAATCCTCCGAGTTGGATAAGGTACACGATATTCGTTATGTGCACCCGTAGCATTACCATCACATTTGCAGTAAATAAACACGATGTCGGCGCATTCCTCTGTCGTCAATATGAAAGGCGTCCTTATTTCATAAATAATCTACAGACTACAACAGTTACTATGTGCTCAGAATGAGATTTTCACTCTGCAGCGGAATGTGCGCTGATTTGAAACTTCCTGGCAGATTAAAACTGTGCGCCGGACCGAGACTCGAACTCGGGACCTTTGCCTTTCGCGGGCAAGTGCTCTACCAACTTTTTTTTTTAAATCTCATTTTGTTCATTATAGTTCGCTGCAATTGTTCGTGGCGGACGTCCCCTGACTCCTGTTGAAGTTCATTATTGATCCATTCACTCAGATTTTATTACAGAGGGCAGCTAACCCTCTGACCGAACACGCTGAGCCACCGAGCCGGTATCAACTGAGCTGCACAAGCACGACTCACGCCCCCTCCTCACAGCTTTACTTCCGCCAGTACCTCGCCTCCTACCTTTCAAACTTTACAGAAGCTCTCCTGCGAACCTTGCAGCACTAGCACTCCTGGAGAGCTTCTGTAAAGTTTGGAAGTTTGGAGGCGAGGTACTGGCGGAAGTAAAGCTGTGGGGACGGGCCGTGAGTCGTGCTTGGGTAGCTCAGTTGCTACAGCATTTGCCCGCGAAAGGCAATGGTCCCGAGTTCGAGTCTCGGTCCGGCACACAGTTTTAATCTGCCAGAAAGTTTCAGTTATTATGTGGTTACACTTAACACACTGCTGTTATTAGGTTCTTTCACTGAACAATAAAGAAAACTATCTCGTTTTAAGGTTAGGAAAGGACTGAAACAATTCACTAACAGTTGTCAACAATGACACAAACGTTTCTACATTCTTCATGAAAAGTAAGAATATTACTTCTATAATAATCTTTGCTTCTCTGGATATTCTGAAAAACTACAGCAGATACACGTCTGGGACACGTTTTATTAGATTCACCAGGTCAATAACGTCAAAATAAATGGAAATGGTGCTTTACATTAACCTCGTACAGTTTTGCGATGGATTCATATTAGGAAAGTTGCTAAATTTCAGGTGAAAACTTTTACTAGTCTTACTCCGTAACTAAACATTTGCGGACCTATGTTTATATGAACTTTTTTCTTTAGTTTTACTTGTAGAATAACATATTAAAATATTTGCTTATCTTCCTGAATCACCCTGTAGATAAAATGACACTCGACGAAGACGCAGCACATAAACACTGGCGGCACGGAGAGCACGATTAAACCGGCGTTCACCGTAATGACAATCGCTCGACACGACGGCACTTAAAATACACTGCACTTACGTAGCACAAACGGCGAGCACCAAAACACGACGGAGAGTAAGTGGATTAAAACTGACAGTACCTGCAAAGGGAGGGGAGGCCAGAGAGGTGGGAAAGAGGAGGGAGAGGAGGGGGACGGTGGAGGAGGGGGAGTTGGAATGTGCGGAAGTGGGATGGGGCCAGTAGCACACCAAGGGACGGGAGACGTGGAGGGTGCCCCGTTTTTTTTAAATGATACCCCAAGATATTTTCCCTTTTCCACACCTATAATTACTTCTCCATATGTCTGCAAATAACGTACTTTTTGAGTTGCCTCACATTTCTTCATCTTCATCTCCAGGTCAGCCTTATTATATTCCTCTTTAAACCTTTTTATCACATAGCTCCGATCGTCGTCATCTTCTGCTAGTACAATCTGGTCGCCTGCAAAATATTGGCTAATTATCTTGCTGCCCACTACTGTCACTACCATAACATGGCGTTCTCTGTGCCAAGTCTGCAGTATCACCCCTAGATACACCTTAAAGTTAGCCGGTGACAGCTCACATACCTGCTGCAGCCCCCTTATTCACCTCGAATTCTTAGGTGCAACTATTACGAATCCTTACTCTCGCTGTGTTATTCTCATATAATTTCGTAACAGCTTTAGAAATCTTTGATACAACTCTATCTCTTTCAACTTTTCCCACAGTTTGTTGGTGGATGCATTGTCGTATGTTTTCTCTGGGTCAATAAAAGCAGCATGCCATAATTAATCTGGGAAACGGTTTGGACGTGGGAACAGTCATCCTCACAAGAGAAAAAATACTGTTAAAAGAAACCGATCAGGTTCCTACAGTAGAGGAATCGACCGTACCTTCAGCAATACTAGAATCATCAGTATCTGTGCTCTGTCTGAATGTACTAATAGGCGCGTGAGTTTTTTTTAAAACGAAATCGTTACTGTTTTCAGAAAACATCAACAAAGTATTTATCTTCGCAGGAGACATTAACTGCGCGCACATTCCTAAGAACCAAACATCCAGCCTTAATATAAATGCATAGAATTATAACAGCTAACCCGAGAACTACGGTTAAGAGATACGTGGGAACTGAAGCATGGAACGCAACCTGGATTCACGCATGTAACCCATCACTAAGCCAACCGACTGGACCGAATTTACACCTCAAATAACTTTAAAAAACCTAGTGTTACACCCAGAATTGTAGCTCACAGCTATTTATGATCATGTTGAAAACATAACCACAAATTCAAAAACAAGAAGTAATCGAGCAAAAGTATTGTGGGAACTAGATGTCATACAGCTACAAGACACAGAATATCGTGAAGCTTTCTAGCAGATTATGACAGAATGTGAAAAAAAAAAATTTCCTATATGTAATTCAGCATTTGAATGCTGGCTCAAATACGCAAAACCGGAGATAAGAAAAATGCTCACATGATACTCAAGAGGCAAGACTTTCTGGTGCAGGAGGACCTTAAGATTCTACTTTCAATGCCTGAGAGACCTGCACCATTCAGACGAATGAGTAATACGAAACTACGTGAAAATAAAACATATTCAAGACAAACAAATGCCACTGAAGAGGCAACAAACACAAGGCTAGAAAATAATATTTAGAGCTCAGAATACTACCTGATACGAGTGAGCATACGAGAAATGTAAGGGTATTCACTGAACTTTAATTGAACGACAGGACGACGGTCACCAATCAAAATTAAATCAGGACAACTGTATAAAACCAGCTTCCAGCACTGATAATCATCCAACCCATTGATGAATGTGCTCAGCTGGTATTTAACAACCGATTTATAGGAAGAATCAGTGCAAAGGAAATAGGAAACTGAACTAAGGAAATCGATGAAGACAAGGTCGAAAACGCCAGCTTACAAATTGCTGTAATTCCGTCTTGTATGCTGGACTAGGCTGCGGCTGGTCGAGGTCTTGAAGACAGTAAATACCAACAGCCGTAATTTTATTTAATAACTTTTCTACCAGTTTCGGTTCCTCATTGGTACCATCTCCAAGCTGCTAAATACAAAAGTAAGTAATTCATGTAGTCGTTTGTGTTATTGTAGGGATCATTACATCCCAGCTTGAATTTGCAAGAACAACGTCCTGATTGATTCATTTCATCGCTAATTAACTCGGAAACGGCGCAACAAATGGAATTTTTTCTTAATAATTATTTCTCACCACAACCCACCCTGCAACACCCTTACTAGTTTTTCAGACTGTTTCTGGCCATCCTGTATAAGAACCTAATGAAATTTGTAGGCAGCAACACAATTAGACAGAAATACCAAAATTTTGGTTGGCTGTCAATCTGAAAAAGAAAAGAAACAGTTTTGACCTATCACCTAAAGTGAAATGTACCTGGGATGTCGCGGTTAACAGGAAAATAGGTGTCAACCCATGATTACACATTTATCGGATTTATCGACGTGTCCCATATGTAATTTAACAGATATTAAATAACACAGCTTTGTTTGCAAAAGTGTGGACGAAATAAGGCACTGTGCAAGGCCTGCATCAGTAGAACTTCCCCAAACGCTGTACAAACAGCTGTTTTCCTACATCCAGGCGAGTTACTTTACCGAACAGCCAGACAGAATTCAACTGGATTAAAGGACTCACGACTTACTTTAAAGGAGGGGATCGAAACGGAAGAAGAGTTCTGGATATACCACGCTACCAACGTCAAATGTTGTCTGAGACTAAAAAGCACAAAGAAAAGTACCCAGATTTCCTAAAAATAAGTCAGGTAAAATGTTCAACGCTCATATAGAACGTCATGTGAAGGAGTACATAACTATACTACGAGGACGTAGTCACTGCTTTACGGTTGATTTCTTTATTTGATTTTGTTTTAAAATCCGCCGGCCGGAGTGGCCGAGCGGTTCTAGACGCTTCAGTCTGGAATCGCACGACCGCTACGGCCGCAGGTTCGAATCCTGCCTCGGGCACAGATGTGTGTGATGTCCTTAGGTTAGTTAGGTTTAAGTAGTTCTAAGTTCTAGGGGACTGATGATCTTAGATGTTAAGTCCCAGAGTGCTCAGAGCCACTTTTAAAATCCACAAATTAATTAGACAGCGACAAAAGGGTATTCTTCTCATGATATTTCTTTTAAACTTTAACTGAAATAAATGAAGTCCCTGATCCTAATGGGATATAAGAATGTTTTAATTAGTTTTCTTGAAGAAACAACACTTTCATTTTTTATTGTAAAACTTACTCCATATAGGAGACACGTCTTAGTTTTAGTGAGAATGACTCATTGAAATAGTCTATTAAAATAAGTCTCAAAGAAAATGTAAGCTAAAAAAGGTGCTAAAATAATAGGCACTAAAGAAACTCAGAGAAAAAGAATGAGAGCGGATAAGCTCGCTGATGAAGCCATAATTGGAGATTGTAGAGATGGGTGGAAGGAATCATGAGGAGACGCGGAAAAAAAATTGTTTCAGCCATTTATTGCCATCAAGGGTGGTGTGAGTAACCAGTTCCAATCTCATTGTGGACCAGTGCATTGTAGGCTCTAATTTTCCGAAATAATGGTGCTGTAAATTTCTAGAAGAAATCCTTTAACAAAATCTGAAGAAAATCTTTAAACATTAAGTCTTGTCACATTTTTACTCAGGGGTTAATGGTCACAGACGTCTGATTTGCGAATACCAAGCTGAATCACTCTACACGAGTCACTGAAGATCTTCTGCTCGACTATCACCGATACGAATCTGAGTTTTGTTCATCACGTAGGACCAATATGTCAGTGGAATGGTTATGAAGTGAATATACACAAACGGAAAAAATCGCAAACACCAAGAAGGAGTTATGTAACATAAACGAAAGTTGATAGGCGTATTTTTACGTCTGAAAGATGGTTCAAATTTCGGGCCAGTCGCATAAGAGGGGCCCTAGTAGCCACTGTGAGAGTGCAAATTAGGTTTGCTTTAAATATATGATGTAATGATCATGAGCGTTAGTTACCTTTGAGATTGAATGTGGTGAGTTGATGTTAGTACTCAAGAATGCGTTTAAGGCAACAAACGCGCCATTATCAGTAACTCACTGAGCTTGAGCGAGGCCTTGTAATAAAGATACGAGAAACTGGATGTTCCTTCTGTGACACTTCAGAAGGCAGAAATGTAGCCACTGTACATGATTGCTGGCAGCGGTGGTCACCAGAATTTACGGTCACAAGATGACGGGCTCCGGATGGCCGCGTGGCATTGCCGGAAGGGAAGACCGTCGTGTTCGGTGTATGGCTCTGGCTCATTGTCCAGAATATGCAGCAGCAATTAGATCAGCAGTCTCAACTACTGCGACACAACAAACTGTTACGAATCAACACCACTGATGACAAGTTGGCCAGTTGAGGCCGTGCATCCGACCTGTCTTCGAGCTGGACACTCTGGACCTACATCTGGAGTTACGGTCTGGGGTGCGATTTGTTATAACAGCAGGACTCGTGGTTATCCCACGCACGCTTACCCATAATTGTACTTCAAACTGTGATTTGACCTGCTGTGCTGCCATTTGTGAACAGCAATTCATAGAGTGTTTTCCAACAGATAAGCCGCGCCCCCATACCGCTGTTGTAACCCAAGATGCTCTACAGAGTGTTGACATGTTGCTGTGGCCTCCTCGGTCCCCAGATCTGTCTCCAGTCGAGCACATATGGGACTTGATCGGACGGCAACTCCAGAGCCCACAGCTCGTGGTCGTGCGGTAGCGTTCTCGCTTCCCACGCCCGGGTTCCCGGGTTCGATTTCCGGCGGGGTCAGGGATTTTCTCTGCCTCGTGATGACTGGGTGTTGTGTGATGTTCTTAGGTTAGTTAGGTTTAAGTAGTTCTAAGCTCTAGGGGGCTGATGGCCATGGATGTTAATTCCCATAGTGCTCAGAGCCATTTGAACCACAAACCTCATTAACCGGCCTTGTATTGAGCGACCTCGTGCAACAGGCATGGAACTACATCCCGCAAACTGACATCCGACACCTGTACAACACAATGCATGCGGTTTGCATGCTTACATTCAACATTCTAGTGGCTACACCAGTTGCTAATGTACCAGCACTTCACATTTGCAGCGGCTTATTTCGCGCTAACAATAACCTGTGATCTTGCAGTGTTAATTTCTTAAATATATTACCTAGAGAAATGTATTCCCGAAATTTCATTATTCGACGTTAATTATTTGTTGGTGTTATGATTTTTTTTCCGTCAGTGTAGTTGATCCCATACATTATTTGCAAGAAATAAAACAAGGACAGTAAAACACATTATACCACAGTCACTGTTGTGGCTTGACGAAACACATGAATTCTTGACCGGAAAATGGCATGAAGAATTGCTTCTAGAAGGAAAAGAAACGAGATATAAAGCATTACTAATAACCTTCAACAACGTAGTGGGGTAACTGAATCGAAGTATAAAATTAATTTGGATGGATATTAGTGTAACGCAATATTTCACATTAACATGGATCGTCCGCTCTGTTGCTATCGTGCGTAAAATGAAAACCGTGGACTCTTTGTGGAGCATCACTCAACAACATAAGGGGTCTCATACTATACGGAGACGGGCTTGGTTGCCGACACCTTCGACAAAGGGCGAGAGAGGGCAGCGCCGCCCCCGCAACTGCTACCGGCTGCCAGCAAATGGGTCTCAGAGAGTGCAGGCGCATACTGCGCTCAAAGGCAGGCCGCCTGCCGGGAAATATTTCGGCAAAATATTAGAAACGATACACATTTTAGCTATGCTACCAGTCCACTCAGGATCTGAGCATTCAGACGAAAGGCTCGATGCCTTTCGTCCGCCAGATGTTACATTCAGGCAACACTTGGTTACTGGTGGAATATGGTGTGAGCGTTTGGGCTCATAGGCTGCAGCCTGTGAAGTCATCTTCATTAGTCATAAGAGTTCAACAAGGAGAACTACTAAGATTAATCTGCAGCTATTGCACTACCTAAATGATACAACGGTAGTTATTCTAGGATTATGCCAACTGCACTTGAAAATCAGGAAAGGGGGAGTCCTTAATTTGTTAGAGAGGGGCAATGAAATAGAAGTACGAAGGCTACATGGAACTGAAGCCATTACGAAAAATTTAATACAAGATCGCATATTACTGCTGTGGCAAAATGAATAGGACACTTCAGCCACAGGCAATAGAACATACGAATTTCTCCCTAGCACTAAAAACAGACTAAAACTGATACTTCTTACGCCACCTAGTGGACTGATACATTACCTAATCGGCCTTAGCCCTCACACCACTTATCTGCACAAAATCAAAAGACAGATGAACTATGGTTGCGCCAGTAGCAGTGTGGACACTGCAGAGGGACACACTGTGGGACCGTTTGCTCTATGAAGACGTAGGGAGTGACTACGTAAGACATTACGGATGTTGGATCCCAAAGCACCACTGAGGAATGAGACAACCAAGAGCATTTTGGACGATACTGCAATAGCAGTACCCACAAAGACCGAGGAACACTCCCCGAGTCATTGAACCACGCGTCAGCAAGCTGTCGTCCTGGCGAGACAACGTCCTCAACATTTGGAATGAAGACAGCTGGGTTCAGTGACAACTGAATGAATCAGTTTTTCAAAACTTTACGTTGCGTTGCTGTAAGTGATCAAGAATTTGTGGATTCTAAGTCGCTACACTGAATCGTGGAATCGCTTATTCCAGTGGAAATGAAGTGTTGATGTGCTGCGGTACACCCAAGGAATATGAGGGCCAATCCGGAAGGAGTAAAAAACAATCTACAATTTAGATGCACCCTGATAAGTGCACAAAAACTGAGTAGAATCAGCAGTATTGGAGGTAGTGTTAGTAGATGGGTCATTGGTGAAGTTTTTTTTTCGTTGTAGTTTTGTAATGGTAGAAAGAAATGGCAATTTTAGCTATTTTGTAGTACATATTAATATTTTTGACAAGTACCAGGAGTAAATAATTAATATACACATTCATTAGTATCCAAAAATGTTTTAGTTGTCTGGCCTGTGTCAGCTTCTCAGATAATAGGCACAGTAATTGTGAACAAACATAAAGATTGAATAATCTCTGTCTATAAAAAGCAATGTCCTGAATTCACTCCCTGACTTAGCATCGCCCCTATGGTGGAGAAGTAGTCGGTGAACGCTGTTTTAAATATAAATCGTTATGAAAGAACTACTAAAGTTTTCGATGGCCTTGAGTCACAGTCATGCAATACTTTTTAAAACTGTAAACTATCATTTGACTTGTATTATTATATTTGTCTTTTGTACTATCCGAAATCTGCGTAGTACAAAAGATAAATATAATATTACACAGTAAAATGGCGGTTTAATCTTTCTAAAGCTACCTAAACATTTTTCTAGGTACATCTATGAAAACTGGTATTTGACTTCTCGGTTACAAGTAAAAAATTACGTGTTTCACTGTTTTAAGGAATTCAGTCCCCAAGGGAGTGAAAAGAGGATAAAGTGTTTTATAAAAGCATTTCATTATGAAAGCATTTCCAAACCTAACTCTTAAGAAATTCTGTATTTGGCTTCTCTGTTAGAAATTAATAAACATATATGTTTCCCCTAAGGGAGTGAAATTGGGGATGCACATTTTTAAGAAAATATTCCGTTATATTAAAAATTTTAAGGCTATAAAAATTGGTATTTCACTTCCCAGTTAGATATAAAGGAATGTGAGTTAGGGATGAAAGTATCTATTGAAATATAACCCCAAGCACGCGAGAGGCGTGATTAACAAAAACCTTGGACACAGTCTACTAGAATCGCTTTTTGGTGGGAAGCACATTTGTAAACAACCATTCTCTGCAAACTTAATTAGCGTGAAAAGTTTAGAAGGTGTGAACAACGTAAAAATCCAACTAAAGAAATCCAAAACAAATATGTGCAGACTATGCAGTCTACGCGAGCGAAGCGACGGGCGCTAATTTAGCGAAAAATAATCCTAGCTGTGCTCATCGATAGCAAAAAGAATCTCATATTCTTATATAGCAGTCATTATACATAGTGCTAGTAGTAACCAGAAGTTGCATAACTTCCATACTTCCATACCTGTTACAGTTTCACACTTCCGCTACAAACTAAAAGTTGAAAGGTATTTTAGTCTCACGGTGTAGTAAATTGTATGAAGACACATGAGTAATGACAGTATCCTATAACCAATGATAACGGCTATGTACACCTAAATACATACTTCACAGGACACTGCACATCTCCCTTTGGAAGAGAATCTCATAGGTACAAAATAAAAACCATCTCTACCGTGAAAATTGAAATATAGCTTCTCAGTATTTTGATGCAAGATAATC
The DNA here is from genome assembly GCF_023897955.1 of Schistocerca gregaria. Classification (NCBI taxonomy): domain Eukaryota; kingdom Metazoa; phylum Arthropoda; class Insecta; order Orthoptera; family Acrididae; genus Schistocerca; species Schistocerca gregaria. The sequence goes on along the minus strand of NC_064926.1, from coordinate 210,073,709 downwards.
ATGGTTTTCGGTGGCTCGTTACAGAATAGTAATGTGATTACGATTTATATGATTTGTTGTCCCACGATCATTTATCTTTGTGAAAATACAGAGGGGTCCAAAAAAATGTATCCACTGTTTAAAAGTCCACAACTGGCAAACTAACTGACGGAGTTGTCTCATCTTCGGTAGTGTAACAGTTTGTAGTTCCGGCAATCGCCACACAAGCTTTGTAGTACGTTGTTCTGTATTGTCAGATGACAGTCGGCAGATAGTCAGTGTTTTGTTTTTAGTTGCACCTAGTTACTCGAGTAAACAGGTCTAGCGCAAGGCTTACATTGGATGAAAGGATGTCAGTTTTGAAGTGGTATTTTAAGTACGAAACCATTAATGAGGTTCAGCGGCAATGACGAAATGAGTATCAGAGTCACTGACACGTTTAACGATTCGTAGCATTCGAGACAAATTTGAAGCCGAAGGCTCAGTTAAAGATGTACACAAACAACGATCTAGACGACCTGTAACAGTAACAAGTCCAGCGAACTCTCGTCGTGTGTTACAACAATTCACTCGCTCACAGCAGAAGTCTGTGGGACAGTGTCCGTGAAACGGGAGTGAGTCGCTCAGGTGTTCGGCAAATTTTGAAGACAGCAGAGTGGAATTGCTACGTTCCACGATTGCTACACGCAATGAACGAGGACGACCCAGATCATAGGATGGAGTATTGCGAGTGGTTTACTAACATGGTGCGCAACGATGAAGAGTTTGCAGAGATAATTGTGTGGTCTGATGAGGCACAGTTCAAACTCAATGGTACAGTAAATCGCCACAATTGCATCTACTGGGCGGCTGAAAATCCTAACGTCTATTTAGACAAAGCCGTGAATTTGCTAGCAGTAAATGTGTGGTGTGGGTTCTCTTACCGGGGCTTTATTGGGCCATTCTTCTTTGACGGAAATCTACAACGAAGCTGTGAAGTGTCCACCACGTTTCCCAGACCTAACTCCTCTGGACTTTTACCTGTGGGGAACACTAAAGGACGTCGTTTATCGCCAAAAGCCACGCACATTGGATGAACTTCGAGAATCCATCGTACATTCATGTGCAAATATCCAACTGAATACGTTGCAGTCAGTAGTTCGTGCTGCAGTTCGGCGGCATCGTTTGTATTTGGATGTTAATGGTGAACATTTCGAACACCTACAGTGATGTTTTTAAGTTGGACTTTAAGCTACACTTTCACCAAAAATGAGACAACTCCTTCAATTAGTTTGCAAGTTTTTGACCCATCTGTATTTTCGCAATACTGAAAAAGGCTATAGTATGTAAGAGCACCGATTGCCATGCGAGTGCATGCTGTATGTATGTTGGCATGTTTGGCCGTTCGGGAAGTGAATGCATATTTCTAAGATTTCAGCTGTATAACTCCTTGAATTTAGACATTTGTAAAGCATATTATATCATTTTTGGGGCCTCATTACATGCACTGCAGTAACTGAGATGACTGCACCTCTTTTTATGCGAATATCTCCAAGAATGCAGTGCGTGAGTAATTTCACAGTGAGCTCAAGCTCCCTAGATCGGCTATGCAGATGTCGGTAGAAGTCAGTATACTTCGCGCAAATATATTTCAATATAAAGGGGTGCTATTTTTTTAAACAATACTTCCTCGTATATGACGAAGGTCTGGAAAGAAATAAAAAGATTTCATCCTAACCTAAAGAACATTTATTGTTTAGTCTATAAGTTACATCATTTAGCTGAAACATCGCGTATAAAATGTGCGTGGAGGCTTAATTAAATATAATGCAAATAATTTTTGGTTTTAGTCGCTGTCTGTCCGGTTACGCAGTCTCGTAACTGGTTGGCCTTGAATAATATTAGTACGTAATCTGACTGCACAGAATAACAACAAATAATGAAAGGAAATTTCCGTTAACACAATTAATTAATTAAGTTCCCAGCAACTATAAAAGCTACGAAACAACAAAGTACAAATGTAACTGTTCTGTGTGTCGAAGTGTGATTCGACGTACACATCTGGCACGGTTCTACCTCAATAAGACAATATATTTTAAACACGATTTACACTGAAGTACTTAAAAAATACTAGAAATACTATAATTGCATATAGAAACCAGAATTACCATCTAACACAAGAACACGAGCCAGATGCTTTGTTGACTGAACCTGTGACCAAGAGGCATAAGACATTTGAAATAAAAAATTTTCTTTACCTTCATATATATATTGACGAAGAATACACTCTGACTCTTACAACATCCCCAATCCAACAACATCTGGTGTCTTGCCCAACAGAACAACTGCACACGACGTGGTCACAATTAGTACTCTAACTACGGCTACCTCAGAACTACTACTGCCCTCAGCAACTTCTCAGCGGCAACTTCCAGTGGAGGCGGATGAATAATACGCTTTGGCGCAATCTCTGGCGCTGTGACTCAGTGTAGCCACCTTTCATATGCCCCTCCTCACGGGCTAGAATTTGATAGTATTTTTGCCAGCATTGTTGGTGAAAATACCACCAAATTCGTCCAAAAAAATACAGACAAAAATAAAAGATAATATTAAATAAGTAAATAAATAAATTTTGGCTTTGCACTGACCTTTCAGTCACCTAATATATAAAATACAGTAAGGAATACAAATGCTTGCATACATGTAATTTTACATAATAGTTTACACAAGTATCATGTGGTTAAACAATTCAATCAATAGCGTGAGCAATGACGAATAGGTACAGGTAAGAGTCTCATAACATTTCATAAACTGTAAACACACAGAAAATCAGTTTATACAAATATTCATATAAAATCCTTTCAATAGTTCAATAAAGAAGTAGCACTCCTCAGAGTAGTTGACAGTTCCAGCAGTAGCACCCAGCAATGGTTAACAGGTGCAAATAGCAGTCTCATAACATTTCATCACCAGTATTTAAACAGCTCCAACAGTGGCACCCAGAAATGGCGAGCAGGCACAGACAACATCAAGTGACATTATTTCAGTAACAGCAGTCCCATCAGTGGCACCCAGCAATGTTGAACAGGTGCAGTCACCAACGAGTGACATCATTTCAGTAGAAGCAGTCCCATCACTGGCACCCAGTAATGTTGAGCAGGTGCAGACAGCAACAGATTACATCATCTCAGTAGAAGCAGTTCCATCAGTGGCACCCAGTAATGTTGAGCAGGTGCAGACACCAACAAGTGACATCATTCCAGTAAAGCAGTCCATCAGTGGCACCCAGTAATGTTGAGCAGGTGCAGACACCAATAAGTAACATTATTTCAGTAGTAGCAGTTCCATCAGTCCATAATATTCACTATCACTAATCAGACAGTTCATCAGAGTTCATTAGGAGTAATTAAACATTTCCAAGTGGCACTCATCATGTTGAACATATGCAGGTAACAGTCCATAATATTCACTATCACTAATCAGACAGTTCATCAGAGTTTATCAGCAGAAATTAAACATTTCCAGGTGGCACCCACCAATGTTAATACGAGTAAGCACGAACAACAGTTTGAATGCACACACAATTGCTTTTACAAAATCATTATCAATGCTCTTATACTAAACATACAAATTATAGCAAACACACAAATGATATCAGATAATTGTCATATTAACTATTACAAATACTCAAATATCAGTAAACCTATAATTTCATGGGTGTCAGTGCAAGCCACAACAAACAAGTAAAATAATATTTAGGAGGTAGGTCATTACCAATTATTTGGGATTAGGAAAGGAAAACACACAAAACACAGTCACTCATCTTTCATCCACATTTAAGTACTACTGTGTAATTGGATGGTGTTAACTGTGTAAATGCAATTCTGTCAAAATTTGATAATCAATATGTGTATCACGCAGTAGTGGTACAGTGTATAACAGTCAATAATAGTTAGTCAACGTCAAGTCATCATGTCAAGACCAATGTTTGCCAAGCCAAATCAAAATGTACGGTTGCTGAACAACTGTCAGTGTGCCAAGATATGCAATTACTTCTTCTCTCCAAAAAAGAGTATATACTGCTTACTGATTTAACAAAGTGTATGTGTAGACAATCTTCCTTCCACTTCAGTGTTCTAGTCTGCCATCTTCCTCCTTCCTTCCATATAAACCAACAAAAAAAAAATGCTCCTCACTTATTTTACCTCTTATCCACCAAAACTCCAATAATCATCAGCATCACATAATCTTAATATCTCAATAGTACCTCTTCAATACGTCGATACATATAAACCTCATCACAAACATAATTTCGCTTCCATAACAGCTCTTTCCTCTAGTCAGCCTCCTCGAACAAGTACAGATAAAATCCTAGTGCAAACTTCAATTCATCATCCCATACAATCCGAAGACACAATGTCCACACACAACTTCTGTGTAATCCATCTGACCCAAACCTTCTACTCATTATGAATTATAAAATACATTTTGGTTACCTTGTCCATCATTAAGTAAAAGAAATGCATACATGACCTCCAACAGCCTTTAGTTTGAATAACTTTCAGTAAGTACGAGTACAGAGTGTGAATGATTGTAATAATTCACAGTGTGTACACCACTTCAAGAATCATGGCAAAACAGAAGCAAACATGTGGAGTATTTCTTGTGTCAAGTGTCATTTGCTATTTCAATTGCTCACGAAGAATGCAGTGTAATAACTGTCAATGGTCTAAACCCAGTGTTGGTATGTCATATCGTTAGCTTCCTTCCTATTAGCATAAATTTATACAGCTTCCATAAAACCTCCAGCTCATGTGACTTCAATGAAGTTTCTTGTACCAATGTCGTTCGCAGGGTTATAGCAGTTCATTTTCTTATCTTAAAATATAAAGCACTGAGCGTAAGCAAAACATGCAATAGCGATTAAATATACCAGTAGAGAACAGAATGTTAACAAGTGGATGTAGCACAATCCCCATAACGAGGCTCTGCCGAGCAAACAATCTATAATTAATACCTTAGTGTGGCCTAAACTCCATGTTAGTACACCGTACATCAGCATTTCTATATACCAAATTAAAGAATAGTTATGACAACAAAGCAGAAATGTGTAAATATGCAATCCATACGCAATGCAGCAAATATATATCTCACATAATAAATAGGTCATTAGCATCAAGTGAGCATAAGCAAATAAATGGTCATATGTAATCTTAATAAGTAAACATGAAAGCACAAGCATTTTCTGGGACCAAAGTGTGCATAACTGAAATATGTATACCAAATCAATTTATTAACCCATTTATCAGGAATGCAAACTAACCAAACAGAGTCGTCGACCGATATTCGATTAAAGAAAAAAATCATTGCGAACTAAATAATACTGTCTAATCGCTACACTTCCCTTTCTCCTCCACTTCTCCTTAATGACCTTCCAGATTGGATCATTATTTTGCTCCTTAGCGATGTCCTGGAGTGAAGACGAAATAAAATTTTCAAACGCAACGCCTTGAATATACATCAGACAGTAATTGTTTTCTTTGCAGTCCTCCTCAGCACTTTGTTTCAAACCCACAGGTGCACGTGATAAAGCATCAGCAATAATATTTGAAGAACCCTGTATGTAAACAATACTAAAATCAAATTCCTGTAGATACAGCGCCCATCGTGGCAATTTTCCATGTGTTAATTTTGCTGACATAAGAAATTCCAGAGCTCGATGATAGGTGTAAACCTCAGTATGTCTGCCATACAAAAAGATACGAAATTTTGTGAAAGCCGAAACAACAGCCAAAACTTCAAGTTCCGTAATCGAATAATTCTTTTCTGATTTAGAGAGAACACGACTTCCAAATGCAATAGTTTTCTGTACTACAACGCCGTTTTCTTCTATCTCTTGAAATAAGTGTGCACCTAGGCCTTTGTATGATGAGTCCGTCGCCAAACAAAAGTCTTTAAATAAATCCGGTTGTGAAGGAAGAGGAGCAGCAACTAAAGCATCACGAAGTTGTTCAAATTCTGATTGAGCTTCCTCGTCCCAACACCAATTAGTATTCTTTCCAGATGGTTCACATAAATGAGGTGTGGCCAAATCGTCCAATCTAACAAAGCGTCTAAGAAAACTACGAACATCACGTTTTGTAGTAGGAACAGCATAATTACGAATAGCGTCTAGTTTCTCTGGATCAGGAAGAATACCTTCTGTAGAAATAATATGACCAAGAAATTTCACCTGAGAACGACCAAATTCAGATTTTTCCAAGTTCACTGTAATGCCAACTCTTGCAAAAATACGTAATAATGAATCCAAAATTTTGTGGTGCTCACTTCAAGAACGTTTAGCAATAAGAATATCGCAACATATGAAGTAATATTATCACGAAGATAAACAGGTAAAATTTCGTTTAAACTACGAATGAATGCTGCTGAAGATACAGTAAGTCCAAACGGTAATTTCCGAAATTGGTAACAGTCACCAAAGGCTAAAAAGGCAGTGTATTTTCTACAATCAGGGTGGAGTTCTATTTGCCAAAAACTTGCACGCATATCAATCGTGGATAAAATTTTAATATCACGGATATGTTGAAGAAGTTCGTCTAGATTTTGTGGACGGTCATTTTAAGGAATGATGATATTATTTATCTGTCTGGAATCCAGAACCAAACGAACTGACCCATCCTTTTTAAGAACGACGTGTAATGGGCTGGTGTAAGGACTGACTGCAGGCTCAATAATGCCTTGATCTATCATGCATTGAAGTTCACTCTTAACCTTGTCTCTATAAGCAAAAGGAATATCGTACATTTTTCCTCAAAATGGTGTGTGTTATTTTACTTTAAATAAATATTGAAAGCCTTGTATAGTTCCTGTGTGATGACTAAATGCTGTAGCATGTGAAGTCAAAATTTGGTGCAGTTCTTCTCTTGCAACGTCATCTGGCACTTCAGCTTTCTTAACCTTTTCATTAATTAATTCTTCACTATTAATTATATCATCCATCGCGTCTCTGTATCTATTGTCGTTGTCATGAATGAACACATTGTCGTCATAATGCTCAGCGAAAACATCAGAAGTAAGAAACCTTAAACATTTTGCGTCTGATTCATGTTTCGTTTAACACTCGAAAAATTTCAAACATCTCGGCATTCCGGCGACAGTCAAGTTCACACTTCCTTCCGTAAAGTTTAAAATTGTCTTATGTGTGTTAAGAAATTCCATACCTAATCTAATTTGTGTATTGAGTAATGGAACAATAATAAAATTAGCAGAAAATTCATATCCTTGAGAAATGAAATTTAAGTTTGTCTGTTGTTTTACTTCCACACTTTTTCCCGAAACAGCTTCTCGAATTGTATTTTTAGAAACATGTAACACAGAACAAGCAATAGTTCTTACACATATACGAAAAACTGATTCACTAATAACATTCAATGGACTCCCAGAATCTAAAACTGCAGTGAACTTATTCTTACCCAAACATACTTCAATAACAGGTTGTAAAAATGCGTCTACATTATCTTCCAAAATGTCTCTCATGTCTTCCAGGCGTACGTAGTGAAAAGTCGTAGTGTCATTACTTTCTGAACCGTCTATATTGCTGCCAGAAGCCGAAGCTACAAGTCATTGTCGATTGCTCGCGTCACGTCTTTGATTATTCCTGTCATTTCGCGGACCAATTTCTACCATTTGCACTTGTCTCTCTGAATTTCTGTCACGCAGAGGATGCCAATTAGGTCCCACCTGTCTGTTACATGTGAATTCTTGGTTGTGTCTGTTACTAAAATTTCTATTTTCCTGTCTCTCTGCATGACTGCTTCTTGTGTAATTTCGACTGTCACTTCTGAAATTATTGTTATATCTACTACCCTGGTTATTTCTGTAGTAAGAATTTCTATTATAGTATGAATAATTTCTGTTTTGATGATACCGATTACTGTTTCCGTATTATTGATCATTCCGGTAGGAATTTCCGTTATTATAATTGTCTGTGTAATTTATGTTAGACCGTCTGTTATTGTCATAAGGCTGGTATCTATTGTTTTGTCTGTTTCGTCTGTCATTTTCAAAATTACCGCTATAACGTCCGTTCCGATCACTATCCCTTTTCTCTGAAAATCTATTGTAATTACTGTTACTGAAAAAATTACAAGAAGTCCCGTCGTCGTTGTCATACTCAAGTTCTTGTAGCAAAGTCTTGAAAGTCTCAATGTCGTCTTTACATCTTCCGGCTAAAGCAATTTGTCTTATCGATTGTGGCAGCTTAGTTAAGCAAATGCGAATTAATTCAGTCGGGCTATAAGGGTTGGAAAGGAACTGATTCTTTCGAATCATATCTTCAAAGTATTCTGCCGGCGTGCGGATCTCCGACTGTTTAAAATTACGCTGCATAATAAGACTAGGTTCGACTCTGTCTTGCGTGTTTTCGGACCAATATGCCGATAGAAATGCATGATAAAAATCATTTAAATTATTACAATCTCTAATAAGTGCACGCATGCGCGTCGACGGTTCGTTTTCTAAATATCCACACATAAATTCCAGTTTGTGACTTAGTGGCCAATTTGGTGGAAGTGCGTACATAAATTGGACTAAAGATTAACATGGATGTATGTCATTCTTAGAATTGCGAAAGATCCTAATTTCCGAACAGTTAAGAAGTGTTTATAGTCAAAGTTTTCGCCTCATGGCGACAAAGACCTACCGCGTCTGTAACAGTCCCAACGTCGATTATTGTCAACTTCGCGCGCCTGGCGCTCTCTTGTTGCTTCTCGTAAATGAAATAAATTATTTTCTTCAAATCCCTCTGCTATCTGTGATTCTAAATTTCTTCTGCTGTCTTTCCCCACGATTTCGCTTTCAATTTGTTTGACTTGCTCTCGTAAAAATTCAAATTCCCTTTTAACGCGTTCGTTAAATTTTCCCTGATTTTCAACATGTTTATTTATGTTCTGGTACTCTTCGGTTTCTACAAATGGCAATGGAGCTGTATCATCTGAATCTCTGTCCCCATTTAAACTAAGATTTGTCAGTTTATCTGAAATCTCCTCAACTCATTCCGATAAGTCACCTATTTGTTCTTTCTGTTTATTTACGTCTTCCGTAAGTGTCGCGACTCGGGTTTCAGTATTGACACATTTAGTAGTTAACTGTTCATACTGTTGTGTTAGGCTATTTATTCTGTCATTTGGTACAGATTCCTCGATTCTTTCAAATATTTCTTCCTTATCGAGTGCGCTTTGTAAATTTAACGCTGAAAATTTTTGTACTATCACGCGATCTCTTTCTTCCTGTTCTCTATACTGTTCCTTTTGTCTGATTTCTATAGAAATTAATCTATTATTGTGAGCACTCAAAATCGGTTGTACTTCCCATATCAGTTTTAATTGTTCCTATTTGTGATCCCACTGTTTTTAATTCAGATCTTAACTGTGTTTCCATTGTTCCCATACCAGTTTTAATTGTTCCTATTTGTGATCCCAAATTTAATATTGCACTCATCAACTGCTCCATTTTAACTGGTTCGAAATTCCTTTCGCCCCTAACATTTCCCGTAAAACTAACTTCCTTCGGCATAGCCGTAAAGCTATCTGTGTTCGATACTATTTCAGAATCTTCTAATGTTAATCTCATATTCTGAAAATTTCTTGATTGTGAAAAATTTTGAACTGGTTCCGGACTATTTTCCCTACTTATTAAATTGTTTTCTGCTACATTATTCATCATACTGTTCTCCTGTGTTGGCGAGTTCACCATATTAACATTTTCTTCATTCTCACTACCGATCATTTTTGCCTTTTTCATCGATCGCGTAATCATTTACAAAACATACATAACTCGTCACTAAACGAAAATTACAAACAATATGACACGTTATCACCAACAATAGCATTCACACGAAATGCTTCCCGACAAACACGATTAACGAACAATTGAAATGTTCGTAATTGCACAAAATTGTCAAACACGCATATAAGTCATCAAAAATTAAATTCTGCAAAGATGCCATTAGAAGAAAGGCAAGACAACTACAATAATCATTACCAAATCTACACATGCATTATAGACTATAGTTACTAAACTACAAAGTACCACAACAATACTACTGTTTGCTATTTTTACCATCAAAAGGATTCCAAGGGACGATCCGAAGCAGCGGTCGCCACGTGCATGGGGGCATAATTAAATAGAATGCAAATAATTGTAATTTTTGTAGTTGTTTGTGCGGTTAGGCAGTCTCGTAACCGGTTGGCCCTGAATAATATTAGTACGCAATCTGACTGCACAAAATAACAATAAATAATGAAAGGAAATTTCCGTTAACACAATTAATTAAGTCCCCAGCAACTATAAAAGCTATGAAACAACAAAGTACAAATGTAACTGTTCTGTGTGTGGAAGTGTGATTCAACGTACACATCTGGCACGGTTCTACCTCAACAAGACAAGATGTTTTAAATACGATTTACACTGAAGTAATTAAAAAAACTAGAAATACTATAATTGCATATAGAAACCAGAATTACCGTCTAACACATGAACAGGAGCCAGATGCGTTGTTGACTGAACCTGTGACCAAGAGGCATAAGACATTTGATATAAAAAATTTGCTTTACCCTTCTCTGCCATGAGCTTCGGTATACCCAAGGACCATGCCGGTGTATTGACGAAAAATACACTCTGATCATTACAACATTCCCAATCCAACAACATCTGGTGTCTTGCCCAACAGAACAACTGCACGCGGCATGGTCACAATTAGTACTCTAACTACGGTTACCTCAGAACTACTACTGCCCTCAGCAACTTCTCAGAGGCAACTGCCAGTGCAGGCGGCTGAATAATACTCTTTGGCGCAATCTCTGGCGCTGTGACTCAGTGTAGCCACCTTTCAAATGTTAAAATGTGATTAATCCGATGTCCTCCATTAACAGAGCCAAACAGACGCACAAAATACAAAAGTTTGATCATTCTGACAGCATTAAGTCACATGCTCACTGGTTCCCTACTGCAGGTATTTTTGAAACTACCTGTTCGTGTTGACGCGTTTAGAGATATACTGCCATATTTAGCTTTGCTACAACAACCTATTTAAGCAGTTGGAGTGTACTCTTTTAGAATAAAATGGAAATAAATACAGAACTGAATTATTGTGACATATATGTATATTATTTTGCTGACTCATTCGACATCTTTAACTTTATGGTACTGCGTGAATGCGTGCAAGTTTTACGATTTGATAATGTATGAACCTCCGGGCCACAGAAATCACGCTGAAAGGCACCACGCCCTTCCATACAGATTATTCGAAAATTATCGTTGCAAACTTCTAGGACTTGTAGTGGAAAGTGAGTACATAATATTTTGAACCGGAATTCAAGTCCTTAGGTTAGTTAGGTTTAAGTAGTTCTAAGTTCTAGGGGACTGATGACCATAGATGTCAAGTCCCATAGTGCTCAGAGCCATTTGAACCATTTTTTTGAATTCAAGTCACAGCTGTTTGAAAACATGTTGGTAATGCGACTATTTTTACAACTATTAGGCGCTTCACAGTACATCACTGGTTTTATAGTTCCACTTATTAGTAACCAAAGATACAAGCGATATTGCTCATGTACTCGTTGACGGGTTCTCTTCAACGTGATGCAGTACGGCCTCTTCCAATTCGGGTGTGCGGCGTCTCCTATCAGTTCCACAGTCACGTCTGCTGACTGTGGAACTACCCATATTTCGGAGCTATTGCGTAATTTTGACTAAGAGGTTACGCTGTGGAGTCGGATGTTGTGGATAACGATCCTGACGAAGCCGAAGAGCAGCCCTTCTCTGCCATGAGCTTCGGTATACCCAGGACCAAGCCGGTGTATTGTGCAAATTTGTACTCAATCACGGTTCAAATGGCTCTCGGCACTATGGGACTTAACATCTGAGGTCATCAGTACCCTAGACTTAGAACTACACTCCTGGAAATTGAAATAAGAACACCGTGAATTCATTGTCCCAGGAAGGGGAAACTTTATTGACACATTCCTGGGGTCAGATACACCACATGATCACACGGACAGAACCATAGGCACATAGACACAGGCAACAGAGCATACACAATGTCGGCACTAGTACAGTGTATATCCACCTTTCGCAGCAATGCAGGCTGCTATTCTCCCATGGAGACGATCGTAGAGATGCTGGATGTAGTCCTGTGGAACGGCTTGCCATGCCATTTCCACCTGGCGCCTCAGTTGGACCAGCGTTCGTGTTGGACGTGCAGACCACCTGAGACGACGCTTCATCCAGTCCCAAACATGCTCAATGGGGGACAGATCCGGAGGTCTTGCTGGCCAGGGTAGTTGACTTACACCTTCTAGAGCACGTTGGGTGGCACGGGATACATGCGGACATGCATTGTCGTGTTGGAAAAGCAAGTTCCCTTGCCGGTCTAGGAATGGTAGAACGATGGGTTCGATGACGGTTTGGATGTACCGTGCACTATTCAGTGTCCCCTCGACGATCACCAGAGGTGTACGGCCAGTGTAGGAGATCGCTCCCCACACCATGATGCCGGGTGTTGTCCTTGTGTGCCTCGGTCGTATGCAGTCCTGATTGTGGCGCTCACCTGCACGGCGCCAAACACGCATACGACCATCATTGGCACCAAGGCAGAAGCGACTCTCATCGCTGAAGACGACACGTCTCCATTCGTCCCTCCATTCACGCCTGTCGCGACACCACTGGAGGCGGGCTGCACGATGTTGGGGCGTGAGTGGAAGACGGCCTAACGGTGTGCGGGACCGTAGCCCAGCTTCATGGAGACGGCTGCGAATGGTCCTCGCCGATACCCCAGGAGCAACAGTGTCCCTAATTTGCTGGGAAGTGGCGGTGCGGTCCCCTACGGCACTGCGTAGGATCCTACGGTCTTGGCGTGCATCCGTGCGTCGCTGCGGTCCGGTCCCAGGTCGACGGGCACGTGCACCTTCCGCCGACCACTGGCGACAACATCGATGTACTGTGGAGACCTCACGCCCCACGTGTTGAGCAATTCGGCGGTACGTCCACCCGGCCTCCCGCATGCCCACTATACGCCCTCGCTCAAAGTCCGTCAACTGTACATACGGTTCACGTCCACGCTGTCGCGGCATGCTACCAGTGTTAAAGACTGCGATGGAGCTCCGTATGCCACGACAAAGTGGCTGACACTGACGGCGGCGGTGCACAAATGCTGCGCAGCTAGCGCCATTCGACGGCCAACACCGCGGTTCCTGGTGTGTCCGCTGTGCCGTGCGTGTGATCATTGCTTGTACAGCCCTCTCGCAGTGTCCGGAGCAAGTATGGTGGGTCTGACACACCGGTGTCAATGTGTTCTTTTTTCCATTTCCAGGAGTGTATTTAAACCTAAATAATCTAAGGACATCACACACATCCATGCCAGAGGCAGGATTCGAACCTGCGACAGTATCGTTCGCGCGGTTCCAGACTGTAGCGCCTAGAACCGCTCGGCCACGCCGGCCGTCCACTCAACCATGCTGCTCTAACAATCACAAACAAATGAATGAGGTTCGAACCAGGTCAGAGAGGTAGGGAAGACGTCAAATGACATCAGCCGATCCGACGTGAGCACATGTCCACCGCCACTCCCCCCCCCCCCCTTACCCACCATGACTGCCATGTTGCATGCCTACCTACCAAACACGTTTTCAAACTGCTGTACCACGGAAACTATTCGTTTCCGGACATGGGTTCCAATTCTTAATATTATGTACTCACTCATCTCTACAAGTCCAAAAGTTAGTAACGCCAGTTTCCGAAAACCCTGTGTTGTGCATTAGCCTTCCTGCGCGAGTCGTTTGCTTTTCAAAGCATCGCGTAGCTGTCGCGTTCGACTGTCCTGCACGTTGCTCCAGCGCGCCTTACCTTTGTGCCGCCTTGAGTCTCGATTGCTACACGTACTTTGATGTGCGGGAGCCAATTATAGAGCTGACCTCCAAAATCCTGTTCAGAACCGCATGTTTGGAGGAGAGAGGAGAACTCTGGCGCTGTTTCTCTATATTGTGTAGACGTAGGCGGCTTTCCGTGATTTTGACATAGTGCGTGACATTGAAAGATCTCTATGTAACCCATTTCATGAGGTTTTTACCAAGTTTATTCAGTTCTCGTGCATTTTCGGTGCATTTAGTAAACCTTGTAGAGAGAAAGAGTGAGGGACTAGGTGTGCCGTTATGAACGACAATTCATTCATTCTCGCACTTCACCTGTTGTGGTAATCTATCCGTATTCATGAACGGTAACGATGACACGATGTCACGTGAAGCCCTCTGTTTCCATTTGCCTTGTTTTCAAGCTTCCTTCTGATGCGTCTGTTGAAGTTACAGTGACTAGTACTGCAGTAATAGGGTGTCTGAGTCCACCTCCGCAGGGTACACCGAAAAGTTATTATTTTACTGTGGAGCTCGCTGCAAAGGAAGAGAAGCTCCAACGTCCGTACCACGAGTACTTCCCAAACCTTGCGACTCCACCTCATGCCATATTTGCCAAAGTAGAATAACGGGTGCGCAAAGTGGGAAATTCACAAATTATAGACCGAACTGTGATGCCCCATGAAGGTAACGCATTGTTTATATAAGAATATACAGCTTTATCGTGGGCGGAGTTGCAGATCATGCAGAACACGCCAGACATATGAATGAGACACGTGCAGGTCACATGCAATGGCTCGAGTACTCGTAGATGGATTCTCTCGAAATATCAGTTGCTGTCGCTGCATAAAAATATTAAAAATCATGCAACGCACTGTAATACTGGAAGAGAAAGGGCTTCAAGTTCGAGAGAATCCATCTACGAGTACACGAGCTATTGCATGTGACCTGCACGTGTCTCATTCATATGTCTGGCGTGTTCTGCATGAACTGCAACTGCGCCCAATTACCATCAGAAGGTACACGCCACGGTCCGGGCGGATTTTGCGCCGCATGTCAATTTCTGTACTTCACTTTTACACCATTTTTGTTGATTTACCTCAGTTGCCAAGGCGAACGTTTTGACCGAAGAAGAGCATTTGAACCTGGAATGTGTTTTGGATCTTAGAAATTGCTACTTTTGGGATCAAGAAAACTCCAAAGCTACTTGTACACGAAGATTCTAGCACACTTGCGGTATCAATGTCTGGACAGGTATCTGCGATGGTAGTGTCATTGGTCCGCACATCCTTCCTCTCCATCTAAAGGGTGCCAGGGACTTGATATTACTGCAACAAGTCCTGACAGAGTTTTTGGAAAAAGCACCATCGGACATTCGGCACGAACTGTGGTTCCAGCCTGATGGTGCGGCAGTACATTTTGCAGTTCGCATCCGAAACCACCTGAACGTAGGTACGGATATAGGTTGATCGCTTGAGGAGGACCACACGCTTGGCCACTAGTATACGCAGTTTTAACCCCCTTCGACTTTTTCTTGTGGGAATACATGAAGAGCCTTGTTCACGACATCCCTGTCCAGTTGGAGGAAGATATGGTTGCACGGTGCATGACTACGGCAGAAGTGATTAACTATACACTAATGATGGGCAGAGTTCATGCGGACTTACTGTTTAGATGTACTGTGCGCACCGAACGTGGTGGTCATCATATCGAAGAGCTGTTGTAATATCACGCTACATAAGAGTGTAACATGGAAACAAATCGTTTCTCGACAAGGTTTCCTATGTAAAACTTCATCTCGCAAGTCCCCTCTACAACTACTACAATTGTGTAACGTGAATTGTGAATATTATTAGGAATCTATGTTACTCTTACCTGCCACAATTTTATTTATAATGTGTTGATGTTGCACTACGATGATACTTTCCCATTCCTTCCCTCTTTGAGTGACATAGTGTGTGAATGTGCCTGTGTTTTATGCTTCTATAGTGTTGGCTTTGGTCTCATATCGGTCTTCTGGTAGGGCAGTCTAGCCAACTTTGGGTCGTCCTCAAGGTCAGGCAAAGAGATTTGCGTTCCTTTGCTCATGAAATTATTGTGGTAGGTTGCTAATGTACAGGAAGCTGTCTCTCTGTTTCTTCTAAGTGGGTGGACCCCGATTGAAATGGTAGCTGAAAGGGATACTGTTCGGATGGGGCTTGGATGAAGGTGGTAAGAACACGTCTCTAGCAGCTTTAGTGTGCTGTTGAGATTGTGCAACTTTCAGCCTAACTGAAGTTATAATCTGTTTCTGGCGGAGCTTCATGCTTTTATGTAGTGGTGTGTAATTCATTTAGTATAGGGAGTATTAGGATTCTTATTACTATTAGCTTTTTGTACGGAGTTTGCTTTGTTGAGCCGCATCTTAGAATGTGGGTAGGTGGTGGACAATCTATGCTAGATCTCGTCTAGTACTAGTAGTGCGAATGAGCATGTGTGTGTGTGTGTGTGTGTGTGTGTGTGTGTGTGTGTGTGTGTGTGTTACTTATGTTACAATTTCTTCGTTTTCGTCACTTTCATGTTTATTCCATAATTTTCTGTTTATTATATGTGGGCATCTTTGTGAGTTTCACGTGTTCGCTTATGAAGTGTGTAGCCTTCTGATTTCATTCTCTTCTACTTAACTTCAGCTATTACCCTTTGTGTGTAAGAATCTTGAGACGGCTATATAACTTTAATGATGTTCCACGGAGTTCCTTAGTGTAACGCGAACCACGTGCTTGGTAAACGGATGAGCTTTCTGGCGTCTCAT
The DNA here is from genome assembly GCF_023897955.1 of Schistocerca gregaria. Taxonomy (NCBI): domain Eukaryota; kingdom Metazoa; phylum Arthropoda; class Insecta; order Orthoptera; family Acrididae; genus Schistocerca; species Schistocerca gregaria. Next base: position 210,057,056 of record NC_064926.1, on the reverse strand, counting down.
TTCTCAGTCTCTTTATCTGCCGTAAGGATTTCCGTTAATTGCATTTGGGAGTATAATTAATTTTGACTTGCATCCTTTTTAATCAGTTGTAATTTCCGTGTTCTTTCGTTATGTAAATGACTTCTGTAGCTCTGCAACCGATGTGGCTAATGCACGCTTTAGCCCTTGATATGTTTCTATATCCCATGTTTCCTTACGGTTTTGATTTGCTGTCGGTAATGCTAACGTTTTCTAACTGCGGAATTTTCGCGACTTTTTATATGTCAATCTGGTCAGCCACGTGATTCCTTTATGATCCGTTCGTTTGAAACCTGCACAGCGGTCCGTTTGAATCACTATTCTAATCGAAATTCTAGCTGACGCTGTGCCTTGTTATTCAGTTGTAATCTGTAAATTTTATATGTTCCCCTTTTGATGCGTTTGGTTGTGGAAGTGTGTCCTCCTTGCCTATTGTCTTCTTATTCTGTAGATGTCCTTCTCGATCTTTTCCGCTACCTATATTGTCCTAGTTTTAATGGCGAAGTGCGTGTGTAATCTTATTCATTCCGCCATTCTTAGTTTGCTAACTGTCTACTGTCAACTAGCTATATGGTCAGATATTTCGTATTAATTGTGTTACTCATGTATAACGAAGCACGCACCAACAGCTGAGTCTGATTGTTAATGTTCTTGCGTCTCGTTCATTTACGTCAGAAATAAAGTGTTCAGTCTATATTGAGTTGAATTTCAGTTCTAGTATTAGAAACAGCCCCATATTTCCTGAATTACGTGTGTACATCTTAAGGCTGTTTCCATGTGCAGGTTAAATCAGGCCTTTCATTCTTTTTGTTAAGCTAGACACATGCTGATTAATATGCATGCTGTTTAACTATGCATTGCACTCTCATACAGCTTCACTTGCGCACTATATTGTATTACCGTCTGGCCACTTTACATAACTTAAGTAACTTAATATAGCCACATTTTGTATGCAATAACTCTTCCGAAATGCAGCAACCTTTAACCTGCCTTCTGCGGTCGTGTACGTGTAAATACCCTTCAGTTTTACACTCGAAACCCTGTCATATTTCATTGATACCCTTCAATATAACTGAATGAAAACACTGCCTGCTGTAGGCTATATCCAGGAATTTCATTTGCGTTCCAGTTATGTATCTCGCATTTCACTTATATTTTCGCTTCATAAAAATTCGGAATAGCTTCTCGTGTGGCAAGTTGTTAGCTACGTAGTGGAAATTCAATTTACTTTTGTGATCCTTTCGAATCCACGTGTACATCTGGGTGATAGTATCCATTTACAATTAATCCAACTGTGTACATCAGTGGCTTGCAGAGAATCTGGTTACTATCTAAATTAAATTCTCCTCCTCGTCCTCCACACTACTCACTATAGTTGCCATTCCATAACTCTCTTCGACCACCCACGCACCTCCTCCTCTTTCTCTCTCCTCTCTCTCTCTCTCCTCTATCTCTCTCTCTCTTTCTCTCTTCCACACACACACACACACAAGCTAAACACCTCAAACGTAAATAAATATGAAACAAAGCAACTTAACATCACATAGCTACAACACCACGTGAAAAGCCGGCAGGAACCTTATGCTTTGCTGAAAAAGTAACACAAAATGTGCGCGTAATAGTAATGCATAGCATCATCAAAAGAAATAAGTGCCTTAAAGCGTCACAAACACGGGAAACAAGACTACAACATCAAAAAACCTAAGCAACAGGCTAAATAACGCGATATGTAGCGATTCTCAGTCGGAAGTGGACGGTAATAGAAAAACTAAACTTTTTCTTGTTTGCAGGCGACCAGCTGTATAAAATATGGCAGATATAAAGCTTACCACCATACACAACTAATATCATGATATGAGATAGGCAAACAAATATGTATCCGCAATATTATTAAATTTAATTAAAAATCATAATGTTTAAGCAAAGTATGCAAACAAATACATATGCGTATTATTATCAAAATTTAATATAAGATCAAATTCCTTAGCAAAGTGTGATCCCTCAACTCAGAGACATATACTTAAACCAATATAAAACTTTTGACATCTTTTGTAAATATAAAACAATGAACAGAACATCAGTATCTGAAACGTACGTAAGTACATCTCATCCACTTCCTGTGTCTTCATATAACGTATTAGAACATTTTAACATATGTAAGTGATAAACTGGTGCTAACTGCATAAACATTTGCATGCAGTCAGGAGCAGAAGTCATTTTCTCTGACACGGAAACGTCATCAACTTCTCCTGATATTTTAAGGAGATTAAGGAGATAAGATCACACTTGGAAGGTGTCGGCTCCTGCAATCGAACCCGCGCGAAAATTTGTGCATATTATGCAGTTATAACGTTCTAAGGGTACAATTTTTAAACTACGGACACATCGGTTGTTTGTTACTCGATCCGCACCACTGCAGCCAATTAATGCACAACCAAAGGGGTACCGTACCACCCGACCACAATATTGAACTTAACTTCCCATGATCGTTACCACAGACACGCGGTGTAACAATAAACAAGTGTAGTGGTGACTTAGGTTCAAATGGTTCAAATGGCTCTGAGCATTATGGGACTTAACATCTGTGGTCATCAGTCCCCTAGAACTTAGAACTACTTAAACCTAACTAACCTAAGGACATCACACACATCCATGCCAGAGGCAGGATTCGAACCTGCGACCGTAGCAGTCCCGCGGTTCCGGACTGCGCGCTCAGAACCACTAGTCTACCGCGGCCGGCGGTCACTTAGGAACATTGCACTACAAGTGATTTCAAGACTGTTGTGCGTATTTTAGTTGGAGGCACAGGTTCGAAGCGTTTTTGTTTTGCATGTTAGCACTTTGGTTGCTACAAGTTACGTATCGATTTTTTTTTTTTTTTAAATTTGTACTTCTACTGACGCTATTTGAGTTTATATATTATCTCTTGGCGTCATTCAATGGAGCCGTGGACGCTAGAAAATGGTGTGAAAATGAAGAAATCTGGAATATTTCTTCTGATTAATTTCAGTAGAGGGGAGACATCAGCAGAGGTTGGCAAAAATTTGCGCCATGTATGGGGATAATGGAAATGGACAGACCACGCCAAGAAAACAATTTTCTCGTCTTAAGGATAATCCTTTTGACGTTAGTGACTCTCCAGGTTTAAAAAGACCTTTGGGGACCCATGAAGATCGTTTAAACCCATTAATCCACAACGATGCACGTCAGTGCATTCGTGAACTGTCAAATGTGACGAACTGAGACCATTCCCATCGCGCGGCATTGTCATGCAATGGGGAAATTTCGAAAATCGGGTGTATGAGTACCGCATGCTATGAGCAAAATCACATAAATCAGTGGGTGACCGTATGTGCATCTCTGCTTGCTCGTAATAACTGGCTCGTGAACGTGAACAACACCGACAGTTCCTATCCTGATACGTTACTGGTTACGAGCAGTGGTGTCTTCACGCTGTTGTTGTTGTTGTGGTCTTCAGTCCTGAGACTGGTTTGATGCAGCTCTCCATGCTACTCTATCCTGTGCAAGCTTCTTCATCTCCCAGTAATTACTGCAGCCTACATCCTTCTGAATCTGCTTAATGTATTCATCTCTTGGTCTCCCTCTACGATTTTTACCCTCCACGCTGCCATCCAATGCTAAATTTGTGATCCCTTGATGCCTCAGAACATGTCCTACCAACCGATCCCTTCTTCTAGTCAAGTGGTGCCACAAACTTCTCTTCTCCCCAATCCGATTCAATACTTCCTCATTAGTTATGTGATCTACCCATCTAATCTTCAGCATTCTTCTGTAGCACCACATTTCGAAAGCTCCTATTCTCTTCTTGTGCAAACTATTTATCGTCCATGTTTCACTTCCATACATGGCTACACTCCATACAAATACTTTCAGAAACGACTTCCTGACACTTAAACCTATACTCGATGTTACCAAATTTCTCTTCTTCAGAAAGTTTTTCCATGCTATTGCCAGTCTACATTTTATATTCTCTCTACTTCGACCATCATCAGTTATTTTGCTCCCCAAATAGCAAAACTCCTTTACTACTTTAAGTGTCTCATTTCCTAATCTAAATCCCTCAGCATCACCCGACTTAATTTCAACTACATTCCATTATCCTGGTTTTGCTTTTGTTGATGTTCATCTTATATCCTCCTTTCAAGACACTGTCCATTCCATTCAACTGCTCTTCCAAATCCTTTGCTGTCTCTGACAGAATTCCAATGTCATCGGCGAGCCTCAAAGTTTTTATTTCTTCTCCATGGATTTTAATACCTACTCCGAATTTTTCTTTTGTTTCCTTTAGTGCTTGCTCAGTATACAGATTGAATAACATCGCGGAGAGGTTACAACCCTGTCTCACTCCCTTCCCAACCGTTGCTACCCTTTCATGTCCCTCGACTATTATAACTGACATCTGGTTTCTGTACAAATTGTAAATAACCTTTCGCTCCCTGTATTTTACCCCTGCCACCTTTAGAATTTGAAACAGAGTATTCCAGTCAACATTGTCGAAAGCTTTCTATATGTCTACAAATGCTAAAAACGTAGGTTTGCAGAAATGTTTCAGCCCAAACAAAGCAGCAATTCCTTGTATAAACACCTGCGCGCATTCCACAAAAGATGATGCTCTTCCAGGATGTCGACAGCCTGCTTTCTGCTAGACTGACTAAAAACACTATACAGGAACTGGGCTGGGAAGTCGTTCCGCACTCATGTTATTCACGTGATCTTGTGCACTTGGATTTTCCTCTTTTCCGTTCTCTACCGAACAACGTTCAAGGAACGCTCCTTCCGAATGAAAAGTACGCCCCGAAAGTGGCTCAAAGAGTTCTTCACCTCGAAACCGCGTGATTTCTACAGTCGATAATTCAAGAAGTTAACCCAGCGTTGGTAGACTGTTGTAAATAGGGAAAAATAATTTTTTATTGATGACTAAAGTTCCTGATATGTTTACCTCTTGTGTTTATTAAACATATGGAAAAACGCTATGAACTTCTGCACCAAGCTAATATTATCAAGTGATTCAGCGTGTCACGATAAAAACTCACGGTACACCGACCGAAGCGGTCTCACTCCCAGCTGTAATAATATTGTGATCGATTAATACAGTGGACTGAGTACGAGGGCCGGCCTAGCGGTTATAGGCGCTTCAGTCTGTAGCCGCGCGATTGCTACGGTCGCAGGTTCGAATCCTGCCTCGGGCATGGATGTGTGTGATGTCCTTAGGTTAGTTAGGTTTAAGTAGTTCTAAGATGTAGGGGACTGATAACCACACATGTTAAGTCTCATAGTGCTCAGAGCCTTTTAACCATTTTGAACTTGTAGGAGCACTAACGAACAGCGGTGCAAGGGGGCACGTAGGTAAAAACGAGGAACTAAGTTATGATGAAGCGTACTGTACAGACGTCAAATTGTTGGATAACTCTTGCCCCAACCGTAACAGAGGAGCATATGAAACGAATTGTCGCCTTTTGGAAAAGTGGAGAAAAGGGAAATCGGTTTTTCAGGGGCGTCAAGAGGAACTGCAAATTGTTAAAACTTCGAGGAGAAGACCCTGCAGCATATGTTTAGTCGATACCATCATTTGGGTCAAGACTGCGTCAACGGCTGGATGTATTAGGCTTCCAGTTCTTCAAGGGCTTTGTCCGCCGGATGAACAACTCGGCACAACCTATGGGCGTCGAAGTGAGTATCCAGTAAAATACTGTTTCGAAATCGGTAACGTGCTTTGTTCATTCTGTCGAAGTGCGATGTTTTTAGTCTGCAGTTAATGCCAGGGATCTCTTTGATTTGAAGGTTTTTATATAGCCACTCACATACTCAGTATTTTTCGTAAAGAAGTAGTGTGGCGCTGTTTAATTATTAACATATCTGCATTGCGTTATTTTCTTTGCAGTGGTAAAGCTGCCACTGTTTCTTAAAAGCGATTGGTATGATTAAAATGGACATCGAAAATCATTCATGTCTTTCCACAACAATTCTTAGTCGCTTGGGTTAATGGTGTAACGGTCGTGAGCCTTAGTGACCTTCGAAATTGGACGTCGTGAGTTGGTTTTAGCCAAGAATGCCTTTAAGGCCACAAAGAAGCCACTATCAACACCTTACTGAGATTCAACGAGGTCGAGTAATAGGCGTACAAGAAACTGGATTGCAGAAAGACGTGGCAAGAATGTAGCCACTGTACATGATTGTTGGCAGCAGTGGTCACGAGAATGTACGGTCGCAAAATTTTCGAGTGGCCACGTGGCACTCCTGAGAGGGAAGACCATCGTGTTCGGTGTCTGGCTCTGACACATCGTAGTGCATCCACAGAAGCAATTTTAGAAGCAGTTGGCGCCACAGTGGGACAACGAACCGTTCAAACCGGTTACTTCATGGACAGCTGCGAGACAGACGATCTGCAACGTATATTCCACTGAGCCCAAACCACCGCCATTTGCGAGATGAGTGGTGTCAAGCGAGTGCTGATTGAAGGGCAGGATGGTGGCCTGTTGTGTTTCCTGCTTTGGTGCCAGTGATGGCCGTGTGTTGGTTGGGAGACTACTTTAGCACCTGTGACAACCTGTCTGCATGCTAGACACACTGGACTTAGATCTGGAGTTATGGTTTGGGTAGCGATCTCGTATAACAGAGGGAACACTCTCGTGTGCATCCCACGCTCCCTGACTGCAAAACTGTACGTCATTGTGGTGATTCGACATTCCAGGGGCTTGCCTACATACCGGTGTTGTAACCCAATATGCTCTACAGAGTGTCGACATGTTGCCTTGTCCTGTTCGATCACCAGATCTGTCTCCACCCGACTGCATACGGCACATCATCGGATGACAGGTGAAGTGTCATTCACAAACAGCATTAACCGTCCCTGTATTAACCGAGCAAATGTAACGGGGATGGAACTCCGTGCCATAAACTGACATCCAGCATGCGCGTGAACGTTTGCATGCTTGCATTCAAGATTCTGGCGGTTACACTGGTTATTAACGTAACAGCATTCCACATTTGTAATGGCTATCTCGCGCTTGCATTAACATGAGATCTTGCAATGTTAATCACTTAAATATGTTACCTAGACAAATGTATTCACGAATTAGTGAAATTCTATTGCTCTACAGGTGTGTGTGTGTGTGTGTGTGTGTGTGTGTGTGTGTGAGTGTGTGTGTGTGTGTGTGTGTGTGTGTGTGTGTGTTTGAGAGAGAGGGAGAGAGAGAGAGAGAGAGAGAGAGAGAGAATGTTGAAGTAATACTGAATACTTATGTGCGTAAAGTTGGGATATGTACTCATATTAGTCTCCGCTTTTTCTCGAAGAAAAATGTTTCGCTCTATCTTCTACGAGGGACTTCTACAACCATAAGAAGGCATCTTGTATAATAACTGCTTCGCCTGCTCTTGTAAATAATTTATTTAACGACTGCTTTCGTGGCCTAGAAACCACATCGTCCGGTTACATATGATCTATAGCTGGGTACTTGCTCGGCTGCATGTCCATGCTCTGCGGTCTACCGTATTTATGGCACTCTGGATGGCTGGTTGCCCCTGCATTTAAAGGTTAGTCGATTATTTTCAGCTTGCTGTCGTCCATTCCGAATTGGTGCCACGCCTGAGGATCAGTGGACATACACCTTCCGCTTACTTGACGATAACCTAATTGCATTATTTATTCATAAAAAAGGAATGTTCCGACCTTTCCATGTTTCAAACTTAATGTCGTGATTCACCAAATAGATGATATGGCTTCCAGTCTGCGAAACCGGCCGTTAAGTATAATTATTTACAAGAGCATCCAAGCGGTTATTAATCAAAAAAAGTTTCAAAACACGCTGTGCATAGGTGACCGCAAAAATGGTTCAAATGGCTCTGAGCACTATGGGACTTAACTTCTGAGGTCATCAGTCCCTTAGAACTTAGAACTACTTAAACCTAACTAACCTAAGGACATCACACACATCCATGCCCGAGGCAGGATTCGAACCTGCGACCGTAGCGGTCGCGCGGTTCCAGACTGAAGCGCCTAGAACCGCTCGGCCACTCCGGCCGGCTACGTGACCACATCCCCATTCCACTTCCCTCGCCACTTGTCGAACATGGAGCTCTGGCTGCCACTCCGTTGTATAGTACATGCGCACTCATGCATTAGGCGACGTCAGTGGAGCGGTAGAGCGACGGATGGAGGCGATGGGGGCGGTGTTACAAACCATCGGCATGTGCGAGGTTTGAAAGTTGTACAAAGAGGCCGTCATAACTGTTCACTATCACAATTATAGCCCAAATTTTCACGCGGAATCGATTACTGCGCCTCATATCTTGCACGTGTGTTATTTCTCCTTCAAAAGTTGGTGATTCCGCTTCTAAGATATTGTTAATTTAAAATAAATAATTGGAGACATCTGAAGATGACGTTGATACAAACGCTTTTCTAAAATTGTTTGTGATTGGTTGCTGCCAGCAACAATAAAATTTCATCGGCTTCGCTCATTAAAAAATTCTATGTGCGACTGGTGGCTGTTAGTTTTAACAGTCACTCCCCCTGCAGGCAGTGTATGCTCTCGCCAAACAATATTTGAAGGCTATAACGTCTGTTTTTCGTTTTTAACGAGGCAGTTAATTACGTAACTCGTAGTCGAGAACAAACACACTGTGTTGCACTGCGCTGTTCATTTAGAAAAGATACTTGTTAGCAAATGAAAATACGAGCTTTGTGAGAGAGCTTTGATTATGTGCCTGCATTAGGTAATGATAAATTACACTGTTGTGACCCAGTGACAAGACGTCATTTTGGGAACATGAAGTCCATGAGTGGCTACAAATGGTCTCCAGGTGGCCCAACATAACATTTTCCAGTCAATTATAGTTTAGTTTGACCAGAGGACCCAGCCCATTCGATGTAAACATAAACTTCGTGGCAGATTAAAAGTGTGTGCCCGACCGAGACTCGAACTCTGGACCTTTGCCTTTTGTGAGCATGTGCTCTACCAACTGAGCTACCCAAGAACGACTCACGCCCCGTCCTCACAGCTTTATTTCTGCCAGTACCTCGTCTCCTATCTTCCAAACACAGTTTTAATCTACCAGGATGTTTCGTATCAGCGCACACTCCGCTACATAATGAAACTTTCATTCTGGAAACATCCCCCAGGCTGTGGCTAAGCCATGTCTCCGCAGTATCCTTTCTTTCAGGAGTGCTAGCTTCTGTAAAGTTTGGAAGGTAGGAGACGAGATACTGGAAGAAGTAAAGCTGTGAGGAGAAGGCATGAGTCGTGCTTCGGTTGCTCAGATGGTAGAGCACTTGCCCGCGTAAGGCAAAGGTCCGAGTTCGATTCTCGGTCGGGCACTCAGTTTTAATCTGCCAGGAAGTTTCATATCAGTGCACACTCCGGTGCAGAGTGAAAATCTCATTCTGGCGATGTAAACACAGCCCAAGCCATTTATGGAGCCGCCACCAGCATACACAGTGCCTTTTTGAAAACGTGCGTCCATGGCTTTGTGGGGTCTGTGCTACACTCGGACCCAATAATCAGCTCTTACCAACTGACATTGAGACTCGTTTGATCAGGTCACTGTTTTCCAGTTGCACCCAACCGCAGGAGAGGCGCTGGAGCTGTTGTCGTGCTGTTAGCAAAGGCACTCGCGTTGTAATCCGCTACCATAGCCCATGTCCACCCATGGTAGCTGAGTGGTTAGCGCGACGGAATGTCATACCTAACGACACGGGTTCGATTCCCGGCTGGGTCGGACATTTTCTCCGCTCAGGGACTGGGTGTTGTGTTGTCCTTATCATCATCATTTCATCCCCATCGACACGCAAGTCGCCGAAGTGGCGTCAACTCAAAAGACTTGCACCAGGTGAACGGTCTACGCGACGGGAGGCCTTAGCCACACGGCATTTCCATTTTCATAGCCCATTAAAGGTAAATTTCCCCGCACTGTCCAAACGTTCGTCGTACGTCTCACTTTGATTTCTGCGGTTACTTTACGTAGTGTTGCTTGTTTGTTAGCACTGAAAACCCTACACAAACCCCGCTGCGCTCGGTCGTTAAGTGAAGGGCGTTGGCCAGTGCTATGTCTGTGGTGAGAGACACAGGTAATGCCTGAAATTTGGTATTGTAGGCGCCCCGGTGGTCCCTGGTCGCCTGCGGTGGACTGGATGGCCGAGCGGTGACCTCTCCAGTTGTTAGGATGCTAGGAAATGACTGTGGAAGCGTCAGAAACGCCAAAGAAACATAATTAATTCAGAACACCTTTATTCCTGCCGAGTAAAATGTGGCTTGGTTATATCTACGACCTTCCGCGAGTCCTCGCTGACTCGTAGCGATGACACCAGATCCGGGCCGCACCGTCTTGCAGCGCCGCGTGCTGTGACGTAATTGAGGAATGTCCTTACTTCGGCCGCACGTGGCTGGCGGCGCCGGCTGGCCGGCCGACTCGGCTGCGGACAGCAAGCCGGTGCGCGTTGAGGCTCCGGGTTGGAGTACAGACGCTGTCGGCACGAGAGGCGTTGGCGTAGTGCGGAGTGTACTCTATCCCACCCCGTCTTCCTCCCTGCTCTTCCTGGTGGCTCGTACGCGGTGGATGGGCGGAACGGCCTGCAGTCCTCCAGCGACGTCGGCTCACTCGGTCGTGACGGCGGATGCACAGGGCCTAGGCCCCGCACGATCTCGACGATGGCTCACTGGTGTGGTCAACATTGGCGGCGAGCGAGTTTGCCGCGATGTCTGCTTAATCCTGGGTTGATGATTGACAGCCGCAGCAGAGAGGACCAGAGCTGATACTGTCCCCTCACGTCTGCTGATGGATGGGCCGCCCTTACTGCAACATCTCCTTAATAAAGATTAACATGTCGATCACCGAGCTGAGCGCTACGCAGCCACCCAGTACATTTCTAACTTCAAGTCTAACTGCGAGTGCTAATGCCTTGCTGATCTCAAAGATGGAGTATTTCAAGAAAGCACGAGCGACGTCCTGACGTCATGCTCGTTTGTAATGAACGCATTCATTCCACTTACACTGCTGATTCACCTGAGTTACGTGTTGTTGCGGCAGCAAAGTTCTGAAATGCAGTACATCTGACGCTATTCCTCTGTCTTGCACTCTACGAAAGTATCCGTCTAACACAAGCCCGCGTGCTAAGCAATTCTCTCTCGCCTGCTGTGTGTAACCAGGCCATTGCCCCTGCATGACGACACATTCTGATACATGTGCAATCCTTCTTAATTCTTGGCTAACCTACTGCCTCTGGCTCTCGGCATAGGCAACGAAACTTTGACAATATTCCACGTGTCCAACTCTTTACTATTCCACGACACTACAGTATTCTCGGCACAGACTTGGCACTGTGAATCTCGGAATATCGAATTCGCTGGCGATTTCCGAAACTGAATGTTCAGTGCATTCGGCTCCAACTACCATTCCGCGTTGAAAGTCTGTTAATTCCCAGCGTGCGTCCATAATCACGTAGGAAAAACTTTTACACGAATGACTTGAGTGAAAATGATAGCTGCGCCAGTGCTCTGCCCTTTCATACCTCGCTTACCCAATATTACCGCCATCTGTATATGTGCATATCGCTATCCCATTAATTTTGCAACCTCGGCGTATTTAATCATTCCTGGATTGTTTAAATCTCTGTGTAACTGAATCTCAGTAGGGCTGCAGGCCAGGAGATGTGGTCTGGCCTGCACAATGATCCCAGAGAGCCGGATGATGACAGCCTGCCTCGGATGAGCCAGACTCACGCAAATCCACCAGCGAGAGCAGTACAGCCCTCAGTCCGCTCAATACTGGCTGGAGCAACAGTGGCGGCAAGCTTCTACGCCGCTGGAGCTTGTAAAGACTTTGTGACACTCCTTGCCTGGAAACTAATTGCTGTATACATGGTGCTACAAAAACCTACGGCCAAACTTTCAGGAAACATTCCTAACATACAAAGAAAGAAAATATGTAGTGTGAACATGTAACCGGAAACGCTTACTTTCCATGTTAGGGCTCATTTATTACTTCTCTTCAAATCCCATTAATCATTGAATGGAAACACAGAGCAACAGAACGTACCAGCGTGACTTCAAACACTTTGTTACAGGAAATGTTCAAAATGTCCTCCGTTAGCGAGGATACATGCATCCACCCTCCGTCGCATGGAATCCCTGATGCGCTGATGCAGCCCTGGAGAATGGCGTATTGTATCACAGCCGTCCACAATACGAACACGAAGAGTCTCTACATTTGCTACCGGAGTTGCGTAGACAAGAGCTTTGAAATGCCCCCATAAATGAAAGTCTAGAGGGTTGAGGTCAGGAGAGCGTAGATGCCATGGAATTGGTCCGCCTCTAACAATACATCGGTCACCGAATCTGTTGTTGAGATGCGTACGAACACTTCGAATGAAATATACAGGAGCTCCATCGTGGATGAACCACATGTTGCGCCGTACTTGTAAAGGCACATGTTCTAGCAGCATAGGTAGAGTATCCCGTATGAAATCATGATAACGTGCTCCATCGAGCGTAGATGGGAAGAACATGGGGCCCAATCGAGACAGCACCAACAATGCCTGCCCAAAGGTTCACAGAAAATCTGTGTTGATGACGTGATTGCACAATTGCGTGCGGATTCTCGTCAACCCAAATATGTTGATTGTGAAAAATTTACAATTTGACCACGTTGGAATGAAGCCTCATCCGTAAAGAGAACATTTTCAGTGAAATGAGGATTGACACAATGTTAGATGAACAATTCGCAAAAGTGTACCCGTGGAGGCCAATCAGCTGCTGATAGTGCCTGAACACGTTGTACATGGTACGGAAACAACTGGTTCTCCCGTAGCACTCTCCATACAGTGAAGTGGTCAACGTTGCCTTGTACAGCAGCAACTTCTCTGACGCTGACATTAGGGTTATCGCCAACTGCACGAAGAATTGCCTCGTCCATTGCAGGTGTCCTCGTCGTTCTAGGTCTTCCCCAGTAGCGAGTCATAGGCTGGAATGTTCCGTACTCCCTAAGACGCCGATCAATTGCTTCGTACGTCTTCCTATCGGGACACCTTCGTTCTGGAAATCTGTCTCGATACAAACGTACCGCGCCACGGCTATTGCCCCGTGCTAATCCATACATCAAATGGGCATCTGCCAACTCCGCATTTGTAAACATTGCACTGACTGCAAAACCATGTTATTGATGAATACTAACCTGTTGATGCTACGTACTCATGTGCTTGATGCTAGTACTGTAGAGCAATGAGTCGCATGTCGACACAAGCACCGAGGCAACATTACCTTCCTACAATTGGGCCAACTGGCGGTGAATCGAGGAAGTACAATACATACTGACGAAACTAAAATGAGGTCTAACATGGAAATTAAGCGTTTTCGGACACATGTCCACATAACATCATTTCTTTATTTGTGTGTGAGGAATGTTTCCTGAAAGTTTGGCCTTACCTTTTTGTAACACCCTGTACACTGCAGATGAGACTCTCAAAGATTTCTCTGTAATTGTTCCATGCCGTCGTATACAGCATTATTAACCAGCTCCATTTTCAAACGTAATTTAAATTTTTTATTAGCTCTCTTGTGGTTCACGAAGTCAGTGAGTATTTCGTTAAACCCCACTTTTCTTCAGCAAAACTACATATCGTTGCTGGTCTGTTTAATTTACATAATTCCATTGTCGAAAACTGTTTTTTCGATTTTTCATGATTCTGATAAGATATGAACTGCAATAATAAACTCTGATTTGAATGAAAAAAGAATGTGTGTTTTGAAATATTTGTTGTTTACGGCGACGAACGATATTTTTTTTATAAAGAATTTGGTCAGCACACAATGATATATAAATGTTAATTTATGCTAATAATTGTTATTTTGCGGTAATTTGTTTTCTAGAACGCAGTGAGAGATATTCCTGAGTATAAACTTACGCTGTTTTCTTGAGAGTATGTTTGTTCTATCGTTGCAACTATAAAAATGTATGATTCTTTTCACCAAACGCGTTTTGCTTTATTGGAGCAGAGCATCAGTGGTCAGTAATTAAGTTATCTACATTTTGACATGCTTTTACATCGAAAAATAATACGATAAGAATAAACTAAATGGTACTTATGGTGATTTTCGGTTGATTTATCCATTACGTCGGGAAATACCGTCTGCTAGTATATCGTTGTATTTCTGCGTTAGACACTGGTAATTTTGATGTAATTTTTAGTTTTTATGCAGCACTATGGCTTTCTTATGTTTTTCACAGCCGGCCGTGGTGGTCGTACAGTTCTAGGCGCTGCAGTCCGGAACCGCGGGACTGCTACGGTCGGAGGTATTCTGAAAATTGAGAATTAATGTAGTGACAGCTTTACTCAGACCATTCTTTTCCTTGGATAGTTTGAACAGCAAAAACTTTAGTTATTCCACAATGTCGATAAGCAATAATCAAGCATCCAGTCAAAACAGAGATAAGATATTACTTCCAATGTACACACACACAAATCTGATAAAATCCAATTACATGTAACAAAAAGGCTGGATTACTACCAAAATAACCTCTTGTGCTACTAGCGCAGTCAGGACAGGCTACAACCTCTCCTGCGGCGGCTTCTCTTCATGACACTCTGTGTCCAAGTACTTCCAACAACTGTTCAGTCACTACCACTCTCAGTAATAATATCTCAGACTCAGAGTTTGTGTATGCACACAATAGCGGAATCTGTGTTAACTTTCCAAAAAACATTTGAACGTCCAGTTTTAAACAGTTTCTGTATCTCTTTTAGATACTAACCCTTGATTGTTCCCTATAGTATGTGGCACTATTTTGTTTTGTACACCTCTGAATTAATCCTTCTTTAAATTCTTCGAAAGTTGTGACTACCTTAAGAGATACTGTATGCCCTGTATAAGTTTTAGCTTCCTCTTTTGGTCTCAATTTTGCAACACTCAATAATTCCATATCAGACCAACCTCCTATCTGAGCCAGATTTCCGAGGTCCTCCACAAAGACCTGAACATCTTTAGTTCCCTTATGAGGAAAAGGAGCAATTAACCTTGAGACTAACAAATGTACACCCAGTTGTGATGATCTCAATTCTACCAACCCTCACACTTCTGTATAACCTCCTATTAATTGTGCTACCTTTTCTAACAATATGCATACTGCTTTCGGTTCTGACACATGTTGTCTCTCTGGTTCTGTGTGGTTTTTGAGAACATAACCCTCACAGACAAGAAAACAAAATACATTAATTAATTCTTTTATCTAATCACGATACATGTCAACTCACAGCTTTCCCTATCCATATGCCCCCAACGATTACATGTATAACATTTTACTAGAACTGATTCTGTACATGGAGTTTGGTACGAGTAAGGGGATCACAACCCGAACCACACGCCACTGTTAAGCACTAATGAAGGACTGGGTCCCTTACTTCGATTGCACATAATTCATTAAGGTCAATCCACATTTGAATCTGTCTGACATTAAACAGGAATAAAAAAAAATTTCAAAATCAGCTGATTTAATGCGTAAAGCGCGAGTTAAGTCAGTAACCAGATAAACTAAACAATTCACCGTAATTCAAAACAAAGAGAAAAACAAAATTGAATCAATACACCCCACTGACAAATATCCGTAAAAATTACAATACTACTCAAAAGAATACACTGAAGTGGGCAGCAGTCGTTCACCCAACATAACACTTCAAAATGAGTTCAATAACACAGTTGCGTGCCCCAGAAAACAGCAAGACATTACATACACTGCATTTGACAAATACTTATTAACATTAAATAGAACCCCCATCCCCCTTTTCAGTTCAGGCAAAATCTTTCACCTTTCTAGGCGGAGGCTGAGCCAGAAACACAGAATGCCACAAAAACACAGTTTTGCTCTGAAATCTTCCAGGACACCCGGAAGCAGTAACAGACAAGGGGTCGGCACCCACGAATAACACAGGCTAAGAGTCAGGCTGGGAGCACATCCTACGAGAACGTTTTCACACTATGCTCACCACAAACTGTAGACATTCCGGCCGAACATCCTCTTGCGGTGGCTGCCAGAAGGACGAAGCAACCAACAGGCCCACGCCGTGCTTCTCACACAGGCACCTCAATTTGTACAAACAACTAGGCCAACGCCAACTCCGGACTCCCCTCTCACTGCGAGGCTTGGCACAGTTTATATGAAACGCCTTCCAGGCAACCAGTAACCGCTGCAGGAGTTTCATGATTAGCAAACAGCCCCAGCGTAACAGACATCACACAGTTGCTTACGCCCGAGCCACAACTCCGCCAGTCTCACCGGCCGCCCCAAACCGACTGCCTCTCGCCGTCCCGCGCGCCCAGCCGAAAACGCAAAGATGCTCATGCCCGGGGACTAGCCAAAGATATCAAGCCGATCGCTGATGATCGACCAGCGATCTGGCTCAGAGCTGAGGGCCGCTGTAGGTTACACTACGCACAGCTAACAGCCACTAATAAAATGTGACTTCCATTATCTCTAAAACTAGACAGACCCTCTGGTTCCCTACTCACATCAATATATAGGGTGTTACGAAAAGGTACGGCCAAACTTACAGGAAACATTCCTCACATACAAATAAAGAAAATATGTTATGTGGACATGTGTCCGGAAACGCTTAATTTCCATGTCAGACCTCATTTTAGTTTCGTCAGTATGTACTGTACTTGCTCGATTCACCGCCAGTAGGCCCAATTGTAGCAAGGTAATGTTGACTTCGGTGCTTGTGTTGACATGCGACTCATTGCTCTTCAGTACTAGCATCAACCACATCAGTACGTAGCATCAACAGGTTAGTTTTCGTCACGAACTTGGTTTTACAATCAGTGTAATGTTTACAAATGCGGAGTTGGTAGATGCCCATTTGATGTATGGATTAGCACGGGGCAATAGCCGTGGCGCGGTATGTTTGTATCGAGACAGATTTCCAGAACGAAGGTGTCCCGATAGGAAGACGTACGAAGCAATTGATCGGCGTCTTAGGGAGCACGGAAGATTCCAGCCTATGACTTGCGAATGGGGAAGACCTAGAACGACGAGGACACCTGCAATGGACGAGGCAATTCTTCGTGCAGTTGGCGATAACCCTAATGTCAGCGTCAGAGAAGTTGCTGCTGTACAAGGCAACGTTGACCACGTCACTGTATGGAGAGTGCTACGGGAGAACCAGTTGTTTCCGTATCATGTACGGCGTGTCCAGACACTACCAGCAGCTGATTGGCCTTCTGCGAATGGTTCAACCAACAATGTGTCAATCCTCATTTGAGTGCAAATGTTCTCTTTACAGATGAGGCTTCATTCCAACGTGATCAAATTGTAAATTTTCACAATCAACATGTGTGGGCTGGGCTGACGAGAATCCGCAAGCAATTGTGCAATCACGTCATCAACACAGATTTTCTGTGAATGTTTGGGCAGGCATTGTTGGTGATGTCTTGATTGGGACCCATGTTCTTCCAACTACGCTCAATGGAGCACGTTATCATGATTTCATACGGGATACTCTACCTATGCTGCTAGAACATGTGCCTTTACAAGTACGACACAACATGTGGTTCATCCACGATGAACCACATGCCCTTGTCATCGGTCCCTAAGCTTACACACTGTTTAATCTAACTTAAACTAACTTACGCTAAGGACGACCCATGTACCCATGCCCGAGCGAGGACTCGAACTTCCGACGGGGGAAGGCGCGCGGATCCTCTACTATTTCGCCATGTAGGACATGAACCATTTGCTCTTGGAGACGACATGCAACGTCCGTACAGCGGAAAAAGTTTAACACAGGGAACAGAAGTTCATAATCGGTCCCGGATCTATGGGGTGGCAAATTAATACCTGCCCTGGGCGGCAATTTCAGGGGGCATCAGATTCGTATTCTTGAAGAAAAAAAACCTTGTTTCACAAAGCATCCAGCGCACGTTGGTCTAACGTTTATTCATATGATTTTGAAACGCATTCCTGTTGGCTTTTGAACATTTTCCAACACATTCTACGTTGACTACTGAACAAATCATAAGTTGATTTTTGAATCCGTGCATCGTGTACATGATGTCTGTCAATGGAAACCCTGTCGAAACTAGAAATAAAAAGCTTTTCCGCAGACAAAAGGGGGCGGTGCTATACGAGCTGAGCCGAATAACGGCTGAATGCCAATCGCTGTTTGTTCATGTAGTTCAGTGAGTGTGCGAATTATCAGTGTTCAGTGGCGGATTTAAAAATTTTGCCCCCCTAGGCACACCATATCATTTGTGCCCCTCCCTCCCTAACTAACAACTATTTCCCGATCACTTCACAGTTCGCGTTTTGGGTGGGAGTGATGTGAGCTGTACCCACCCGTACTCTGCTATTCGTTGTTCTGAAGGACACATCAGCGCTTTAGTCCCACTGAACTGTACTTGGCGTACGGCAGCGGATAAAACGAATTTAAAACTGCATTGTGTTAACACATTTTTCTGTCCAGAGACAACAGAAACGAACACAAGAATAATAAACTTTTCTTTTATGGTGTAACAATTCAACGGAGCGTGTAGGACGCAACGGATTTTTGTTATACACTAATATGTTCTCTTATACACGGAACCGTTGAAAATGAAAATAAAAAAGTTATGTTACGATCTAAAAACTGAAGCGAACGTGTCCTACAATAGAGATTAATACCAATTTTTACAGAGATGCGTTCAAAATTATAATTGAACTGTCGTTTTACGATCTAATAACTTGAATGTGTAGCAGATAAAAGAAACACGTTAGATATTGTTACGTGAATCTACAGGAAAGCGCAAGAAATAAAAATGAAATAGAGATTTCGGTGTACGAACTAATAACTAAATACAGACGAACAAACACAGAACTGGATATGCTATTGCATAATTTTACAGAGTAGTGCGGAAAAATCAAATTACTTTTATAATCTAATAGTTAACGTGTAAATCATTAGGGTCTGTGTAGCTAGATGCTATATAGTAAGTGTACACAATACCTTTTATCCATGTAAGGGCTGAACAGTTTTGTACTACAGCTACTGCTCTCACCATCGGTCTTTCTAACGGTATTAGCAAAGCTTTTATGTATTTATAGACAGAACTGAATTACATTATTTATTAATATTTTTTCATCTGAGTGTAATCTCTGATAACGTATATTTCCGCGATAACTGTACATTTCAGCAGATGCCAAGAAAACGCATCAGTTGTAATAACTACAGTATCAGCATGACTTGACCACGGCCTGCTCTACGTTATAATAAAAATCACATTATAATCTTAAATTTTTGAAACTAATATGAATAAATAAACAAACTCACCATTCAGCGACTGACTTTGACGGTAGAAAACTCGTTGACCATATCTTCATAGTTCAGACGGTTATAAGTTAGGATGTCGGCTTCGATGTGAAGAAAGAACAAGGCGTTCAATCTCTCCTCAGACAACGTAGAATGTAGGGGACTTCAGTGTCTTAAGAGCCGAAAACGAGCATTCTGATGAACAATTTGTAAGTGTCATTCATAGAGATATTCTAAGAGCAACGTCAACATTCGGAAACACGGACTGTAACCTCTCTTTTTATAAAAATTTACTCATTTCGAGTGGTATATCACTAATCGCAGAAGATTTCAAAAGTTACGTGAAATGCACACATTCACTAGGGAAGGAAGGCTCTAAATCTGTGTCATATGACGCTTGGAGTTTTGCTGCATGTTCAGTAATATCGTCAGGTGAACTGTTCTTAACGTTATTAAAACTGTGAAGGAGTCCAACTGTGTTCCATAGCTTTCCTTCATCCTCACTAATTCGGCGTACTGGGAGAAATGCTTCGACTCTAAATTTTTCCCTTCCAGTCAGAAAAACTTCTTCAGTGTAACATTCTTCGTCATCATGGAGTTTGTGTTTTTGTGCATTCATAGTCTGTATCATAGCCAACATCAGTCACAATCACCACGGATTTATTTTGATAATAGTCGATCATGCAACGAATATATGCAATGAAACCTACGAATGATTCATATAATTCGTGCACTATTTTAGTATCAATATTTGCACTTCGTAGTTTCAGACTCACACAATTAAATCTCTGGAGTATGTCCTTCCAAACTGTCACCATGAATACTATTTCTAATCTGCTGAGTTGATTCAATAAAGCTGAAGCCTCATTTCGCGCAAGTGGTTTTTCAAACGTATTATTGGCAATATGAGTGAGGGCACTGATAACGCCCTCCCAGTTTTCATATAGACTTAAACATGCTTCCTCTCTTGCTGACCGACGTGTTTCTGATAAACTTTTTATCGTTTTGCTTCCTGGTTTCACGAATGAAAGAAGTCTATCCCAGCGCTGTGTAGAAGCAGAGAAATCATTGTAAAGGTTTTGCACTAAATTGAAAAATGAACAAGCTTCCTGACAACAGCTTACAGCGCTAGTGCTGACTAAATTCAAAGAATGTGCTGCTCAAGGCACATAATGCGCTTTCGGATTTCGTTTTTTAATGCGTGCCTGCAATCAGTGTAGGTTCCTGACATATTGCTTGCATTGTCATATGACACCTCTATAGACAGAAATATCATTGGAATTTGTACACAGGACTTTTGGTACGGCCGCATCTAAGTTTTCTCACTTGGATCCCGGGTCTGATAAAAACAGAAGGAAACGTTCAACAGGTTCACAATTCTCGTTCACATACCTTAATATGAAAGACAATTGATCAATATGTGAAATTTCCGCAGTAGAATCTACTATTCTATAGAAATATTTGGCCTGTTTTATTTCACTTATGATAATTGTTTTTATTCGTTCAGAAAGAAGCTCTATTATTTTATCACAGATTGTTGAAGAAAGATAACTTGTATGTCCCTGCCCTGGATATCCATATCGTTTAATGTGCTCTACGAGAAAAGGATCAGACTCGGCTATATGTTCAAGAGACATCGTAAATTGACCATAATATAATGAATGCAATCTTTCAACGTGTCCACATAGGGGAAGTCAATGATTTGTTTGCTTCTTCACTACTGCAAACACCATTTTCAACACACTGCACCAGTACATTTTTTCTGTCTCAACATATAAATCGAAATGGTTATCTATTGTTACAAGCGACTTTTTTCTTGTTAGGAGTGATAACTCATAATTTTTGTGTTCAAGTGAATTCTCATGATGAGCAAAATATTAGAAATATTTTTCCAATCTTCAATACCATTAGCAGCAATAGCAGCCTTACTTCTGAACAATTTAATGGTGCACAAAAAACATCACTGGTGCTAGAAGTGTATACTAGAAAATAATGCAAAGTTGATTCACCATTGAAAAGTATACAGTGAAATAAATTTTTGTTCAAATATCTGGTTTCATAGCCTATTAATCTTCTTGAATTAGAAAAATCGCCGTTGCTACTTTGATTAATGCCGCGTTGTAAGAGAATGTCGATTGCTGATTGATTGACACACCATTCTGCGGGATCATCACTAACGAGGTTACTTCTTTTTGTAATGTCAGGCTCGACACTTAAGTTTTTCATGAAACTAGAAATCAGGAACAATTTGCTTTTCTTCGTTTTTAACTTTTGTTTCATTTGTAATTATTTCTTTTAGAACAGCTGCAGTGCCAGAAACATCATCCGATCTACTTGAAGTTGAACCAGTAACATTTTTTTGCGAAAAATTTATCTGTGCTAAGCGTTTTTAGAATATTGGCTTCTCCTTCTCGCCTTTCCTTCGAAAATTTACGAAATGCCGCCCCACTTAATTCTGCACGTTTGCTTATTTCACTGTTATTCATGTTAAGGCACTTACAAAATATTCAGCTAGCTATGAAAACAAAAGAAAAAAAATTGTAAAAGGAAAGAAAACAAGACTGTATACAGTTCCAGTCGTACTACACCACACATGAGCACAAAACTAAACACGGAGCCATGAACTGTCCAACTCGGATTACTCGACGTAACTGTGCTATGGAAGAACGACAATGAGGGATAAATTAATTTCATTGTTGCCAGTTTCTCTGTTGTCAGTGAACAGTAGAAGCACACCTGTCGGCTGGAATTCATCTCTCCCTTTTCTGGTTTCCGTTTCTCGCGTCGCCGAAATTTTAGCTGGGGCACAAATGTGTTCTGAATATTCTTGACACTGTATTTCTAATTTAAAAAGCAAATAATTTTTGCAATTTCTTGCAGTGAGGTGTGCTGGATCGACTATTATCCCGCTTACTCTTGTAATATTTTAGCGGTGTCTTTGGGCAGATAAGACAGGCTACAGACTTCAAGCACTCTTGTTGGCAGTTGATTAGGTGGGTTGTCATTTGTGTCTACACTTCTGTTATGTCTGCATGCAAATCCACCTTTTGTTCCAACATAAAATAAATATAAATTTTCTTCGAAGAAAAGAAGCTTAGTTAGAAGTTTACTATAAAATTTGCGATGCTACATCGATTGCACAGAGTGGGAATTTCGATACATGCAGGCAGCCGCACAATAAATGTGACAAACAAAAGTTGGTTTCTTCTTACTTTTTTTCGCCAAAAATATAATCAAGTAAACAAATAAATAAAATTGTTGAATTATTGTTAAGTGTATTTCACACATTATTAAATATTCTGCTTATGTTATTTTCGTATAAACATTCCCAGAATCAACACGTTTTGTGAAAGCAGTGTCATTACGTCAAAGCTCAGATACTGAAGAACACAGAGCTTTCACACTAATTACAGTAATGGACGGTTGACTTGATACTTCCGTGTAATTTCTACAAGAAATTTAAGTAGAGCCGGGTTTGACATACTGAGGCTCAGACATGTTACAGCATTTAAGAAACACGTGATTAATTTATCGCCAGCCGTGGTGACCGATCGGTTCTAGGAGCTTCAGTCCGCCACTGTTATGGTCACAGGTTCGATTCCTGCCTCGGGCATGGATGTGTCTGATGTCTTCAGGTTAGTTAGGTTTAAGTAGTTCTAAGTTCTAGGAGACTGATGACCTCGGATGTTAAGTCTCATAGTGCTCAGAGCCATTTCAACCATTAGTTTATCACAGCTTTTCTGGGTCCCGGTATTTTCACGTAGAAGCCTACAACATTCTCAGTATAATAACGTTTCAAGCACTGTATTGCAGATTGGTGTCCTAACAGCTTACTTCAAAAAAACTGAACAATCATGAAGATGATACCAGACAGAAACCCAATGTTAAATTTCCATTGAGTCACCATGTAAACTATATGTATTTCCAAGCTTGTATTGTCGAATTTTCGATAAGGCTTATTTAAACTACCAAGTTGTTTAACAACATTAAAATTTTTTGTCGTTTTTAAGTGCATTTATTTAGAAACATAAAAAGTTAAAATGAGTACAGAGCAAAAAATGCCGTTCCCTTTAAAGTACTACTCTGCAGGCCCGTGCCTATTAGGCCTATATAGAAATCCGCCACTGTCAGTGTTGTTATAATTATTAACGTAATTCAAGGATTCGGACTACCAGAGTAGAAATAAACAACTAACAGGAATAACAGGCAAGAAAGATTACAAACTTCCTGGCAGATTAAAACTGTGTGCCGGACCGAGACTCGAACTCAGAAAATTTCATTCAAGAAAGATTACGTATTAACGTTCTTGGTGCATCCGCGACAGAACTTTTTTTCACATCGCAACAACAATTAGAGGCAGTTGTACAGTTCCCGGTTCGTAGCTGCTTAAGCTCTGTTCTCTGACTAGCGCGGGAAACGCGTTGAACGACCACATAATAACGCCTAACCCGAGAATAAACGCGGAATAGCTAAACTGGTCATTGTGTGATCTTTAGTAAAGTTAACCGTAGAATAAGTTTTGACAATTGGAGAAATAGTTACAGAATTAGTGATGAGAACATTGTTGGTTAGAGTGAGGAAGGAGAAGAAATGGTGACATCACACAGAGTATATGGAAGAATGTATTTATGTAAAAGATTTATACTAATATTCGATCTCATGCTTGAGAAACTTGGGCGTAAGAATAAAATGTGGAACTATTTCCTAACATAATGCATTTTCATTGTAGTAAGCCTAATACGCATTTGATATTGGCGTTTCGTGAACTGTATTCTGTCGGGTTATTTCTGCCAATGAGGTAGATAAAAAAGACCATTTGTGCCAAAATTGTCTAATTTATTTTGCGTGTATTAGAACTGCTGCGATATTAGAAAGGTCAACTTATTTTTATCTAGCAGCCAGTGACAAAATAGACGTAATGAAACCGAGAAAACACACCAGTCCTAGGTACTATTCTTGTTAACAACTTTTTCAATATTAGACAACGACATTTCGACTTTTCATATAGCAAAACGTTTAACGAAATTTGATGAGGTAACAGATTGTTTCTAAGAAAGGAAAGCACACCGAGTAAAACTGTTACAAGTTTAGAGAGAAAAAAATACTGGTACCTAAGGATTGAGTAAATGTGTACTGTCTTGGTCGTCTCTTATCTTCATTGGTTCTATGTTTCTTATATTTAATTTTATGTCACACAGCAGAGAAAGTTGTTAGTTAATAGGCAATAAAGATTGCAAATTTTTGAAGCGTTCTTATTCTCCCAGTTACAAATAATCTCACCCAATATTAATTGTGAGTTTCTTTAAGGTGGGTATAATGTCAAACCAGCCAGACAGAAGAATGTTGTGTGAAGAGCATTGGCACTGCACTTTGACATGCTTAAGACCATATAACATGACTCACATTTCCTTGAACTTTGACACGCGTAAGACCAGATAACATGCCGTACGTTTCCTAGAACGTATGTTTTTTATGTCAAACTCTTCATGGAGATATGCTCTATAAAATGAACATATTTTTGAAAAATCCAGTTTTTAAATTTTTCACCTGTCTGAATCGTTTGAGAGTAATAAATGCTTGTTTCTCAGAAATAAGTACCTATCTCAGCCACATATGTAGTAGCTAACTGGAACAGAGAATTTTTCTTGATAGACTGTAATATGCTTTTGTTAAATCATTGCATAAGAAGGGGCTTATGTCTGATGCTAACAACTACCGCCCAATCTCACTTCTGACAATTTTATCCAAAAGTCTTAAAAAAGTAATGTATTCAAGGGCAGCTTCATATATTTGTAAAAATGAAGTACTAATAAAATTTCAATTTGGTTTTCAAAAAGGCTTCTCAACAGAAAATGCTACGTATGCTTTCACTGATAAAGTATTAAATGCTCTGAATAACTGAACATCACCTACTGGGATTTTATGTGATCTGTCAAAGGCTTTTCACTGTGTTAATCAAGAAGTTCTTCTAGATAAGCTTAAGTATTGTGGTATGAGTGGGACGGTGACAAATGTTTTACTTCATATTGAACTGTCAGAATGCAGAAGGTTGAAATTAACAGTACCAATAGTTGGCCTTTGGTCAACTTCAGCCATTTTCATATTCACTCATAACCTCTGCTTTACCTTGGAGAAGGAATTGCGTAGTGTGTAATTGTTAAGTGTGTTCTTGTGTGTCCTGGAAATTTAACGAAGCAAGCCCTCATACGATTAGTAGTGCCGTGTTTGATTGAAATGTGCCCTTAGAAAAATAGTACATGATTGTGCTTAAGCTGACACACAATATTTTTAGCGCAATGCAATCTGACTTTCAATAATCCCTACAAAAGAATGGCCCTGACTAACATTAACCTGTACCTTTCACAAATCACTTACCTCACCAAAAATCTTCGTTACTCGAACTACTGCAATACAGCGAGCGCCACTACTGCCAGCTAAATAAAAGATTCAAACTACGGAAGTCTCTAACTACCGATGAGCACAGTTAGCAAATGAAAGATTTTAATAAAGAACAAACAATGTATTTACCTTAATAGTCATAATATATATATATATATATATCAGTTCATGACATCCATTCTTACAAATTTCAAAACTCCGCCATCTCTCTCCCCACGTCCACCACTGCTGGCGGCCTACCTCCAACTGTGCAACGCTATGCGCTGTTAAAATCCAGCTGCCGCTGCTCAACACTACAATGGCAGACAACAATGCAAACCAGCCACAGACTGCACACGGCACAGCCAGTGATTTTCATACAGAGCTCTACGTGGCGGCGGCGTTACCAATAAAAAAACCTAAACACCCTACTTACATAGCCTCCCATGCTCCCCACAAAAAATTTACAAATTGGTTTGGGCAGTGGCCAATACAGATACGAAAATTTTTTTCATAATTACAGTAACAAAGAAATGAAATGCACACACTTATCGATACAATGTTGGTCAAAAGCTAAAATTTTCTCACAGTCCATAAAGACAGTCCTGATCATTCATCAAAGTAAAATTGCAGTGTTTTTCTCAAAGTCTGAGTAGTAAATGAAAATGCACACGGAAGTAGTGGATTTCCATGCAGTCTTGAAGAAGCAGTGTTGTCCTTCCAACGGAAAGACAGTGCTGACTCTTGACATGCAGACAGGTAATGGGCCACAACAGAGCAAACCCACAGCAGAGTCAGTCGAAGTTTTGAAGAATTTTGGTAGGTAGGTCAACACAGAGTAGACCCATTGTAGTCCTGGTAGAGATTACGGTATTGGTGGGCCACCAGAGGTGTGGATCCACTGCAGTCTTTGTAGAAATAATGGTATTGGTGAGTCATCAAAGGTGTAGACCCACTGTAGTCATTGTAGAGATGGCTAGCAGCCAACTGTTGCGACTGTGCAGGTGCCGAATCACCACCTAAAAGTCTTGTGGACAATATAGCAAGTCCATGAACCACCACTTGTCCACTCACACAGAATTTCTTTGAAATGTCCTTAGAACCAGCAATGCTGTTATCCAGTCCCTTGCTGAATTATTAACACACGTGCAAACACTATCAGTCCCTACTTCTCACATATTGTCCATATACTATGACCAACAGAAACGTGTGCAGTGAAATGATACTTAATTTGAAGAACTGGTGTCTATACAGTTATAAATTTAAAACATAAAAATACAATTACAAAGGCACAAAATACATTATTAAAGAACATAACAATACAAATAACATTTGTAGTAATAGGGGCTTTACAAAAGAATCGAAATAACAAATACATCAGTGTTACAATAATTATGACATAAGTAAATACATAAAAGATCAGAATAATTTTTGAAACATCAACTTCACACATGATCATTAAAACAGAACAGAATTAATAATGTGTAAACATCTTTACGAAGTATATAACATATTATTAATGCAAATTATTTTTGAGGATAACAGTATTCCTCATCATAGAGAATGTAGCTTAGTATGAGAAGAGAAAAGAATCTATGAAACAGTACACAGAGACAGGAAGAAAATAAATACACAAGGGTACACAAACACATAGTGGGATAACACAAAAGGAAAGGACAGGGTTTGTTTTCAGGGTAACATTTGGCACTGCAGTCCAACCCAAAACTTCATTCCATAGATCGTCCCTCTTATTTCAACGTTTGCTCCAGCCAAAAAAAATCCTATCCAAGCATGCTTTCCGTATTCTGTTCACATCCTCTTTCAAAAATAGTTTTTCTGCACTGTACACTAAATTTTGGCCAAACCATTTTCTTATAGCTTCTCAATGGTTTTCTTCCGATTCATCATAGTTAGTTTCTTATATAGTCTACCCCCTCTTAAGATAACTTAAACCTACTGAGCTTAGATGCTAAACTAAGGGACGATGCAATGCAGCAGCACAAAACAATTAACACAAACAACAAGGACAAAAAAATGCAAATTCTCAAAAAATGCAGCAATATAGGACTTAGAAAAGCAAATGCAACATTACAACTAATATGAAGCAATAAACAGCAACAAGAAAAATAAATCAGTAGTAAAACTGGGTTAACAGAGTAATACAAAGTGAAATTCAGTGACACTATGCCTGGCAAACAGCAGCAGCAAATGCAATAGCTAATATCTAAACATGACAAAGCTCAAGCAGAAAAAATAGTACACTAAAGACAACAATGCTGATAAGGGAAATGTCTATTTACATCTTAATGTCTATGTAATTAAAGTGGTGCACCACAAAGCTAATTCTGCAAAAGATATTACCAAGTAGTTGAAAAAAAATTGTGTATGCAGTAATTGTTATTAATCCATTCTTATTGCTCTTTCCTTTCCAAGCGCTCCTTTTTCGAAGAACGTGGATCATAAAATTATTATTTAATAGACCTGTTGACAGAAAGTTTTCACATCAGCAAATGCATTTAATTTTATTTTATAAAACCAATGCTGTAACACAGCTGGAAAACAGATATCAAATTAAATAAGCAATTATGCAAATCAAAGAATAAAAACATCATTCAATAGCTATGTGGCATTTCATAAGTCAGTAGAAGTTCTCTCAACTCTCGTAGAAAGACACTTGTCATAATCAGGTGTGCACATGTAAGAATGTTTCCAAGTAATGAGCGTGTCGTATTTGCGGTGCTTTCTACAAAGGAATGTCAATAGTGAGGATAATGGTCTCTTTTTGTTTCTCCACCTGTGCCTCTGAAAGGCACACACTAATGGCTAGTTTCCAGGTGGTTGTCTCCCAGCTGGGTGCCCACGACGCATTACATGCAGGTGGTCACTTAACTTTCTTACCGAAATATTTACGACACTAGTTTCCGCTACAGTGGCAGTCTCTTATAAAAAAATTCACAGGTGAAGAATTTGCGTTACACATCTGTAGAAACAAAATCCTATTGATATAACACCGTCCAAAAAATTTTCGTCGGCATTGTAATACATTCACGCATTTACATACATTTCATAACTCTTGAAGTACGATTCTTGGTTTCCACCAACCTTTTTCACAAACCAGAGTCCCTAACCACTACTCATTATTCCTTACATTATTACACATATACATATTCGTCGACACTTCTTCAATATTTAATCATAAGAAATAAGTAGGATAATCAAATTCCTCATATACGGTAGCATCATCTTATTGACCATAAACTTACCTCAAAAGCATAATACACATCGTCGTCGTAATAATAACACCATAACACCTCAGTCAACTCTCAAACTCGTCGTAGATTCCTCCAATAATTTAAAAACCTAAAACAAATTCTCTGCTCATGTCAAAAGTGTCATCTGCCTCAAACGTACTTTAAAAATCATGATCCCATACCAAATACCTCATTCAAAGCTCTCATACTATCACAATGGTTATGAAAAAATATGAACAATTCACAAAGTACAGACAAAATAAAATTTCGTAAGTGTGAAGTTATCCAACTGTGTAATTAAGTAAACATCTGTCACTGATGTACTAAAATGAATATTTGTCTGTCTCAGTTAAATGATCAGATAGCTCTGTAATTTATGTGTTAGAAAAATATGATACCTATGTGTAAAGTTGTATAAGCAAATACCATATTAGCTAGGGCTCCTTGTGCTTGCTACACACATGGTACACAAAGTAAGCGTGTACCCCCTGAGGATATAATTACGAGGATTAATGTAATTATATCCTCAGGTGTTACAGATTACAGCAATGAAATCAAATGTATCACGGAAAACCTTTGTATCATTGTACTTCAA
Organism: Schistocerca gregaria; assembly: GCF_023897955.1. Taxonomy (NCBI): domain Eukaryota; kingdom Metazoa; phylum Arthropoda; class Insecta; order Orthoptera; family Acrididae; genus Schistocerca; species Schistocerca gregaria. The sequence continues at coordinate 210,027,523 of NC_064926.1, read as the reverse complement.
ATATCTTTAAAAATAAATGTTTTAAGTACAAAATTAATCACTCAAATACGTGTACTGTAGCCCTAAACTGTGCGTCATGTTGTAAGATAATTCTGTGGAAGTGTCGTAGTTATCGTACTCCGAAAGCGAAGTTCTGCAGAAGTCAAAGTACTTACCTCATGATAAACAAAAGTGAAATGCTTTGCGTATAAATATCTTAGTTATTACGCTTATTGCCGTGATGAAGAAAGTACTGTGCTGTAACGTATTGTTGGGCTACTGAAAAGGCTGTCTCCTTGTAGCTATACCACAAAAGTTACTACTAAAACATGTTTTACTTTCCAGAATAATTCAGAAAAACTGTGCAGATATAAAACAGATACACCGCAAAAGCAACATTGTAAATTGTCACTCATTAGTAGCGTCGTGATAAAATCGTGTAGGTGTCAAATAAACCAAATACTAAGTCATCTTTAATGTCACAAAAACTACTTGAAATAAGGAATGTCTTTTCAAGTAAACCAAAATGTTGAATTAAAATCTCATTAGCAATATATGTTCTAAGTATGTAAGCCTTATAGTCGTTAGTAATCGTGCAACCATCAAGCAAGAATGTACACACACAGTAACACTGTGTCCTCTGTCCACTATCACAATGCAGTGATAGTTACTGTACGTTCCGTAGGTTCTAGACTGGATAGTTAACTTCAAAACATTGTTGCATGATAACAGTTTCAAAGTGTGACAACACATACTAGTAACGTGAAGTGAAAAGTTTTATAGCAAAGACAAAGTTAAAAAGCAGATTATCTTTCAATAAGCGGTTTTAAATGTGGATTATGGTGCAATCCTTTAGTCTTCCTAGTACTCAGCTTTTCAACTTAAACTCAATTATCATGTTGTGCACGTCGGTAAGGAATGCTAAAATTTTTCTCAAGGTGAGCGTCTATGTTATTTTTCTCTGAACCAGTCGGCGCACGCGGCTGCCGGCGGTGCGAGTCATTGTCTGTTCCTTTGTTGGCGCGCGCCGTTATTGGGATTAGGGGACCTAACTTCTTCAAATTCTCCTTGTCGAGAGTGCCCTGATAATAATTATTTTAGTTCCCATATTGTCTGTTTCTCTGATTGTCTCTGTGATAGTCATTACTGCGGAGAGGTGATCTTTCTCCGCAATTATTACTACTCTGCCAACGGTTGTCATACGGGTGGTATCTGTTTTGGTCACGTATTGTGAAATTAGCCTTGTCGTGTCCAGTTATTATTTCTTTCATCGCGGGATTGTGACGGATGTAACCTGTACTTGTGGTGTTCCTGTTTTCGCGTTCCGCGATTGTCAGTGTCAATTTCCAGTTCTTGTAACAGTCCCTGAAAAGCTTTAATGTCCTCTTTGCAACGTCCTGCCAAAATAATCTGTCGTAAATGTTCAGGCAATTTGATTAAGCAAATGCGGATGAGTTCTGAGTGGCTGTATGGATTTGAAAGATACTGATTCTTATGTAACATGTCCTCGAAATATTTGACAAGACTGGAAAATTCAGATTGTTCGAAATGTTTCATCATTATGATGCCATGTTTTACTCGGTCTTGTGTGGCTTGGGACCAATATGCTGAGAGGAAGGCATGATAAAATTCTCCTTCACTGTGACAATCGTGAATGACCGATGGCACTCTTACAGCTAGTTCATTCTCTAAGTAGCCACACATCAATTCTAATCTGTGCTCCAATGACCAGTTAGGAGGAAAACAATGAGAGAATTGATGGAGCCAAGCTTGTGGATGAATGTCGTTGCCAGAATTCTTAAATGTATTGAATTTACGTGTAGTAATGAACAGCTTAGAGTCGAAATCATCTTGTCGGCGGGAACCATATCGGTCTACATCTCTACATCTACATCCATACTCCGCAAGCCACCTGACAGTGTGTGGCGGAGGGTACCCTGAGTACCTCTATCGGTTCTCCCTTCTATTCCAGTCTCGTATTGTTCGTGGAAAGAAGGATTGTCGGTATGCTTCTGTGTGGGCTTATATCTCTCTGATTTTATCCTTATGGTCTCTTCGCGATATATATACGTAGGAGGGAGCAATATATTGCTTGACTCTTCGGTGAAGGTATGTTATCGGAGCTTTAACAAAAGCCCGTACCGAGCTACTGAGCGTCTCTCCTGCAGACTCTTCCACTGGAGTTTATCTATCATCTCCGTAATGCTTTCGCGATTACTAAATGATCCTGTAACGAAGCGCGCTGCTCTCCATTGGATCTTCTCTATCTCTTCTATCAACCCTATCTGGTGCGGATCCCACACTGCTGAGCAGTATTCAAGCAGTGGGGGAACAAGCGTACTGTAACCTACTTCCTTTGTTGTCGGATTGCATTTCCTTAGGATTCTTCGAATCTCAGTGTGGCATCTGATTTACCGACGATCAACTTTATATGATCATTCCATTTTAAATCACTCCTAATGCTTACTCCCAGATAATTTATGGAATTAACTGCTTCCAGCTGCTGACCTGCTATTTTGTAGCTAAATGATAAGGGATCTATCTTTCTATGTATTCGTATCACATTACACTTGTCTACATTGAGATTCAATTGCCATTCCGTGCACCATGCGTCAATTCGCTGCAGATCCTCCTGCATTTCAGTACAATTTTCCATTGTTGCAACCTCTCGATACACCACAGCATCATCTGCAACAAGCCTCAGTGAACTTCCGATGTCATCTACCAGGTCATTTATGTATATTGTGAATAGCAACGGTCCTATGACACTCCCTTGCGGCACATCTGAAATCACTCTCACTTCTCTCCATTGAGAATAACATGCTGCGTTCTGTTATCTAGGAACTCCTCAATCCAATCACACAATTGATCTGATAGTCCGTATGCTCTTACTTTGTTCATTAAACGACTGTTGGGAACTGTGTCAAACGCCTTGCGGAAGTCAAGAAACACGGAATCTACCTGTGAACCCGTGTCTAAGGCCCTCTGAGTCTCGTGGACGAATAGCGCGAGCTGGGTTTCACACGACCGTCTTTTTCGAAACCCATGCTGATTCCTACAGAGTACATTTCTAGCCTCCAGAAAAGATATTATACTCGAACATAATACATGTTCCAAAATTCTGCAACTGATCAACGTTAGAGATATAGGTCTATAGTTCTGCACATCTGTTCGACGTCCCTTCTTGAAAACGGGGATGACCTGTGCCCTTTTCCAACCCTTTGGAACGCTTCGCTCTTCTAGAGACCACGTCGTGTCGGCGGTTCCATCTCAAAATTCGGTGCACCTTGCCAATTTCTTTCATAATTTCCGAAATGCCCTGTGTTATTATTTTGTGGTTCTTCCCGTGTTGGAGCGCGAGTGTCCTCTGGAATACGTAACGCTTGTATTACCTGAGTCAGCTGATCTTGTACTTCCCGGATTTCTCTTTGGTGTTGCGCATTAATTTGATTCTGATTTTGTTTGAATTTCTTAATTTGTTCGCACTCTTCTGTGTCATTCAGATCATCATGTACCTTTGCAGATAAGTTAATGAACTGTTCCGAAAGTTCGGCTACTTTCTCCGATAGTGTACTTATTTCCTCAGTGTGTTTTTCTGAACCAAATTTCAGAGTGTCCATTTGTGTTGAAATCGTATCTACTGTGTCCTTTAAGTTTTGCTGAGTTTTTGCAAGTTGCGTAACCGAATCGGTAGATGCAACTAAGTCAATTTTGGCTTGCAAGGTCTCATGATTTTCATGAACAATAGTTTGCAGTTCTTTTATGGCTGATTCGTGATTCTGTAATGCATTATCATGAAGCGAAAAAATAGGTGGGAAATACTCACAAATTTGTGTTTTTATGTCATTACAGACTTTTTGACATTTCGATACGATTTTATGCAGCTCAGAAGTTAAATCTTCACGTGTTTGTTCAAGCGTATGTTCCACTGAGTCTAACTTTTGAAGCTTTTGCTCCATTGTGTCTAAATTCTCACGATTTTGTTCCATTCTGTCTAAATTTTGAAGATTTTGTCCCATTTGTTTCTGATTTTGTTCAAGCGTTGTGTCTAACTTTTGAAGCTTTTGTCCCATTTGTTGCATTCATTGTAATAACAATGCACTGGTGTCTGAAACATGTTCCTCAGTGCTATTCGGCATTGCATTTGAACCGGCAATATTCGCAGTTTGAAAAACAGAAAATGTGTCTTGACTTATTTGAGAAAACAGTGAGGACGCAAAACCTGAATCTACAGTATTTGCAAGATTGTGTCCTGTCATTTCGGAATCCTGACGCGAGCTGTTGCCGACCGATCGATCGATAATGCTTCCCTGTTCACTAATTGTTTCACTGCATACACCATTATTTGCAGCCTGCTCCATTTCCCTATGCTCAATTACCAAATTACTACTTTCAACATTAGTTAATTCATTACATGGTGGCGCTAACACACTGCTTTCGTCTTCACTGTCATTTCTCAGTTTACTTTGGAGCCTAGTATTACGTTTTTCACACGCCATTATTGTCACAATATTTCACACGATAACACAGAAAAGCACAATTTGAAGAGCAAAAATAAGAGAATACATTAACGTAGCACTGAAAATAATATCTAGTGAATTGCAAGCCCAGCTGCGAAATACTTGGTGCAAACCTACATGCATGCCACAACTGTTTTACTGTACAACAATGAAAAACTACAACTGCAGAGGAAATTCTCTCTACAATTACGCGCTAGCAATAAATTAAGGCTGCACTAACTACACAAACTACAAGAAAAAATCAGAAGATTCAAGTGAGGTATCCTCGGATAAGGGTCGGCATATGCAACGTCCCTTTAGAAACATTGTACATGATTGTGCTTAAACTGACACACAATATTTTTAGCGCAACGCAGTCTGACTTTCAATAATCCCTACAAAAGAATGGCCCTGACTAACTTTAACCTATACCTTTCACAAATCACTTACCTCACCAAAAATCTTCGTTACTCGAACTACTGCAATACAGCTAGCGCCACTACTGCCAGCTAAATAAAAGATTCAAACTACGGAAGTCACTAACTACTGATAGGCACAGTTAGCAAATGAAAGATTTTAATAGAGAACAAACAATGTATTTACCTTAATAGTCATAATATATGTATATATATATATCAGTTCATGACATCCATTCTTACAAATTTCAAAGCTCCGCCATCTCTCTCCCCACGTCCACCACTGCTGGCGGCCTACCTCCAACTGCGCAACGCTACGCGCTGTTAGCATCCAGCTGCCGCTGCTCAACACTACAATAGCAGACAACAATGCAAACCAGCCACAGACTGCACACGGCACAGCCAGTGATTTTCATACAGAGCTCTACGTGGCGGCGGCGTTACCAATAAAAAAACCTAAACAGCCTACTTACATGGTGAGTTTCGTATTTATACTTGGTTACTGCACAAATATGGACTTCAGATGCAGCTTCGCCAACTCGTACTTATAGGAGCCTTATAAATGATTTAAGAAACATTATTATCGAGTATTTAATTTGAATTCCGCGAAGAAAATAAAATATAAACGTAGTACGTGATTCCATCACAGAAATATACATGATTTTGCACCTTTATTCTTCATTCGGGCATCAAAAAAAAAAGCAACAATGAGCAAATAAAACGCTAGATTTTTGTGTCTAATCCACCTATCGATGTAAATATGAGCGGAATGAAAGCTCAAAATAGCACGATCTAAGGCTCTAAGCAGGACACTTCTAAAATATTTCAGAAAACTTCAACAAAATAACACAGTTCGCATAAGAAGCTATGTGCTGTGTGTAGCATTCTTTGGGAAACAAAATGGCGGATGCGCCAGCCTGTGTTTTTAGGAGCTCTACTGTGGCGCGTACGTCAGAGCACGTGACACTGGAAGTATTACGAGTGCCAACAGCGGTCCCCGACGAGGGGCGAGTAACTATTTCAGACGAATTTAATAATTCTTTACTGAGTGTATAATGCATGCAAGTTATAGATAGTACACGGCAGAATTAAGACGTTTAATGCGCATCTTTTTCGAGCATTCACGACATGTGGCGGACAAGCCGACTAGTGTGACGACACAAGTTCCTTGCAGAGGCCGTATATCTCTTTGGCCCCGGACCTGAAGGGTACAGCCTGTCAAATTAAGAGGTTGCTCAACAACGCTGGCAAATCGCGTGGCCGAGTCACTACTGTGTAAATCTTGCGCACCTCTCCGGTTAAAGACGTGCCAGGCCGTCGCGCGCGATGATATCGAACTCATCGTCTTGCGCTGCGGTGTTTACTTTGGCAGCCGCCCCGCCGGCGACATCCAGAATGTTCGTTGCTTCCTGGCCGCCCGCTGGCTGGCGCAAGGCGGTGGAGGAACTTCGTTCCAGAGTCTGCAATAAACATATCGACCGTTTGCTGTCTGTCTCTATCAGAAGTCTCATTACTCGAGAAATTTCTTTTAAAAAAGAAAAAATTTACAAATATTTTAATGATGTACTCAAGGTTTCTTAGACCAGCTTTCTTCATAGATCCATAATAATGGGAAACTAAAAAGCCATATTTTCTTACGCCCTTTTATTATCCTTCAAATTAAAATGGTGAAACAGAGACGGAAACGCCTTAGAGAAACTTAACCGAGAAGAGCTGAAAAAAGCAAGTAAGATCCGGTGACCGAGGCAAAAATCCATCGAAACGCAGTTCCAGTTAACCTTACTTTCATAACATGACTTTCTTATTCAAATTGATATGCACAGTTCAGTGTGATTGGAAACAGAACTAGTGACCCAAATTGCATTATTTCAAGAATCTTCTCCTCTCAACCTGTTTCCATCAGAAGATGAAGAAGATCATTCTGACATTGGCCTCACTCGATGAACTAACATCATTGTTGGAAACGTACTGAAGAATTATTGAAATTTGGAGTCACAGCAAGACACTACATGAGCTGAGTACACTAATTACATCCTGGCATGTCTGCGGATTTCAATAAACTCCCTAACACTTCAGATATAAACGCTTATAGATATTAAAATTCAAGCTCTTGACCATAATGAACTGCCAGGCACTGAGTTCTGTATAATGCTCTACTTCAAAACAGTGACTGTGCAACATGAAACAAACCTCTGTCACATATGAATTCTTAATTATAAATAATCTGTAATCCTTCCTTATTATACTACATTATTTACGGCTGGCATGGGCAACCTTTGTTAACCTGCAGGCTTGATTCTCATACTTACTTATGCTCATGGGCCACATGACAATTTCGTTGGTGAATAATGTTGTGGATAATTGTTAAAATGGATGCCTTTGTATTTATTTTGTAGTCTTTGTATTTAATTATTTGTATTTAATTCAGATCTTTTATTCACTATGTTAATAAGACCTTTTCATGCACTGATCATCGCAGGTACTCCTTCAGAACAAACTGTAGAAAGTTGATTCAACTGTGAACACATCTTCACTGGCAGCGGTTCCTTTTAACGTCTGTAGTGCTAATAATTCTTCCATTTTATTAGTGGCCGGCTGGAGTGTGCAAGCGGTTCTAGGCGCTACAGCCTGGAACCGCGCGACCACTACGGTCGGAGGTTCGAATCCTGTCTCGGGCTGGGATCTGTGTGGTGTCCTTAGGTTAGTTAGGTTTAAGTAGTTGTACGTTCTAGGGGACTGATGACATCAGAAGTTTAGTCCCATAGTGCTCAGAGCCATTTGAACATTTTATTAGAATCCACATCCACAACACAAACAAAAACTGCTAACTGGGCTAGCTCTGACAAATCAGTACTCTCGTCCAAACTGATCACAAATGCTTCGAACGCGGCAGCACGGTCACACATTTTTTTTTTTTTTTAAATTTGATCACCCATCATACTAGTCGTCTCGATAAATTTATCTGTTCGCGCATTTTCTTTATTGGTACACAGTACATCTGCAATGTCCAAGAGGCACTGTTTCGTGAATTTGCCCTTACCAAAAGGCTTTAACTATCTGCCAACTTTTACACTAAATAAAATGTCATATACTTATTATAAAACTAGGTTTAAACCAACTGTCGCACTCTGTGCTCGTTTTGGCAAATATCTGCAGTTATTTCTCCGAATTGGAAATTCATATTTTGACGTCTTCATTTCGCAGTTTCCCTATTGTTGAGCATTACGTTTCTTAAAAAAAAAGGGCCTTTTAACCTAATATTCTTTCAAAACTGTCAATGATTCCCTACACGAAAAGCGAACAGGTTTATGTTTGTACATGGCAAAGAAATAATCCTCCCTCCATTTCTCCTGGAATTAACTACGCACAGCAGTAACTATTTTCCCAACTTATTGCAAAGTTCCGCAAATTTCAATATCACCGAGCAGTCGGTGATTGTCGTGCCATTATCGCTTACTACCAATGCTTGTGACGTATCTGTGTGTGAACACAAACGCGGACTGCAAGCAGTAAATAACGTGTATGTGTTGTCAGCACTGATCCAGCAACGAAAATACTTCTCGCGCTCCTTGAAGGCAGTGAGCTCCCCCCCCCCCCCCCCCCACTCCCCCCCTCCCGCTCGCCCACCACAACTCTCCGCACGCATTTCAACACAGGCACCACAACTTCGAGGTCAGACCGGAAATCCGTTTTTCTTTGTTGTTAAAGTCCAGCGGCGCTTAAATGGCACTGCACATACGCTGAGCAAGCAAAACTTTTGACTGTCTGTGTGAGGAGCTTTAAACCCGAGGCGAGCCGTGCGACGGTGGAAATATCCGCAAATGAATTCCGCGTCGAATCCATTGCGAGCGCCTCGCTGTCTCCAGCAGATTTCTTCCATGGGCCAGGTTGAAACCAAACGCTGGGTGTATCCTGCACGCGGGTTGCCGGTTGCCTGCCCTTGATTTAAGGGGCCTCGATGTCATGGAGACAAAAAAAGGAATTTTTTATTTAATTCTGTGATTCTTCCTGATTCTAAGAATATATACTTCACGAATAGCGCCTTGCCATTTTCGTGTTTAAATGCTTTTCTAAAGCAGATGCTAAAACCTAGCTGTCATACTACTGTCAAACACAAAACTTCGCCTACAGTGGCTCTTTATTTTATTTTCGCGCGGCTGTTTGCAAAGAAGTTCGTTTCTATAGCACCCTTGAAGAAATATATCGACAGGAATTTATTGCAGTCTAATTTACTATAGACACAAGCAGATAAACTAAGGTTCTGAATGAAAGCTTCAATAGTTGCATTTAAGAAAACTTGCCAAAAACTGTTTTTGTTGGTATGTCAGATTTTCAGACTGGTATGACGGACGCTGGAGTAACAACCAGATTAAAAACCATTTGCAGACTACGTATCAGAACTGGTGGCTATAAGAAAAGTGAAGTTACTACGGGTCGAGAGGCTACGTGTCGCTGAAGCTAAAAAAAAACCTGCTGAAAGCATAACAAAGGACGCCAGAACAACATAGGAAAGAAAGAGAACTAAAGAAGGTGAAAAGGACACTCATAATCAACAACATTGTGGAGCTGGAAGGTTTTGAAAAGTTACCATTGAGAAGAAAATAATATGGAAATCTTTAGTTTCATTTTCATATAATAAACGTTTCTGCATACTAATATATCATTATCTTATCCAATGCCTTAGCTACAAAAACAAAGTTTTGCATGAATAATAGTATAATGCTTGTGAGCTCAGTGAACCACATTATTCAACAATGTATTAAATATTTTAAGTTGGAGCGTATCATATGTTCTTAAATTACTAGGAGAAAAAAATTACTTTTAAACATTTTTTACAAATACATAATACAAACAGCTTTGTAAATATTTATGGTTTACTGTTTCAACAAGTTAATACTCAAAGGACTAAAACTTGTTTTGACCTTTTATTCTGAATAGTGTGGAAGTACAATGTCCCTAAAGTAAAATTACACATAACTAAATACGTAAGACAAAAGTCAATCTTCGCGCCATTATCTATTCTTCAGTTTTTAAGTTTTTTCCATATAGAGGTCATAATATACTAATCATTTGTTTGAAGTTTCATAAAAATATCTATTACACCGTCTGAGTTATTACATTTCAAAACACTGGTAAAAACTACAGGCAATGTAGTCTAGGTCTCCTTAATGATACAATAGCAGTAACATTTTGTGAAAATGTGTATAGATACTGTGCAGTCGTGTAACTACTACTAGTAACAAAATTTGAATATACAGTACTTTATCGCGACACCAAAACTTCAAGTGTAGCAATTTTTGTAAAGAAGAAATAGAAACCTTTATTACAATCTGTATTTGTAATAATACAAGAAAGGAACAGGATTCTCATTGTGAAAACCTATAAGATGATGTGAACTACTAGGACGCTGCTCGAAACACATATGTGTTCCATAATTAATCAAAATGTGTAATACTATATTAACAGATGCTCCAACAAAAGCATTTTTTTAAAAATTTTGTAGCTGCCTCCTCCATCCATCACACAAACTGATGGCCTGTTAAATGAGCAAGTAATTTTTAAAACTAAACAATTATTTGAAAGCTTTTCTGACTTCTTCTAATTTTACCAATTGTGCATAGGTTTTATGTAACGTGCATTTGTTCTGACTAACTTTGTTATACAGAAGTGTTAATTGTAATGGGGATCGCCCTGTAAACTTTTCGTAATTAAGCGAATTCATTTGTGTAATGTACTTTGACTTTCTTCCTAAAATGTCTGTTTACAGGAATGATGCGCTCTTGTGCATTTTCGTCATTAGCCCTCTACCTATACTGACAATACACAACGAGCCACTGTCAACGATAGAGTCCTAAGCAGTGGAATGAATGCCACCCACCCAGTGGCGTGTACATGCGACTGCTACTCATCGTCCGCGACATTAACTCCACAAGACACATAATGTGTTGTGGGGTCACCTAGAGCTGCACTGGCTAAGTTGGAATCTATGACACAAGTGGATTTGTCGGAGCTGAATGAAATGAGTGCACATTATGCGTATTGGGGCTAAAGTATGCCCAATATGCTTGAGGTCAGATAACCAGACACACCTCTGTGGATCCTTTCGCGGAAGAGGATTTGTCGGAGCTGAATTAAATGAGTGCACATTATGCCTCATGACGGATAAGGTAGGCCCAATAGGCTTGACGTCATACAAACAGGGACACCACACGAGGATACTTATACCCTATACCATTTTCTATTATAACTGTGCGGTTGTGTTTGACTAGTAGCTAACCGGAATTCAAATTTTAGCTCAATCAGACGCAATACATACTAGTACACAAAGGCGAACGGAGTTTCAAAAAATCTCTAAAACTTCTTAACCGATTTACTTCAAATTTTTACTTGATTAATAGACATTCAGCTGTCAATGGGTTCTGTACATTCAAAGTGAATAACTTTCGAGAAACACATGAAAACTTACATTTTTAAAGCACAGAACGGCATTCGATTTCTCGCAGTCGTTTACAAAACGTATCTACATTGGTCTTCAAAAACTGTATAGCCTACGTCCGGTCGAAAGTCTATTAGACTAATCATGTGAAAATTTTGAGTATATCGGTCAAGAATTTTACGTGATATTTTTTCATTCATATTGTGATAATCATGTGAAAATATGAAGTAAGTAGGTCAAGAACTTTTTGAGATTTCTTTAATTCAAATTCGGTATGATTCATCGTAATTTCGAGTTCCATATAACTGGGCGAGATTTGCGCCATGAAAAGATTTCCAGGGGCTCCCTACATTAGTTCGTAAGTCCAATTCGCATACATATTTTGCATTTTCGTAGACTTGTAGGGTTCAATATTTGGTGGTAAATCACAATTCAAAGAAAGCGTTTAGAGAACCAAATCCTCACTCTCATGTTGTATATACAAGATGAAGTTAATGTAATATAGAGACTAAACAGTCGGTATAAACAGTATGTGCGTCACACCAGCTATGTCGAATCCATCCATCTGTGAGTTCATGTAAAGTGATCTCTCCCACGAGCCGGTAGGCTACTAATTTTATACATGTTGAGCCAAAAATTTGATATTCCTTTGATTCTGTAGTCTTAAACACATTATAGTGTGCAAAAGAATTACGGAGTCAACTTTTTGAAACCCCGTCATTTTCCCTCATTGCGACGCAAACACGTGAAATTTTTCTTGATGTTGACTACAACATTCCTCTGTATGGTGCAAAAGTGCGGCGTCACCCTGAGTTCGGCGACGCCTCAAACAGCGAGTGTCGACACATGAAAACAAAAGGCCGTTGCTCAAAGCTTCATGGGACGTATCAGTCAAGTAAATGAGTTAACATTGGAACCAAATTTCATCACAGTTTTGCCCAACGCCACTGTGAACGTGTAACACGACGGGAGGCAACCAACTTTGTCTGATTTAAATCCGTCTCTTAATACCTCTGCGACTGAGGTCACAACTGCGACGCCCAGCTTTGAAATCACGCAGTTTTCTATTGCGTAGCTGAGGAAAACATTTCAGACACACCACCGCTCAGAATCGAGACGAGAAGTCCGCACGAGAAGGACAGGGGGCTTCAGTTAAACCACCACTTCCCATGAAGGATTCATTTGCACACACTTCGCGCTCGAATACGTCGGTTTGTGGTGTAATGCGCAACAGAGCGACGTTCCTTGACATTGCCGATGGCCCCTGGACGATTCACTCCTTCCGTAAGGACATCGTCGCAGCTGCAGCACCATTGGACGAGCTGTCTCCTCTGCTGAGTAGTGCGGCAGTAATTTTTGCTCTGGTATGCGGGGTGGAACATCTTCTGTAAAGATAATTTCTTTGCATAAATGGAATTTTTATGATATGGCTTAACAATTGCAAGTTAAGTTTCGCAATGTAGTAATATTTTCAAGTAAGGTATTACAGTAGTTCCCCTCAGACATGTTCTGTCTCCCAATTCCAAGTTGCTTTTATTTAAAGAAATTCTAAACGTGTCTCAGTCAAATATCTTGCATTTCCGCTCTTGCAGCTGTAGTTAGTTTAGTAGTACTGCGAACAGAACAACGCGTTATCCAAGGCGACACCAATACGAGGTAAGAAATTTGTTACACTCAGTTCACGGATTTTCACACAGGGGCCACTTTTTTTACTTATTCAGATTTACAGGGCCGTTGTAACATCGAGTTGATCTGAATGTATTTATCTCTAATTTGTCATTATCGCGCACAGGTTTTAACTAGTTTGGGATTACTGGTATTGTTTTCTTGCCAGTAGACAGATTGCTTAAAACAGGACCAGGTAAATATACAGATACAAGTAATCACCATTGATATGACGATTGTAACTCCATGTTCTGGTTGAGTATGGGACTACAGCTGTTCAATGTTCAATACAAACAATACCAGTCGCCGTTATATAGGTTTATTTCTAGGCCTAAACTGTGAAGGATATAACAGAACAATAATTACAAATTGAAATACAGAGCACATTGACTAAAAGAATCAAGTGTTGCATATTACTTTACGTAATGAGAATTATACAGTGAATCATATTAAAATACACAGCTTATTGCTTAAAAGCTGAAAGCGTTACATGTAAATTTCATTAATTAAAAGAACTCAGTCTTAATGAAACTCGATAATACACCGTAATATACACTATCAGAATTAATTAGTTATTCATACGTATTGTAAAATCTTCAGTATCGTCATAGACGTATTAATAAAACAGAAGTTTTATAGTTATGTAACCATCAGCCCAGCATATTTATTGTCTTCAAAACGTATGACTAGACGTGGCAGACGCCTGGCTCAGTCAGAAGGTAAAAGACGGATAAAAGGAACCGACAAATCATATGTAAAACAGTACCATGGACTTTTTAAAGTAAGTATATACAAAAGAAACGAACGAATAAAAGGCATTGCAACTATTGAACCACTACATTTGTACTCAGTGGTTGTAGATGATAACGTCACGTAAAAAAAGATTTAATTACATGAATGACGAACACTAACTTCAGTTAACAAAGGTTTATTCAGCACTTGCACATACAAGAGCGCGGAGCGAACTGCCTTCGGCCAGAAGACATACGGTATGTATATACTGTTACAGAAAATTCTAGTACAAAGATTCTTGACATTGGTGGATACTTCTAGAATGTACTCGAACCGAATATAGAAATTACTATTTTACACTTCAGGTGAGTTTTGAACTCACGACCCTATATGCAACAGTCTAGTATCATAACCACAATTTCATGGTAACTATGCTATTCAGACTCCTGCGACAATCCTCTAGGAAGATGACAGTAATAGGTAAAAATCAAAATACGAAAGATAAATCGTATCCTTGTGTCACGCTAGAGATAGTTCTTAAATACCATACCGTAAATTAGATATTGCGTACGTTAACTACTTTAATCTTATTAAACCACCTTTTCCAACAAACTCGTACCACTTTTTTTGTTGGAGAGTATCTACAGAATGAAGAAATCAACATTAGTCCCATTACAGGAAGTCGCGTAAATACCATTATTAGAATACATCATTATGGATATTAAGTATCCAATAGTGCTCAACCAAACCACGTCGCTGACTGTACCATATAGATCGCTGGGGAACGCAAAACAATAGGTGATCTCAAACTCACCTACAAAATGTAAGTCAAATGCGAATCCGCATCAGGTCCAAGTTAGCAATGCACAGGGTAATACATATTCCAACATATCATATCTGAATATCTCACTACTTAATTATGCAATTGTAGAAAAAATAATCACCACTACACAGAACGTCGTTACACACTAAAGGGTAAATTGTAAAGATATGACAGTTACAAATATCACTGATGTACAGTAAAACCGAACAGACAGAACAACTACTTAATTAAGCCTACAATACTCATATTCTGATGGTCTAACTATACAGAACATGTCATGTAAACCCACTACTATTTGTTATGTGGGGCCTACATTAAGCAAAACTTGAATACAAAGACACAAACCAATCCGATAGGAGTCTACTCATTAGGTCCAATCCAGTAATCTTCGTGTTACAAATATAGCAGAGCCTTTAACTGGTCTCGTAATAGCTATTCTGAAGATAGAGGTCAATATGAGTAATGAAGTG
This sequence comes from Schistocerca gregaria, assembly GCF_023897955.1. NCBI lineage: Eukaryota > Metazoa > Arthropoda > Insecta > Orthoptera > Acrididae > Schistocerca > Schistocerca gregaria. The sequence continues at coordinate 210,012,503 of NC_064926.1, read as the reverse complement.
ATGAAATATTACACAAATCCGGCCCATGATCTTTAAAACATACTCACATGCGACAATAGTCAGCAACTGTCACACTATACATTCAAAACCGAGAGCCACAGATGGCCTCACAATGTTTCATACTCCTGTAAGATCCTACTACGACGAGTCGATATGTCGCAGTTCGGTTACTGGTACAGGCAGGACTAGGATATTATAAGACATGGAACACAAACATGACAAGGACCTTATAGGTGGTGACAAGTAATAACAAGTGCCTACCTAACCTACTTTTCAGTTACACCATTACCAACCTCTAAAATACGTCGTAAAGACGCCAGGGAATTCTCAAGGTATAAATCTTACGAAAAGTTTACAGGGCGATCCCCATTCCAATTAACACTTCTGTATAACAAAGTTAGTCAGAACAAATGTACATTACATAAAACCTATGCATAATTGGTAAAATTAAAAGAAGTCACAAAAGCTTGCAAATAATTGTTTAGTTTTAAAAATTACTTGCTCATTTAACAGGCCATCAGTTTGTGTGATGGATGGAGGAGGCAGCTACAAAATTTAAAAAAATGCTTTTGTTGGAGCATCTGTTAATATAGTATTACACATTTTGATTAATTATGGGACACATATGTGTTTCGAGCAGCGTACTAGTAGTTCACATCATCTTATAGGTTTTCACAATGAGAATCCTGTTCCTTTCCTGTATTATTACAAATACAGATTGTAATAAATGTTTCTATTTCTTCTTTACTAAAATTGCTACACTTGAAGTTTTGGTGTCGCGATAAAGCCCTGTATCTTCAAATTTTGTTGCTTTCGGACGTTCATCAGAATGGTTTACATCACTTTATTGCGCGATGTTACAACGAACGATCCGGTTTAAAAACCTTGCAGAAAAATTGAATAAACAACACAACTGAACAGAAAACAAGCCGTTAATTAAACCTAAAAGATCACAAACAATTTACTTTCCTTTCAACATCCAGAAAATAATTTGGGTGTAGTTCTCTATAAAATAGTTAATCCTCTTTCAATTATTGGAAACGTGAATTTGCAGTAGCAGAAAGACTTTCAGTTCGCCCCAAAAGTACGTTCTACGATGTGAAAAATGCTCCTGTCGGATACGAAGCTCGTTCCTCTTTAAACGATCCTGACAGGTAAAGTGGGCAGCCAGGTGCGTGAATCCCCTTTCTGTCTTCCTCATCAGAAATTTTGCTTTGCGATCACATTCGCAGTCTTCTGACACAGAACGTTCTAAATAATTTTACCCAATATCTCTTTGTAGTTAAGCCTGCATACTCAGCATCTCCCTCTCCATGGCACTTTGTTTGCTAGTCACTTTCCCACTGTCTCCTTTTTCTCTCACTGACATAAAGTATTTCCTGCTACCACTGTCTCCTCTCTTATTTACACTGATTCCTTTTTTCTTCATTTCCCACTGCCATATATCTAGATATCAAAGTTCGCTGGTCTGGGAGGGTTGAGAGCCCCCAAGCATATGTACGGTACCCATTGTTATATACTGAAGAGCCAAAGAAACTATCACAGCTGCCTAATGTCTGTGTAGGACCCGCGAGCACGCAGAAGTGCCGCAACACAACGTGGCATGCACTCGGATAATGCCTGAAGTAGTGCTCGAGGGAAATGAGACAATGATTCCTGCAAGGCTGTCCATAAATTGATGAGAGTACGAGGAGGTGAAATTCTCTTTTAAACAGCATGCTGCAAGGCATCCCAGATATGCTCAATAATGTTCATCTCTCGGAAGTTTGATGGACACTGGAAGTGTTTAAACTCAGAAGAGATTTCCTGGAGCCACCCTGTAGCAATTCTGGACGTGTGGGTTGGGTTGTTTTGGGGAAGGAGACCAGACAGCGAGGTCATCGGATTAGAGAAGGATGGGAAGTAAGTCGGCCGTGCCCTTTCAAAGGAACCATCCCGGCATTGGCCTGGAGTGATTTAGGGAAATCACGGTAAACCTGAATCAGGATGGCCGGACGTGGGATTGAACCGTCTTCCTCCCCAGGACGTGTGGGGTGTCGCATTGTCCTGCTGGATTTGCCCACGTCCGTCGGAATGCACAATGCACAATGGACGTGAATGGATGCAGGTGATCAGAAAGGATGCTTTCGTACGTGTCACCTGCTAGGTTCGTATCTATACCTATCAGGGGGCCCATATCATTCTAACAGCACACTCCTCACGCCATTACACAGCCTCCACCAGCTTGAACGTTCCCCTTCTGACGTGCAGGGTCCATAGATTCATGGGGTTGTCTCCATACCGGTACACGTCCATCCGTTCGATACAAGACTCGTTCCGATCAGGCAACATGTTTCCAGTCGTCGACAGTGTAATGTCGGTGTTGACGGGCCAGGCGAGGCGTAAGGCTTTGTGTCGTGCAGCGTACACGAGTGGGCCTTCGGCTCCGAAAGCCAATAAGAGTGATGTTTCGTGGAATGGGTCGCACGCTGACACGTGTTGATGACCCAGCTTTGAAATCTGCAGTAATTTCTGGAAGGGTTGCACTTTCGTCACGTTGAACGATTCTCTTCAGTCGTCGTTGGTGACGTTCTTGCAGGATCTTCTTCCGGTCGCAGCGATGTCGGAGGTTTGATATTTTACCGGATTCCTCGGATTCCTGATATTCACGTTACACTCGTGAAATGGTTGTGTGGGAAAATTTCCACTTCATCGCTACCTAGTAGATGCCGTGTCACACCGCTCGTGCGACTGTAACACCGCGTTCATACTCACTTAAATCTTGACAACCTGCAATTGGAGCAGTACGATCTAACAACTGCGCCAGATTGCTTATGTAGGCGTTGTCGTTCGCAGCGCCGTTTTCTCCCTGTTTTTATATCTTTGTATTTGAATACGCAAGCCTATACCTGTTTCTTTGGCACTTCAGTGTGTATTTTTCATTTCCGCCGTCTCTTTTCTCCTTTACTCCCACTCCTTCTGTCTCCATCCATCCATCTGTCTTTCTCTTTTACTGCAGCTGTCTCTCACTGATTAATATCTCCTCTGTCTTTAGTTCCGCCTGCCGCGGTGGCTGAGCGGTTCTAGGCGCTACAGTCTGGAACCGCGCGACCGCTACGGTCGCAGGTTTGAATCCTGCCTGGGGGATGGATGTGTATGATGTCCTCAGGTTAGTTAGGTTTAAGTAGTTCTAAGTTCTAGGGGACTGATGACCTCAGAAGGTAAGTCCCGTAGTGCTCAGAGCCATATAGACCATTTTTTTTGTCTTTGGTTTCCATTGCTGTTGTCTTCTTGTGCCTCTCTTCCTCTTTCACTGACATTTTCTGTCCCTCACCATCCCTTTCTCCTCTCTTTCTCTCCCACTGGCACTGTCTCCTCTCTCTTCCACCATGAGTATCTCAAATGTTCAAATGTTCAAATGTGTGTGAAATCTTATGGGAATTAACTTCTAAGGTCATCATTCGCTAAGCTTACACACTACTTAACCTAAATTATCCTAGGGACAAACACACACACCCATGTCCGAGGGAGGACTCGAACCTCCACCGGGACCAGTCGTACAGCCTATGACTGCAGCGCCTTACACCGTCCGCTGGATCTCCTGCTACATCAGGATGTGCTGTCTACATAAAACTAAAGTTTTGACATTCTATTTCTATTTCGACACTTTTATGTATCATATTAAAATGTGTGGTAAAAGTTTCATCGATACTCCGGTTTTTTTTTTTTTTTTTAATTGCGCATAGAAAAATTGTGCCTTTACAAGGAGCCTAAGTTCCACACCCTAGAGCACACCTAATGCAAAACAATCAACTAATTTCCTCAGTTTGTCTGATTTGGAGGAGATTTGTAATGTTTACATTTTGACCCTCTACTGTAGGATACCTACGGTGTGCCCGTCCTTAGGATAGGTATGCGAATTGCCGCTAGGCCAAGTGCTGTACAAAACACTCGACCCCTTATGTCTTTGACCAATAGAACGCGAGATATGACCTCCTAAAAAATCGCATTTCCGCGCGCAGCTTTTTCCGTACACTTTGGTACCGCGCTCTGTCGTGCACAGACCAATTACGAAATTGTTGAAGATTGCTTTTGTAATGGAGGAATAATAGGGAATCTTTGAAATTTTTACAAGATTGCTGAATATTCAGAAAACAGTCTGTACTAAATTTTAGGTACAAGTGTAACACACCACACTCAGTAGGCTCTTTCTGTTGTGGGGTAACTGACTTCTGTCTGATCATTGGACAGCAAACTTTTCTTGTTACGGCATATGGTAGAGCCACACGACGAGTCACCATATGTTTAATTGCAAAGAATACTTCCCTTCGTAATTCATAAACTAGCAAAACACTAAATTTGTTTTGAATCACGTAGAAGTGAAGTGTAGGCTTGTCACACGCGGTGCGTGAAAACCTCAACGGCGTTTAAGTAATGCTAAAGAACCAAAGTTGTGTTTGACGAATCTTTGAATGTGTCAACATGAAAGCATTAAGAGCCTCAATAGCATACACGCATTTGAATGACAGGTATATCTCTTAGTCAGGTATAAAGTCATTAGTTTTGTTCTTCTTCACAACCTGATCTGATGTTTAAGTTTCGTGACGGTCTGAACGACAAAACGTAGGCAGTACTTTATTATCTTATTAGGATAACGCCCTGTGGGAATTATGACTGCCACTTGGGTCTCTATGAAGGACGATCATACAATATTAATAATTACGGCGGAAAAGCTTTGTCAGAACCTGATACAAGTATCTCCAAACGGAGAAAAAGCTAATTACACGACTTCATATCTTCAAGATGATAATTAAGAGTTTCGACTGCCGCTCGTATTTTTAACGATGTCTCTTTCTGCTCAACTGGTCGGTTCTAGCTAATTATATTCAGTCTAAAATTAACTTATGAGAAGTAATTAATATTCGTGTACACAAAAGTTTTCTAGAAGTCTTATTAAGAAATTTCTAAATAACGCGTTTCAGCGCATTACCCTTCGAATGTGTTGGCTTTGACAAGCAAGTATCATTCATCTCTTCCTTAGTACAGTGATACAAATTCACGTCAGTTTAAGGGGAGTCGGATGGTTGTTTGTTTCAAATTTTTTTATTTTTATCTTTTCCACTTTTTGTTAGGCATATATTTGGCGCCCGCGGTGGTCTCGCGGTTCTAGGCGCGCAGTCCGGAACCGTGCGACTGCTACGGTCGCAGGTTCGAATCCTGCCGCGGGCATGGATGTGTGTGATGTCCTTAGGTTAGTTAGGTTTAAGTAGTTCTAAGTTCTAGGGGACTAATGACCACAGCAGTTGAGTCCCTTAGTGCTCAGAGCCATTTGAACCATTTGAGCATATATTTGGGTTTAAATTGATACCAAATTATTAATTTATGTTGAGTTGTTTCCGTTTAACAAGCGTTTTAGTAAAACACTGCAACGCACGCTTTTCATGAACTCCACCTTCTGTTTACTCTTTAGTGACTACTTGTTATAGTACAGCTGTTTGAAAGCTTAGTTGGTAACACTGATGAAATACTGCTGGCAACAATGATGAAAATAGCTGCCAATTTACTTTGTTGTTTTCAGCTATTTTTGTGTGGTGAATGAAAGTGAAGTTTGCTTCCGATATTCGTATTTCAGCGTTTAGATCTCAGCAAATAGGTTTATAGCCTATTACGTAAAAATGCCACGAATACAAAAGAAGAAAAGAGAACGTGAGTTCAGTTGGGAGAGATATAACCAGAAACAGTTTTTACATCGTGGTGAATCTGAAGTGGAAGTTCATTGTGAAGGTGAGCCTGGGCCCAGTAGTGGTACTGAAGCTGATTGTGTTTCTGTAACAAGCTCTTCTTCTAAGAAGCTTGCCCGTAACTTGGCTAAATATGAGATATATGGAAAATAAGAAGTTTGCTATGATATTGTTAACATCAATAGTTTAGGGAGCCTAGTTAGCCAAATTGCGGTGTGCGTAAAATGTAAAGGATCCCTTACCGTCTCTACTGGAACCAGGCTAGGCTTAAAAGTACCAATAGTAATAAAGAGCAGTGACTGTTCTTATGAAGTGTCCGCTACTAATTCTCCATGCTTACTAGACTCTGAACAATCAGAAGTGAATTTTCGATTAGCCTACGCATTTCGACGTATTGGAAAAGGTGAAGAAGCCGCGATAACTTTCTGGGGTGTAATAAATTTGCCGACTCCACTAGCTTTCAAATATTACAATAAGATGCTTCCAGATGCTGCAAAAGAGGTCTGTGAAGAGAATCTGAAGGCTGCTGTTGGAGAAGGTGTCGGTGAAAATGATGGTATTACAGACTTTACAGTAATATCTGACGGGTCGTGACAACGTAGGGGCCACACTTCACTCAATGGAATTGTAACTGCAGTAGCAGAAAACACAGGCAAGATAATTGATGTTAAAATTTGATACAATTATTGCAGGTGCAAAAATAGAATGACCAACAATCATGATGCTGATTTCCTAGATAACTACTCTGGAGTAAGTGGAGGAATGGAGGTAAAAGGAGTTTTGGAAATATTACAAGAATCGCTGCCGAAATACGGAGTGCGGTACAAGTATTATTTAGGAGACAGGGACAGTGCTACTTACCCTGAAGTTTGTGAGGCCAAACCATATGGTCCCGACTTCTCAATTGAGAAATTGGAATTTTGAGGTCACGTCCAGAAGCGGATGGGTAGTCGCCTCAGGAAATTGGAACAGAAACTGGGAAAAACAAAACTTTCCGACGGCAAAACCATCGAGTGTCGTGGTCACCTTACTGGTGAGGCTATAAATCAAATACTACTATATTATGGCCTGGCTATAAGAAGGAATGCTATAAAAACTCTAAAGGACATGAAGGAAGCGGTGTGGGTAGAATTGTTTCATTTGACGGCTACCAACGAAGACACATCTGGACACGGACTATGCCCCAAAGGTGAGACAAGCTGGTGCAAATTCCCAAAAGCCCAAGAGAAAAATCAGCCTTATGACCACAATGACCACACTCATCTTCCTTTCGCTGTCATGGAACAAATAAAACCCATATTTAATGACTTGGCCCATCCTGACCTCTTGCATAAGTGCCCACATGGTGGAACGCAAAATCCGTCAGAGTCGTTCAACAATGTTGTATGGTTGTGGCTACCAAAAGCAACTTTTATTTTGATGACTACATTTCAGTTGGGAGTGTACGAAGCTATTACAAGCTTCAATGAAGGAAATTAGCAAAGTGTAAAATCTTGAGTCATCAAGGCATATCTCCAGGCAAGAACTGTGTCACTTTTTTGAAAAGGGACGACGAACTTCGGATTTAAAAAATGAACAAAGCTCTGACAGAAATTGAGAAAAAGTGTCGCCAGGCCACACAGAAAGCAAGAAGAAAGACTGAAGACCAGTTTGAAGAAATAGAAGATCCAGATAGACCTTCATATGAAGCTGGAATGTACTAAAGTAAGAATAAAATCGTTGTTTAATAGTCTTATCTTTATTTGCGTTTCCCTGACAACTGTGTTTTTCAGTGGTTAGAAACATTTTTGTTGGCTATTATTAATGTTGTCAACATGATTTTTTAAAAATTGTTCCTTATTTGTTAGTTGTTGATTTAAACTGCGGAAATATGAAAATATTCTAAAGAACTATGGTATAAATTTAATTGAAGTGAAAAAATTGCTGTTTTTATGGGTACTTTAAAAAATATTTTCTTGAATATAAGTTTTTATTATTTTTAAGACTTATCAGTTTAAAATGAAGATAAAAATATAAGGAACACAACAAAAAATTCGAAATAAAATTTCAATTGGTTAGAGAGAAAGATGTTCCTAAAGTCATATAATTTAACATGGCCGAGACAGAACCATCCGCTCCCCTTAACATTTGCCAACCTCGCAGACTTGTTTTTTATTTGCCGCCTTGTCATCCGTTCTCCTCCACCAGAATTGTGTGTTTATGACCCGTAAAGAGGGAGGTCGCAATACAGCCTTCCAGGAATGTTGAGACAATATTGCGTATAAAGTTGACGACATTTTGAACCGTAATAAAAGTGGACAGGACGGTCGACCTGTCTTCTGAAGCGCCGTGAAAGACTCTCGTCACGCAGGAAGGGAAACCAAATTAATCGATGAGCAGCCACAGGTTCAATGCGGAATATTCCATTAAGACTGGTGGAGGAAAATTTCATCCGCATATTCCGCACTCTCTTCCCTTACAGGGAAGGGTAGCCACGAGCAAACCATTGACTAACCAGAAGTATAGGAGCAAGGACCTTTACTTTACTTTTATCTTCCAGCATAAGAACGCAGAGTTAGAAAAACGTAGCTAATCGTTGTCAGAAAAAGACCTTTGCTTTTGATTTGTCGTGAGTCTTGGTTGACAAAACCCATGAATGTGTAAAATCTGGAATTTATTAGCAGTAGCGTAATAAAAGAATAGCAACTGAACATTCGAAAGGGACGCATGATCAAACGTTAAAAATAACATAGTAACAGATCCTCTCTGGAAATTTATCGGGATATGGCCTTAAATATCAGCGTAAGTACTATTAAATTGCTAACCTACTGAGTATGCGTGCTAGAGTCTTATTAACGATCTCATTGCCTTCCAAAGGACTTGTGTAGTGACTGCAGGTGGACTACTTAAAGGACGATTATGAACGCCCTGTTTTCTTCCAAAGACGACACGAATAATTGAGAAACACATTTAGCATGATCAAAAAGGCGCAACCCACACGGAAAATGCTACATCGTTTAAAAGACATTAACAAGATCTTTATAGAAATCATTATTTTTGCCTTATACACTCCTGGAAATTGAAATAAGAACACCGTGAATTCATTGTCCCAGGAAGGGGAAACTTTATTGACACATTCCTGGGGTCAGATACATCACATGATCACATTGACATAACCACAGGCACATAGACACAGGCAACAGAGCAAGCACAATGTCGGCACTAGTACAGTGTATATCCACCTTTCGCAGCAATGCAGGCTGCTATTCTCCCATGGAGACGATCGTAGAGATGTTGGATGTAGTCCTGTGGAACGGCTTGCCATGCCATTTCCACCTGGCGCCTCAGTTGGACCAGCGTTCGTGCTGGACGTGCAGACCGCGTGAGACGACGATTCATCCAGTCCCAAACATGCTCAATGGGGGACAGATCCGGAGATCTTGCTGGCCAGGGTAGTTGACTTACACCTTCTAGAGCACGTTGGGTGGCACTGGATACATGCGGACGTGCATTGTCCTGTTGGAACAGCAAGTTCCCTTGCCGGTCTAGGAACGGTAGAACGATGGGTTCGATGACGGCCAGTGTAGGAGATCGCTCCCCACACCATGATGCCGGGTGTTGGCCCCGTGTGCCTCGGTCGTATGCAGTCCTGACTGTGGCGCTCACCTGCCCGGCGCCAAACACGCATACGACCATCATTGGCACCAAGGCAGAAGCGACTCTCATCGCTGAAGACGACACGTCTCCATTCGTCCCTCCATTCACGCCTGTCGCGACACCACTGGAGGCGGGCTGCACGATGTTGGGGCGTGAGCGGAAGACGGCCTAACGGTGTGCGGGACCGTAGCCCAGCTTCATGGAGACGGTTGCGAATGGTCCTCGCCGATACCCCAGGAGAAACAGTGTCCCTAATTTGCTGGGAAGTGGCGTTGCGGTCCCCTACGGCACTGCGTAGGATCCTACGGTCTTGGCGTGCATCCGTGCGTCGCTGCGGTCCGGTCCCAGGTCGACGGGCACGTGCACCTTCCGCCGACCACTGGCGACAACATCGATGTACTGTGGAGACCTCACGCCCCACGTGTTGAGCAATTCGGCGGTACGTCCACCCAGCCTCCCGCGTGCCCACTATACGCCCTCGCTCAAAGTCCGTCAACTGCACATACGGTGCACGTCCACGCTGTCGCGACATGCTACCAGTGTTAAAGACTGCGATGGAGCTCCGTATGCCACGTCAAACTGACTAACACTGACGGCTGCGGTGCACAAATGCTGCGCAGCTAGCGCCATTCGACGGCCAACACCGCAGTTCCTGGTGTGTCCGCTGTGCCGTGCGTGTGATCATTGCTTGTACAGCCCTCTCGAAGTGTCCGGAGCAAGTATGGTGGGCCTGACACACCAGTGTCAATGTGTTCTTTTTTCAATTTCCAGGAGTGTATTTGCCCCAATACATGAAGAACATGAAGAAATGGTGTATACTGGCTGTTCGGAAATTCCTGTTACTTCTAGGACTTGTAGATGGGAGTGAGTACATGAGATTTTGAATAGGTATCCACGTCCAGAAACGTCATCGAACTACCCTACTGTGCGTCATAGTTCTAGGTGCCGTCGCCGGCGTCTGTAAGGTGAGTCCGTGATGGTGTTACGGACCTTAATGGGTGAGTGAGACGTCTAAGTCAATAAATTTGAGGTGAAGGTCTCTGTGCAAGAAACGAACGAATCTGAAGTGACAAGCGAACATCATTCTGATTCCTCTGACTGAGGAATGCATACACCGGTACTGTTGTTGCTAAGAATGTAGGGTATGCAACTTTCAGATACTGTGGTATGTACAAAGAACAAAAAATGTCTAAAATACGTACTTCAGGAGCTATGAGCAATTTTTTACCTTGGCAAACGTGAAACACATCCCCGCTATTGATCAAGTACTCATTCCTTTTAAGACATGCATTTCTGAGCCGATATTTTATAGACTTTTTCTTTTTTTGTCCATACTAGCACTTTTGAAAGTTGCCTAAACTACGGCGTTAGTAACAACAGTACCGGTACACGGATAACCACTGAAAATGTTATCAGAACGGTTTTTGCTTATACCTTTCGACAGTTTCGTTTCCAGCACAGGGACACTTCCCTGAAACTGATACATTTATCCTTTTCTATCATCCTTAAAATTCTGTAATGTAATCAAGAAACCACTCTGTAAATATAGACATTCACAGGCGTCTGCGCTCGTAACTTTGACGCTATATGGCGTCGTTAGATTACGTTTCTGGACATGGGTATTTACTCAGAATATTATGTGCTCTCCCTCTCTACAGTTCCTAGAAGTTTGTAACGGGAATTTCCACATCGTAGACAAAAAAACAAACTGGACTCTACGCAGAAACTAAGTAAATGATCATAACATCGGTATATGTGAAAACCACGCAATTCGCTTAGCAGATGAATTTGATAACCACGGAAATTTCCTATACCATGACAGGACAAACAAAACATATTGGCATCCAAAACACTCATCCGCAGAGTTATAGACCGTGTCTCCCGAACACTGCAGAAATTTGGCCGTGACGCCAGACCTATTACCCAATCAGATGGGACGAAGACAGCACCTGAGCTCGCTGAGTAAATTTTCTACCGGTTTAACGTCGAAAATTTGAACGTGTGTTCGCCTTGCGCGTTAGTTTGAGGAGCCAACCGCACCGTGAAGGGTTGATTTGAGGGAGGAGACCAAACTGCGAGGTCATCGGTCAAATCGGATTAGGGAAGGACGGAGAAGGAAGGCGGCCGTAGCCTTTCAAAGGAACCATCCGGACATTTGCCTGAAGCCATTTAGAGAAATCTCGGAAAACCTAAATCAGGACTGCCGGACGCGGGACTGAACCGTCGTCCTCCCGAATGCGAGTCCAGTGTGCTAACCACTGCGCCACCTCGCTCGGACGCAGGGTGAGGTTTCATAAAGAGCGGACTGTGAAAGCTTCAACTCAACTGCCGGTCCCACGCATTCCTGAAAGAGGAAATCATGACAACTGAACTCATTCTGCTAATGTACATGCGCTTCCAATCATTCACACATTCCTAAAACACAGATTTTATCAATGGCTAGGCGTGTGGGAAAGGTGAAACATGTGATGCCCATACCAATCGTAATCAAAAATAATATCAAATTCAACTCGATTCTCAAGGCTGTCTTTCTCTCTATTATAATTTACATGAGAAAATGCAGGAAAGACGCACTACTGGGATCAATAAAATGCCGTTAATCATAATAGTAAGAATGGTGAACAAACTGCTGCCCCTCTAACTTTAAATACATCCCGGGACCCCTTACCTTGCCCACTTTAAAGCCGCCATCACGATTAATAAGATATTCCGTCAAACATGTTTCCACAGATTCCCTAGTAACTGATTGCCAGAAGGAGCTCGTCGGGGCCTGTATTAACGTGGCAGAATAATCCACTGAATGTCTTGTGGAGATATAATGGTCGACTAAGGATGACTTACTGGGCTGCGAAAGGCGAGAGTGGCGACCATGTTCAACGGACTTTCCCTCGGACTGTGCGTATGTTCGCAGAGGCTTTGCCCCACTGGTGTTCGGTCTTCCTCAATCCCAGATCGTCCTTAACCGAACCGAGAGGAGCACGACTCTTTTAGGAGCCCAGACGATTAACATTTTATTTTCTCCTGATTATGCCTCGGTAATTCCCGACGAAATATTGCCGACGAGTGGGAGGAACAGCGCCCTGCACTCTTACAGCTACAACTCCTCTTTATCTCGTGTCTGGTCATGTTTCTGTGCTTGAAGCTGTGCTCATCTCGTATGGATAATATACAGTATCTTTGGTCACAGACTGTGCCCGTTTCAACAACGTACGAAGATAAGGCCCACGGTTTGTGAAGGGTGGTGCCAGCTAGAAGCGTACAAGGAGCAACTATGACGTGAACGGATGTCATTTGACGTTCACGCCACCAAATGAACAAACAAAAACGAACAAAATGAGGGAAAAGAGGTAGCGCCTTTGATTAGTAATCAAAACATTGTGGCCCCGGGCTCCAACCCAACGACTGTTTAGATTTTGAATAAAAGTTATCAGTAAATACGGCCGAATATTTTCACTATAAGAAGTCGCCCTCGTTCCGCCATCGGTCTTGACAAAGAGGGCGGAGGAGCGGACAGGTGTTCAAGGCAGTCTCTTGCCTTTGGGATGGGAAACAGCCCCTAAAGGGCAGAAGAATTAGAGACAATCAACGGCATGCCATTAAAGATACATGAGGTGTATCTACAGGCCTCTGACTGAAAAAGTTTCACGATGAGCTCTCCACTGGCAAAATGTTCCCATTTAGTCCCCCATTCGGTACTCCAGGAGTGTACCGCCGAGAGGGAAATGCCCGTGAAGAAAAGTTACAATAACCAAGGAAGGGATAACATTCTACGGGTCGGAGAGTAAATGTCAGAAGTTTAAACGTAGTAAGAAAGCTAGAAATAGGAGCCTGCTAGTGGGAATGATCGGGGAGAAAGATTTAATTGAGTTCCGCAATAAATGTCAGGTAGTAACAGCGAACACCCTGTTCAAGAGTCGCAAGAGGAGGAGGAATACTTGGAAAAGACCTGAAGTCACGGGAACATTCCAGCAGGAATACACCAAGGTCAGACAGAGATTCCTAAATTAGGTGCTGGATTGTAATACATACTCTGGAGCGAGACATAGTCTCAGATTACAATTTAGTAAGGATGAAGAGTAGACTGAAGTATAAGAGAATCGCTCAGAAGAATCAGAGTGGACAAAAGTGGGATATTGAAGTGCTTAGGAACGACGGGACGGGGGTTCAAGTATACTGGCGATGTGGCTACTGCGATAAGAAATACAAGATCAGTCAGTTCAGTAGGAGTAGATATCTCTAAAAAATTGGAATCCGAGATGTTGGACAGATAAACAAAGGTAAAACGAAGGTTACTATGGGGGAAACCTTGAGTAACAGCAGAAATACTTCACTTGATCAACTAGAGAAGAAAGTACAAAAATGATTAGTGAAAGGCATGAATACAATATTAGAGTCAGAATTTAAACAGCTCTGGAAGACTTTATATTAAGTAGGGCAGGAGTTATATATAACTTTCTATCGGAATTTCTAAAAATCATTGGAGCAAACGGCACATAAAACGACTATTCAAGTTGATGCATAGCATCTGTGACACTGGAGACGTGCCATCAGTCTATCAGAAAAATATCATCCTCACAATTCCGAAGATCGAAAGAACAGATAAGCGCAAGAATTATCGCCAAATCAGCTTAAGAGATCGTGCATCCTAGCTTCTGACAACAATAAGTAAAAATAAAAGACAGAAAAGAAATTTAAGGAACTCTTACATGACGATTAATTGCAGTTCTGTCGTTGTGCTTGGTAACGGAAGCAAGGTAAAACAAAATCGAGTCACGTTGTTGGGTTTTTTCGACCAAAAAAAAGCATTCGACAATGTAAAATGGTGCAAGACGTTTGAAATACTGAAAAAAGTAGACGGGTAATATACCGGGTGGTTATAATTAAACTTTCCCTATTTAACACGTTATAACACAAACTAATTACCGCATGAGTACCAAACTTGGTAGAGTTAATCTCCAGAGTATGGGCTAAATGATTTCCGTGCGTCACAGCGCCACCGACCAGTTTCAACTATGGCCAGCAGGTGCCGTGATCATTCACCGTGATTCATAGTCTCACACATCTGAGCAATCGTAGTGCACTTGTTGACCTGTTAACCAGAGCGTGGACAAAAGGAGCAGGGCATTATTGGTGAACAGTAATGTTGCAGCTGCATTTCGAGAATATCGCCGGCTGGAAGGATTGCGGAAGAGTGCTCTTCCTCCATCTATTGTGCGGAGCATGGCGAAGAAGATCGAATCAACGGGAGAACTGGGCGTCGCTCCGGGACGAACCAAACTAACGGCTACACCTCATGTGGTTCATGAAATCACTGTTGGTATGGCAGACAACGCTGCACGTAATTCCCGATCGTCATGCAGTGAGCGTACTGTGTCACGACAGTCGAACATCCCGTGGTCCACTGTAGAGAAGGTGCTTCGAAACATTCTCAAATGGTATGCGTACAAGATCCATCTCGTAGAGCGGCTTGCACCACAAGACGGACAACGATTTGGTGACTTCGCTTTCCACCACTTTCTCGCAACGATTGGAGTTGACGGAAGTTGACTCTGGATCATCCTACGGACAGACGAAACTCATTTTCCTCTGACGGGTGAGGTGAACTCACAGAATTGCCGAGTGTGGGGGATCTTCATCTCCACTAACTGTGCATGAAGTTCCTCTGTATAGTGAAAGTGTCACCGTGTGGTGTGGCTTCACCAGCTACGTTCATCATTGGCTCTTTCTTTTTTGAACAGATTGGCGCTCGAGGACGAAAGGCGTGAATTGTGACTGGCCAGAGTTACTGCAGTATGCTTCGCCAGCACGTCATAACCGCGCTACAGGGCGGAGGCGCATTGAACTCAACAGATTTCATGCAAGATATGGCTCTAGCGCACGTCGCTCGTGAAGTTCACGCGCTTCTCTGAAACACATTTGGAGAACTTCGAATTATCAGTCGATCGTTTCCAAATGCTTGTCCGGCACGATCACCTAATTTTACTTCCTGTGATCTCTGGTTGTGGGGCTACCTGAAAGACAGGATTTACTAGGGGAACATTCACACATGTGATGATATGAGGCGCAGAATTTCAAGAGACGTAGCAAGCATACCTATGGACATGCTTCGTTCTGCTTTGCAGAATGCAATCCTGCGATTTCAGACTGTTCTGGAAACTGATGGGCGCCATGTTGAGCCCCTTTTGTAGCAGTAATAGTACCGCTATGTGATTGCATGATCTACCGTAGCAGCACATTAAAAGTGAGTCAGTTGAACTGATTCTGCATTATTTCTCTTCTCCACGTCCTTAACATTAATGCAGTCACGTTTGGTGCTCGTACGGCAATTAGTTTCCGTGTTACAACGTGTGAAATAGGGAAAGTTTAATTATATAGTTATAACTACCAGGTTATTATATATAATAATCGGAGGGGAAGAGTAATACTGGAAGAGCGAGAGTGTAGTGTTCGGATTAAAAAGATGTAAGACAAGAATGTAGTCTTTCGCTCCTACTGTTAAGTCTGTTCATCGAGAAAACTTTGTCGGAAGTAAAAGAAGGTTGCAAGAGGTGAAAGGAAATCAGCGATAAGCATCGCTGATGACATTGAGATCATCAGTGAAAGTGAAGAATCGTTACAAAATCTGTTAAATGGAATAAACATTCAATAAGTACAGAATATTGGAATAAACCGGAATAACACAAAAGTAACGAGATGTAGCAGAAATAAGAGTAGCGAAAACATAACATAAAATTGATCATCACGAGGTAGACGAAGTTGATGAATTGTGTTACATTGGATGCACAGTAACACATGGCCGATTATGCAACGAGGGCCTACTAATCATTCTGGAACAGGCAAACTAAGGCATTCAGGCCAACATAAGTCTACTGATATATAACATAAGCCTTAATTCGAAGAAGAAATTTCTTAGAGTGTACATTTGGAGCACAGGATTGTGTGTTAGGGAAACTTGGGCAGTGGGACATTCGGTACAGAAGAGCGTTCAATCGTTTGAGATATTTTATTACAGAAGGATGTTCAAAATTAGGTGTACTGATAAGGAAAGATTAATTTCTCCGCAGGATTGTCGGGGGATGTAACACATGAAAAACGTGGATAAGCAGAAGAGATAGGATGTTAGAACTTTTGTTAAGGCATCAGGGAGTAACTTCCATGGTACTGAAGTGACTTGTACAGGGTAATAACTTTAGGGGAAGACAGGACTTGGAAAACGCCCAGAAAATAAATGAGGACATAGGATGCCTACTCTGAGATGTTGCTCGTGTCGCAGCTGCCTATGGGTGTGCATCTCTCTGCCAATTATTGTTACAAATTTAGTGACAAGAACTAAAAGTCCCCTTTGTAAGACACTCGCCAGAATCTGGCTGAATGGTTGTCAGTAGAAATATCGTGGTAAGATGCCGACGTCATCCGGTTACAATTAATAAAAATGATAGTTTTAATTAGCCTAGAACTTCTGAAAGTGTGTTTAATGTCGTCAGAAAGGGACGGAATAATCACAAATTATTGTTCTGTACCATATCTCAGAGAGCATCACAGTAGTCGTGTGACACGGTAGGCTGCCTTTGCCCCGTAGGGGGCCTCCCGGCCAATGACGCCTAACGCTCATTTCCATTTCCGTAGCCTACCTTAAGTGAGGCTGACAGAGGCTAGAGTAACCCTAACTGATTGCAGGACCCCTTTACGACCCACTGCATACCATCTCAGTCATTCACTATCGAGGGACGCTCGCAGTCACAGTAAGTAAAAACTTCGTTTTCAATTCGTTCAGACAAAACAATATTTATATCCGCAAAGACAGTAACGAAACGAAATAACTGGAAATGTACTGTTCTCTGTTAAACCACTATTACTAATTTCCTTTTACAATTTACATATGTGTACATTAATTGGGTAAGACAGTGCCAAACTAGCTGCCTGCGAATTGAAAATTAGTTTGGAAAAATCACTACTAACGACACATGAAATGAGAAACTGCATGCTAAAATTAGGAGCATTGTATCAGCAACGGTTGCAACTACATAAATATGCTGGAAGTTCATCGGAGGTTCATGTGTCGAAAGAAACAAGACTTCTCCTTTCTTCAACGCTTTGACGATACAGCAAACGTCATTTCCTTGGAGATCCTTACAGTCGAAAAAAGAAAAACCAGTTATTGATAAATCAACAGCTGGACAGGGGGAATCCGTCATTAACAATCCAATAGGACAATGTTAATGTACCTAAAACATAAATTTTACCCACAAACGTATTCGAAAATAAAATAAAAGAATTATAAAAAAGATATGCTATTAATTTTACACATATTTCCGCCGTTGAAACTACTTTATAGGTTACTGGGATGACAGAAAACATCTTGAAAAAAAATGTCTTTTATTTATCATGCAGGTATAAAATATGCCGGCCGCGGTGGTCTAGTGGTTCTAGGCGCGCAGTCCGGAACCGCGGGACTGCTACGGTCGCAGGTTCGAATCCTGCCTCGGGCATGGATGTGTGTGATGTCCTTAGGATAGTTAGGTTTAAGTAGTTCTAAGTTCTAGGGGACTGATGACCACAGATGTTAAGTCCCATAGTGCTCAGAGCCATTTGTATAAAATATATGAAAGGATTATAGAGGATTGCCAGCCGGAGTGGCCGTGCGGTTCTAGGCACTACAGTCTGGAACCGAGCGACCGCTGCGGTCGCTGGTTCGAATCCTGCCTCGGGCATGGATGTGTATGATGTCCTTAGGTTAGTTCGGTTTAATTAGTTCTAATTTCTAGGCGACTGATGACCTCAGAAGTTAAGTCGCATAGTGCTCAGAGCAATTTGAACCATTTGATTATACAGGATTATATTGATAGTTTTCGTATTAACTGCGAACTGTCTTCTAGAAGAACCATCTCGGGGAGAATCTTTCTGTGTTCTAAGAAGATACAGCATGGAAGTGGATGGTGAATCGTTCCTAAGTATTACTCACCCTTATATTCCATGATGTTGAATTATGACCACAAGAACAGACGGCAATTGGTTCTATTAGCATTTTCCTTACCAATATACACGGTGGTCCATTGATAGTGACCGGGCCAAATATCACACGAAATAAGCGTCAAACGAAGAAAATTCCAAAGAACCAAACTTGTCTAGCTTGAAGGGGGAAACCAGATGGCGCTGTGGTTGGTCCGCTGCCATAGGTCAAATGGGCATCAACTGCGTTTTTTTAATAGGAACCCCCATTTTTATTACATATTCGTGTAGTACGTAAAGAAATATGAGTGTTTTAGTTGGACCACATTTTTCGCTTTGTGATAGATGGCGCTGCTTGGAAAGTTGAAGGATACTTGCTATCGTGATCCAACAACAACGCCTGATAACATGCGTCAGCGCATTGTCAATGCACGTGCGAACATTACGGAAGGTGAACTACTCGCTGACGAGAGGAATGTCGTCACACGTATTGCCAAATGCATTGAGGTTGACGGACATCATTTTGAGCATTTATTGCATTAATGTGGTATTTACAGGTAATCACGCTGTAACAGCATACGTTCTCATAAATGATAAGTTCACAAAGGTACATTTATCACATTGGAACAACCGAAATAAAATGTTCAAACGTACCTACGTTCTGTATTTTAATTTAAAAAACCTGGCTGTTACCAACTATTCGTCTAAAATTGTGAGCGATATGTTTGTGACTATTACAGTGCCGTCTATCACAAAGCGAAAAAAGTGGTCCAACTAAAACATTCATATTTCTTTACGTACTACACGAATATGTAATAAAAATGGGGGTTCCTATTAAAAAAAAAACGGAGTTGATATCCGTTTGACCTATGGCAGCGCGATCTAGCGGGCCAACCATAGCGCCTTCTGGTTCCCTCCTTCAAGCTAGACAGGTTTCGTTCTTTGTAGTTTTTTCGTTTGACGCTGATTTCCGTATTTGTCTTTCAAAATCTTTAAAAACTTTATGTGTGTATCAGGCCGCCGATATTGATATCCCGAGTGTGACTTTACAAAACTGAAAAACGAGTTCTCCCCCTCGGTGATTTCATGGGATTTCTTAGAACCATCTTCCACAATACTCGACGGCTCGTACCCGCTAGCACATGACGTCCATCTGGTCTTGGTTTAGCGATGGTTCTTCTTTCGTGATTCCACCTCATAATCGAATCACCAACCGTCGTCTTGGGCAGCTTTAGGGATGCTTCAACTGTCGCTGATGAATTTGTTTCTCAGGTGACATCCAATGATTGGGCCAACTTCGAAATCACTGAGCTTTCTTGATTGATCTATTCCGCTCTGCTAACAAGACAATACATCCCACACCTTTACATACTGGCAGTTCCAGCTCCGCCACTTCTGTATTACATACGGGCATCTAGATACCTTGGATGAGTGTGTAGCTATTCTAACTCGAGACTGGGAAGGAGTTTAATTTCTCTTCCTTCCTAATAACGCAGATTACGATGGGGATCCTTCGTGTTACAGACTCCACGAGACATAGAAAGCGCTGTGTAGTGTCACGAGCACCATCCAAACCCCCCCCCCCCCCCCCCACACACACACACATTCCCTTCCTTCAGCTCAGAATACAAGCAGTTTGTCAGTGACTGAGTCACTGCCTGCCTGCCTGTCTCTTACTAGCCCGCTACTGGACATTTCAGTGGGTAGAAGACGTGGAGAACCTGCTTGCCATTGCAACACGCGGACACCTTGCCTATCCAAGCAGGTCAGAACAACACGGCCGCATGCACCTACCGTTACCGTGTTGAAAGAAAACGTTACAGAGATCTCGATGACAGGGCAGAAAGACCAATATCGTTAACGAGTATTGATTTTGAAAAACTCACTACAAGAATGGTGATAGTTTCGCAGAAACTGTTCGGAAATGCCGTACTATTCTTGGGCACAACAACCTACCAAATGAATCCATTGTCTGTAGGTTGATCAAGAGATATCAAAAAACACGTTGGACAGTAGACATCAAAAACCCTGGACGCCCACGACATGGCCGGACTCAGGCAATGTTGTTGGTGTCCATGATTCTGCTACTGAGTGTCCGGAAAAACCATGTCACCGTCGTGCTCAAAAAATACGCTTGTGTCCAGCAACAGCGCGCAGTGTCTTAACAAAATACCGGTATTTACACCGGTATAGAGTGCAGTTAGCACAGGAACTTACACCAGCTCATCAAGAAAAACGATGGCAATCTGGGCAATTGGTGCTAGAAAATGAACGAGAGAGCAATGGTTTCAGAGAGCACTCCGTCTTCAGGCCACGAGTGGCCTGCCGGGATAATCCGACCGCCGTGTCATCCTCAGTGGAGGATGCGGATAGGAGGGGCGTGGGTCAGCAAACCGCCCTTCCGGTCGTTATGGTGGTATTCATGACCGAAGCCGCTACCAATCAGTCGACTAGCTACTCAATTGGCACCTCCAGGATGAGTGCACCCCGAAAAATGGCAACAGCGCTTGGCGATCATGATGGTCACTCATCCAAGTGCCGACCACGCCCGACAGAGCTTAACTTCGGTGATCTCACGGGAACCAGTGTATCCACTGCGCGCAAGACCGTTGCCAATGGTTTCAGAGAGCGCGTCGTTTTCTCAGATGAAGCGCACTTCCATTTAAACGGCTTTGTGAAACAGCGTAACTGCCGATTATGAGGACCAGAGAAACCAAAAATAATTCACGACAAAACGTGCATCATCAGAGAGCTATGACTATTCCTAAGTTTCTTGAAGATGTACAAGGAAGTGCGGTCACTGTCAATGGAATTCGTTATCGGGCGATGTTCAATGCTTTCCTTCAGCCATGTTTGGATGAAATGATCATCGAGAATTTATGGTTCCAACAAGACAGTGCAAGTCGCTGTACTCGATAAACAGGTGTGCCTATTTTTGCAATCATGAATCTACGCGTTTTATTTACGATGTGAATGTAAACATTTGTGTTCTGACAGTTGATACTGATGTTCAAACGTTACTTGAGTGTTGCAAATGTGGTTGAACAGTACAAATAATATGGCTACACATTGGCATTTATGGTAAGTAAGCTGCTTATATAATAACCTAGTTCTCTGTTTCGTATGGGGTTGATTGTGTTGAATCCTCAAATCATCGAAATGCTTGATTTCGGTGGCTGTCCTCTAAACCCCCTATCAGGATGACTGATTTCTGTGTGTGTTTAGACGCAAACTCCGTAACTCTCGCGCTGGTCACTGTGCGGCTACTGGCGGAAAACAAATGCAACCATTATATTAAGGTAAAACGTCAATGAAATGACAGGAGCAGCTGCAATACATAATCACAGAAGTCAAGCACATCAATGGTGACCGACGAGGGAAGTCACCGAAATCAAGCATCCCCGGTTGTGAGAGGCAAGGAAACTGATCCATATCAATCATCCCGATGCGAACAGGAAACTATTATATCCACGTCCTTGTTCCTGGGTAACACAAAAACACAGTTACTAACCACAGATTGAAACGGCTTACCATACTGTACTGTACAATCAAATTTGCAACGCTAAAGTAAATATTTAACATAAATATCAACCTGTCGAACACAAAGATTTACTTTTACATCGCAAACGAAATGTAGAAAACAATTGTCGATTACAGCACCACCTATCACGAATGGGAAAAAAAATGAGTACACCGTACGTCGTTTTGTCGCATAATCCGAATATGCAATAAAAATTGGAGGGGGGGAGTTCTCATTTGAAATTGCAAATCTGACTCCACCCATGCAAGAGTGGTGCTTAGTAGGTGGCCAGATGTAGCACAGATAGATGTCGCCTTTACTAATATTCTCACCTACAACATTTTTTTCGTACGATGCGTCGTTTTCGAGATATTTAGTTGACTCACGTTAAACACTTTGTGTATCGAGGCCAATTCGACTTTTTTTGCATGCCGCCTTTATAGTGACATAATTTTTATGCCCAGCTCTGCACTAAACGATTTAGATGGCTTTATTCACACATACTCTCACAGATTTTTGGAACGATGGAGGTGTTCAGTTGTCAGTGCGGTGCTGCAGATAAGCAAATAGGGCCACCCTATCTGGCAGTAAGTTTCTGTACAGTTTGCAGCAGAGGACCCATCAGGGCTTCTTTCTACGTCATGAAAAATCCCTACTCAAAAACCTACATCTACAGCTACATCTAGATTTGCATCTCTACTTCACGATGTACGTAATGGTGTTGAGCGTGCTTCGTGTATCATTGTCACGTCCCCTTTCCTGTTTCGGTCGTGGAAGAGAGAATGTTGGTAAGCCACCGCGTCGCCTGTAACCTCTTTCTGCCTTTGTGGCGTCTTCACAAGATATTCGTAGCGGGAAACAATATTTTGGTTTTGGTCTTCAGTTTCTCCCGGCGTATCTGTTGATGGAATATTCCACGGGTGTGCTGCCGGTCTATAGCGTCCTACGGGCACAATATTTCGGTGGCGCACAGACATGTGTCCGCAGCTCGTGGTCGTGCGGTAGCGTTCTCGCTTCCCACGCCCGGGTTGCCGGGTTAGATTCCCGGCGGGATCAGGGATTTTCTCTGCCTCGTGATGACTGGGTGTTGTGTGATGTCCTTAGATTAGTTAGATATAAGTAGTTCTAAGTTCTAGGGGACTGCTGACCATCGATGTTAAGTCCCATAGTGCTCAGAGCCATTTGAACCACAGACATGTCTTCAGCGCACCGGGCGATGGTGCCATGTCTGCTCACCGAAATGTTGTGCCCGTTGGACGTTACAGACCGGCAGTACAATCGTAGACTCTTCGATTAATATGCTAGTTGCTTCACCAGGAAATTAACCAGAAAACTACACAATGGTGCTCAACGCTTCTCTACAGACAGCTGCCACAGGATTTCGATGAAGATCTTCTACGCTACTGCACAACCACCGACGAAACGCGCTGTTCTACCTTGGATCTTCCTCATTTCCAGTACTATCTCATACGGGTCCCAAGTTGACCAGCATAGTTCAAGTATCTAGTATTGTAATCTACCCCCTTAGCGTGTGGATTACACTTCCTGAGTATTCCCTTAATGTGTCTCAGACGGGCATCTGACTTTCCTCCGATTCGTTTATGTGTCGTTTCATTTTAAACAGTTCCATACACATACTGCTAGGTATTTAATTGATGTGACTGCTTCCATTTCTTGTTCGTCAGTAGCTTAATCTACAATAATGAGTCATTTGACCTGCTCTCAGGTATTTAATTGATGTGATCGTGTAATAATACAATAGTGAGTCATTTGGTCTACCCGTATATATGAGCAGTGCATCAAATTTGTTTATTTATACCTGCACAACCACAATGAACGGTGCCCTGCGTGCAAGGTGTTTATTCTCAAGTCCTCGAACACTGTTAACGTTCTATAACGACGAGTACCAAGGCTCCATAGTACAACAGACCTTTCCCATGCTTCGAGTATCATATGATTGTGTCTCTGCACGCCTGTTATTCAGTTTCTTTGATGAGTGGCAAGCATGTGTAGTCTTCTAGAGCGGCGGCCTCTGTACCCGATTTTAAATGCAATTTGCACAGAAGTGCTTAGTATAATGCGTATTTGATCATGTTTATACGTTTCTCTTACAATTTTAAAGTTAAAACGTAAAGATTAACCACTGCCTAAATGCCTGAAAAATCAAAACTAAAATAAATAATAAAATGTCGTTCCCAGTGGTAATGTTTCAGCAACTGCTTATGAAAACCATTTCAAACAAAAGAAACAAACTTCGATTTACGTTTAATATTACGTGGAAGAAGTCCCATAAAAATTTCATTCAATATTCTAACTTTTGTACATAACGTTGAACTTTAGCTCTCGGATACTACCGTACTGTGCTTCTTTCAGCGTCATACGTCTCTATCTAATTGAACATTTCTGTGTCTTAATATGAAAATTTTACATCGGCGTAGTAGACTGCCTGAAGGAAGAAGAAAGGCTCAGAATTAATTTCCTACATTTCTTCTAAGACGATAAATTAAATGAGGTTTGGTCTCTGTCTACATACTGGAACCGCGGGAAAAAGACAATAAATCTCTGAAAAGTACGTTGTCCGCCCACCCCTACCGCGTTTACTGTTCCTCATGTTGACGGTGGCCCAACTGCTATTTTATCTATTCGCTGCCATGATTATCTTTGAGCTTTTAGTGTGCATTTTACATACTGGGATGTTACCGTTTCACTGGCCTGGAATAACGAAATAAGAGTCGGTGGTGCGTATCCAATAAAACGCCGTTTACAGGCAGCCAGTGAAGCATGAGAGCACCAATGTGGAAATGTGTAGGAACTTCATTTACAGCAGGAGATCGACTGCCGGCCACAATCTCGCCAGAGATACGACAGTACCTCCATTGTCTGTCCTCAGTCCTTCTTTTTTTTCGGTATAAATTTTCCGTTATTATATCTCTAATTTGCCTTTTCATGTTTGCATATTCGTTCCTCAATTTTTTCTACTTGTTTCCATTTCCTATTTTGAAGGCATTTGTTTTTCATCATTAGTTCTATTCCCTGTATCCCTTGCTTATCCATTGGTCTTCTGGCTCTCTCTCTAACTTCTCAGACTTTGGGATCGCTTCTCTTTCTAGCATTGCATGGTTGCTTTTCCTCAAGTCTGTCTTGACGTACCTCCTTTGTTCCAAGTGGCCGGGTGAGTTTCCTATTTAATTCAAGATTAGTAAATTTGGAAATCTGTGGTAAGTTCCTATGGGACCATGGTGCTGAGGCCACTGGTTCCTTGGCTTACACACTACTTAATCTAAGTGAAACGAACATACGGCGAGGACAACACACACCCATGCCCGAGGGAGGACTCGAACCTCCGACGAGGGCAGCTGCGCGAACCGTGGCAAGGGGCCCAGACCACGCGGCTATCCCCAGCGGCTCCTGACTTGTCCCATTTCGTCCAACCACAGTCTCTTTTTCGTAGTTGAATGTGCCTATTATTCAGGTATTTTCCCTATGAGTTACATTTTCGTACTTTTTGTAGTTTAGCCGGCTACCATTATTACTACCCATATTTGAATTTGTTAACAATATTTCCTAAAAAGCTAGAGAATTTCATTTCTCCTGAAATAATTATGTGTCCACTCGCTGTCTGGGTATTTTTTTTCAGGTTCATTTTTTTTTTTTTTTTTTTTTTTTTGAAATTTCAAAACCCTTTGTCAGATCATATCCTACTACTCTATTCCACGGCATACGGGTCTAGCAACGCTTGGTGTTATAACAAAGGTACCAATACTTCTACTCGAAGGTAACTGATTGGCTCCTAATCGATTAAATGCGTTAATCACAAGTTTTTTTTTTAGCTGCAGATCTTTTTTCCTACGCACGTAACAGCACGCTTACAGTATGCAGTAGCTTATCGATTTATGGTAAACAAGTGTCTGACGCTGAGAACATTCCTGTCTATGAAACATCGTCAAATTTTCTCAAATGCGAAGCATTGCTACATCTGTGAGAACTGAGAATTCTGTTGCTAGAGAGCATCCACAGTGTGTGTTCAGTGGTACACATGGCTTAGAAACGTAGATGAACCGGTGAGATACGTGTAAGCGAGAGAAAACAGTCGAGCCAAAATAGGCAACATTGGTGGCATGTAGAGCGACAGTGGGAGATTTAATGCAAATTGGATAACGGGTAAAACTGAGGAGGCTCCGCAGGTGAGCACAAATTCAGATCAACTGCATGGGCAGGACAGAAGATTTGAAACCATGATGTTTTGCTGTCAGATTCAGGAGAGCAAAAACCGGAGAAATAAGAAAGCGTTGTACACGACTTGGTCATCTGAAAAGAAGTTTATGAGTGAAGACAGAGGCTGGAATTTGAAAATACACTCCTGGAAATTGAAATAAGAACACCGTGAATTCATTGTCCCAGGAAGGGGAAACTTTATTGACACATTCCTGGGGGCAGATATATCACATGATCACACTGACAGAACCACAAGCACATAGACACAGGCAACAGAGCACGCACAATGTCGGCATTAGTACAGTGTATATCCACCTTTCGCAGCAATGCAGGCTGCTATTCTCCCATGGAGACGATCGTAGAGATGCTGGATGTAGTCCTGTGGAACGGCTTGCCATGCCATTTCCACCTGGCGCCTCAGTTGGACCAGCGTTCATGCTGGACGTGCAGACCGCGTGAGACGACGCTTCATCCAGTCCCAAACATGCTCAATGGGGGACAGATCCGGAGATCTTGCTGGCCAGGGTAGTTGACTTACACCTTCTAGAGCACGTTGGGTGGCACGGGATACAGGCGGACGTGCATTGTCCTGTTGGAACAGCAAGTTCCCTTGCCGGTCTAGGAATGGTAGAACGATGGGTTCGATGACGGTTTGGATGTACCTTGCACTATTCAGAGTCCCCTCGACGATCACCAGAGTGTAGGAGATCGCTCCCCACACCATGATGCCGGGTGTTGGCCCTGTGTGCCTCGGTCGTATGCAGTCCTGATTGTGGCGCTCACCTGCACGGCGCCAAACACGCATACGACCATCATTGGCACCAAGGCAGAAGCGACTCTCATCGCTGAAGACGACACGTCTCCATTCGTCCCTCCATTCACGCCTGTCGCGACACCACTGGAGGCGGGCTGCACGATGTTGGGGCGTGAGCGGAAGACGGCCTAACGGTGTGCGGGACCGTAGCCCAGCTTCATGGAGACGGTTGCGAATGGTCCTCGCCGATACCCCAGGAGCAACAGTGTCCCTAATTTGCTGGGAAGTGGCGATGCGGTCCCCTACGGCACTGCGTAGGATCGTACGCATCCGTGCGTCGCTGCGGTCCGGTCCCAGGTCGACGGGCACGTGCACCTTCCGCCGACCACTGGCGACAACATCGATGTACTGTGGAGACCTCACGCCCCACGTGTTGAACAATTCGGCGGTACGTCCACCCGGCCTCCCACATGCCCACTATACGCCCTCGCTCAAAGTCCGTCAACTGCACATACGGTTCACGTCCACGCTGTCGCGGCATGCTACCAGTGTTAAAGACTGCGATGGAGCTCCGTATGCCACGGCAAACTGGGTGACACTGACGGCGGCGGTACACAAATGCTGAGCAGCTAGCGCCATTCGACGGCCAACACCGCGGTTCCTGGTGTGTCCGCTGTGCCGTGCGTGTGATCATTGCTTGTACAGCCCTCTCGCAGTGTCCGGAGCAAGTATGGTGGGTCTGACACACCGGTGTCAATGTGTTCTTTTTTCCATTTCCAGGAGTGTATAATTCAGATGTAGCAAGTGAGCGACAATTTCGAAGCTTCAATGTCCTTGACGCAACTTTAATACTATGTTCTGATACGTCCTCTTAGAAAAATTTTGAATTATTGTCCTGGTAAACTTCAGCTGAGTAAAGCTGAAGGTACTCACACATTCCTCTCTTTACTTATTCTGATCATCACTAAACTGACACACAATATTTTTAGCGCAACGCAGTCTGACTTTCCATAATCCCTACAAAAGAATGACCCTGACTACGAATAAAGTATACCTTTCATGAGTCACTCACCTCACAAATATCTTCGTTACTTGAACTAATGTAATTCAGCGAGCGCCAATACTGCCAGCTAAATAAAAGATTCTAACTACGGAAGGCAGTAACTTCTGATAGGCATAGTTAGCAAATGAAAGATTTTGCTAGAGAACAAAAATGTATTTACTTTAATAATGTTCAAAAGTCTCTATATTGCGCAATGCTACACTCTGTTCACATCCAACTGCCCAACACTACAATAGCGAATATTCCAAAAATGCCAACCAGCCACAGACTGCACACAGCACAGTCAATGATTTTCATACAGAGCGCTACGTCTCGTTACCAACATAAAAACCTAAACAGCCTACTTACATTTCTGCATGTACTTCTTCCTCACGGGCAAGCTGTCAGGAACTACTTTCATTGCCTGTCTGTCTATTGTTTTACATATCCTTATAAACTTTCCTTTCCATTTCGTACTTGACTACGTTCAAATTATCTCAAAGCACACTGAACTTCCCCATTACACTTTCTGTTTTAAAACAGTGGACAACGTAGAGAGAGAATGACAAACACGTCGACTGCCTTGCACAGTATCACCTGGCTATGTTAGTGAACATGCTGCCATGCAAAGAGGAACGAGAGGGAAATGGCGGTTTACCGTCCTCTCAAGGAGATGGTTGTCAGAGACTGAGTTCAAGTATGGAAGGACAAATGCGGGCCAGTTCATCTGAGGTATGGTTGTGAGAAGTACTTTCCTGACATGTACCTTGAGCGACAATCTAAATTTGGGTGATGTAATGGAGATCTGAAGCCTCTTCTTCCTAAATGTGGCTTCGTCCTCTTTGCAACTGCGGAGCTATATTCCGCCTACCAGGACATATGAGACGTATAACCAACATCTGTGTATAGCAGAGATTCATTAACAGCTATGGTCAAATGTACTACTACACGACACCAACCTCTATATCAGTCAACGCCGGCCATTGTGGCCGTGCGGTTCTAGGCGCTTCACTCTGGGACCCCGTGACCGCTACGGTCGCAGGTTCGAATCCTGCCTTGGGCATGGATGTGTGTGATGTCCTTAGGTTAGTTAGGTTTAAGTAGTTCTAAGTTCTAGGGGACTGATGACCTCAGAAGTTAAGTCGCATAGTGCTCAGAGCCATTTGAACCATTTATATCAGTCAACGACCGTTCATCAGGTTAATTAATTTTGCAGGAGATGAATCACTGAACTGAGTTAATTACGTTGACAGCCATCCATCAGCCGGACAGAACCAATCTTGTTGTGGCCAATGATCTGACACACACACACACACACACACACACACACACACACACACACACACACACACTAGAAGATTTGCGCTCTACCAAAACGACGTTTTAGTAGTTTTGATACAGCACATAAATGACGTAGTACATGGTAGGTTTACCGGTAGCATTGGTAGGAATAGAAACATAAGTTGCATGGGGGCTTAATTAATATAGAATGCTAATAATTTTGATTTTAGTCGCTGTTTTTGCGGTTACTCAGTCTCGCAACCGGTTGGCCCTGAATAATATTAGTACGCAATCTGACTGCACAGAATAACAACAAAGAATGAAAGGAAATTTCCGTTAATACAATTAATTAATTAAGTCCCCAGCAACTATAAAAGCTACGAAACAACAAAGCATAAGTGTACCTGTTCTGTGTGTGGAAGTGTGATTCAACGTACACATCTGGCACGGTTCTTCCACGATAAGACAAGATATTTTCAACACTATTTACACTGAAGTAATTAAAAAAACTAGAAATACTATAATTGCATATAGAAACCAGGATTACAGTTTAACACAAGAACACGAGCCAGATGCTTTGTTGACTGAACCTGTGACCAAGAGGTATTGTTATATAGAACTTTAAAAATAAAAAACTTTCTTTACCTTCATATATATTGACGAAAAATACACTCTGATCATTACAACATCCCCAATCGAATAACATATGGTGTCTTGCCCAAAAGAACAACCAGTACTCTATGGACGTCTCAACAAGCACAGATCACGCCTACCTCAGAACTACTACCACTCTCTCCAACTTCTCAGCGGCAACTGCCACTGGAGGCGGATGAATAATACTCTTTGGCGCAATCTCTGGCGCTGTGACTCAGTGTACCCACCTTTCAAAGTGAATGTGCGTCTTCGCTTTGTTAGTTTTTTTTTTACATAAATAGAAGCTTGTGTGGTTTCATGTTAGTGCATTGAATATTTTATGTTCTTACAGAGTACAAATTGCATTTGATGGGTAATGAAATTAGTTCATCACGTAACTTCTGCGCTTTGATCCAACCAAAGCAATTACTTTTGACGTAAGCGCAGTTTACATACGGGAACATAGGAATATCTGTATAATTACTGTTGTTGTTTTGTGCTCAGTGGATCGTTCTTCTTCGTGATCAAAAGGCAGGAGTTTCCTGTTACTATTGATAAGTGCGAAAGTTGTTTATGAAGAACAGAAACGTTTTACATCAGCTTGACGAAGTATTGAAATGATGTTTGATATGTTCTTCTTCTGCGTTTTTAGTGTTACTCTTTTTTGTGGTAACTATTTTTTAGTGCTATACAGTGAAGATCTATTCCTCTTTTTTTATTTTATAACACCTTACTTCCACGTTGCAAATGAGTAATTTCGGAATAAAAAATTATTACACATTAATAACTTCCATTTTGCTATATGTACCGTTTATTTTTAAGCAACAGCACTGGAGGATAACTATGTGGAACAAAAATATTCCGTAGGTTACCTGTCCCTCACTCAGTTTCTACATGGTTCATCGCTTTCAGTTTCATGGGGAACGTAGTAAGAGACTGACTACATACGCAAACGAAGCTACCGAACTGAGGTAACGCCTAATAAGTATGCAGGGTACCTAATTTTCCGATAACTCGGTTACGATCTTAACTGACCAAAGCTACTGAGAAAACTATTATATCCTACATTACATACGAAAGTCTGTGGTAACCTACGATAGAGATCAGAAACACAGCGAGTACCGATCTGCTACAGGCTGCATACTTTACATATAAAGGCGCTGCGGTTACATCAATGCTAATGGGATTCATACTCGTCTACTTGTTCTCTTTTATTGAAGCTTGCAGGAGCATAAGGCCAGTTGTAACTTACTGTTAGTTTGTAATGCGAGCGAACAATCTGGCTGTTACGGTGTTACATTGACAAGGCGAAATGACTGATTGTAGGGATCAGATGGCCCAACGAAGCAGTCTTTTCTGACATTGTAGAGTGTGTAAGAACGAAAATTAATTGATGCAGTGAACAAAATTGCAAATGACCACCATTAGAGGAGGACGGATGTCTTGAATGACTTTTAGTCGACGCTTCAAAAGAAAAACATACAAATTGCGTCGAATGCAAACAAATTGGTTGTATTGTTGTTTATTCTGCCCCCACCATGAGATAGTATATGTGATGCATCAATCAAAAACTGAGTATAGAGCAGTGTCACTGTTATATTCCAGATACCAAAAAGCGCACTATTTCTGCGCTTCGTTCTGCCGGAGCCCTCAGTGGTTCACAACCCCACAACAGGCCAAAGCAGTCCACATCCACCTTACCACCGCCCCACACCGAACCCAAGGTTATTGTGCGGTTCGCCCCCCAGTGGAACTCCCTGCCCCCCTCCCCCCTCCGGGAACATATCATACCAGACGAGTGTAACCCCAGATGTTTGCGTGGTAGAGCAATTATGGTGTACGCGTACGTGGAGACAAGGTTTGTGCAGCAATTGCCGATATAGTGTAACTGAGGCCAGATAAGGAGAACCAGCCCGCATTCGCCGAGGCAGATGGAAAACTGCCTTAAAAACCATCCACAGACTGGCCGGTAGACCGCCATTGACACTAATGCGCCAGGCGGATTCGCGCCGGGGACCGCCACCCCTTGTCTCCCCTAAAGCAGTGCGTTAGACTCCGCAGCTAGACGGACGGGTCGGAGTGATTGTCAGTGATGCTCTGATGCGGTTGTTTTGCCAACCGCAGGCGAGATAGGCACTTCCCGTTGCACTCGGAGGTGGCAGTGACCACGATGTATATGTTTTCATTCACACGCCGTTTCAGGGTGTAATCATCCTTATCAGCTGCCCCGATCAAATCCGGTACCTATAGTTAAGTAGTTCTACTTTTTTTTTAATTCTTGCAGAATATGTGGGAGCACGTTAACATAACAGGCAGTAGTGCAGTAGCTCGTGCCTGCTGGGTTCCGAATAAGCATGTGTCAGTGTGCCGAAGGACCTTCTTCTTCTTCTCTGTCTGTCTGTCTGTCTGTCTGTCTGTTTCTTTCTCGATTTGTCTTCTGCTTTACTTTCACTGAGGTGACGCCATGGGACAGCGATACGCACCTATACGGCTGGCGACATTATCGCCTACACAAGGTATGAGAGAGCACTGCATTGACAGAGCTGGCATTTGTATCCAGATGATGCTTGTGAAAAAGGTTTGGACCTGACTATGGCCTTACGACACTACTTAACAGACTTTGAACGCAGAATGGTAGTTGGAGCTAGACGCATGGAACATTCCATTTCGGAATTCGTTTACAGTATCTCGAGATCAAGAATGTCAAGAGTGTGCTGAGTATGTCAAACTGCAGGCATTACCTCTCACCACGGAAAACAAAGAGACAGGTAACGACCGCGAACAGGTGTCACTGCTAGCACACAAGCAACTCTGCCCAAAGTAACGGCAATGATAAATGTGGGCCCTACGACAAACATATCAGTTAGGACGGCGCGGTGCGATTTGGCGTTAATGGTTATGGCAGCAGACGACCGTCGCGAGTGCATTTGTTAACAGCGCGACATCACCTGAAGCGCCTCTCCTGGGCCCGTGACCGTATCGATAAGACCACAGACGACGCTGAAAACCGGGGCCTTATCATATTAGTAGAAATTTCAGTTGTTAAGAGCCGATTGTAGAGTTCAACTGTGGCTCAGACCACACGAAGCCATAGACCCAAAATGTCAACAAGACACTCTGAAAGCTCCATAATGGTGTCCGTTGTGGTTGCATGGACTGGTTTAGATCCTCTGGTCCAA
Source organism: Schistocerca gregaria (assembly GCF_023897955.1). NCBI lineage: Eukaryota > Metazoa > Arthropoda > Insecta > Orthoptera > Acrididae > Schistocerca > Schistocerca gregaria. The sequence goes on along the minus strand of NC_064926.1, from coordinate 209,979,574 downwards.
CTGAACCGATCACTGTTGATGGCTATGTTCGGCTACTTGGAAACCATTTACAGCCATTCATGGGTTTCATGTTTCCAAACAGCAATGGAATTTTTATGAATGACAGTCTGTCATGTCAGTGGGCCATAACTGTTCGGAGTTCGTTAAAGGAAGGTTCTGGACAGTTCGAGCGAATGATAAGGCGACCCAGATCGCCCGACATGAGTCTCATCGGGCCTTTATCGGACAAAATCGGGAGGCCAGCTCCTGCACAAAATCCTGCAACAGAAGCACTTCTGCAATTGTGTAGCCTATGAAAAAACATGGGTCAATAATTCCGCAGTGGAATTCCAACGACTTGTTGAGTCCATGATATGTCCAATTACTGCACTACGCCGGCCGCGGTGGCCGTGCGGTTCTACGCACTTCAGTCCGGAACCGCGTGACTGCTACGGTCGCAGGTTCGAATCCTGCCTCGGGCATGGATGTGTGTGATGTGCTTAGGTTAGTTAGGTTTAAGTAATTCTAAGTTCTAGGGGACTGATGACCTAAGATGTTAAGTGCCATAGTGCTTAGAGCTGTTTTGAACCAGCACTGGATGTCTCCTCTAGAATATTGGAAGTAGGGATTCCGTCTGCCTCACACACATTGTGTTGAAGTTAACCGCGATTATTTAATGGAGCGGAGCTGAAATGTCCATTCCATTCCTTGGAGTAGAGAGGGGAAAAAACACCATAACGGTGAGATAAGCAGTGACATCGACACAGGTCCACATAATCTGCTTTACTGAAGAAGAAGGAAAAATTATAATTTTTTTTTTACAGTGCTTCCCATTAAAGAATAATACACTGCTGCAAATGGAAAAAAGAACACATTGACACCGGTATGTCAGACCCACCATACTTGCTCCAGACACTGCGAGAGGGCTGTACAAGCAATGATCACACGCACGGCACAGCGGACACATCAGGAAACGCGGTGTTGGCCGTCGAATGGCGCTAGCTGCGCAGCATTTGTGCACCGCCGCCGTCAGTGTCAGCCAGTTTGCCGTGGCATACGGAGCTCCATCGCAGTCTTTAACACTGGTAGCATGCCGCGACAGCGTGGACGTGAACCGTATGTGCAGTTGACGGACTTTATGCGAGGGCGTATAGTGGGCATGCAGGAGGCCGGGTGGACGTACCGCCGAATTGCTCAACACGTGGGGCGTGAGGTCTCCACAGTACATCGATGTTGTCGCCAGTGGTCGGCGGAAGGTGCACGTGCCCGTCGACCTGGGACCGGACCGCAGCGACTCACGGATGCACGCCAAGACCGTAGGATACTACGCAGTGCCGTAGGGGACCGAACCGCCACTTCCCAGCAAACTAGGGACACTGTTGCTCCTGGGGTATCGGCGAGGACCATTCGCAACCGTCTCCATGAAGCTAGGCTACGGTCCCGCACACCGTTAGGCCCTCTTCCGCTCACGTCCCAGCATCGTGCAGCCCGCCTCCAGTGGTGTCGCGACAGGCGTGAATGGAGGGACGAATGGAGACATGTCGTCTTCAGCGATGAGAGTCGCTTCTGCCTTGGTGCCAATGATGGTCGTATGCGTGTTTGGCGCCGTGCAGGTGAGCGCCACAATCAGGACTGCATACGACCGAGGCACACAGGGCCAACACCCGGCATCATGGTGTGGGGAGCGATCTCCTACACTGGCCGTACACCTCTGGTGATCGTCCAGGGGACACTGAATAGTGCACGGTACATCAAAACCGTCATCGAACCCATCGTTCTACCATTCCTAGACCGGCAAGGGAACTTGCTGTTCCAACAGGACAATGCACGTCCGCATGTATCCCGTGCCACCCAACGTGCTCTAGAAGGTGTAAGTCAACTACCCTGGCCAGCAAGATCTCCGGATCTGTCCCCCATTGAGCATGTTTGGGACTGGATGAAGCGTCGTTTCACGCGATCTGCACGTCCAGCACGAACGCTGGTCCAACTGAGGCGCCAGGTGGAAATGGCATGGCAAGCCGTTCCACAGGACTACATCCAGCATCTCTACGATCGTCTCCATGGGAGAATAGCAGCCTGCATTGCTGCGAAAGGTGGATATACACTGTACTAGTGCCGACATTGTGCATGCTCTGTTGCCTGTGTCTATGTGCCTGTGGTTCTGTCAGTGTGATCATGTGATGTATCTGACCCCAGGAATGTGTCAATAAAGTTTCCCCTTCCTGGGACAATGAATTCACGGTGTTCTTATTTCAATTTCCACGAGTGTATATTTGTTAATGTACGAGGTGCTTAGCAGCATTTTATGTTTAATACTCCATGAAGTTCTTTTGTATAAGTTATTTCCAGGACGTATTTTAAAAATCATTTAATACATGTAGACAGTGCTGGCCTCCATAGCTGAGTGCTCAGTGTAGATGGCTGCTGTGCGGAGCGCCCGTGTTGGACTCCCAGTACTACCACAGATTTTCCTAGGTTGGAAGCTTTGGCCGGAGTAACTCAGCCTCGTGATGACAACTGACTGATAAGCAGCGGTTCGAAGGTCTAAACGTCGACAAAGGCAAGGAAGGCGATATCCTGACGCCAAGCCCCTCCGTAACGCATCATTGTGACACCATATGACATACGACGACACGGCGACCGGACGACATCGCGTGGTATTCATGGCCTGATCGCTGATTTGTTGTTCTCTTTGTTTAGTACTCTTAGCAATATCCGTCTGCATTTGCTTCCGAATTTTAACATAAAGGAACAGCATTTACGTTCATTTTTCATATTTTTATACTTTTGATTCTGTAAAGCGGTTTACTGTTTTACTATGAGTGTGCGACCTTTGTTTTGTTTTTGTAAGCAGATGAAAATCTGATAAAGCACAGTGTCTGAAAACGGTCATCAGGAGGCAATGTAGCAGCCGCCGATAAGTGTATTTTATACATCCAATTTTTTAAGTGAAAATTATCAAAGCTTTCTATAAAATAAACGTCTTCGTGTCTACTTACTTGCAGCCCTCTGCCGCTGAAGGGTCCCGAATTATAGCGTGTAACGTGGCGGTATGCCACTTAACTACGTCAGTGCTTGAGAAACAGCCTGTTGTAATCGAGTTTCGTATTCGGGAAGTTCTTCCACACATGGACCACCCTATCCTCCAGCATGACAATAGCAGACCACACACGAGCGCTGTAACATCTGAAACCATCCGACGCCTTGGCTTAACTGTCACCGATCATCCTCCACACAGTCCCGACATGGACTTATCCGATTTTCTTCTGTTTCCAAAACTTCGGTCATTTCACTTGCATAGTGATGAAGTTGTGCAAGCAGAGGTGAGGTTGTGGCTCCAGCAACGAAGTCGACATGACGATATCAACGAACTCGTCCTAATTGGAAGAAATGCGTTCTTCGCCAAGATTACTGTGTTGAGAAATAAGAACCTAGACATGAAGAATAAATATGTAAAATGTCGCGGTCTAAGGCGCTGCAGTCATGGACTGTGCGGCTGGTCCCGGCGGAGGTTCGAGTCCTCCCTCGGGCATGGGTGTGTGTGTTTGTTCTTAGGATAATTTAGGTTATGTAGTGTGTAAGCTCAGGGACTGACGACCTTAGCAGTTAAGTCCCATAAGATTTCACACACATTTGAACTTTTCTTTTTGTAAAATGTCCACAACGCTTGTTTTGTATAAAAGATTTACGAGCTCTCACATAAAAAAATCGGGGGCGTTACTTTTCAACACGCCCGCGTAGAAGTAAGGATCGTAGATTAGTACTTACTGAGAAGTATGTTCACATTTGAATAGAGTGTGTTACGTTCCTGTAAGTACTGCATGCTCTAAGCCAAATCACAAAAATCAGCGGCTGGCCCTACGTGTATCTGTGCTTGCTCGTCATCAGTCGGCTCGGGAACAACACCGACCACTCCTGTCGTGTATCATTACTGGGGACAAGAAATGGTGTCTTTATGCTAACAAGGAAAACAGAGGTATGGAAATTGGAAATTTGTGGTTAGTTCCTACGGAACCAAACTGCTGAGGTTATCGGTCCCTAGGCTTACACACTACTTAATCTAACTTAAACTAGCTTCAGCTAACGGCAACACACAGACCCAAGCCCGAGGGAGGACTCGAACCTCTGACGGGGGCAGGCGCGAGAACCGTGGCAAGGCGACTTAGACTGCGTGACTGCCCCGTGCGGCAAGAAAGGCATGCATCTGTTCGTAACGTTTTCCCGCAAGTTTAATAAATACACCAGATAAACATAACAGAGACTTTAGTCATCAACACTATGTCCTCCTTAACTACTTACAACAGTCTGTCGACAATGGGATACCATTTAGATTCCGCGCCTGTAGAAATCATGTAATTTTGAGACAAAGTTCTCGTCGAGCCATATTCGGAGCAGACTTTCATCTGGAAAAGAAGTTGTTTGAAGCCTCCTCGATAGAGAGGGGTTAAGGCTAAAAATCTGAGGTCGCATGATCAGGTGAAACTCCTGTATAATTTTTTTTATCAGTCTTGCAGAACGGGGCGGGCGTTATCTTAGCATCGCTTCTTCCTGGTCGTTGTTGTTGGGTTCGTCTGCAAGACGCCTCAGTTGTTCACAGTAAATATCAACGGTGATGGCTATATCAAGTAGAAGTAATTCACATTACACCACACCGTCGTTGTTCCACCAGGTGCACAACATTATCCTTTCTCGATGTGCGCAGGTCCTGCTTTGTTTAGCCTGAACCATTCCTTTCTCTTACTTTTTAGCGTAAAGGCACCATTTCTTGTCACCAATAATGACAGAGGATAGGAATGGTCGGTGTTCTTCCCAAGCCAATTGATGACGAGCAAGCAGAGGTGTGCGTAAGGCCACTCGCTAATTTTGGTAATTTTGGCTTAGAACATGTGGTACTCATAACTGACTTTTGAACCTTGCCCCTTGCATGGAAGCCGCGCGGGGTAGCCTTGCGGTCTAAGGAGCCATGTCACGGTGCGCGCGATTGCCCCCGTCGGACGTTTGAATCCTCCTTCGGGTATGGGTGTGTGTGTTTTCTTAGTGTAACTAAGGAATCCTCCTTCGGGTATGGGTGTGTGTGTTTCCTTAGCGTAACTTAGTTTAAGTAAGTCTAGGGACCTATGACCTCAGCAGTTTGGTCCCACGGAACCTTACCACAAATTTCCAAATTTCCCTTGCATCAAAATGTTGCACGATGCTCGAGTGACTACATTGGCCAGTTCTCGAACAACGACGTGGATCACTGTGGAATAACGCGTTAAACGGTCTTCATCAAACCCTGCAGGTCTTCCTGAACGCGGAGAGCTGCTAATGTCAAAACTAATCTCCATAAAACAAGAAAATAATTTTCTTGTCGTGCTTTGGCTAATAGCATTATCCTGACACAAGGTACAAATGTTTCTGCCTGCTTCAGCTGCTGTCACCCTTCTATTGAACTCAAACATGGCGGAAATGCTGAGATTTCTCGACTTGCGTTCCATTTTGTAGCGCCCGTAGCTCCACCCACTATCTCCAAATGACAAAATGACAATGTGTAAACTCATACTGCAACAGCGAACTACAAATAAAAATTGACAGTCGATAAATAATCCCACAGCAACAGGAATACGAACAAGCAAAACGAAAACACCAGGAACTTAGGCACGAACCTAATACAACTCTACTTGCACCGGATGGTCTGTTTTAGAAAGAAGGTAAGAGTCTAAAAGAAATACAGAAACAACAAGCATTAGAGCGCACATTGTGATGAACACTTGAGTGAAAAGACAACGACTGTGGGTTTCATAATTTTGATCAAAGGTATGCGTTTATATTCGTCAGGTGCAGGCGTTTATTAATTATACTAAAGTGTGTTGACTGTGTTCTCAGAAAGCAATACTCTCAGCATCATGCGTTACTCGACACGTCTGGTGTTTCTAGCGAATGCTACGTCGAGTGCTGCTAATGAATGTAATCACGTCAGCGCGCCTTTGTGCTCTGTGGACCGAAAATCAACGCAGTGTCGGCCGCCTCGTGCGGTTCAGAAAGCCTCTCCCCGAATTCTTGCATCCACTTAACTGCAGTAGGGTCAATTACAGGATGCGGCCGCCATCTCAATTATGCACGCTCGCTTTGCTGATGTGCTATGGCATCTGGACTCGTCTACAAATACGCATTAATCATAGACATTCAATATTGTCTCTCACTGGTACCAGGCGTTCCGTCTTGTTAGCCACACGTCGTTAGTTGTTAACGCTTCGAACGATGAATCCATCCATCCTCGGACTAGTAGCAGGTCAGGCGAGTACAGTAGGGGCCTATCTTCCAAAGCAGTAGTAGTGGCAGTTCCATTTAACATCTGATTTTCTAATTTCAAACTCAACCGTTAGTAATAAGACTTTAAATCACGAAGGGAGTCACATTTGTTAATCAACTAATACCCTGTTCTCGTTCTTAGCGTTACCAAAGGCGAAGATTAAAAGATATTCATTTCTTCTTCTTCACTGGAGTTTTTAAGGAATGACGTTCTGAAGCTGCAAAACGGGATCAAGTGAGATGACTCCAAAGTCTAAAAACTTGTCTGCAACAGATGTTGCAACATTCCGTTTCTGCGAACCATAATATTCATTTCCAATATTCATATTTGAGAAGCAATGCATTATCTAATACCGTACATGGCATGAAGACAGTATATGGTACAGCGGATACCAATTATGTTTCACGCTGTACCAACTCACTTATCGTAAGATCAGATTGGCTACTATAGTAGAAGATGGACAGATTGCTCTCACGTCATTGTATCAAATCTCGAATTTCTATTAACTATTAATCTGTGTTAAAATACACTCCTGGAAATGGAAAAAAGAACACATTGACACCGGTGTGTCAGACCCACCATACTTGCTCCGGACACTGCGAGAGGGCTGTACAAGCAATGATCACACGCACGGCACAGCGGACACACCAGGAACCGCGGTGTTGGCCGTCGAATGGCGCTAGCTGCGCAGCATTTGTGCACCGCCGCCGTCAGTGTCAGCCAGTTTGCCGTGGCATACGGAGCTCCATCTCAGTCTTTAACACTGGTAGCATGCCGCGACAGCGTGGACGTGAACCGTATGTGCAGTTGACGGACTTTGAGCGAGGGTGTATAGTGGGCATGCGGGAGGCCGGGTGGACGTACCGCCGAATTGCTCAACACGTGGGGCGTGAGGTCTCCACAGTACATCGATGTTGTCGCCAGTGGTCGGCGGAAGGTGCACGTGCCAGTCGACCTGGGACCGGACCGCAGCGACGCACAGATGCACGCCAGGACCGTAGGATCCTACGCAGTGCCGTAGGGAACCGCACCGCCACTTCCCAGCAAATTAGGGACACTGTTGCTCCTGGGGTATCGGCGAGGACCATTCGCAACCGTCTCCATCAAGCTGGGCTACGGTCCCGCACACCGTTAGGCCGTCTTCCGCTCACGCCCCAACATCGTGCAGCCCGCCTCCAGTGGTGTCGCGACAGGCGTGAATGGAGGGACGAATGGAGACGTGTCGTCTTCAGCGATGAGAGTCGCTTCTGCCTTGGTGCCAATGATTTTCGTATGCGTGTTTGGCGTCGTGCAGGTGAGCGCCACAATCAGGACTGCATACGACTGAGGCACACAGGGCCAACACCCGGCATCATGGTGTGGGGAGCGATCTCCTACACTGGCTGTACACCTCTGGTGATCGTCGAGGGGACACTGAATAATGCACGGTACATCCAAACCGTCATCGAACCCATCGTTCTACCATTCTTAGACCGGCAAGGGAACTTGCTGTTCCAACAGGACAATGCACGTCGCATGTATCCCGTGCCACCCAACGTGCTCTAGAAGGTGTAAGTCAACTACCCTGGCCAGCAAGATCTCAGGATCTGTCCCCCATTGAGCATGTTTGGGACTGGATGAAGCGTCGTCTCACGCGGTCTGCACATCCAGCACCAACGCTGGTCCAACTGAGGCGCCAGGTGGAAATGGCATGGCAAGCCGTTCCACAGGACTACATCCAGCACCTCTACGATCGTGTCCATGGGAGAATAGCAGCCTGCATTGCTGCGAAAGTTAGATATACACTGTACTAGTGCCGACATTGAGCATGATCTGTTGCCTGTGTCTATGTGCCTGTGGTTCTGTCAGTGTGATCATGTGATGTATCTGACCCCAGGAATGTGTCAATAAAGTTTCCCCTTCCTGGGAAAATGAATTCACGGTGTTCTTATTTCAATTCCCAGGAATGTATTTCGTGCTCGCAGTTGGCTGCCCTGTTCGTGCACTACATTCACTTGTTCTTTGTTCTTCCGGAACCCAAATAAATCATTTAACAGTGTCATATGGTTTAAAATTCCTAAAACTGTATTTTTAGGTAAAGATACATTGAATTATGGTGTTTTTGGCCCAGTTCTTTCATTTAATGATGGCAGTGTGGGGAGAGTTAGGCTGCTTGAAAAGGTAGGCATACAACTAGTGGATAATATAGTGATGGCATGTTCCGAATCGGATGCTGTCTGCGTTAAGAAAGCAGATTATGAAGTGATTATGATAGATAGGAAAACAAGAATGCATCCAACGAATGCTAAGAGAGCCAGGGAGGATGAAGAAAATGCAAATGACCCAGGATATAATGCAGGATTGTTCTAAGGTCAGTAGCAAACTATGTTCATCTTTAAAACCGGATTCCTGAGATTTTATTTTTTTAATGATTATGTACATTTTTTCCGGAACTTACCATTATAGAACAGCGAAACTTACGTAACTTACAGAAACTGGCTGAATATCAATGAGGCACTTTTAAAAGAAGTTCAGTTTAATATTGTATAAATTAGGAATTAATAAAGCTTAAATATGTGGAAAAAATTTACAACTTGCAAAATTTCTATAAAAAATAAATTATGCAAGCGACTTACCTTCTATAATAGGTCAATGGCGAGAGATTTCTTACACCAGCCATAAAAATTTTATAACATTATCATGAACTGTACACGAGATAAATGTACCTGAAATTGAAAAATTTAACATTTTAAATATATAAGGCGCAAGTATCAGCAATGGTCAACGGCATGAGGATGCAGAAGCCAATATAAACCACTGCATTAAAGACACATAACGTGTATCCAAAGGAGATGGGGCCTGTAATAGAAAAAGTGTCATGATGATCTCTCTATTGGCAAAAGACTCTGGAAAAGTCCCCAATTCGGATGTCCAAGAGGTGTTTGCCCTAGGGATGATAACCATTAGAAACAGACTGAATAACCAATCAAAGGATAAAGTTCTACGAGTCAGGGCGTGGAATGTCAGAAGTATGAAGGTCGTACGGAAGCTAGAAAATCTGGAAAGGGAAATGCAGAGGCTCAATCTATATATAATAGGCGTCGGTGAAGTGAAATGGTAAGAAGACGAGGATTTCTGTTTACATGAGTATAGGGTAATGCCAATAACAGCAGAAAATGGTATAAATGGAGTAGGATTCGTTATAAATGGGAACGTAGGGTAGAGAGTGTGTTACTGTTAACTGTTCAGTAACACAGTTGTTCTTATCGGAATCGATAGCAAACCAACACCGCAAGCTGGAGATGAAAAGATAGAGTATGAGGACATTGCAAAGGTAATACAGAACATAAAGCGAGATGAAAATCTGATATTCATGGGGGACTGGATTGCACTTATAAGGGAAGGAGTAGAACAAATGGTTACAGGAGAGGACGGGCTTGTACAAGAAATGAGAGAGGAGAAAGGCTAATTGAGTTCTATAATAAATTTCAGCTAGTAATGGCGAATATGTTGTTCAAGAACCACAAGGAGAGGAGGTATTCTTGGAAACGGTCTGGTGAAACGGGAACATTTCAGTCAGATTACAACATCGTCGGACAGAGATTCCGAAATTAGACACAGGATTGTAAGGTGTGCCCAGAAACAGATATATACACAGATTATAGTGAAGTAGTGATGAAGATTAGGCTGAATTTTAAGAGATTAGTTAGGAGCAATCAGTACGCAAAGAAGTGGGATATTGAGGTACTAAAGAATGATGAGATATTCTTGAAGTTCTCTAGGCTATAGATACAGCAATAAGGAATATCTCAGTAGGCAGTACAGATGAAAATGAATATACATCTTTGAAAAGGATACGATAGGTACAAAGAAGGTCACTGCGAAGAAACAGTGGGTAGCAGAAGAAATACTTCAGTTGATCAATGAAAGAAGGAAGTATAACAATGTTCAGGGGAATTGAGGACTACAGAAATCAAAGACTCTTAGGATTGAAATAAATAGGATATACTGCAAATGTGAAGAAATCGAAAAAGAAATGATTCGCGGAAGGACTGAGTCAGCATATAGAAAAGTGAAAACAAACTTCGGCGGGATTAAAAGCAAGGGAGGTAAAATTAAGATTATATTTAGAGTTCCTATGTGAAATGCTAAGGAGAGAGAGGATAGGTGGAAAGAGGACACTGACGGTGTCTATGAGGCGGAATACTTGTCCAGTGACTTGATAGAGGATGAAACAGGAGACAATATAGAAGACATAGAGGATCCGGTATTTGAATCAGAATTTAAGAGGACTTAAGGTAAAATAAGGCAGAAGGGATAGATAACATTCCATCAGAATTTCTAAAATTATCTGAGGAAGTGGCAACAAAACGACTATTCACATACATATGAAGAATGTGTGAATCTGGCTACATACTATGTTACTTTCAGAAAAATATCATTCTCAAAATTCCAAAAACTGCAAGAGCTGCCAAGTATGAGAATTATCGCTCATTCAACTTAACATCTCATGCATCCAAGTTGCTGACAAGAACAGTACACAGAAAAATGAAAAAGAAAATTGAGGATGTATTAGACAACAGTCAGGTTTAGGAAGGGTAAAGACATCAGAGAGGCCATTCTGAAGTTTCAGTTGTTAATGGAACCAAGACTAAAGAAGAATCAAGACACGTTCGTAGGATCCATCGACCCCGAAAAACCGCGCGACAATGTAAAATGGTGCAAGATAGTCGAAATTCCGAGAAAAATAGGGTTAAGGAATAGCGAGAGACAGGTAATATATATTATGTACAAGAGCCAAGAGGGAATAGTAAGAGTGGACGACCAAGAACGAAATTATCGGATTAGAAAGAGTGAAACACAGTACGTAGTCTTTCTCCCCTATAGTGGAAGAAGCAGTGATGGAAATAAGAGAAAGATGCAGGGGTGGAATTAAAATTCAAGGTGAAAAGATATCAATGATACGATTCACTGATGACATTGCTATCCTCAATGAAAGTGAAAAACAATTTCATGGTCTGATGAATGGAATGAACTCTCTAATGAGTACAGAATACGGATTAAGCATAAATCGAAGAAAGACGAAAGTAATGAGAAGTAACAGAAATTAGAACAGTGAGAAACTTTACATTAGGATTGATGGTCACTAAGTAGATGAATGTAGGGAATTCTGCTACCTAGGTAGCCAGTTAACCAATGGCGGACGGAGCAAGGAGGACATCAAAAGCATACTAGCACTAGCAGAAAAGGGTATTTCTGGCCAGATAGGTCTGGTAGTATCAATTACAGGCATTAATTTGAGGAAGGAATTACTGAGACTGTACGTTTGGAGAACAGCATTGTATGATATTGAAACATGAAATGGAGGAAAACTGGATAAAAAGAATAATCGAACCATTTGAGATGCGGCGCTACAAACGAATATTGAAAATTAGGTGGACTGATACAGTAAGCAATACAGAGGTTGTGCACAGAATTGGAGAGAAAGAAATATGTCGACAACACTGACAAGGATAACGGACAGGATGATATCAGAGAATGACTTCCATGGTACTAGAGGGAGCTGTAGAGGGCAAAAACTGTAGAGGAAGACAGAGATTGGAACACATCCAGCAAATAATTGAGGACGCTGGTTGCAAGTGCTATGAGTTAAAGAGATTGGCACAGGAGAGGAATTTATGGCCAGCTGCATCAAACCAGGCAGAAGACAGATGACTAAAAAAAAATTCGCGAAAGTGTTTCCAGTGCAAGATTTAATGCATGAACTGACCTCCTAATTGTCTCCTATAAATGTTTGCTGGAATTTATGTGAATTGATCTGGATGACGAAGTCATTTGCTCGAACTGTCCAGAAGGTTCTTCAAACAAGTCACGTACAATTGTGGCCCAGTGACATGACATCGTTGTTTAGAGGCTTGAAGTCCGTGAATGGCTGTAGATAGTCTCCTAGTAGCCGAACATAACCATATTCAGTCAATTATCAGTTGGATCATAGGAACTAGTCCGTTCCATGTAAATACAACCGACACCGTCATACAGCCACCACCAGCTTGTGCAGTGCCCGTTGGCAACCTGGGTCCATGGTTTCGTGGGGTGCACCACAGTCGAACCCTACAGTCACCTCTTACCAACTGAAACCTGGTCTCATCTGACCGATCCACGGTCTTCCAGTCGTCTGTGGTCCAATCGCTAAGGTCATGAGAGCCCAGGAGAGGTGCTGCACGTGATGTCCTGCTGTTAGGAAAGGCACCGAGGTCAATCGTCTGCTGCCATAGTCCATTCACACCAAATTTCGCAGCACTGTCTCAACGGATACGTTTTTCGTACGTCACACGTACGCTAGCAGATAAATGACCAAATGGTAAAATTTTTTTTTTTTGCAATCCTGTGAAGTGAAATGTCTATTTGTGCTGTCTTTTCCAAGAAAGTACATCATAAAATTATTCTTTACTGGGTCTGTTGACAGAAAATAGTGATATTAGTACATCTATTAAATTTTATTTTAACCAATGCTGCAATGCAGATAGAAACTGGATATTAAACAAAATGAGTAAATAAATATATAAAGCAATCCATATGGCATTTCTCTCAACTAGCAAGACAATAGCCGTGTAATGTTTCTCATCGTTTCATTAGGCATTTTAGTAAATGTCATAAATTAAGAGCTCCACAGTATAATCATATGTTTTCAGGTTTGAGCGTGTCGTATTTGCGACGCTTTCTACAAAGAAATGTCAATAGCGAGCATAATGGCCCCCCCCTTTTTTTTTACCTGTGCCTCTGAAAGGCACACAGTAATGGCTTTCTTCTGTCAGGTGGTTGTCGCGCAGCTGGGTGCCCACGACGCATTATGTGCAGGTGGACACTTAACTGTCTTGTCGAAATATTTATGACACCAGTTTCCACTACAGTGGCAGTCTCATATAAAAAATATTTCATAGGGCAAGAATTTGCGTTACAAATCTGTAGAAACAAAATCCTATAAATATAACAGTGTCCAAAAAATTTTCGCCAGCATAGTGATTCATTGACGCATATAGACGCATTTCATAACTCTTAAAGTACGATTCTCGGTTTCCAACATCCTTTTTCACAAACCAGAGTCCCTAGCCACTACTCATTATTCCTTACCTTATTACACATGTACATATTCGTCGCCACTTCTTCAATACTTCATCATAACAGATATGTAGCATAACCAAATAACTCAAATAGCATCAGCTTAAACATACCTCAGCAGCATAATTCACATCGTCGTCGTAATATTAACATCATAACACCTCAGTCAAATCTCAAAAACGTCATAGCTTTCTGCAATAATTTCAAAACCTAAAAAAATTCTCTGCTCATGTCAAAAGTGTCATCTGCCTCAAACGTACTTTAACAATCATGATCCCATACCAAACACATCATTCAAAGATTTCATAGTATCACAATGGTTCTGAAAAAATATGAACAGTTCACAAAGTACAGACCAAATACAATTTCATTTGTGTGAAGTTATCCAACAGTGCAATTACGTAAACATCTGTCACTGATGTAGTAAAATAAATCTTTGTCTCTCTCTCAGTTAAATAATCAGATAGCTGTGTAATTCTGTGTAAGAGAAATATGGTACCAAAGTATAAATTTGTATAAGCAAATACCATATTAGCTAGGGCTCTTTGTGCTTGCCGAACACATGGTACACAAAGTAGGCGTGTACCCCCCTGAGGATTAATGTAATTATATCCTCAGGTGTTACAGATTACAGCAATGGAATGAAATGTATCACGGAAAACTTTCTTTGTAATTCAAATATGTTGAAAAATAAATAGTTTAATGAGTGTCCTGTAGCGCTAAATGTGCGTCTTGCTGTAAGACAATCTCTGTGGAAGTGTCGTAGTTACTGTCCTCCGAAAGCTAAGTTCTGCAGAAGTCAATGTACTTACCTCATGATAAACGAAATTGAAATGCTTTGCGTATAGATATCGTAGTTATTACGTACCTTACCGTGATCAAGAAAGTACTATAATGTAACGTATTGTTGTGCTACGATAAAGGCTGTCTCATTGTAGCTATACCACAGAAGTTACTACTAAAACATGTTTTACTTTCCAGAATAATACAGAAAAACTGTGCAGATATAAAACAGATACACCGCAAAAGCAACATTGTAAATTGTCACTCATTAGTAGCGTCGTGATAAAATCGTGTAGCTATCAAAGAAACCAAATGCTAAGTCATCTTTAATCTCACAGAAAGAACTTTAAATCCAGAATTTATTTTCAAGTAAACCAAAATGTTGCATTAAAATCTCATTAGCAGTACTGGTAACTGTTCTAAGTATGTCAGCCTTATAGTCGTTACGTAATCGTGCAACTAACAAGCAAGAATGTACACGCACAATAACACTGTGACGTCTGTTCACTATAACAATGCATTCGTAATTTCTGTTTAAAAATGTTCCCCAGGTTCAAGACTGGATAGTGAACTTCAAAACATTTTTGCATGTTAACAGTTTCTAAGTCTGACAAAGCATACTAATAACGTGAAGTGAAAAATTTTATGGCAAAGACAAAGTTAAAAAGCAGATTATCTTTCAATAAACGGTTTTACATGTGAAATGTGGTGTAAACCTTTACTCTTCCTAGTACGCAGAGTTTCAACTTCAACGCAATTATCATGTGGTATACGTCGGATTCTGTAAGGTCCATTGTAAACTAGAAAGAATTTGTGACTCAAGTGTTTCTTCTTATGTAACAATGGATGAGCTTTAATGAGAACTTACTGACCAATATATAATTACTTTGCATTTTCTTTACCGTGTAATTTTTTCCTTTTGTCTGCAGCAGAATTTACATTTTTAATAGCCAAATCAATTATGTCTTTGTGTCGAAGTTTACGTGTATTCTGAAAAGGTACAAGCTCTCTGATTCTGTTTGGTGGTTCTTTATTCTTCAGTACAAGAACAGGTGGTAAAGCAGTGGAGTCATGAGGCATTTCATTCAGCACGTTTTGAAATAAGTGTAAATATCTGTCCCAATGCTGATGCTTTCTGTGACAATAAAGTCTGCAAAGCTTATTGATTTCTTTCATAATCCGTTCAGACGGGTTACAATGTGGTGAGTACAATGAAATAAAAACAGATTTGATTTTATGGTTACGAAGCATGCGTGACCAAACAGCAGATCTGAATTGCGGTCCGTTATCTGAAATTACTTTACTAACGTGTCCAACTTCACGTAAGAAATTTCTAACAAAGGCGTTGGATACAGACCGTCCAGTGGCTTTACGTAACGGAGTGAAAGAAACAAATTTTGAAGTAAGTTCAACAGCGACTAGAACGTACGAAAATCCATTAGATGTTCTGACAAGCGGTCCCAAGAGACCAACAGCAGCAAATTCTTTTAATTTAGAAGGAATGATAGGAAACAATGGAGCACGATGAGAGACAGTAGATGGTTTCGCCTTTTGACAAAATTTACAAATAGACAAGACTCTTCGAATTCTCTTTTCCATATTGTTAAAATAACAAGTCGTTCGAAGAATATGATAACATTTTCGTGGACCAAAATGTGCATAGCTGAAATGAATGTACCAAATGAGCTTATTAACAAAATCGTCTGGAATGCAAAGTACCCATAGCTTGTCATCAACAGTGCATCGTTTGAATAGTATGTTGTTTCTAACCAGATAATAATGCCGAATCTGTGTGTGTGTCTTTTCATGTCATTTACTTTTGATGTCTTTCCAAATCGGATCTTTATCTTGTTCATGAGCAATGTCCTTTAAAGATGTGGTGATGAAGTTTTCAAAGGCGACTTTCTGGATGTAAAGAATACTGAAATTTCTCTCGAGGTTGCTTTCTGTGTTACTTTTCTCAAGCCCAGCCGGTGCGCGTGACAGTGCGTCCGCAACAATGTTCTCCTTGCCGGTTGCCGGGAATGTAGACTATTGTGAAGTGGAATTCTTGCAGAAACAGTGCCCAACGTTTTAACCTGTCATGATTTAATTTTGAAGACATAAGAAATTGTAATGCACGATGGTCACTGTATACTTTTACGTGCTTACCATAAAGAAAGAAACGGAATTTGTTAAATGCCCAAATGATAGCTAAAGCTTCTAATTCAGTAACGGAATAATTTTTTTCAGATTTTGTTAGCACTCGGCTAGCAAAAGCAATGGTTTTCTGAACAGTAATGTCATTTTCTGTGGCTTCTTGAAATAAATGGGCACCAAGACCGACTTTAGAAGAATCCGTGCTAAGGCAAAAATCTTGTGAGAGATCTGGATGAGCTAGTATTGGCGCGTTAAGTAACGATTCTTTCAAAGAATTGAATTCCAACTGTGCTTGTTCGTCCCAGTTCCAAATAGTATTTTTTCCAGTGAGAGAACAAAGTTTTGGTGTAACTAGAATTTGCATATTCAGAAAACGACGGTAAAAATTTACGAGACCTAGAAAACTGCGGACTTGTTTTTTGTGGATGGAATTGGAATGGCTCTGATTGCTTCTAACTTTTCAGGATCCGGCTGGATGCCTTCAGAAGAAATAATATGTCCCAAAAACTTCACTTTTGTCCTACCGAATTCAGACTTTTCCAAGTTAACTGTAATTCCAGATTCTGCAAAAATATGTAACACGCTGTTGAGGATCCGATTATGTTGTTCCCATGAGGCTTCTGCTATCAGAATATCGTCCACATATAAGGTGATGTGACGTTTTAAGAGCTCAGGTAATATGGAATTTAGCCCGCGAATGAATGCTGCAGAGGAAATGTTCAAACCAAAAGGAAGTTTCCGAAACTGATAACAAACGCCGAAACAAAGGAAAGCTGTGTATTTTCTACATTCTGGATGAAGTTCGATCTGATAAAAGCTGGATCTGAGATCAATGGAAGACAACACTTTTACACCATTAAAATTTTGAAGAAGTTCTTCCAACGTTTGCGGCCTGTCTGTTTCAGGAATAATGATAGTATTGATTTGTCTCGAATCTAAGACAAGCCTGATCGATCCATTTTTCTTCTCAACAACATGTAATGGATTGTTGTATGAGCTTACTGCAGGCTCAATAATGCCGTCGTCAAGCATGGATTGTATTTCTGTTCTATCACGGTCCCTATAATGTGCTGGAATTACGTATGGTCTAACACAAAATTTAGTATGCTCACGAACACGAAATTGGTATTGAAATCCCTTGATTGTTCCTGTTTTGTAAGTAAAAACTGTGGAATGTGCTTGTAAAATCTCAAAAAGGTCCTGCCTATCAGTGTCATTACAATTCTCAATTGTTTGAATTTTATTCTGAATTAACTCATTAGTTTCAATTGTGCCGTCGATATCATCCCTGTCAGTACTTGCAGAGCGACTGTTAGTGTCTAGTTCCATAGAAAATTTCGAACTGTTGTCTAACAGAAGGTAAAGCCGATTAATTTCCTCGTCATGGTTTGAGAGCCAATCTTCAAATTTCAAAGCTATTGACTTACCTTCTTTCTCTAAACTTATTTCAGCATCGTGAAAGTTTAAGATTGCTTTGTTTTCATTCAAAAAGTCTACTCCCAGTATAATTTCCGTCGACAATAATGGAACAATAAGAAAATTCATAGAGAAGCTGTGGCTTTGACAAAAGAATTCTAAGTTGGTTTGTTGGCGTACATCTACACTTTTTCCAATGACTGCACCTTGTAATTTAATCTTGCGTAACGGAAGTGTGGGGCAATCTTTCGATTTGCTGCATTTACTAAAAGCTGTTTCACTAATTACTGAAATGGGGCTGCCTGAGTCAAGTACTGCCGTAATTTTACGTCATTTACTGTAATGTGAATCACAGGATATGCAATGTTATTATGTTTTACATCCTGTTCCTGGAGTAAGATGTCCCTAATGTCTTCCATTTTTACATAATTACTAGCTACGGCAGCTGCGTCGTCAGTTTCATGCGTACGTTTTGTGGCTGCCAGCGGTATGAGTCATTGCCTATTGTGTCTTTGTTGGCGCGAGTCGTTAATGGGATTAGGAGACCTAACTTCTCCAAATTCACCTTGTCGAGAGGGCCCTGCTCTGTTTGATTCCCGCCAGTTCTGCTGCAATTCAGGTCTGTCGTTACGATCATATCGTGTGTCGTCATGTCGGTAGATTCCATAGTTTCTTTCTTGTCGGTCACGTGGTGGAGAATTTCTCCCTGAATCGTAACTGCGCGCTGGACCATTGCGTCTTAAGTTATTCTGTCTCCCTTGATAATAATTATTTTGGTTTCCATATTGTCTGTTTCTCTGATTGTCTCTGTGATAGTCATTACCGCGGAGAGGTGATCTTTCCCTGTAATAATTACTACTCTGCCAACGGTTGTCATACGGGTGGTGTCCGTTTTGGTCACGATTTACGTTGTACGAATAGCCTTGTCGTGTATTATTTCTGTCATCGCTGAATTGTGACAGGTGTGACCTGTAATTGTTGTGTTCCTGTTTTCGCGTTCGATTGTCAGTGTCAATTTCCAGTTCTTGTAACAGTCCCTGAAAAGCTTCAATGTCGTCTTTGCATCGTCCTGCTAAAATAATCTGTCGTAAATGTTCAGGTAATTTGATTAAGCAAATGCGGATGAGTTCTGAGGGGCTGTATGGGTTTGAAAGATACTGATTCTTATGTAACATGTCTTCAAAATATTTGACAAGACTGGAAAATTCAGATTGTTCGAAATGTTTCATCATTATGATGCTATGTTTTACTCGGTCTTGTGTGGCTTGGGACCAATATGCTGAGAGGAAGGCATGGTAAAATTCTCCTTCACTGTGGCAATCGTGAATGACCGATCGCATTCTTACAGCTGGTTCATTCTCTAAATAGCCACACATAAATTCTAATCTGTGCTCTAGTGACCAGTTGGGAGGAAAACAATGAGAGAATTGATGGAGCCACGCTTGTGGATGAATGTCGTTGCCAGAATTCTTAAATGTTTTGAATTTACGTGTAGTAATGAACAGCTTATAGTCAAAATCATCGTGTCGGCGTGTCGCATATCGGTCATTGTTACGTCGTTTCGGCGGTTCCATCTCAAAATTCGGTGTACTTTGCCAATTACTTTCATGATTTCCTAAATGCCCTGTGTTATTATTTTGTGGTTGTTCTGTATTGCTATGTCCCTCTTCCCATACTTGGGCTCGAGTGTCCTCTGAAATATGTAATTCTTGTATTACTTGAGCCAACTGATCTTGTACTTCCCGCATTTCTCTTTTGTACTGTGTGTTGATTTGATTTTGATTCTGTTTGAATTTCCTAATTTGTTCATACTCTTCAGTGTCAGTGAAGGCTACAGGTTTTGTGTCATTCAGATCATCATCTACCTTCGTAGATAAGTTAGTGAACTGATCTGAAAGTTCGGCTACTTTATCCGACAGTGAAATTATTTCCTCTGTGTGTCTTTCTGAACCAATTTTCAGAGTATCTACTGTGTCCTTTAAGTTCGCTTGAGTTTTTGCAAGTTGCGTAACCGAATCGGTAGATGCAACTGAGTCAATTTTAGCTTGCAAGGTCTCGTGATTTTCATGAACAATAGTTTGCAGTTCTTTTATGGCTGCTTCGTGATTCTGTAATGCATTTTCATGCCGCGAAAAAATAGGTTGGAAATGCTCACAAATTTGTTTTTACGTCATCACAGACTTTTTGACATTTCGATTCAATGTTATGTAACTCATTAGTTAAATCTTCACGTGTTTGTTCAAGTGTGGTGTCTAACTTTTGAAGCTTTTGTTCCATTGTGTCTAACTTTTGAAGATTTTGTTCCATTGTGTCTAACTTTTGAAGCTTTTGTCCCATTTGTTGCATTAATTGTAATAACAATGCACTGGTGTCTGAAACATGATCCTTAGTCCTATTCGGCAATGCATTTGCACCGACAATATTCGCAGTTTGAAAAACAGAAAATGTGTCTTGACTTGTTTGAGAAAACGGTGAGGACGCAAAACCTGAATGTACAGTATTTGCAATATTGTGTCCTGTCATTTCGGAATCCTGAGGCGAACTGTTGCCGACCGATCGATCGATAACGCTTTCCTGTTCACTAATTGTTTCACTGCCTACACCATTATTTGCAACCCGCTCCATTTCCCTATGCACAATTACCAAATTACTACTTTGAGCATTAGTTAATTCAATACATGGTGGCGCTAACACACTGCTTTCGTCTTCACTGTCATTTCTCAGTTTACTTTGGAGCCTAGTATTACGTTTTTCACACGCCGTTATTGTCACAATATTTCACACGACAACACAAAAAAGCACAATTTGAAAAGCAAAAATAAGAGAACATATTAAAATATCACTGAAAATAATATCTAGTTAATTGCAAGCGCAGCTGCGAAATACTTTGTGCAAAACTACATGCATGCCACAACTGTTTTACTGTACAACAATGAAAGACTGCAACTACAAAGGAAATTCTATGATTACGCGCTAGCAATAAACAAAAGCTACACCAATTACACAAACTACAAGAAAAAAATCAGAAGATTCCAGTGAGGTATCCTTGGCTAAGGGTCGACATATGAAACGTCCCCTTAGAAAAATTGTACACGACTGTGCTTAATCTGACACACAATATTTTTAGCGCAACGCAATCTGACTTTCAATAATCCCTACAAAAGAATGGCCCTGACTAACATTAACCTATACCTTTCACAAATCACTTACCTCACAAAAATCTTCGTTACTCGAACTACTGCAACACAGCGAGCGCCACTACTGCCAGCTAAATAAAAGATTCAAACTACGGAAGGCACTAACTACTGATAGGTATAGTTAGAAAATGAAAGATTTTAATAGAGAACAAACAGTGTATTTACCTTAATAGTCAAAATATATATGGTAGTTCATGACATCCAGTCTTACAAATTACAAAACTCCGCCATCTCTCTCCCCACGTCCACCACTGCTGGCGGCTCACCTCCAACTGCGCAACGCTACGCGCTGTTAGCATCCAGCTGCCTGTGCTCAACACTACAATGGCAGACAACAATGCAAACTAAACACACACTGCGCACAGCACAGCCAGTGATTTTTCATACCGAGCGCTAAGCGGCGTTACCAATAAGAAAACCTAAACAGCCTACTTACACACGTTGATTATTGCCGTTATTGCAAGCAGAGTTGCTTTCTTATTATCACTGACAAATCTACGCAAACGCCACAGCTCTCCGTCGTTAATGGAATGCCGCGGGCGACTGCGTTGTCTGTCGTGAGAGGTAATTTGATATTCTCGGCACGCTCTTGACACGGAGGATCTCATATTATAGAATTTCCTAACGATATCTGAAACGGAATCTGCTATGTATCAAGCTCCAATTACCATTCCACGTTCAAAGTCTATTAATTTCCGTCTTTCTGCAATAATCACGTAGGAAACGGTTTGAGAGGAATCACCTGAGTGCACCACACAGCTCCACCAACGCACTGCCCTGTTACACCTCTTGCGCGCGCGCACACACACACACACACACACACACACACACACACACACACACAAATAATACAGGTGTGACGTAGGTTTGGTATGCAGCAACATATACGAGCTACTATTTTTCAGCAGCCGATCATGTTATAATTGTTGCACAGTATCTCAGTAGACAGACTCATTCGCATCTTCAGGTCATCATGATTACTGCTGCTCCGTTCCTTTCGGCACTCTGTCTGCTATCGCTGTCAATGCGGCCACCGTAGTGTGTTGGCAGTGGGATTGGTGCCGCCCAGTCACATATTCTGGACTCCAGTCTGTCCACTATCGCAGCCACGTGTGGACCTGATTCTACAGGAACACTTTTAGTTTCTACGCTCAGTGCAGAGTTCCACTCCTGACACAGTCGTACACCACCATCTTCATTTTGGATCTTATTTTCATTGGCCTCTTTAATCACCCTATCCCAAAAGGAGAAGGACTGCTTAAGTATTTTGTGTGTTGCTGTAGTCCATAGTACAGCCAGTTTTTATAGTATGGTCGGCCACAGCAGATGCGGTGGTCTGTCCTAACTCAGTGTGGCTTCTTCGTTCATGGAATCCTTCTTTTACCTGCATACAGTTTCCCTAATGTATATAATTTGGCGCACTGGCAGCCGACTTGGTAGATCCCAGTTTTGCGAAGGCCGAGACACCCTTTACTGAGTAGCGCCACGGTCTTCGGGCATGGACGGAGTACACGTTTAACTTTACGGCACACCAAGTTCGTGCTGGTTTTTCTGGAAGTATTGCCGACAAATCGGATGTATCATAGTGATTTTTGTTTTTCTTTTTCTTCCTACTGTTGTATAGGTGCAGCCTGTCTAAACCCACGCCTTATTTGCCCGCTGTTGAACCCATTTCTTCAGAATCTGTCTTGAGGTGCTTCTCTCTTCAGGAGAACACGGCAGGTACCAAAAACCGATTTTTCAGAAACTTCGCTCAGTGGAAGGAGAGCCAAAATAAGCGAACACATGTCTCGGCTTATCCGTAGATATTCGACCATTTTCAGTGGAAGGAGAGCCAAAAGAAGCGAACACATGTCTCGGCTTATCCGTAGATACTCGACCATTTCTAAGATAACAACGATCAAAATTGTCGAGGTGCTTTGTCTGCCTTTGAGCGGGTAAATCGTTCGAGCGAACCGCTGGCACTGTGGCTGTTGTCACGGCTTCGCACTTTTTCTCCCAGCGTTCGAAAGCAGACTGTTATTTTTATTTCAGATGACAGAAAACATGTTCACTCACCTTGCGGTGATTTTTTTTTTCTGCAGCCTGGTCCAAATGCCTTATCTATTGCAGCGCCATCTATCACAAAGCGAAAAAAGTGGTCCAACTAAAACATTCATATTTCTTTACGTACTACACGAATATGTAATAAAAATGGGTGAATGGGTGTTCCTTAAAAAAAACGTAGCTGATATCCGTTTGACCTATAGCAGCGCCATCTAGCGGGCCAACCATAGTGCCATTTGGTTTCCCCCTTCAAGGTAGACGAGTTTCGTTCTTTGTAGTTCTTTCGTTTCATGGTTATTTCGTCAGATATTTGGCCGGTCACTGTCAATGGACCACACTGTATATTAACAGGCACATAAAATTATTTTTCTAAAAATAGAACCTTACAATAATCCACGCTAGTATCTAGACACGTACTACTGGATATTAATGCCAGGAAAGTATTCGAATCAAAGTGCTGACCTTATAATACTCCATGTTAGTATCTACATATTTGCTGGATGTTAACATTGGGAGTGTATCCCAGTCGAAACACAGACCATATTTAAAAAGTAGAGTCCATCGCGAGTGACAAGGCTAGGATATGTGCCTAGGATTAGAGAGCATTTGTCTGTTAGTTAGGCACTCTCACAGCTCAATTTAAAAAAAATAAAATAAAAATAAAAATAAAGAAATAAAAATACCAAAGAATTCTTGGATTACAACGTCGGTCATCTCTACTTTATTTGGCATAGCCGCAGCTGTTTTGTATTTCCCGTAAATGAATTCTACAGCTTACCTGCTATTTTTTTAAATTTTCCTATGGTTGATGCACTACAGACACTCTGTAGGGCAATATAACACTTTCATCTTCAGATGATGTTTCTATAATTTTCCGTCTGCCCACTATTACAGCACATATATGTTGTATCTTCACTCTCCCATATCGAGTGGTAACGTGAAAGTCCAACAGCTTCCACCACAAGAGCCCTTACAGATCCTGAAAAACATTACGCTTCTCTCTTACACACACACACACAGTAGTCATGGTTTTATGTTAGGTAGTCACACGTCTCCCTTTTGATAAAAATCCCAATAACGTCTTGCATTATACCCATGAAGCTGACGCAGTACTCCAGCCACTTAATCCATTAGAAAACTTACTTCAACGTTCATCTATGACATAACTACCCTCGCGCAGTCCTCTCCCCCCGTCCCTCCCCACTGATGTGATCTACATATCCGAAATACATCTGGACACGATACCAGGGTTTATGTAGAATATGGGGCTCCACCGAGATATAAGATACGTAACACCGGCGTATCACCTTAGGACATGTGTCGAGAGTACTTAAACGCCCATTCTGCTGCATTCGTGTACAAAGGCGCTTCACAAAGAACAGTTTGAGCTATGTAAGTGTAAAAGTTACCTTCGGCTTGCTACTCTCTCATCACAAAACAACTGTTAGCAGACATACAGAAAAACATACAACTTTCAGATTCCAGTTCGCACATGTCGTTCCGCATACGCTGTAGGGCAGGTCTACATTAGTCCTGATACACTGGTAACAGATTGGTCTGATACATGACTATTAATTGGACTCGAAGGTGCTTGTTCCGTTCCTACATCGGTCAGTCTTAATATTTGTGTCTGTAACTGTACTCAATTCTGTTAATATATTCTTTCTGTGTGGGGTTATACGCAGTATTTGTAAATCGGAACTTACCGCAATCTCCTTTCCACAGTTCGCCATTCATTTTCGCACGATTAGAATGCATTTTCCATAGCAATAAACTTGATTATGATTGTCTTTAAAAGTAGCAAAAGCCTCTGGGAAGGTGCAGCTTTTGGCAACCCTAGTTGCTAGTGAATAGCTGAAAAAATAATGATGATTTTCCTTATCAGTACGAAGAGCCTCCGGGAAGGTGCAACTTTCACCAGCCTTAGTTGCTAGTGCATGAATGAAAATAAAGACACAGTCTTGGTTCAATTGGCAATTTAGCATGCGTCTGATCCCAGTAATGTGATTGCCAAAATAGTAGCGGTAGGGATATTCACAGATGGTTTACAACTGTAGCAAAACAAATTCTCATTAAATATAATTATTCCTCAAGTTATGTAAAACTTGGTAACGAAACTAAAAAGAGGCTGTCAGCAAACCTACATATTAGCTAAAATTTCCATAATTTTACCGTTATTCTTAGCTAAGGTCCATACTTGGGCTGTCTAGCACAGCTAAATTAGCAAGTAATAATTTCCTATTCAATAAACACCGAAATTATCAGTAATAATGGGAACCAGCCTCTCACCATCAATACTCTGTACCCGTATGTATAAATATTAAGATGCATGTTTATCTTCATTAGTACTACTTTACAGTGTGATTCGGGTCTCAGCAATTTTGTCTAGAGTTTAACTGGATCGTCCTCAATCACGAACGAACCTTGAATATACAGGGTGAGTGACTAACTATTGCCGCCAAGAATAGCTCCGAAACTATGATAGGAGCTGAAATGTTTATGGGACAAAAGTTGCATGGGACAACGAGAGCCATAGTGTGACGATGTTTTTTTTTTATCGCTAGGTAGGCTCACGTCAGAGATATGAAGGTCAACTTTGTTTGTTCTTTTTTTAATGGGATGCTACAGTTTGGTATTTATTTTCTGATAGCGGCTATTAAGACGAATCCAATGACGTGTAACAGTAAGGTCTTCAAAGGTCAACGAAAGTCACAAAGGTGGTATGAACGTCCATTTACAGAAGTGGTTCGAAGTGATTACCAATAGTATCAATGCAGTGCTGATATTTTCTGATCATGGATTGAGTGGTATTCTTTATCACTTCGGCATTTATCGAAGCACATGCTCTGACAATTCTCTCTCCCCTATCGTCAAGTGTAGTTGGAACGTCTTTATGAACAATGTCTTTTAAAAATCCCCACAAGAAAAAAAATCCAGAGGCTTCAAATCTGGCGAACGAGCCGACCACGACACACCTCCTCGGTGTCCAATCCAAAGACTTGAGAATTGTCTCTGCAACTCACTTGTAGCCATCAGCGAAAAATATGCCGGACGCTCATCCGTTTTGATACCACATTCTGTGCCTTGTTCCTAAAGGTATTTCTTCTAATAATAGACCTAATGTTACTTTCAGGAATGTCGTGCACTTCCTACCATTAAGATTTCCTTCGATGAAATAGGGACCTGTAATTCTGTCCTCTAGAATCCTACAACATACATTCACAGACCACGGTTTTTGGTGTGCAACTTGCTGCAGCCAACATGGATTTTCAGTTGCCCAATAATGCATGTTATGCAAATTAACTTTCCATAGTTCGTGAATGTAGCCTCGTCAGTAAATAAAATGAAATTAATAAATGTGTCATACTTCTGAATCTATAGTTGAGCCCATTGGCAAAATTAAATGCGACGCCTACAATCCGTACCAGTTCATTCTTGGTGGAGACTGATATGATAAGAATAACATTTATGGCGATGCAACACAAGGATCTCGAACCACGTGGCAAGAGTACCAGTTTCCGTTTCCTCGTTAGTAACTTTCCTTTGCTGGATATGTTTTCGATGCGTTAAAGCCGGCCGGAGTGGCCGTGCGGTTCTAGGCGCTACAGTTTGGAATCGCTAGACCGCTACGTTCGCAGGTTCGAATCCTGCCTCGGGCATCTATGTGTGTGATGTCCTTAGGTTAGTTAGGTTTAATTAGTTCTAAGTTCTAGACGACTGATGACCTCAGAAGTTACGTCGCATAGTGCTCAGAGCCATCTGATGCGTTAAAGATCCAGTTGTTCTGAATTTATCATACACATATTTAAATGTAAGATGTGTAGGGCGAGTACGTTGAGGATATCTTTCAGCTTATAAATCCATAGCACTCTCTGAATTTCGCTGGCATTCTCCGTAAATGAGAAGCATATCGATTTGTTCTTCGAAGGAATACATCATTCACATTCACTTGATTCGACAAATACTAGTCTTATCATTTCTTTAGTGTTGTATTGCAAAACCGTCGAATGGTGTTTACATGTCAATGGCACGTTAGATGGATACGCCGTATTCGGCGAATACTTACTATTCGCACGATATACTAGGGAGAATTGTGAGAGCATGTGCTTCGGATAAGTGCCGAAGTGATAAGGAATACCACTCTCAGTTTCTATATACTTATATGGATATGGTGTCTGTTCTTACGGACATGTCCGAAAGAACACACGCCATGTCCATATAAGTATATAGTTCTGGCAATGCCGGCCATGACCTTCTTCTTCTGTGCGGATGAACACATATTCCCCGAACTCTTACGGGACTTGGTAAGAATGTCTTCCACGAGTAATGAGTGAGTTGTGGTGGCACACTAAGAATGTAGTGTGTGGACATAACAAGGTGAG
The DNA here is from genome assembly GCF_023897955.1 of Schistocerca gregaria. Taxonomy (NCBI): domain Eukaryota; kingdom Metazoa; phylum Arthropoda; class Insecta; order Orthoptera; family Acrididae; genus Schistocerca; species Schistocerca gregaria. Next base: position 209,952,242 of record NC_064926.1, on the reverse strand, counting down.
AATGTGCGTCTCGCGGGAGGACTGCGCGAGATAGTCCCTGCAGTCACGCTATCCTCTGTAGAGCACAGGACTGATACCAATGGTCATCACTTCGAACACCTTCTGAAAATGGACGTTCATGCCACCTTTCTGACCTTCACTGACCTTCAAAGATCTTACTGTTACACATCATTGGATTAGTCTCGATAGCCGCTATCAGGAAAAAAACACAAAACTATAGCATCCCATAAAAAAAATTGATCCTCACATCTCTGGCACGACCCCACCTAGTAACAAAAGAACCAACGCCATTTTATGGCCCCCGTTCTCCTTTGCAACATTGTTCCCAGCAACCTTTTCAGCTGCTGTCATACATTCGGAGTTATTCTAAGAGGTAAGAGTTAGTGACTCACCCTATATACACTCCTGAAAATGGAAAAAAGAACACATTGACACCGGTGTGTCAGACCCACCATACTTGCTCCGGACACTGCGAGAGGGCTGTACAAGCAATGATCACACGCACGGCACAGCGGACACACCAGGAACCGCGGTGTTGGCCGTCGAATGGCGCTAGCTGCGCAGCATTTGTGCACCGCCGCCGTCAGTGTCAGCCAGTTTGCTGTGGCATGCGGAGCTCCATCGCAGTCTTTAACACTGGTAGCATGCCGCGACAGCGTGGACGTGAACCGTATGTGCAGTTGACGGACATTGAGCGAGGGCGTATAGTGGGCATGCGGGAGGCCGGGTGGATGTACCGCCGAATTGCTCAACACGTGGGGCGTGAGGTCTCCACAGTACATCGATGTTGTCGCACGGATGCACGCCAAGACCGTAGGATCCTACGCAGTGCCGTAGGGGACCGCACCGCCACTTCCCAGCAAATTAGGGACACTGTTGCTCCTGGGGTATGAGCGAGGACCATTCGCAACCGTCTCCATGAAGCTGGGCTACGGTCCCGCACACCGTTAGGCCGTCTTCCGCTCACGCCCCAACATCGTGCAGCCCGCCTCCAGTGGTGTCGCGACAGGCGTGAATGGAGGGACGAATGGAGACATGTCGTCTTCAGCGATGAGAGTCGCTTCTGCGTTGGTGCCAATGATGGTCGTTTGCGTGTTTGGCGCCTTGCAGGTGAGCGCCACAATCAGGACTGCATACGACCGAGGCACACAGGGCCAACACCCGGCATCATGGTGTGGGGAGCGATCTCCTACACTGGCCGTACACCTCCGGTGATCGTCGAGGGGACACTGAATAGTGCAAGGTACATCCAAACCATCATCGAACCCATCGTTCTACCATTCCTAGACCGGCAAGGGAACTTGCTTTTCCAACAGGACAATGCACGTCCGCATGTATCCCGTGCCACCCAACGTGCTCTAGAAGGTGTAAGTCAACATCCCTTGCCTGCAAGATCTCCGGATCTGTCCCCCATTGAGCATGTTTGGGACTGGATGAAGCGTCGTCTCACGCGGTCTGCACGTCCAGCACGAACGCTGGTCCAACTGAGGCGCCAGTTGGAAATGGCATAGCAAGCCGTTCCACAGGACTACATCCAGCATCTCTACGATCGTGTCCATGGGGGAATAGCAGCCTGCATTGCTGCGAAAGGTGGATATACACTGTACTAGTGCCGACATTGAGCATGATCTGTTGCCTGTGTCTATGTGCCTGTGGTTCTGTCAGTGTGATCATGTGATGTATCTGACCCCAGGAATGTGTCAATAAAGTTTCCCCTTCCTGGGACAATGAATTCACGGTGTTCTTATTTCAATTTCCAGGAGTGTATTTAACAATATCAGGGAGAAAAATAACCCCGATTGAGAAGAAAATATGTTTCTCAAGCCGGTATTCTCCATAGTCCAGAGACAAAACTTTCTAATAACTCGTTCAGCCTCTGTGATACACCATTTATTTACTCATATTCAGCCCAAACTGATTTTAAAATCAAATTTATTACGACGAATAGCCAGTCATCCAGCATAGCAACAGAATTAGATGCATAACATAGTATTCCGACAAGAGATAGTCTACAACACGTCTGTCAGTATTACTGTTTGGTATTTTGTGCAATCGACTTTCACGTTAAAGTCCTGAGAGACAGATTGTAGTCTATAGCCTGTTATCGGTTCTAATTGTCTGGAATGCGTTGTTCTACACAAGCCAACCGTCAACTGCAATGTATTTACATTAATTCTTCATACTCCACAGAGAAAACTTCGTACTGACTCGTTCAACCTCTGTGATTTGCCATTCATGCACTCAAGAAAGAATTATTTTTCTTGGTGTAATGTATGAGGGCCTCCTAGCTTGAATGCAGATGTGTGCGTGAACCCCTCGTGACACATAATACGAAGCATATTCGACCCCGGGATAGTGATCAATGAAAAAATAATTGTTTTATCTCTCTGCATATACCCTGATCCCTCTTAAGATCGCTATACCCCGTATATAGTGGCCGTGACGTGGTTACATTATGCACCAAGGAAAATCGCCAGACAGTCGTTTCTCAGAACATACGGATGCCTGGCAATTTTTATTGGTAAGCATTTGACAGCCGCTGCCCCGCGTCCACAATGGATCAACAGAGATTTACTGTAACCCGTGTCGCCGTTGAATCCAGTTTTCTGTCAGCAGTGTTTCACAAGGCAGAAGTCATATGTTTTCCATCACATACATGTGTGTTAACAAGACACTTATATTGTACCCTGCAGCATGCTGAATGGATCTACAACGTCTCTTTTATAATTATGATTCATCTTTTCATGTGCTATCATCCCATACGCTCTGAGCACACGTTTAATGTGTGTGTACATGTAAGGTTAGCCATATGTTGCTTTAAGTACCATCCTCTACTATCTCTACTATACAATAGTGTCTAGGTCACGTGGAGGAGCAGACCAAAGACGTGAAACAGTAAGATAATACATCAAACTACTAGTATTTTCTGTCATGCTCTAGGGTACTGCTGTGTGTCACGTTAACCCTACCGGACAGGTTCCTGAAAGAACACCATTGAAATATACCCGCCGTCTCTACCTAACCCAAGATTATGCATTCTCTGTAGTAAACGACCAGATTAGATAATTTTATACGACTATTTCAACTGCACGAGCTTGTGTAATCGATTTGGACTTAAAATACTTAAAACTATAGACTGGCAGATAACAGTCTGCATAAGATCTCCACCTATAATATGCAACTTACCTGTTAGTCAAGTGCAGTAATTTATTTCCCAAATTGTGACTAAATACTTCCAAATACATTACTCCCTAAGGTATTTACGAACTGTGGCGCGGTGCATATGGAGCCTGATATATGTGTATACAGCTTTTTAATAATATAGTGCAAAGAATAACACATAATGAAAAATCCTGTGGAAACCTTTCCATCTGTAAGTCAAACTGTTTCTCCAGCTTAAGTGCTTGCTTAGCAGTAAAATTACCTATCCTATTATTTTATTAGAGCTTCTTCGTCAGTTAATTGACGTATGGTGTTAGAAAGGCCGAGGTGTGCAGTTTTCAGTTCTGTAATTTCGGTTTTCATGGCAGACTCTTGAGATGATAAATTTGTCAGTTTAGGCGACATTTCATTTTTCTTGCATAACGTTTCATTTGTTTAGATGATTTTGCTTAGTCTACATTTCATTTACACTGATGGAAAAAAAAATTAGTACGTTTTTTCAGATGTTTCCAATTCACTGAAGACATATTGTTGTAACAGTGCATATACAGTACATGAAATGACTACGTTTACAGACCAATAGCATAAGCGGTTCTGAGGTACCGGGTATCGACACGTGTTGAAACAGCCATGTTAGTGCGTAGTGAAGGCAGTAGAAAAGCCATGCATGTCTGTGCTGTGGTGTGAATGGAAGAAGGGCTAGAGGTGTTGCGTTCCTGTAGTGCCACTGTTAATAATCGGTTTGCAACAGTTCGTGTTGACTCATCTGCGCTCAAAGCCTTATCTGCCATTCTTGGCCTTACAAAACGATGATCCCGGCGGGCGTCTGTGCTGCGTGTCTGTTCAGAAACTCCTCTACAGGTGAGCGAATATTCACGGACCACTGATTCCAGCAGCGTTGCACAACTGACACAGCATGTCCAATCTGTGTGGCAGTTCTCCGAAAGGACCATCCCGTCACTTAGAAGGCCACAATTTGCCCACTTTTCAAACTCGTTCAGTTGCCTGTAGGAAGCACGTGTGTGCCTCCACGACATGGTTCTCTGCATGCTTCACACTCCTGTGCCACACTGAGCCTTCTGGTTGTGAAAATTCCCTATTAAATGGTAAACACAGATAGTGCACCGGTAGCTATGCCCCTAAGCTATCTGTGACAGACGACGTTGGATCCTTTACCAGTACATCTACTATCCCCCGGGTGGCATATGCCGTCATCGGATTGAAATCGACGACGTCTTTCTAAGTGTACAACTTTTTTCCGGCAGTGTAGCTTAGTCGACATTTGTTTTTACTGTAATGGTAACTGTTTAAATTCGTTTCCACATTGCCTCTAAAATATGATACAATGCTGTGAAAGCATATCGAATGGGGATAGCTTGTGAAACTGTTTCTTACCTCCATCTTTGTATTGCTCATCTTTCACGGTCCATTGGCAGGTACTATTATATAATTGTTCTTGCTCGTCAGGTATGTATTGCACAATTTTCTTCACATCGTCCAGTTTCTGTTTAATGTTCCGTACCTCAGTCGGTAAAAATGGAACCTTTCAAGGGTCACTCTGTTGTCTCTCGGACTGTCTGTCCGATTGTTCAAAACCTTTTTTCTCAGGAACGGGCTGACGTATCAAGTCAACATTTATGTCACGTATGGAGTTCTACAGTCCCTCGGCGATGTAGAAAAGTGAAGCTACGAAGTCAATGCAATCAAAAGTTGCGGCTATTTGTGTCACATATTTTGATGCTCACAAGCTCGTTAAGACGTTTGGGTTACTGCCCCTTGACTTAGAATCATGATATTTGGTACGAATAAAGGTTTCACAGTGCAAGTAAAGGGAAGAAAGATCAGAAAAATGTTAATTTTTAATTCTATCAAATGAAAAACTATTTGTCTTGTTATCTTTTATCCGACAATTGAAATTAAAACGCTCTCAGCAGTCTTGCGAATCCTGGGACCGACATCTTGCCTGTATCGATGACGATAACAGGCAAAAACAAAACAAAATAAAAAAACAGAATGCTCGATTCTCTGAATGGTTGAACTGTCAACATACGTAGTTGTGTACGGAGCCCTCATTACGCGATTCTTACTCGCATCTGATTGTTTTTTTTTTTTTATTCGAACAGATCAGGTATACACTTGTTTATATGGATTTACCCCCTCGGCATACCTCTAATACGCACTTCTGTCGATAGGAAATGACTTCCTGTTGTACCAAACGATGTGTACAGTTATTTGTTTTTTGCGGTAAACCTAAGTTGAAAACGAAGTAAACATGACCGCTTTTCCAACTGATCGATTCTATTGTAGCCGGCCGCGGTGCCCGAGCTGTTCTAGACGCTACAGTCTGGAACCGAGCGACCACTACGGTCGCAGGTTCGAATCCTGCTTCGGGCATTGATGTGTGTGGTGTCCTTTCGTTAGTTAGGTTTAAGTAGTTCTAAGTTCTAGGGGACTGATGACCTTAGAAGTTAAGTCCCATAGTGCTCACAGCCATTTGAACCATTTCACTCTGTTGTTCACTAGTGTAGCATCTGACATAAATCGTGCTGGAAAATATAAACCGTCATTATAACAACGGCCTATTTCAAAGGCATTCCTGGAAAGTTAATAACCGAAGGACCATAAAGAAAATGTCTAAGAAACAAAACGTATACTTAATTTAATTCTGCAGTAGATTTTCTAGCCATTCGCTATGAGCAACCCAAGTTTCTGTTGTGTCTCATTGCAAGTAACTGTGATAATAACGTATCCCTAAAGGATACATCAGATGAATTTTTTTTCGTCTATTCAGCAACAAAAATTAGTTCCGGTTTGCTCATTAAATTGTGTTCGTGGCTATTCAGTGCAATCTTGATAATTTTTTTTTTCCTTTTTGGAGAGAATTTACTTTTATATTTACTTGCCGTGATTTTTAATTAACAATTTAATTTCCTACCGCACGTTCTGTGTTAATTTCGTGGAGAATATTTCTTTCCACTCATGAGTTCTGCTAATGAAGTTATTTCAACACGTGATCTTTTTGCCAACGTTTCACAATTTTCTCAGTGATTAATTACGGCCTCGCATGCTCTCTTTCATAGTGGTCACAACTTCTTTCTTCTTGTTATTCACAGCATTAGTTTGCTTATATTGACATTTTCGTTGTAAAGAAAAACTGAATATGAGTTAATTTCAATCACGACTTCAGTTTTGCTTGCATATACTGCATCGCAATTAAAGAAATTTAGAGCGGACACTGCCCAAGGATGCCTCAAAGGAAGAAGTCTTGTGCGAACATAGGTGTTCCTTTTTATAACATTTGTGTATTTACTTTCCATATCAACATCGCTTGAAATTACAGAACAAGATAGATCAGTAGCAATACACTAAACTGCAATTTGGGAGGACAACGTTTCCCTTTCGGTTCCATAGTGTGATTTTTCGTGATTTTCCTAAGGCAAATGTCACTAGGGTTCCTATGGAACGGCAGGTTTCAGTTCCTTCTCAGGACTTCCCTTCGCGAGTTAATGCTCTGTCGCTAACGGCCATGTGTTCGAGTGAAGCGTTGCACCCTTAACTTCTTTCATATAAATTGTTAGCGAAGGAGATATACTGTAAGGACGAACTGCGAAAGGCACCACACGCTAGGAATTCACCACGCTGAAAAACCTACAGAAAATGCTAGCTTAAAAGGAATGTCCAAGAGCGAAGGACATAATTTCACACCGGGTTTCTACCTTTACGTAACTGATAAATTAGAGAGCAAATATTTGTCCCATTGGAAATACCTGTTGATAATAAACTGAAAATGAAAGAATCAAACACCTCACATTCTGGAATATTTTTCCGCTTACAATCACAGATGAATATTCCACTTTGTGTATTTCCTGTTCAATTGACAGGAACAGTGTTCTGAAGGGTAGATCCTGTTAATTCAATCATTCGTTGACACTGAAAATTAAGTGGCGAGATTACTTTCCGTATTACACAGATGTACCGAAGTTGATAGATGAAACTCGTGGAGGATATGTCTGTTGGTGTCCATCGCTTTCAGTGCGATAATCATCAGATTCCATCATATTTACAGATGAAGTCACTGACGCAACAGGGGCACTGACGTTTGTTGCAGAAGTTCGAGGATGAAGACGGGATGACTGTTCTGGAAGGACTAGGAGCTATGACCTGGTACAGGATAGACAGCCACTTCATATTTAATAGATATCGGAGCTTACACATAGTGCTAGTGCGCTCCGCAGTCAGACAGCAGTGGTTCGAGTTAAAAACAACAGAGAAAAAAAAAGAAAATAAAAAAGATGGCGAGAAGGCTGACCAGCAGGCAACGACATAATTTCTTAAGTGTTACGTCTTAATATTAAGCTTCCATATAAAGCTTTTTAAGCATTATTAGAATTGAGCGGCGAGATAAATGGATCACCTATCAAACTCATTTGGAAAAGGCACTACTCGAATGTATGACCCCCATCATTTCAGCTAACAAGGGGTTTAAACATCGCAGTTGGTCAAGGCGAACCATCATCATTATTTGCAGGTGAGATTTGGACAGTGGTGTTTTCAGACACACCTGTTAGAACCAACATGTTCAAATGTGCGTGAATTCCTAAGGCACCAAACTGTTGAGGTCATCAGACGCTAGACTCACATACCACTTGAACTAACTTATTCTAAGAACAACGCACGCACCCATGCCCGAAGGAGGACTCGAACCTCCGACGGGAGGGGCCGCGCAATCCGTGACAAACCAACATGAATGAGGCGCCATTTTGGGACTGTGCCGACGTGTCGGTCGGAGATCTAAGCCATCTTTGTTCTCTTGCAGCAAGTGTGAAGTTGTGTGGAAAACATGTGTGCACCAGCTGATTGCATTACACATCCAATTCGCACAGAACATTATGTGCTATTTCTAGCGGCACTCATTGAACCTGTCTCGACAAGCAATTTCACTGCTTACATCTGGGTGTCGTTTTAATATATAATTGCGTTAATACCTTTCGAGATGCTGATCTATATTTTTAATGTGTATTTTAACATGAGTTAATGTCTTAAGAATTCGAGGTGGTTCACAGAAATATGTTAAACATTTAACATGTTTCCGAGAAGGGTCGTCGAGCAGATGCGCAAAACTATAGGCCTATATCTCTGACATTGATTTGTTGTAGAATTTTAGAACATGTGTTTTGCTCGCGTATTATGTCATTTGTGGAAACCCAGAATCTACTCTGTAGGAATCAACATGGATTCCGGAAACAGCGATTGTGTGAGACCCAACTCACTTTATTTGTTTATGAGACCCAGAAAATATTAGATACAGGCTCCCAGGTAGATGCCATTTTCCTTGACTTCCGGAAAGCCTTCGATACATTTCCGCACTGTCGCCTGATAAACAAAGTAAGAGCCTTCGGAATATCAGACCCGCTGTGTGGCTGGATTGAAGAGTTTTTAGCAAACAGAACACAGCTTGTTGTTCTCAATGGAGAGACGTTTACGGACGTTAAAGTAACCTCTGGCGCGCCACCAGGGGAATGTTATGGGACCATTGCTTTTCACAACATATATATATATATATATATATATATATATATATATATATATATATATATATATATATATATATATGACCTAGTAGATAGCGGCGGAAGTTCCATGCAGCTTTCCGCAGATTATGCTGTAGTATACAGAGAAGATGCAGCATTAGAAAATTGCAGCGAAATGCAGGAAGATTTGCAGCGGATAGGCACTTGGTGCAGGGGGTGGCAACTGACCTTTAACGTAGACAAATGTAATGTATTGCGAATACATAGAAAGAAGGATCCTTTATTGTATGATTGTATGATAGCAGAACAAACACTGGTAGCAGTTACTTCCGTAAAGTATGCGTACGGAACGATTTGAAGTGGAATGATCATATAAAATTAATTGTTGGTATGGTGGGTGCCAGGTTGAGATTCTTTGGGAGAGTCCTTAGAAAATGTAGTCCATCAACAAAGGAGGTGGCTTACAAAACACTCGTTCCACCTATACTAGAGTATTGCTCATGAGTGTGGGATCCGTACCATGTCGGATTGACAGAGAAGATCCAAAGAATAGCGGCGCGTTTCGTCACAGGGTTATTTGGTAAGCGTGATAGCGTTACGGAGATGTTTTGCAAACTCAGTGGCAGACTCTGCAAGAGAGGCGCTCTGCATCGCGGTTTAGCTTGCTGTCCAGGTTTCGAGAGGGTGCGTTTATGGATGAGGTATGGAATATATTGCTTCTCCCTATTTATACCTCCAGAGGAGATTATGAATGTAAAATTAGAGAGATTCGAGTGAGCACGGAGGCTTCCCGACAGTCGTTCTTCCCGCGAAGCACACGCGACTGGAACAGGAAAGGGAGGTAATGACAGTGGCACATAAAGTGCCCCCCGCCACACACCGTTTGGCGGCTTGCGGAGTATAAATGTAGATGTTGATCTAAATGACTTATTTTCAACGCATGCAGGTTAACTGCAATGCACTGCTGTCAGTTCCCAAATAGGACGAAATTAAGTTCCCGTGTCCCAAATATCAGTATGAAAATACCAGCTTGTGATATTTTCTTTGTTCACTTCGTAGCCATAACATAAAATTGTGAGAAACGTTTAATAAAATGCAGCACTTACATTTATATATGTCCGCTACCATAGCTGTATGGTTGCTGCGGCAGAATACCATGCAACAGACATGGATTCGATTCCCAGCAGGGTCGGAAATTTTCTCTGCTCGGGAACTGGGTGCTATGTGGTCTCCATCATTATTTCATCCTCACTGACACACAAGTTTCCGAAGTGGCATCAACTAAAAATACTTACACCAGGTGACGAGTCTCCCCGAAGGAAGGCCTTACCACACGCGTGGACGCAGCTTCATATATTTCGTTGGGGCATAAGTTCCTAGCGTTTTTGTTTTGCATTTTGGTATTCCGGTCGCTATGGGTTTATTCATCGATTGTTACTTTTTATTCGTATTCCACTGGTGCTATTTGAGTTTACATATTTTAGCTTTATCAAATCAAGAATGGTTCAAATGGCTCTGAGCACTACGGGACTTAACATCTGAGGTCATCAGTCCCCTAGACTTAGAACTACTTAACCCTAACTAACCTCAGGGCATCACACACATCCATGCCCGAGGCAGGATTCGAACCTGCGACTGTAGCAACAGCGCGGTTCCCGACTGAAGGAGCATAGAACCACTCGGCCATAGCGGACGGCCGTCACTTTGTCATTTGGAGATAGTGAGTGGAGCTGTGGACGCTAGAAAACAGAGTACCATGTGAGAAATCGGAGCATTTACGATGTAGTCAGGGGGGTGCAGTAGGTGGTACAGCACTTAGCAGCCCCATCAGGCGAACAAATCGGCAACAGTTTGCACTTTATGTGCTTGAGCATTGTTCTGCAAAATGATTGTCAAGTCCTCCAGAAAGTGTCTTCACTTCTGTCTCTATGCTGTTCATTTTTGGAACACAACCTACTACCAGCTTAGAGACAGAAGTGATGAAACTTTCTGCAGGACCTGACATTCATTTTGCAGGACAATGCACAAGCACATAAAGTGCAAGCTGTTACTGATTTGTTTGTCTGATGGGGCTGCAAAGTGCTATACCACCTACTGCACTCCCCTGACTTAAGCCCTCTTGAGTTCAACTCGATTTCTAAACTGAAGGAAACACTTCACGGCATTCTCTTCAGAACTGCTACAACTTCGTCGCGCAATAGACAGCGCCGCTCGAACTGTCAACACAACTGGCACTGATAAGAGTATCCTACGACTTCCACATCGCTGTAAATGGGTTCTACACACTGCTGGTGACTACTTTGAAGGTCAGTAAAACTTTGGAACACGTATCTATTTTGTTCGTGTATTAAATAAATAGTTGCCACTATTAAAGTTCCAACCCTCCTATATGTTGGAAACAGAAGTCTCTCCCTCTCGTGTCCATTTCATCGCCTGGTGCAATGCCTTCCTTACTTCCAACCCAAGTTCATCTGGCGCTGAACACTGACGCTCGAGTGAAAAGAGGACCGTCGAATCCTTGGTTTTAAGCATTCCTCGGCAGTGGTTTGCTTTCTGTTTTGAACAGCGCCACGTCACAGTCCCGTCTTTTTTCGTTCTCTTTGCTTTGTAAGAATAACTTTCATCGTCTTTTGTGGAGACTAGAAATCTACTCTGTAGGAATCAGCATGGGTTTCGAAAAAGACGGTCATGTGAAACCCAGCTCGCGCTATTCGTCCACAAGACTCAGAGGGCCATAGACACGGGTTCACAGGTAGATGCCGTGTTTCTTGACTTCCGCAAGGCGTTTGACACAGTTCCCCGCAGTCGTTTAATGAACACAGTAAGAGCATATGGACTATCAGACCAGTTGTATGATTGGATTGAGGAGTTCCTAGATAACAGAACGCTGCATGTCATTCTCAATGGAGAGAAGTCTTCCGAAGTAAGAGTGATTTCAGGTGTGCCGCAGGGGAGTGTCATAGGACCGTTGCTATTCACAATATACATAAATGACCTGGTGGATGACATCGGAAGTTCACTGAGGCTTTTTGCAGATGATGCTGTGGTGTATCGAGAGGTTGCAACAATGGAAAATTGTACTGAAATGCAGAAGGATCTGCAGCGAACTGACACATTGTGCGCGGAATGGCAATTGAATCTCAATGTAGTCACGTGTAATGTGCTGCGAATACATAGAAACATAGATCCCTTATCATTTAGCTACAAAATATCAGGTCAGCAACTGGAAGCAGTTAATTCCATAAATTATCTGGGAGTACGCATTAGGAGTGATTTAAAATGGAATGATCTTATAAAGGAGATCGTCGGTAAAGCAGAAGCCAGACTGAGATTCATTGGAAGAATCCTAAGGAAATGCAATCTGAAAACAAAGGAAGTAGGTTACAGTACGCTTGTTGGCCCACTGCTTGAATACTGCTCAGCAGTGTGGGATCCGTACTAGATAGGGTTGATAGAAGAGATAGAGAAGATCCAACGGAGAGCAGCGCGCTTCGTTACAGGATCATTTAGTAATCGCGAAAGCGTTACGAAGATGATTGATAAACTCCAGTGGAAGACTCTGCAGGAGAGACGCACAGTAGCTAGGTATGGGCTTTTGTTAAAGTTTCGAGAACATACCTTCACGGAAGAGTCAAGCAGTATATTGCTCGCTCCTACGTATATCTCGCGAAGAGACCATGAGGATAAAATCAGAGAGATTAGAGCCCACACAGAAGCATACCGACAATCCTTCTTTCCACGAACTATATATTAGCCGGCACGGTAGCTCAGCGTGTTCGGTCAGAGGGTTACTTGCCCTCTGTAATAAAAAAAAACTGAGTTAATCGATCATTAACGAACTTCAAATGATGTCTTACGACGTCCGCCCAGAGCAGACGAAACGAACACAAGCGAACAAAATGAGATTTAAAAAAGAGGTACTCAGGGTACCCTCCGCCACACACCGTCAGGTGGCTTGTGGAGTATGGATGTACGTTAGATGTAGATCGTAGCAACGTGGCTTACCGCGAATGGTCGTTGAAACTTCCATATCGGAACTATTTGGACAGAAATGTACGTCAAGTTTACGACAGCTAGAACGATACTAAGGCTCTTTCTTCACAGACAATCGGCTATTGTGATAGAGGAAGCATATGGGACCGCAGTGCGCCCGTGTCTGGGAATCAGGTAGTTTAGAGTAATTACAACGGCCCGTGCGCTGGTCAGCCGTGACACAAAGGAGCAGGTACTGAGCGCAGATTTCACAGATTTCTGGTTGGACGGAAATTTCACTGGGAGCAATTTTCCTGGATTGCCATGATAACGTCTTCCGAATTCTGGTAGACACAAAAAGCATTCTACAAGAGATGGGTTGGGAAATCATTCCGCACACACTTTATTCACTTGATCTTGCTCCCTGTTCACCTTCTCCGATCTATGTCAAACAACCCTCAAACAACATCCGGATGAGAAAAAATGCGGTGCAAACATGGATCGATGATTCCTTCACCTCAAATCTATGTGATTTCTACAGTCGCGGAATCAAAGTTACCCAGCGTTGCCAAACTGCTGTAAATGGTGGAGGGGAATATATTATTGATTACTATAGTCTCTGGCTGTCTGTTTTATTAATCGTACGGTAAAAGTATAAGAACTGATGCACAAATCGTGTTATAAAATTAAAACAATTACTACGAGTTTTCAATTACAACCAACGCGTTAATTATCATGGAAATGTTTAATTCGAGGATTAAGGTTCACTATGTACGCTATCTAAAAGATAATTCTTTGTCGTTTTTAATTCACTAGCCAGTCTTTCGAATTACTGAAACGCGCTGAAAAAATGTGTTTCTTAAACTGGTTCTCCGCTACTGTTGGAGTAGATGATGGGACATACATTATGGGCATCCTTTGGCAGCTGCGTTACTTACTTTTTCGCCCATCTGGAAATAACTGCTCTTCTAGTTTAAAATTTTTCTTTGGGTAGCAGGGTACATAGCATAAGTCTATATTTTTGTTGTGTTGTTGTCATTATCATTAAGCCCAAAAACAGATTCAATGCAGCTGTCCGCGATAGTCTATCGAGCACAAAACTCTCGAGTGGCACATAATTAGTGAAACCCACATCCGTTTGAACTTTCATAATTTTGTGTCCTTCTACAATTTTTACCCAAAATACATTTCCCTTCGTTACCAAACCAATACGTATTTGATGTCTTAGGATGTGCCCTATCTGCCTGCGGCTTCATTTATTATAGTCGTGCAATACATTTTCTCCCCAGTTCGATTTAATAACAGATCATCTGACATACACACATCAAATCTACAAAATTTTTCTACGGCAGCAAGTATCAAACTCTTTTATTCTGAACTGTATATCATCAACGTTTCACTATCGTACAAGACAACATTCGAGGCAAATCCCTTCACCAAAGTTTTCCTAACACTGTCATTGATCTTCTATGTTAACAAATTTCTCTGTTTCAGAAACCCTTTTTTATGTAACCAGCTATTCGGAGAATGATAAGTGCGATCAGGATAGTGCAGTTACATCGCAAGCGGTACTACAAGCCAGGAACATCCTTCGTGGCAGGACGTAGTATCACGGGGCCCAGTCAGCTACTTCAGGCTCAGAATAATGGCGCCAATACAATTAGAGGGCAACACTTGTATACTGTCGTCGGTCAATGATCAAGACACTGTGAACCAGTAGTTGGGCAATATTCGTACGACCCTACATTGCATTGCTGCCAGATTTATTCAAGTTGGTGGACCGAAGATGGCGGTGATGGATGTGGCAACGTCGCAATGACGTCATGTCACGAAGTTCAAATTTTGGTGGAAAAATAGGTCACTTGGGCTACCTCCACTAACCAATGAAAATGGCGGCAAAATGGGTCACTTGGGCTGCCACCGCTAATCTAAGTCATCTGACCGCCATCTCTTCCCTGGAACTGTGCTGGGACGTTGGATATGATGGTTGTAATTCTTTATTTTGCATGCAGTCTTTATTTAAACAATATGAGGCAGTAACTTCGTCCAGTGTGTTCACCATTAGGTCCAGAGCCCTACTGACCTGGTACAGAATACTGCCCCCAGAGGACACTGTCATGCCTTCTGTGATGTAAGCCAAGATGACGGTCTCAGGGAAAATGGCGGGAAAAGGACTCGACCTGTCCTGGGCTGCTGGATAGGAAGACTGTACTTTATTTATTCTGGAACAATTTATTTAACGACGAATCTGATATAGTATATTTATTACACTGATACAAAACACATGGTCTGATGTGCTTGGGGTCACACTACATAGCCTACAGACCTGCAAAATCCTCGTAAATCACTCAAATATGCAGTTCATTGATGTGCAGACACGAAAAAAAAACTCTCTCTAAATACTGCATATAAAACGGCCTAAAGATACGCTCACTAATTCTAAACTGTCCAAATAATGCAGTACACAGCTTACAGACCTGCATACTAGTCGTAAATTACTGAAACAATGCAGTACACTCATATACAGATACGTTAAAAACTCGTAAATTGTTAAAACAATGGTGTATAACGCTCTGTTAATAGGCTCATAACACTTAAACAGCCGAAAATAACGCAGTGCACAAACACTCATTGCACATAAAAACCACTTTTGGCCTATCTTCAACCACAATGTATTGGCAAACTGTCCCCGAAAAAAGTTCCAACGCACACAAGTGCCGTCACTGGTGATGTGTCTGATGCCAGCCACCGCTGCAGAGACTTATGCAGGGCCACAAGCCATTGCTTTCAGGCTGCTGCTGCCTACAGCTGGGGTATGAAAGTCATGTCTATTTTCATGTATACAGTTAGAATTCTTCGAGTGTTATACTGATTTCACATTCCTATGTAAATAGCAGCCAAGTTATCCTCTCAACATGGACATGTTAACATAACCGTGGTGGCTGAGGTGTATGTGCCGGTCCAGCACTGAGAGAGATGTTTGCATAGTGGCTCACCCTCGCAGACACTGCTAAAAAGGTTCTCAATGTTATTGTCGCCACAGGTCATGCTGTAGAAATCTGCTGTCATGCTTCCCAGAATAACATAAGGTGGATTGTTCCTAGCAATCCTAACGGGAAATGCAATCAGCATCTAGCCAATCATGTGTTTACTGGCCCCGCATGGCTGATGCATCGCTGCAAAATGTTTGCATATTGACTTACCTTTGCAGGCACATCTAAATGGTTCTCAGTGATACACTAACATCACATTGATATGTAAATAAGAGCGAAGTCTTCAACTCGGAAACTGTCAAGCCCAGAATAACACTGACTGCATTCCTCCTGATGGCTCTAATGTGGCACCCGTTCATCACTTGTCACCCTTCCTGAGAATCGTGAAGTCTCTATTTCAAGAAACATCTATGAAACGCAAACGTCCTCCCAGCACAAAAGATGTCTTGTGAATGAATGGAGCAATCTGATCGGCTCTTACTGATTTTACCCGCCAAATTATTGATACTGCTGGTCTGGTAGCACTGTCTGCAGTTTTCTTTCTGCATACGAGACTTTCAGTGACAAAACTATTGTGTACGGATCGACATATTGCACTGACAGTCAAACCCTGCAAAAGTCTAATATGGGAAGACACTTGCTCAATTATGCTGGTCTGCTACTGTGTATGGAAACTTAAATATTAGAGCGTGAAACGGATCTTCAACCCAGCAATATATCACTGCATACCGCGTTGACGTAGTTAACATACGATTCATATCCTGCACCACACAAAATCGCCCCATTTAGATCATGCATATAGCTATCGACTGCCAGACACTCATACATACACCGCAAATAAGGACAACATAAGCACATGCACCGTAGGTACATGCCTCGCAGCACTAGATATTTACCATAAGGTTGGATGGTCATCTATTGCAGCTGATGGTCCAAGTCATTTGGTCGACATGCATGACCAGAGTGCCCTCAGTGAACTGAAGTCACTCTCAAAACTGTAGTATGAAGTTGGGGTTGGTCCCCATTGGCACGAAGGTGTTACGGTTTCTGTCCCAGTACCTGCAGTAGACCTGAGTTAGTGGTCAAGTTTGGATCTGCTGTTATATCTGGAGCAATATGGGGCTGCAGATCCACAATATGCCATGTTTGGGATATGGTTTGAAGGTCTATCCGCCACATACAATATACGGAGCGAATTTGGGATGCAGTTCCACAATGTACCACATCCAAGTTAGTGTTCGAGTGTGGATCTTTGATGCAATATAGATTCAGACCGATGTTCAGAGGCAGATCCACCACATGTCACATGTGGGATAGGACTCGCAGGTGGACCAAGCAGGCACTACATCCAAAGATGTCTTCTGTGTTTGAAGTTTGGTCCACCAGTGGGTGGACCCTGTGCTGGGAGCCATCCATAAGACATGCAGATACACAAACATACAGAAAACAGAGCAAATGCACTGCAAATGTGGAATATGTGGGGTGGAGACAACTGGATGCAATTGAGTTCAGTGCTATACTATGCCTCCGGATCAGAAAAATAGTGCATTAGCGGTAGATGTTGGCAGCTGTACTACATTTACAAGCAATTTTAGAACATAGAACGAGGGGTGATGTCATGGTGGCATAGGTAGAACTGACATAAAATCGATAGAATTCCGAGAAATAACAGAAATATGTATAGATTGAGGGAATATACACCAAAATGCGGGGAAATCGAGGAAGTACTTGCGTGTCTTCTAATTGGCACAGATCAACATTTGTACATGGGAACAATTATGTGACAGGAAGAGGAATCCGAGAAAACGTCGACATTGAAGAGAAGGGAACCAGGGAATTAGTAGTCTACATTATGTCTGTCGAGGTAACAGTGATACAACCGAGTTAACTACTGTATTTGACGCTTATCAGGAAAACAGAGAACCATGTGCCTCTAAACTTACATGCAACTGCATTAAATGGCAGCAGTGCATGGAGTGTACGATTGAGGTAGTACTGTAACAAGATACGATTTAATGTTAGACTGATGATGCATTCTATAGAGGGAGATGCTGCTGTAGGTCGCTTGACCATTATTTCTGCTGTTGTGTCAGGATGCATCAGTTGCATGACATAGCCTGCATTTGACTCATACACAACCACGTGTTCTGTATGTTCTGACTTAGAGCACTATCTACTTGCTATCGTTAATAGCAGACCTCTTGGTCATCAGAGGACTTCCATCTGATGTGTGATAAAACGTGACCATCCTGTTTCGACACATTTCATTACATGAACGAGGATATATGCGATGTAGTCCACTCCCCTATCGCATCTTGAGTATAAAATAGAGACTTCAGTTTCATAACTAAGATGATTCTAAGTTAGCAATTGGTGTGTGATAATGGGTGTGACGCACTGCAATCCCCATGTATACATCTACTTGACATATGTGCTGTTCA
Organism: Schistocerca gregaria; assembly: GCF_023897955.1. NCBI lineage: Eukaryota > Metazoa > Arthropoda > Insecta > Orthoptera > Acrididae > Schistocerca > Schistocerca gregaria. Next base: position 209,934,143 of record NC_064926.1, on the reverse strand, counting down.
CAGACTCCGGGTTGGCATGACATATAATTTCACATGTCAGACACCACTACTACGCGTTTATCTGTTTTCCTGTAAGAGTTATTTTCCACTACTAATGATCATTTTAATAGGACTGACATGGGCGTAGTATAATTTCTAAAACATGATCAGATGTGAACAGTGGACAGTATACTTCCGTGGAAAATTTAAGGGAGGTAGTATCTTCATTTTACTGTTTGTTACCATAGTTTATTGTAGAGAATGTATGTCATGCATTGGAAATATATTTCTTACAGGGTGTTTCAAAAATGACCGGTATATTTGAAACGGCAATAAAAACTAAACGAGCAGCGATAGAAATACACCGTTTGTTGCAATATGCTTGGGACAACAGTACATTTTCAGGCGGACAAACTTTCGAAATTACAGTAGTTACAATTTTCAACAACAGATGGCGCTGCAAGTGATGTGAAAGATATAGAACAACGCAGTCTGTGGGTGCACCATTCTGTACGTCGTCTTTCAGCTGTAAGCGTGTGCTGTTCACAACGTGCAAGTGTGCTGTGGACAACATGGTTTATTCCTTAGAACAGAGGATTTTTCTGGTGTTGGAATTCCACCGCCTAGAACACAGTGTTGTTGCAACAAGACGAAGTTTTCAACCGAGGTTTAATGTAACCAAAGGACCGAAAAGCGATACAATAAAGGATCTGTTTGAAAAATTTCAACGGACTGGGAACGTGACGGATGAACGTGCTGGAAAGGTAGGGCGACCGCGTACGGCAACCACAGAGGGCAACGTGCAGCTAGTGCAGCAGGTGATCCAACAGTGGCCTCGGGTTTCCGTTCGCCGTGTTGCAGCTGCGGTCCAAATGACGCCAACGTCCACGTATCGTCTCATGCGCCAGAGTTTACACCTCTATCCATACAAAATTCAAACGCGGCAACCCCTCAGCGCCGCTACCATTGTTGCACGAGAGACATTCGCCAACGATATAGTGCACAGGATTGATGACGACGATATGCATGTGGGCAGCATTTGGTTTACTGACGAAGCTTATTTTTACCTGGACGGCTTCGTCAATAAACAGAACTGGCGCATATGGGGAACCGAAAAGCCCCATGCTGCAGTCCCGTCGTCTCTGCATCCTCAAAAAGTACTGGTCTGGGCCGCCATTTCTTCCAAAGGAATCATTGGCCCATTTTTCAGATCCGAAACGATTACTGCATCACGCTATCTGTACATTCTTCGTGAATTTGTGGCGGTACAAACTGCCTTAGACGACACTGGGAACACCTCGTGGTTTATGCAAGATGGTGCCCAGCCACATCGCACTGCCGACGTCTTTAATTTCCTGAATGAATATTTCGATGATCGTGTGATTGCTTTGGGCTATCCGAAACATACAGGAGACGGCGTGGATTGGCCTCCCTACTCGCCAGACATGAACCCCTGTGACTTCTTTCTGTGGGGACACTTGAAAGACCAGGTGTACCGCCAGAATCCAGAAACAATTGAACAGCTGAAGCAGTACATCTCATCTGCATGTGAAGCCATTCCGCCAGACACGTTGTCAAAGGTTTCGGGTAATTTCATTCAGAGACTACGCCATATTATTGCTACGCATGGTGGATATGTGGAAAATATCGTACTATAGAGTTTCCCAGACCGCAGCGCCATCTGTTGTTGACAATTGTAACTACTGTAATTCCGAAAGTTTGTCTGCCTGAAAATGTACTGTTGGCCCAAGCATATTGCAACAAACGGTGTGTTTCTATCGCTGCTCGTTTAGTTTTTATTGCCGTTTGAAATATACCGGTCATTTTTGAAACACCCTATACATTGGAATATTAACAGCGCTGCATTCCACTTGATCTAACATTATGGTCTGTTTTAAGTGCAGAACTGTGCAGCCTTAGGAGTGTGGGTGTGTGTTTATGTTCTCTCTTACCAATACCCTCCTGGTACTGATCCCAGACACTAGAACAATACTTTAGAATTGGTAGCATAGTTGACTAAGGAAAATGCTTCGAACTCCATCTGTCTGGAGCTACATCATGCATAAAACCCACCCATTTCTTGATCTTCTTAAATATCTGCTATTACATCACAACACTTTCAAATCTACTACTATACACCATAAGAGGTGCTAACCTCATCGACATATGCACATCTGCAGACATCATGTGCACTTGGACGAGTGAGGACTCAGCAAGCTCCATTCATGAGATGCAGGACTTAGCAGTCTACTCCTTGTCAGCTGCAGATTAAATTGGTAATGGCGCTGCAGGGCAGGTTCTTCAGAGACAGTGTTAGGGTGTTTCTAAGTCGCTTATTTTATCCTAAAACTGCGAGAATGCTCTGTGACTTCCATCCACTTACAGATATATCATAAATTATGCCCTATGCTGGAGTTAATAGAAATATATACAGCACTGTCTGGTATACTTTGATCACTTATATGTTTGAGAATTAACAATGAATGGACGTACTGCACAGTCATCTATCTACATTCGCAATGGTACTCGAAAAGTAGTGAATGGGCAGTTTGATGATGCTGCTGAAATTGGGAAAAATGCTGTTGCATCATTGGTCAGTGTTGAAATTAGTGTAAAATTGCTAAAATTGTTCACACTATCAACTATGATGCTTATTGTTACAGTACATCGACAGTGTCTTCTCCCTACCACCCTCCTACTGGTATGCTGTTGGTTACCGCACAATGGATGACTGACATCGTTTGTTTGAGATGAAGAAAGAGGTTTGGTAGAGGGGAACACCTTTTGGGGATGGCTAGCACTAAGTGATCGAGTACATGACCGCATATGAGGAATCACTCGAAACAGAATGCAGAGCCATCAGCTATTACATCACTGTGACAGATGAATTTAAATGTAGAGATCGTCAGCCAGCTTTGGACAGCAGTTTGTAAACACTCCAGAACACCGCAACACTCTTCCAGTTTACTTATTTGGTAACTGTCTTTTATTTAAATCATCTAGTGTGTGTGTGGTGTGTTATGGTAGCAGCAGTAACAACATCATTTACACCGTGCGACGTCTAGTTTTCTGTGAGAGGCAGTGGATTAAAATGTGTTAATGTCAGTTTAGAGCCTGAAACAGTCGTCAAAGTCGTGGCGGAAAAACAAAATCTACAGCAGTGTACAAAGCGTGTTACAGTAGAAACAAAATGCAATGTTCCAAACAACGACACAGGGAGCATCTCTTGGGACTTACAGTATAGTCTGAGGGATATGGTCAGCCTCCTACAATACAGGTAATGACACTTTAATATGGTCTGTGCAGTAGATCAATAGCTGTATATTTAATACGATCGCCGAATGTGCTCAGTGCCGGCATGCATATGGTATTTGTTTTGGATATAAGGGAGGAGAGAGATGCGGTACAAATATTATTGAGTTCTCTATAGGAGGAAGTTAGTGGAGCTGTCATAATTTTTCTCTATTGATGATAGAATGTTGGGGTAATAGACGTTAATGGGTCCTGAGGAACGCGAATCTGCTGCAGAGTGCTGTATTTGTATGCAGTTTGGAGAAGCAAAACAGTGCTGTAGCAAAATCTTCGTCCTTCTCCCAGTTCCCATACTGTCTTTCATACTACATCGTGTTGCAGGTGTGGGTTTCGTCTGATGCTAATCTTACATGACATACACAGTTGGTGGACTACGGCACTCATGTTCCCATTTCTGTCGAATGGTCAAAACAAAGTTGTGTCGCTGTAACTAGGCTTAGCCTGTTTCTACACAGGTTGTAGAAGGTGGTAGATATAGCTTTCTTCGACTTCTACTCAGTTCTGAGTTAAATTTGACAGATCACATGCACGAAGCTGCAGGGATAGTAGTTCAGAATCTGAGGGTCTGTTGCAAGATCCGTAGTAGCTATCTAAAACCACGTTGGAATTTTACTGTAGCGGATAGGTTCGAGAAAGGTGACTCGGGTCAAGATATGAGAGTTCCAGAAATATGATTCATGATTCTCTAGTGGCTGTAATCATTAAAGGACTTCTCCATAGAATGCAATGGAGGTATGTAGTTGACTGTAAAGATTTGATTCCAAATCACAGACGTAGCGTAACACTAGAGATCTGAAAAGCCCGTGTACATTTCTCATGATCTCAATCAGCACACCATCTACTGTTTGTGATCCTTCTCAATCAACCTTCACCTTTAACCCAGTGGATATACCCCACAACCTCTGAAATGGCATCGAGACAGAATGCATTACAAACACTGGAGAAACATGTAGCGGCGGCATGAAGAAGTTGCTAATACCAGTTTCATACCATGTTCCTCAGGCGAATCACTTTCTGAGTTTGGTGATTTTAATACAAGGTTGCACCATCAGCGACATGGAACTACACTGTTGGTCTGATAATATACATGCCTGCGACCGTCTATATTCAGTGTCACGTTATCTGTCTTGAAAAAACTCTTCATTAGGAGGTATTGCCATACCTCGATTTATAGAGCCAGTATAGCTTTTTACATGGATACTTGTGTACACCTGTAGAACCAAGACAGAATGTGATAATAATATGGTCGTTGTATTTTTTTAACATTTGGCGGTTTGCAACACGATTACGCCTCTCTCTCCAAGACAGTGGTAGCACTCGCAGGAAAAAACTTTTGAGACATGTCCACCCATCGCTGATTTTCTCTCAGTATTGTTTCATATCATCAGCAATCACTTACTGTCGAAGTATTAGTAGTAGGGGGTGCATGACAGGTTCATGATGAGCATCAGGCTTAGAAAGCAAGTGTGTGTGTTCCGACATGTACAAAGGAAATGACTATGTCCTGTCGTGAGGAAGGCATGGATTTGATGTGGAATATTGTGATAGCAAAGGGAAAAGTATATCAAGTCATAAGAATGGTACAGATATTTCTATTTCCAGGGCCGAGCCGTCAGCAGAGTGTATTTTAGATGCTTCACTCATTGTTGCATGTCGTCTAATTGAGACCGCGGTTGAAATATTTAATTGTAAGTATAGCGATCAAATACATACGTGGCTGGTTTCCTAGGATGGTTCTGTCTATGCGTGCTTGACGGGAATGTTTCACATTTACGAGTAACAGCCTGTTGGGATGCAGGAACGTAGTTGATTTAATCCTGCTATCCTCTAAATGGCCGAATAGCGGACTGATACTTAGTATGTGTTGGATAGCTTTCGTTATCGCATGGAAATTTGAGAAAATTCAATATGGACGTGTGTTTTCGCTGGACCATTATTTCCTCCCATGTAAGTTGTCCAGTTGGCTGTCGTGGCACATTTCACGCCTTTATGTAGTTGAGGGAACATCAATTGTGGTGTGTGCATCTAGCAGGTGAAAGATGAGTGGAAGACACGTTTTCTGGTTCTCTAGACATGAGAAACACCTTTGTTGACTTTGTAAATTATAAGAACGATTTGGAATCTGTTACACCACCGACATCAGTTTCCTTTTTTTTATTTTTTTTTTTTTAGTTCTCACATTAAGGTCTTGGCAGACGGGATAAGTTTCTAGTTACTCAGTGGATTACAGCACGCTCCACCTTGTTAAATTTTCGGGTCTCTAGAGAACTAATTTCCAGTCTATATTTTCGAAATTACACTGCACAAGTGATACTGCTGTGCTAGCGATATTACTAAGTGCTTGATATCGAGAAGTATCGCCAAAATGGTATGATATTCTGGCAACCATGTGAAAGTACATATGTTCGTGTAACCCAGGGTCCGGAGATGTGCGTAGAAAGCAAGCAACCAAACAGGTCAGGGCCAGAAACAGTAACGGCTTTGTGGCAAGGGGGACCGATCTGACTTTGTACAAGAGTTCAGAGAGTAACTTCGGTTTGCTGAGGGCACTCTGGTCATGCGTCGGGGTCAGATGACTTGTGACTGTCAGCTGCGTTGGATGACCACCCAATCTTGAGGGAAATATCTAGTGCTGCAAGGATTATAGCTACAATGCTTGTGCTTATGCTGTCTGTCCTCGCCATGTATGTATGAGTGTAAGGCGGTCGACAGCAATATGAATGATGGAAAAGGGGCGATTTTGTATGGCGCAGGATACGAATTGTATGTTTACTACACCAGCATGGTACGCAGTGATATGTGGCCGGAGCGGAGATCAATTTCATGCTCTAATATTCAAGCTTCCATACCCAGTTGCAGAGCAGTGTAATTGAGCAAGTGTCTTTCCATATTTGACAATGTGTAGGCCACTTTTGCAGGGCTTAACTGTCAGTGCAATACGGCAACCTGTACAAAATAGTTTAGCTGCTGAAAGTCTCATCTGCAGAAAGAAAAAGGCAGGGAGTGCTTCCACGCCGCCAGCATCACTGATTTGGGGGGGGGGGGGAATTCAGTAAAATCCAATCAGAGTGCTCTATTCATCAGCAGGAGATCTTTTGTGCTGGAACATAATAGCCTCCACAAAGTGGTGAGAATGTTTGCATTTCGGAGATTTTTGTTGAAAGCATCACTTAACTATTTTCAGGAAGGGTGAAATGTAATGGATGGGTGCCATGTTAGAACCATCAGGAGCACAGCATTTGGTGTTATTATGGGCTATTTTCGTAAACAGTTTCTGTTAGGATAAGAATTTCCCTGCGGACAAGCTGAGACATTATGAAAGCTACTACAAAAGCGACCATTAACTACACTCCTGGAAATGGAAAAAAGAACACATTGACACCGGTGTGTCAGACCCACCATACTTGCTCCGGACACTGCGAGAGGGCTGTACAAGCAATGATCACACGCACGGCACAGCGGACACACCAGGAACCGCGGTGTTGGCCGTCGAATGGCTCTAGCTGCGCACCATTTGTGCACCGCCGCCGTCAGTGTCAGCCAGTTTGCGTGGCATACGGAGCTCCATCGCAGTCTTTAACACTGGTAGCATGCCACGACAGCGTGGACGTGAACCGTATGTGCAGTTGACGGACTTTGAGCGAGGGCGTATAGTGGGCATGCGGGAGGCCGGGTGGACGTAACGCCGAATTGCTCAACACGTGGGGCGTGAGGTCTCCACAGTACATCGATGTTGTCGCCAGTGGTCGGCGGAAGGTGCACGTGCCCGTCGACCTGGGACCGGACCGCAGCGACGCACGGATGCACGCCAAGACCGTAGGATCCTACGCAGTGCCGTAGGGGACCGCACCGCCACTTCCCAGCAGATTAGGGACACTGTTGCTCCTGGGGTATCGGCGAGGACCATTCGCAACCGTCTCCATGAAGCTAGCCTACGGTCCCGCACACCGTTAGGCCGTCTTCCGCTCACGCTCCAACATCGTGCAGCCCGCCTCCAGTGGTGTCGCGACAGGCGTGAATGGAGGGACGAATGGAGACGTGTCGTCTTCAGCGATGAGAGTCGCTTCTGCCTTGGTGCCAATGATGGTGGTTTGCGTGTTTGGCGTCGTGCAGGTGAGCGCCACAATCAGGACTGCATACGACCGAGGCACACCGGGCCAACACCCGGCATCATGGTGTGGGGAGCGATCTCCTACACTGGCCGTACACCTCTGGTGATCGTCAAGGGGGAATAGTGCACGGTACATCCAAACCGTCATCGAACCCATCGTTCTACCATTCCTAGACCGGCAATGGAACTTGCTGTTCCAACAGGACAATGCACGTCCGCATGTATCCCGTGCCACCCAACGTGCTCTAGAAGGTGTAAGTCAACTACCCTGGCCAGCAAGATCTCCGGATCTGTCCCCCATTGAGCATGTTTGGGACTGGATGAAGCGTCGTCTCAAGCGGTCTGGACGTCCAGCACGAACGCTGGTCCAACTGAGGCGCCAGGTGGAAATGGCATGGCAAGCCATTCCACAGGACTACATCCAGCATCTCTACGATCGTCTCCATGGGAGAATAGCAGCCTGCATTGCTGCGAAAGGTGGATATACACTGTACTAGTGCCGACATTGTGCATGCTCTGTTGCCTGTGTCTATGTGCCTGTGGTTCTGTCAGTGTGATCATGTGATGTATCTGACCCCAGGAATGTGTCAATAAAGTTTCCCCTTCCTGGGACAATGAATTCACGGTGTTCTTATTTCAATTTCCAGGAGTGTATTTCTGCGACACTTTACAGTTTCCGAGTGCTAGATTTGGCTCTTATTTAGACAGACAAGCGACACCAGTATAACACTGAGAACCATTAGGCTGCATCTGTGAGGGAGACCCATTATGCAAAAATCTCTCTGTGTTGACCTGGCAGGTATGCCTCAACCAGTGTGATTGGGTGAACCCATTCATATCCAGAGGGTAGCTTGTCTCTTATTTACATAGGCATGTAAACTCAGTACAACACTCGAAGAATTCTAAAGAGACTTTCACCTCCTGGCTGTACGCAGCAACGGCCTGAGAGCGGTGGCTCCCGCCCCCGCGCTAGTCTCTCCAGCGGTGGGTTGCATCGTTTGCGTTGGTTGCGTCGGCGCTTGTGTGCGTTTGAACCTTTGTTGGGTACAGTTCGCCGATACATCGCGGTTGATAGTAGTTCGAAAGCGGTTTTGACATGCTATGAGCGTTTGCGCACTGCATTACTTTCGGCTGTTTAAGCGCTGTGAGTGTGTTGGCAGAGCGTTATACAGCATTATTTTGGTAATTTACGACAAGTTTGTAGGTCTGTCTGCTGTGTACTGCATTATTTTGACAGCTTAGAATTAGTGAGCCTGACTGCAGAGCGATTGTTTTTCATTATTTAGACAAGGTACGAGTTGTTTTCGTGTCTGCACATCAGTGTGCTGCATTATTTTGGTGATTTAAGAGTAGTTTGCAGGTCGGTGTGTTTTGTATCAGTGTAATAAATATACTATATCAAATCTGCAGCTAAATGAATTGTTCCAAAATAAATACAGTCCTTCCTATCCAGCAGCCCAGAACTGGCTGAGTCTTTTCCCGCCATTTCCCCCTGTACTCTCTACAAAATAAAGAATTACGTCCATCCTACCCAGCAGCCCAGCAAAGGTTGAGTCCTTTTCCCGCCAATTCCACAGAAGAGGTGGCGGTCAGATGACTTAGGTTAGTAGAGGTAGCCCAAGTGACCTATTTTCATTTTCTTTGGTTTGTGGAGGTAGTGGAAGTGATCTTTTTTCTGCCAAACTTTGAAGTTTCAACATTTTCTCGTGGGAGGGGGGGGGGGGGGGGGTTAGGTTAGTGGAGGCAGCCCAATTGACCTATTTCCCGGCCAAAATTTGAACTTCCCACCATGACGTAATTGCGACATTGCCATGTCTATCGCCGACATCTTTGGTCCGCTATCTTGAATAAATTTGGCAACAGTGCAACGTGGGGTGGTATGAACTTTGTCCTACCACTTGAACTCAACAGTACTTCTATGACAACCACTGTGATGGAATTCTACATTTAGAGGTTTCCAGTGCCATCTGGATTCTCACCTACAGCCCATAATCATTACACCTAGACTTGGTTTCAGGTGTTTCATTTATATTCTGTGCAGTCAGTGTACTGAGCTTACTAAATGAGTCTTGTACCTTGACACAATGATCTTCTTTTCATTGTCAATCTTCTTTTTATATCCTGTCTACTTCGACCGTAATCAGCTATTTCGCTCTTAAACAGCAAAATTCCGCTAATAGTTTTAGGGTCTCATGCCCTAATACAATCCCCTCAGTATCGCCAGATTTATTAAAACTATGTTCCATTTCCCTCGTTTTATAATTGTCCTAATTCACCGAATAATGTCTTTTAAGCCACTATTTGTTGCTATTTGCTGTGAAGTGCTCTCTACTTCTCTTGAACTATTTCACTATTAACAGCTGCACCAGTGAGGCATTCTGATACTGCTACACAAATGAATTAAATAACTCGAGAACTCTTCATTGGATGAGGGGTGAGGAGTAGGGGCTACTACTCACCCTGTCTGAAGCATTTGGAAAGCCACATATATTGAGTAGGTCTTGATAAATGGCGACAACCTCATTGAGCTGAGTATTTGCTTGCCGGGTTAATTATTAACAATTAAATAACTCGTGTTTATCATAACCACAAAATATTTTTTCAATTTATCACCGATGGTAATGTCCCTAATGGCAACGCAGCACTAGGTCTGTGATGTTTCCAACAATTCTGTTCACTAACATGGCGTATTCTAGTACAGCATCTCTCAATAGCACACTGCACTTGCAGGTAACTTCGTAGACTACTGATTTTGGGATCTCACTCCGTAATGTTACTGCTACTGTCTCTGCAACCTTCGGGCCATCTTATAACACCACGTTAACAGCTACATTAGAAGCGCATGACAATCTTTTACTTCCAGAGATAAAGCGTTCATTGCCTGTTGAGTCGTCTGGCCAATTTATGTCAACATTATCTTTGATTGTTGTCTGCAGCAAGTATGGCCTAGTAGTTCCTTCGTCGAAGGCGACCTCTGTTGAATAGCTACCGAGGCGTGCGGCGTGTACTGCTTACCTGTGAAACAGGAAACATGGAGCACGGGGGAGCACGGGGAAATGATGTACTCCGCAGGGTTAGCTGCACAATTCAATATCCCACCCCACCAAGGGAGGGGGAGACAAACATTTATTAGCCACTTACACAGGTGGATGTCCATCTGTGTTCTAGCTTCCACACTGATGCTGTGGCTCCCTACACCCAGCAGCCTTGGCGATGACTAGATGTCGTTGGTTGTAGGCTGCTGTATTGAAACACCGCATTCCAGTCCATACGAACCTCGCTATCCTAGTGGATGAGGCAAGGTCATTGCCTCAGTGATACACATGTTCCACCGTTGCACAGTAGAGTGGTTGCTGAGCATGGCAAGAGATTACAGATAAAAAGGGCTGGCAGCCCTTACTGGTCCCTAGCTCAGGAGACCCACGTCATCAAGCCCATACCCAGCAGGCAAATACCCAGCTGAGTGACGTTGTCGACGTTTATCAAGACCTACTGAATACATGTAGCCCCCACTCCTCACCCCTCACCCAATGAAGAGTCCTCGAAGTTTTTATTGCTTCTCCATGAACTTTAATTCCCTTTCTAAATTCCTTCTCGGTTTACTTTACTGATTGTTTACTGCAGCCAGACGACGAATGCATCAACTCCAGTGTGTTCTTCTTATGGGTTACTTGAGTTTCTACTTAACTATACACTTAACAAATACTACAGAAGAGTGTGCATTTAGCAAGCCAGTGGGTGATGTGCGCCGCATGTGCAGAGGCAGACACTGTATGACCTGCTAACTGCAGGAAGGGAACAAGCCCAAATGTACAAGTTTTACAGCAGTGCCAAAAACTCTGGTTTAAACATATCTTTTCTAAAAATACGTATTTGCGCTCTGTTTAGGTCAATTAATTTTTAACCTACTTTGTGATCCTGGAAACTTCATTTTTTTCCAACTGGACATGTTCCCTTTCTGTAGTAAATAACGTGGAACGTAAATTAAAAGCTTTATATTTTGAGCGTAGAAATTGATTTTTCATGGTTTCCTAAAACTAAATATATTTACACATTATTAGATCAGCATAACGAAATTTTCACCCTGTAGCACAGGTGTGTGCTCGTATGAAACTTCCTGCGCAGGTGAATACTGTGTGCTGGACCGAAACTTGCGTTTAGCAAGCAAGTACTCTACCGACTGAGCTGTCCAAGCACGGCTCACAATCCATACTCAGAGCTTTACTTTCATCAGTACCTCCTGCGAAACTTGCAAGACTAGCACTCCTAGAAGAAAGGAGATTATGGAGACATGTCTTTTTTCTGCGATAAATCCAATATGAGGTCTGTCACCTCAGTAACGCTGTAATATCGTTCCCCTTTTCATAGTTTTCTACTGGTGATGTCAAAATCTACAGTAAGCGTTGAATTACTCCAGTTGCTAGAGGCGCTTTATTGTTTGTATGCAAGTTCCCTACCTGTTCCTATCCAGTTAGATTTGTTTGATGGAATAAAACGAATTTTGGAACTTTGGGAGATGTTTCCCTCCTGCAGTTAGCGGTTCGTACATTTGCGCGCTGCCGGCGTGTCCTCTGTCATCCATCACCTGGGGCAGCTTTCTGTCTTCTGGCAGTCCTCAACGCTTCGGAACGTTCTGCCTATTGACTCTGTCTCTGCCTCAGACTCTTTGCTGACAAATTTACATACATGGAACGATCCCTCATTCGTGAAATGTTCCCCTTTTTCCAGCCGTAACACACAGAAATGGCAAAGAAGCAGTGACCAAACGGAAAAAATCGACATCCAGGCCGAAGCGAATTCTAACAACAGATACGGCACAGTTTGTGTGTCACGTGCTACGCTGCCACTGATTGCCGTGTATCGCTTCCTTTCATCGGTATGCTACATGAAAGGACATCGATATCAAACTTTATGCTTCATTGCAATGTATGTGCCGATGAGTTGAAAGAAGCGCCAGTCTATAAAAGTAAAAAGAGTATTCCGAAGTTGACATCGGACTGCCAGTTCTCTCGTTCAACCATTTTACTGCATTCCCTACCAAATGGATAATCGTTTTTGGTGAATGGAACCGTGTACTCTATTTTCTTACGATTTAAATACTTTAAAACAAGAAATATTTGATAAGCATAAATTAAACGATTGAAAAAATGATCCTTCAATGAAAGAAAGCTGTGGTTGAATTATTAACAAAAACGTGTGCTGAATAATTTAGACCAATACTTCCATGGTAGAGGATTTTAGTGGCTGGGAAGAGGTGGAAAAAAGAGCCCCACAGGGTTCAGTTTCGATTTTTGCTTTCCTTCGTTCTTCTGAAATTTTAAGTGTCTCAGCTAATAACCATTGGGCTTCTTGTTGCTTTCTTGGGAATGTGTTTTTCTGGTGCTCGTTGACAGTATAGGTTATTCCCGTACAAGGTTTTCGCCGGTTTTTGTCTTCTAATTATAATGGATTAAATCTAACTTCTGCTGTACAATACGAAGTATGCTCTCAAAGTAGCATCTATAAATGAAATAACTTTAACTACTTTCCTCAGTTTCAGCCAAAATTTTGAAATTAAGATTTCATGATCTGATCTGCAATCAGCTGTTGATCTTGTTCTAGTTAACTGGGTAGCACTCTTCCTGTTGTGTACGATTTCGTTCAAGTGGTTCAAATGGCTCTGAGGTCATCAGTCCCCTAGAACTTAGAACTACTTAAACCTAACTAAACTAAGAACATGACACACATCGATGCCCGAGGCAGGTTTCGAACCTGCGACCGTAGCGGTCGCGCGGTTCCAGACTGTAGCGCCTAGAACCGCTCGGCCACCCCGGCCGGCATACGAGTTCGTACACAACGGTAAGGAGAGGTCGGCCACAGAGTGGTGCAGCAACTGTCATTGTAGCGAAGTTGAACGTTACCAGAAACGATTAGCAAACACAACAAAGAGAAGATTTACTTAATATGTACTTTTCCAAGCAAATGAAGGTTCATTATAAGTACTGCATCAAGAAATATAAATTAAGTCCAACTGTCAATGGAAACTGGTATGAGGCTACTGGACAGCGTCAGCATAGCAGCCCTTAATGAAGAGGTTCCAAGCATGAATGGCAGATGGAAATTGTAGTCTTGAACCGCCGCTATGCAGACGTGCACCACTGAGTTCACTAGATCCACCGGGCCTGCTGTGGGCATCACACGGAAACTTTCAATTCAGGTAGCAACACTAAGACGCCTGTGGGGTGGTAGCTCTGATTACAAAGTATATGACGAATTTCATTCTCGTTTTGGCAGTCTGGCGACGCCCAGGTACATAGGTGTCTTTTGGATAGCTGGAACAATGTGTTAGCAATAACTATCGAACTGTCTTGGTAGAATTCTAGGCATTTATTGCATCAAGTCCAAATTTTCCCGTTACACCTTCTACAGTTTGATTTCCGACTTTGGCGTTCCAATCTTCACTATGAAGACGACATCGTTTATTTGACGTCGATAGCAGTAATTCTCGCAAATGGTCAATGATGTCCTCTTCAGCGTCGGTGGTTAGCACTGTAACGTGACTATTTTTCTCTGGAACTATCTACTAACATATTTCAAAGGATCATAAGCAATTCCCTTGATTAGGTAGTTCGTCATTACACTGCTATGTAAATTGCAGACCTGAGTTAGCACAGCCAGAGAATTTTCGCTTTACTGTTTGTTATTCCGCAAAAATCGTTCTGAGCACTATGGCACTTAACATCTGAGGTCATCAGACTTAGAACTACTTAAACCTAACTAACGTAAGGACATCACATACATCCATGCCCAAGACAGGATTCGAACCTGTGATTGTAGCAGCAGCGCTGTTCCGGACTGAAGCGCCTAGAACCGCTCGGCCACATCAGCCGGCCGTTGTTCTGATTGTCTTATGTAGTTGCTGGAAGGTAGACCTGAAAGCCCACAAGTTGGATGCCTAAGATGAGGGTTCTCTTAAGAGGTTGTTGTTGTTGTGGTCTTCCGTCCTGAGACTGGTTTGAAGCAGCTCTCCATGCTACTCTACCCTGTGCAAGCTTCTTCATCTCCCAGTACCTACTGCAACCTACATCCTTCTGAATCTGCTTAGTGTATTCATCTCTTGGTCTCCCTCTATGATTTTTACCCTCCACACTGCCCTCCAGTGTTAAATTGGTGATCCCTTGACGCCTCAGAACATGTCCTACTAACCGATTCCTTCTTCTGGTCAAGTTGTGCCACAAACTTCTCTTCTCCCCAATCCTATTCAATACTTCCTCATTAGTTATGTGATCTACCCATCTAATCTTCAGCATTCTTCTCTAGTACCACATTTCGGAAGCTAATCTCTTCTTGTCCAGACTATTTATCGTCCATGTTTCACTTCCATACATGGCTACACTCCATACAAATACTTTCATAAATGACTTCCTGACACTTAAATCTATACTCGATGTTAACAAATTTCGCTTCTTCAGAAACGCTTTCCTTGCCATTGCCAGTCTACATTTGATATCCTCTCTACTTCGACCATCATCAGTTATTTTGCTCCCCAAATTCCAAAACTCCTTTACTACTTTAAGTGTCTCCTTTCCTAATCTAAATCCCTCAGCATCACCCGACTTAATTCGACTACATTCCATTATCCTGGTTTTACTTTTATTGATGTTCATCTTATATCCTCCTTTCAAGACACTGTCCATTCCATTCAACTGCTCTTCCAAATCCTTTGCTGTCTCTGACAGAATTCCAATGTCATCGGCGAGCCTCAAAGTTTTTATTTCTTCTCCATGGATTTTAATACCTACTCCGAATTTTTCTTTTGTTTCCTTTACTGCTTGCTCAATATACAGATTGAATAACATCGGGGAGAGGCTACAACCCTGTCTTACTCCCTTCCCAACCACTGCTTCCCTTTCATGCCCCTCGACTCCTATAACTGCCATCTGGTTTCTGTACAAATTGTAAATAGCCTTTCGCTCCCTGTATTTTACCCCTGCCACTTTCAGAATTTGAAAGAGAGTATTCCAGTCAACATTGTCAAAAGCTTTCTCTAAGTCAACAAATGCTAGAAACGTAGGTTTGCCTTTCCTTATTCTTTCTTCTAAGATAAGTCGTAAGGTCTGTATTGCCTCACGTGTTCCAGTTTTCTACGGAATCCAAACTGATCTTCCCCGAGGTCGGCTTCTACTAGTTTTTCCATTCCTCTGCAGAGGAATTTTCATTAAACTGTTGCATAAGTGCTATAGGTCAATTGCTGTCTTTATTAACTGTTATTACAAAAGGCGGCAACTAACCTAAACAACTCCCATATCTGAAACGAGGGAAAAAAGAGGCAGAAAAACAATGAAAACATCATATATGAAACTGTTGTACTCTGGACAAGAGGCCTGTCTGCAGGTATCGAAGCTAACTTTAAAGTTCCCCAGTTCACACAACAGAAGGGTTGCGGAACATGCGGTCTTTTGTTGAAGAAAATATGGAATACCTCACTGAAGCCCTTTTAGTCAGATAGAGCTCTACTTTGGTGTGTATTGTCTCAAGGCGTTGATACGATGCCTCAGACCAACGTTCGGTTTAAACTTTCAGAATACTGCCTTCACGTAGGGTCGGTCTGTATTTTTCGGGAGACAGCCCTCCAGTTTTCGAGCTGTGATTCTTTGCAGAGTTTTTCATCCACTAATTCGGTCGCAGGTTCGAATCCTGCCTCGGGCATGGATGTGTGTGATGTCCTTAGGTTAGTTAGGTTTAAGTAGTTCTAAGTTCTAGGGGACTGATGACCACAGCTGTTAAGTCCCATAGTGCTCAGAGCCATTTGAACCATTTTTTTCATCCACTAACTTCAAAATCATGCCATTGGAGCTTCTTGTCAGGTTGTTGTAGCGTATGCACTTCATTTCAGACTCATGTAAAGAAAAGACTAAGTAAAGACTTCAGATGTCCTTCGCTTAGTTAGGTTTAAGTAGTTCTAAGTTCTAGGGGACTGATGACCATAGATGTTAAGTCCTGTAGTGCTCAGAGCCAAAGACTACAGACTAGGTCAGGAGAGGTAGCTGATGGGACGAGCCTTGCTGCCGGTGGAAGGATGTCCCTTTTTTTTTGTCATCAGTCTACTGACTGGTTTGATGCGGCCCGCCACGAATTCCTTTCCTGTGCTAACCTCTTCATCTCAGAGTAGCACTTGCAACCTACGTCTTCAATTATTTGCTTGACGTATTCCAATCTCTGTCTTCCTCTACAGTTTTTGCCCTCCACAGCTCTCTCTAGTACCATGGAAGTCATTCCCTCATATCTTAGCAGATGTCCTATCATCCTGTACCTTCTCCTTATCAGCGTTTTCCACATATTTCTTTCCTCTCCGATTCTGCGTAGAACCTCCTCATTCCATACCTTATGAGTTCACCTAATTTTCAACATTCGTCTATAGCACCACATCTCAAATGCTTCGATTCTCTTCTGTTCCGGTTTTCCCACAGTCCATGTTTCACTACCATACAATGCTGTACTCCAGACGTACATCCTCAGAAAGTTCTTCCTCAAATTAAGGCCGGTATTTGATATTAGTAGACTTCTCTTGGCCAGAAATGCTTTTTTTTTTGCCATAGCGAGTCTGCTTTTGATGTCCTCCTTGCTCCGTCCGTCATTGGTTATTTTACTGCCTAGGTAGCAGAATTCCTTAACTTCATTGACTTCGTCACCATCAATCCTGATGTTGAGTTTCTCGCTGTTCTCATTTCTACTACTTCTCATTACCTTCGTCTTTCTCCGATTTACTCTCAAACCATAATGTGTACTCATTAGACTGTTCATTCCATTCAGTAGATCATTTAATTCTTCTTCACTTTCACTCAGGATAGCAATGTCATCAGCGAATCGTATCATTGATATCCTTCCACCTTGTATTTTAATTCCACTCCAGAACCTTTCTTTTATTTCCATCATTGCTTCCTCGATGTACAGATTGAAGAGTAGGGGCGAAAGGCTACAGCCTTGCCTTACTCCCTTCTTAATACAAGAACTTCGTTCTTGATCGTCCACTCTTATTATTCCCTCTTGGATGTTACATATTGTATATGACCCGTCTCTCCCTATAGCTTACCCCTACTTTTTTCAGAATCTTGAACAGCTTGCACCATTTTATATTGTCGAACGCTTTTTCCAGGTCGACAAATCCTATGAACGTGTCTTGATTTTTCTTTAGCCTTGCTTCCATTATTAGCCGTAACGTCAGAATTGCCTCTCTCTTCCCCTTACTTCTCCTAAAGCCAAACTGATCGTCACCTAGCGCGTCCTCAATTTTCTTTTCCATTCTTCTGTATATTATTCTTGTAAGCAGCTTCGATGCATGAGCTGTTAAGCTGATTGTGCGATAATTCTCGCACTTGTCAGCTCTTGCCGTCTTCGGAATTGTGTGGATGATGCTTTTCCGAAAGTCAGATGGTATGTCGCCAGACTCATATTCTACACAATAGTCGTTTTGTTGCCACTTCCCCTAATGATTTTAGAAGTTCTGATGGAATGTTATCTATCCCTTCTGCCTTATTTGACCGTAAGTCCTCCAAAGCTCTTTTAAATTCCGATTCTAATACTGGATCCCCTATCTCTTCTAAATCGACTCCTGTTTCTTCTTCTATCACATCAGACAAATCTTCACTCTCATAGCGGCTTTCAATGTATTCTTTCCACCTATCTGCTCTCTCCTCTGCATTTAACAGTGGAATTCCCGTTGCACTCTTAATGTTACCACCGTTTCTTCTAATGTCACCAAAGGTTGTTTTGACTTTCCTGTATGCTGAGTCTGTCCTTCCGACAATCATATCTTTTTCGATGTCTTCACATTTTCCCTGCAGCCATTTCGTCTTAGCTTCCCTGCACTTCCTATTTATTTCATTCCTCAGCGACTTGTATTTCTGTATTCCTGATTTTCCCGGAACATGTTTGTACTTCCTCCTTTCATCAATCAACTGAAGTATTTCCTCTGTTATCCATGGTTTCTTCGCAGCTACCTTCTTTGTACCTATGTTTTCTTTCCCAACTTCGGTGATGGCCCTTTTTAGAGACTTCCATTCCCCTTCAACTGTGTTGCCTACTGCACTATTCGTTATTGCTGTATCTATAGCGTCAGAGAACTCCAAACGTACCTCGTCATTCCTTAGAACTTTCGTATCCCACTTCTTTGCGTATTGATTTTTCCTGACTAATGTCTTGAACTTCAGCCTACTCTTCATCACTACTATATTGTGATCTGAGTCTATATCTGCTCCTGGGTACGCCTTACAATCCAGTATCTGATTTCGGAATCTCTGTCTGACCATGATGTAATCTAATTGAAATCTTCCCTTACCTCCCGGCCTTTTCCAAGTATGCCTCCTCCTCTTGTGATTCTTGAACAGGGTATTCGCTATTACTAGCTGGAACTTGTTACAGAACTCAATTAATCTTTCTCCTCTTTCATTCCTTGTCCCAAGCCTATATTCTCCTGTAACATTTTCTTCTACTCCTTCCCCTACAACTGCAATCCAGTCGCCAATGACTATTAGATTTTCGTCCCCCTTTACATACTGCATTACCCTTTCAATATCCTCATACACTTTCTCTATCTGTTCATGTTCAGCTTGCGACGTTGGCATGTATACCTGAACTATCGTTGTCGGTGTTGGTCTGCTGTCGATTCTGATTAGAACAACCCGGTTACTGAACTGTTCACAGTAACACACTCTCTGCCCTAGCTTCCTATTCATAACGAATCCTACACCTGTTATACCACTTTCTGCTGCTGTTGATATTACCCGATACTCATCTGACCAGAATTCCTTGTCTTCCTCCCACTTCACTGACCCTTACTATATCTAGATTGAGCCTTTGCATTTCCCTTTTCAGATTTTCTAGTTTCCCTACCACGTTCAAGCTTTTGACATTCCACGCCCCGACCCGTAGAACGTTATCCTTTCGTTGATTATTCAATCCTGTTCTCATGGTAGCCTCCCCCTTGGCAGTCCCCTCCCGGAGATCCGAATGGGGGACTATTCCGGAATCTTTTACCAATGGAGAGATCATCATGACACTTCTTCAACTACAGGCCACATGTCCTGTGGATACACGTTACGTGTCTTTAATGCAGTGGTTTCTATTGCCTTCTGCATCCTCATGTCGTTGATCATTGCTGATTCTTCCGCCATTAGGGGCAATTTCCCACCCCTAGGACAAGTGAGTGCCCTGAACCTCTATCCACTCCTCCGCCCTCTTTGACAAGGCCGTTGGCAGAATGACGCTGACTTCTTATAATATAATAAAAGGAGAAAGGAAAAGGTATAATACGTTATTATATTTGATTTGTTGTTTATTTTGTTCTTATTTTGTTCTTGTGTATTTATTTGGATTCGAAACTCAGGTCTCCTGCCCACTTTTTTTTGTTATCTTTTTTTATTTATATAGGTATCAATGTGCGAACAGTCATAGTTAATCAAGCCAGGAAATCTAAAACATAATGAAGACACCATCGAAGATATTAAACGTAAATTACATGAAAAGAAAGCTACCAAGTCGTAGTTAGGCTTCCCAACGACTGCGCCCACTGATAAAGATTGTTCAATATATGCTCGTTTGCAGTTTGTTCTGACCTCATCTGCGACTGCCTGGAACATTCCAGCTGCACGGGGGGCTGTGAAAGGCACTCCATAGGTAGTTTGCGAAGCATTGTCGAAATCTGGTATGCCCGGAAATAGCATGATGTCTTTCTTGCAAATAGAGCCAGAAGTCAAGGAAATTCTTGTGTCCGTAATGGACCGCATGTCCACGTATCCAGGTGACGGAGTTGGTTCGAGTCTTGGGGTAAAATGTCTCATCCGGAAACAATAACGTGCGTGCAGATATATGCTCCGGCCTAACTCGCAAGACATAAGCCAGCATCTGCCGCACTAGGTGCCAAACCCGTTCCGCCTCTCCGCAGCTGAGGCGGTGCTCGTCAGAATCTACTGTGTTACAACCCACACAGTTAGGAGATTCTGCCATGTGGATATTGTAGAGACGTTCCTGCGTCACCAGATTCCCATTAACGACTACGTACCATTGGGAAACAACGTCGGAATCAAGCATGGCATCGTGTATAGTTTCCACACCACGCGCCACCTTACGTCAGGATATTTTAGTTCGACCACATTTAGGGGGCGGCGTTGCATCATGTCGTGATATATACGTCGAGTCGTGGCCATTTGTGGTGTCGTGAGTGCTACACTGCAACAACAATGTTCCAAATAAAAACGTCCTATATAAAAGAGGGGCGCTGGGATGTCCTGTAGTGGCACCGGCGCTCTTAGTGAAGCAGGTCGTAGCGCCGTCAGGAGCAGACTCGTTAGGCTCGTAGGACAACGGCGCAGCAGACATAAATTTGAGCTAACATAGAGGGCAATGGCCCTATCATGGACGTTGACTAGGCCGAGACCACCTTTTTCCTTGGGGAGAGTAAGAGATACGTATCTGATCTTCAGTAACATACCAGCGGTGACGAAGTATCCCAGCGCTGCCATAATGCTACGAGCCAAGGGTTTCGGAACGGGTAGCGTTTGGGAGACATGTGGTATGCGGGACGCAAGGTATACATTGGCATAATACGCCCGCTGAACGATGTTGAGGGATCGCAAGCGCTGATTTGCAATTCCGGCCCTAATTTGGTGAAGAAGGCGTAGATAATTGAGCGTCGTCGCGCGTCGCATGTCGTTCATGAAATCTAAGCCCAAGAAGCGGACAGTATCACTGAAACGTAAGGGGGCAATGTGTTCCTGCGGTAGCCCAATCCCGATGCTCAAGGCGACAGATTTGTCAACGTTGATTTGGCTACCAGAAGCTGTACCGTAGGTTGCAATCCAGTCCAACGCCGCGGCCATATCTTCAGCTCCTCGTATGACGATCTTCAAATCATCCGCATATGCGGTGCAGCGATAGATGGAGCTGCCGAACTGTATCCCAGTGAGCCTGTCTCGGAGACCACACAACAAAGGTTCTAAGGTTAATGCAAATAACAATGTTGATAATGGACATCCCTGTCGTACTGATCGGCGGATCGGCATGGGTGCCATCAGTCTTCCATTAACAAGAACTCGAGAAGTAGCCCCATGCAGCAGGCGTTTCAACACCGTGATAAAGGGGCCGGGATGTTCCATGCGCCGTAGAACGGCAGTGAGGAAAGTGTGGCCCACACGGTCAAAAGCCTGGCTGAAGTCGATAGACGCCAGGGCTGCCGGCAAACGTCTCACCCTTGCAAGGGAGATGGGATCTCTGTAACGACATAACGCAGTTCTGATGTTGCTGGATCCCCCCAAGGACATCTGATCGCTGGACAGGACGTGCAATAGTGTGCCCCGAAGACGTTCTGATAGCAGCCTCGAAAAGATCTTGAAGTCGCTGTTCAATAACGTTAAGGGGCGATAATCGCGGACATGATTCCTTCCATTCGGCTTATGGATGGGGACAATCAGTCCTTCCAAGAACGGTGCAGGCAACGGTATACCCTGGGACATCAATTCCTGACAAATTTCAACCCAACACGGTACCAACAGTTGTTTAAATGCTCGATAGAACTCTAATGGTAATCCATCGATTCCTGGTGATTTATGGGGAGTACCTTTACCAATGGCGTCTAGCACTTCCTCTTCTGTCACTTCTCCCAGTAAAGTCGGTACTATGTCTGGTGGAACTGTACCGTGGACATGTGCTGAAACGGTGTCTACCGTCGCCTTATCAGGGAGCACTGCTGAATAAAGTTGAGCGTAATGCCCATAGAAGGCTTCTGCTATATCTGCTTGCTCTGCCACGTGTCGTCCGTTGTCCGTTATCATGTCGGTTACCAGTGCCCTACGGCACCTCCTGCGTTCTAGGAGCACGTGGTGCATAGATGGCCTTTCTGATTGTATCATGTCTCGAGCACGCGACCGTTATAACAGCGCATTGTAAATGATGGCGTGCTAAGGAGATGAGTTGCGCTTTCGCGCGATTGACTATGATCTGCCGGTCGGGTGAGGGCTCCATAGCAAGACATTCCCGCAGGATGGTGTAATAAAAGTTTTCCGTGCTCCTCCTCCATGCCGCCGCTTCCCGGCTGTAAGCCATGAAGGTGCGCCTAAGAGCAGGCTTCGCACATTCAATCCACCAACTGAGGGTCTATCGGTAACGACCACGACGCTGTAAGGACGCGTTCCACGACTCTTCGACAGCACCTTCACATGCTGGCTCGTCCAGATGGGCGACGTTCAGTTTCCAGGGGGGCCTACTGCGCCACACGCGTGCAGCTTGGACAGTAATGGTGCAAATATAGGCTGTGTGGTCGGTGAATGCAGTGGGCCAGAGCTCTGCTCCTCTCGTCACCGTCGAAAGGGTGCTTGTGACGTAAATCCTGTCTAACCGACTTGATGAATGACTTGTATAGTGGGTGTATCCAGGAGCTGGGCCATGGATATGGCGCCACGTGTCAATCAGGTGGAGGTCACGCACTAGCATTTCCAATTCCGCACACGTGACGTGATGTGGCTGCTGATCAGACGGAGATAATGTACAGTTAAAATCTCCTCCGATCACCATATCGTCTATGCGGCCCATAAATAGACGCGTGATATCTTCCGAAAAAAAGCGGGCCCGATCTCTCCGTCTCCCTGATCCTGAAGAGGCATAGACATTGATGAGTCGTACACCGTTGACAGTTACTGCCATGGCTCTTGCGCTCGGTAAGTACAGTACGTCCGTAGCCGCCAGACCGTCCCGTAGCAGAACAGCCACACCACAATCGGTAGTAGAGGCGTGGGAGATGTGGGCGGTATATCCGTAGAAGTCAGGGAAACTAGCGACACATATTTCCTGTAAGAGGGCCACGTCGACGTCCGCCGCATCAAGCATGCGTTGTAGCATTGTCAGTTTGTGTGGTGCCCTTAATGCGTTGATATTGATTGTGGCAAGACGAAAGGTGTGCTGCCTAGCCTCTTCACCTCGGGTTGACCCCATGGCAATCAAAGCTAACCGCAAGAGATGCCGGACTCACCAAAACCGTTACAAATTATACGTCTTTTAGGATAGGAGTGGCATCTCCAATGCCACCACCTCCCCTGTCACCTATGCCCTCTTTAGGAAGTTCCTCAACATCGTCCGACCACAGTGGCTGCAACACGATGCTGTGTAGCTGATCGGCACCTAAATCTCCCGCACGTACGTCGTCTTTGGTAGAGGGAGACGGAGCGCCATCCATCGACGCGACCTGTTGTATTCGTGGTGTAAGAAGTAACTTAGCACTCGTGGTACGGGCAAATGAACCGTCTACACCACTTAGATCCTCAGCAGGCGCAGCATCCATTCCGTCTGAGGAGATGTCACCTTCTTGACCGGCCGTGTGTAGGAGGAAATCGTCAGAAGGGGTCCGCCGACGTCGCTTCCGTCGTCGAGGCGAACGTTGCTTTCGAACGTGGACATCCGTATCCGAATGTGGGAGGCAATCAAGCGTCGTATCACCTTCAGCTAGGAAAGCCGCGGTCGGGACAATGTTCGCGTCCACGTCCATCGCGTTCTGAATGTTACGTTGCGTCTGGAGTCCGTGGGACTGTTGCTGCTGTTGTTGCTGTGGAGGGGGCGACATATGGGTTGACATCGGGGGTCCTTCCTCTTCCTCCCTTGGTACTTCTGGCGTCGATGGGTGTGTTTGATCGCCCGTTTCGTCCTCAACTATGGTGCGCATCGTCGTCTGAGTGTACGTGAGGGGCAGGATTGTCGTCCCCGTCGGGGAAACGGAGTCTCCCACTGGTATCTGCGTAATTCGACGTTGTAAGCAGCTCGATCGAACATGGCCTTCCTGCCCACATCCGGAACAGGTACGCGGCTGACCGTCGTACATGATGATTGCACGACAGCCACCGATGTTCAAATAGGACGGCACATGTTTCTTGAGCTCAATTTTAATTTGGCGCACACCATTGTAGACCTTATACGTCGAGAAAGTTTGCCACTTTTCTGCAACGTGGTTGATAACATTGCCGTATGGTCGGAAGGCGTCCTTGACAACTTCCTCTGGGACCTCGAAGGGGAGCTCAAAAACCCTTACAGTCCTTAGGCCCATGCCTGCATGATCCACCGTCACTGCACCGATATGCCCGTCAGAATGTTTGAATCTGAGAGAGTTCCAGTATTTAGACACCACTGTCGCGCAGACCTCTACACTGGTCATTTTAACATAAACCACGCTCGCCGTTATAGAAAAATGTATTCCGACGACAGTCCCCGGATCTAAACGTAGATTGTCTCGTATGAACTGTTCTATTTCATAGGCTCGAGGACGCGCGTGATCTGGTTGGAAAGTAATTTTGATCGTATCGTGGCGCCTTGTGTGTGCCAACTAACTGTGGAACTAATACAACTCGCGCCGCGAGAAGGTAAACACACCTCTCGGTCGCGCACGGCGGGGCCCAGCGGACGTCCTCGCCCCACCGCAGCCGAAAGCAGACTGTCCTGAACCTCTATCCGCTCCTCCGCCCTCTTTGACAAGGCCGTTGGCAGAATGAGGCTGACTTCTTGGGGGACGTCTTCGGCCGCCAAAGCTGATTATTTATCAAAATTTAGTCAGTGGCGGGGATTGAACCCTCGACCCAACACGTTTTGATTATGAATCAAAGACGCTACCCCTCCACCACGGGTACACTAACAACTAGGTACAAAAGGAGGGCTGAAATCACATCTTCCAGCTCCTGCCGCCGCCAGCCTGTATATTTACCCAGGGGCGGCCAAGATGTCGGCTCACGGGTAGTGCCAAAGACCCGAGCCCCGCTTCAAGCTTTCTCTACTGGGTGATCCACGCTGTCTGAGTAGGAGGAGGGGGAAGGGAGGAAACAGCTAAAGCGGTGCATTTAAATGGCAGTATAGTAGCACTGCTTATATTTCACGTTTTTCAACAACATAGGCCACAAACAGAACAAATTTTCAGTATTATTTAATTATTTTTGGGCCGCTGAAGATATAAGACAGTTATTATCAAGTACAAAAAGTCGGCAGACGGACAGACGCAAGTAATTTCACAAAGTTTTACACTCAAGTTGTTACGTAATCGTGACTTATTTAGTTTCATAAGCGGAAAAAGGTCTTTCACACAAATGTGTCTACGAAATTTTGTAGCACTTTTGCAACCCCATTACAGAGACTTGGAAAATCTACCTGAGGAAAGCAATGTGGACGTTCTGGACTGTTTCATTGTCAAAAGACTTTTCGTTAAAATTGTAATTATCTTGCAGGTCGATCACTTAAATCCGCACACGCACAGGGGCGCTATCGAATGAAACGGCAAACAGTCTCAAAAACTGCTCAGAAACGGATGAAAGATTGACAATGTCCTCAAAATCTTATCTTATCCTGTAATTCTTTGAAGGCCACAATGAATCCTTCAAGCCTCGCGTTTTTTTTTTTTAACGTCAGTGGGCTAACTGGAGTGGCTTTGTCAGTATGTGTCGCTTCCACAACGCGGTTTTCTTTTTAAATGCATCCCCATCAAATCAGGAACAAGTTACTGTGGAATTTCCTACTATAAGAGGTATGCAGTGAAGTCCACTTAAGATGCGAAGTCTGCAACCGATTTCTGATGTTCTAATTTTCTTTCCTGCTCTTCTTTTTCTTTCAATAAGTCAACTACAGCGAGTTTTAAATCGAAACATCGTTCTAGGCATGCTCCTCGAATTAATCAACATACTTTGCAGTAGTATTTGAAATATCCATACTCTTAGTTCTTTTGCACTAAAAGATGTTGCATGCTGACAATGGAATAATGCGTGCGACTTCAGAAATTTTACTATTTGCGCCACTAATTTCTTCATGTGCTCCAGGTACGCAAATTTAGAAAAAAGTGCGCTTTGAAGCACAGAACAATGAATCTCCTCTGTCAATTGTTGCAATTTTTTGCTCTTTCATTGTCAACTGTATCTTTAAATTGCTTCTGCGTGTTATTGTAATGTCACTACATAAGAAATATGCCGTACCTGTCGCTTATGCAAATTCAGAATTTTCATCCGTCTCTTTTGCTATTCCCATTAATTTTAAGGGACTGCGACGATAGATCGCTGGATTGCCTCTTTTTGTGTAAACAACCACTGGTCTGTAAACGTCCTTCATATCCCGAGCAAACAGCGGAGATTAAACCGCGCAGACAGCACGATTGTACCAAACTCAAGAGAGTTGTGCCGACCGAAAAACGCAACGCCGCAATGCTAAATGAAATGGAGCGGTGTTCCGAATACTTATGAGAAGGGCCGAGAAAAGCCGAGTGAGAGACCGGTCGTTGGTCCTCAGAGAGCCGGCCGGTGTGGCCGTGCGGTTCTAGGAGCTTCAGTCTGGAACCGCGTGACCGCCACGGTCGCAGGTTTGAATCCAGCCTCGGGAATGGATGTGTGTGATATCCTTAGGTTAGTTAGGTTTAAGTAGTTCTCAGTTCTAGGGGACTGATGACCACAGATGTTAAGTCCCATAGCGGTCAGAGCCATTTGAACCCTCAGAGGGGTCGCGCGCGCTGCACGCGTTAAGTATGGCACGCCGTGGCCGGCCCTGATTTACGAACTGCCCGGTTGGTAAAATAGCGCATCATTGTGGCCGCAGAAGCAGCTCCATTTGGGAGCCGAGTATGCGCTCTTAAGCTCACGCCTCCAGCTCGTCGGTCACAGCATGTATTTTTGGCAATCTATCTTTCTGTGTGCTTTACACACCTAATTAACAACCATGCCGTCACTCGCCGTTCCGCGAGTTATTAACGTAATTGTGTTTTATCCTCTGTACCCACCTATGGCAAGGTTATATTCCGCTGGTCGATTGCCTACGGCCCATTTTAAGATCTCAGCTTGTAGCTTTCATGTTGAAAGTCAATAAATCTATTTGATATCCTGTCCATTTGATTGGATTAATTTAACGTATTTATGTGAATAGTGCATCTCATCAATCTGATAAAGATCTGTCTGAACGAAACACGTGCAAAGGTGAAGGTGGGAAATCGCGTAACTGAGGAGTTTGAAATTGTGACAGGTCTCAGGCAAGGAGATGGGTTGTCCCCTATTCTGGTCAACTTTGCCATCGAGAAGATCGTACGCGAGACCTTCCAAGGGAACGACGGGATTGAAATCGAAGGAAAGAGACTGGCATACTTAGCCTATGCAGACGACATCTGATTACTCTCTAGGTCGGAAGAGGGAGCAAATGACGAAAGCACTAAAGGAGACTGCCAGCAAATTTGGGCTAAACATAAACAAAGCCAAGACGGAGTACCTCGTTATGACGCGTGATCGTTGTCAGACTGCTGATCATCTACAATCACTGCAGGTTGGGACCAGTCCTACAAGAGAGTGCAAGAATTCAAATACCTAGGGGCACTCTTCACTGAGAACTCGTCATGTGAAGCAGAAATCAATGCCACAATACAAGCAGGAAACCGATCTTATCACAGGCTAGCACAACTGCTTCGGTCCAGATATCTCTCCAGATAGCCCAAGATTCGACTATACAAAACCCTGATCCAGCCTGTTGTTCTATATGGCTGTGAGACTTGCAGTATCCTGAAACAGGACTTCCGTAAGCTCCTTGTTTTTGAGAGAAAAGTGCTTCGGAAGATCTTCGGTCGGTTTTGGATGCAGATACAGGGGAATGGAGGATCAGATACAACCAAGAGCTTGAGGAAGTATACCAGCAGCCCAACGTAGCAGGAACTGTCAAAACCAAACGAATGCAGTGGAACGGCCATGTGGCCCGGATGGAGGATCACAGATGGCCTCGGAAGCTCCTGGATTTCACACCTACAGGAAAGAGACCGCCAGGGAGACCCAAGAAACGTTGGAAGGATGGACTCCATGAAGATTTAAACCAAGCGTCAATAGATGTGGACGGATGGCGGATAGCAGCAATGGACAGAATACAGTAGAGGAGGAAACTTGTAGATGCGTGCGGTCCACTGGACCTGATCACGTAGTAGTAGTAGTAGTAGTAGTATGTGAATAGTGTAGTACTCACTTCCATCAGGCTTAATTGGGCCACCTCTACTACTATTCGTTTGAATAAGAAGTTTTCCGTCTTGTGACAGTATCCTTGTTTTCACTTAATTCGCATGATCATTTGGACGGTTCCTCATTCTGTTGAGCATCAAAATTTAGTTTTTTGCTTCCTACGGATATGCTCCGACCACAAACGACACCCCGCAGCACGTAATCTTTAGTCACTGCTACGTTAAGGGGTTTTCCTTGAAATGTGATGGACAACATCTGTAATTTTTGTTGCTGAATCGCATTGTAGCTTTCTTACTCTGTTATTCCGTTGCTTCTATCATTCTCTTGTACAGGATAATATACCACATGACCATCTGAAGCAAATTCTCCTATGCCTGTCCACCTCAATTCACTTATTCCCAGTATGTCAATGATAGTTCCCTCAACTTGTCTTTTGAATACGTCCATTTTTCCTTGATACATGTATCTTACATTCCATGTTCCTAAACAGAACGTCTTCTAGCATCATCTTACTCTTCGTGAAGTCCAGCAGGCACACACACGTTTGAGTACCCCAGCTAAGTGCCAATACTACCAACAGAGCCATCTAGTTGCGCAGCGAGGTGTTTGTGATCCATCTATCGCTTCAAATGAGACTGTCCGCCCTTTCAAACATTGCAGAAGTCACAGCTGTGTGCAGCCGGCACGCGGGACATAGTACCGGTTTTCGCGACCTTGTCATAATGACAGAATCCTAGCCCGACTACTCGACGTGCTTTTTGCACTGTCAGGTAGCCGCAGGCATTATGCAAGTGCCTATGAACCTCTAAGATGCTGTAGGTTTTGCAACAAAGAAACGCAGCGACAGCTCTCTGCTTGGAATGCACCTCCATTCCAGTCGTCATTTTGAAGGCTACCTACAGACCCGGATAAAACATTTAAATTAGTGCACCGTACTAATATAAACTGCAGAAAGATGGAGTTTAATATTAAGTGAATTGTGAACTGTGCGCTTCGTTGCTACACTTACACTAACAAAGACAGTTTTTGCGGCTACCTGCTAGACGCAAATCGGTGAGCCACTGGTGACCCAGTGCGCGCGCTATATCAGATTTGAACATTTCAAGAACTGTAAATTCGTCTGAATAAGCCTTGTAACGTGTCTTACTAATCAATGATCTAATGTTTCTTCTCATTTGTAACGTTGTAGGGCACTGTCTAGAAAATCAAAAAAAGTCTGTGACGCACAGAAAATACAGAGGCTACTGACGTGACTGTACGTAGAGTGCAGCCTTTCTTATATAGTTTCCCAGCAATTATGTAATATAAAGCATAGGATATGAATGCTTACCACCGATTTTTCGTGAAATACATGTTAGAAAGAAACAAATTTCGGTAAGAATAAGCCAAAAATGATCGTTCAGTGCTCCAGGTAACCTTATAACACTATTGTCTGCTACCGCTGTACCATAACCTTAAAGCAGGTTGTGAAATAAAACAATCTTATTGAAGCAATTATGGTATAACGCAACAGAGCAGTGTTACCCTCTGAGAGGAATTTTGTTGTGTTGACCGTGTTGTACCTAACGGAAGTGACTTATCGGAAGTGGAAGTCAGAATTACGGAAATATTTGAACACTAAGAAACAAAATTTTGCCTATCTGTACTGTTTAACAGGTAAAGAAAACGGTCGCCAGCCTAACTAGGCAAGAGAATGATTAACATTCTCGTTCAAGAAAATAGTTATTAGTAACTTTAATGGATAAACACAACCTATACTTTGCCACACGCGAGTGCAGTGAACTCTTGACACATACACATGTGTACGGTAAGATTGAAACTAACAGTTAAAGCAGCACAAACTATTTGCAAAATTATAACAGATACCGAAACACACTATTACTTTAAGGGCTTACACAAACTGAATGGTCTTTATAACGTTATTGTTACTATTCACTGCAGAATCATTAATTGGATATAGGTTAAGTCTCTCTCAGTTAAATACTTTACTATTTAAAATGAAAGTTAACTGGAATCCAATAACAGGTTGCTTCTCACTATCATTTCAATAAAGAAATTATGGTTTTCATAATTAATGGCCTTTCCGTTACTTGTTACCGAGCATTAACACAATAGACAGACTGTGGATCCTGGTATAGTATTCACATGTACTTCTAATACACAAGAGAGACAAACACTTAGCAAACATGAGTATATAACGTTTCATATTGCAGTTTTCCACTGTTACTACATTGAGAAACAAAATTAACGTATATGTAAGATACTGACTCACCTTCTGTGATTTACAACAGGCAGTAATGAGATCATTTACGAAGCAAAAATTTATAAGCCTGTCTTACGAACTCTTAATTTGAAGTTGGCAACAATACATTAATAAGCAGTTTTATTAGGAAAATTACTTTCATTAACTTTCTTTTTTATTATTTTCAAGAGGCATTAATTAGCAAAAACACTGGTCTTTAATGTTCTTTCAGTAGGGACACTCGGAAATCACTTTAGTTCAAACGGAGAGGAACCTGAGAGGTGTTATGAGAAGGAGAAAAATCAAGGTAGGTACATAAACTCAGTTATAAATTACCTTATATTTGAGCACACTAACACATCCATTTAGCTGATCCTTCACTGTACATTGCTATAGTGCTCCATTACAGTGATTGCGTAATGTGGTTGCGAGTGCATGTCGGTAGGTGGAATTACAGGTAGAATTGCTGGACTCAGTCATTTCTTGGTGGCGATGATAGATGCAAATTCCAGAATAGTTCCAGCTATTTATCCATCCATCAGAGGCATTGGAAAGTATCAAAAAAAAACCTCTCTCGGGACCAGTACAATATGCAACATTTACATGGCAGTGCACAGTTTGGTAGCTCATCCCCGACTCGTAGCTCGTCGCCGACTGACTCTTGTTCCACCTTTTCTACATGGGCCAACCACAATTTGCGCGCACTACACAGTTCCGTTCCCGAGGGGAACCACAACAGCTTTTACATACAAACTAACTTAGAACCCTAAGTGAGGATCAGCAGTTTACATAACAGCAACCAAATGCATTACATAAAACAGAACATTTGCACACACTGACATTTCTACCAAAAATTATTCACAAAAAATTACAATTATATACAGTAAGTTTTGTTCCCTCCAAATGGGACAAAGAATTTAATTAACAGATACAATACTTTACATAGAATCAAGCCACAACATCAAAGTTTTAAACAAAGAAAGGAGTATACAATTTTATGTTATCGATTCAAACAAACACATTTACAAAATAAATCAGTGGAGTAATAGAGCTATGGTGTTACAACCTGATCTACCCATTTTATCTTCAGCATTCCTCTACAGCTGCACATTTCAGACATATACATTTTCTTCTTGTCTGATCTGCTTATCGTCCACGTTGAGCTTCCGTATAACGCTACACTCAAAACATTTCAGAGAGGACTTCCTAACAACTAAATTTGTATTATCAGTTGACAAAATTCTTTTTTTTTTATAAATGGGTTCATCCATCCCACTGCGGTATAATTTTACATATTCTTTAACTATTGCAAGTCTGAATTGCATACCTTCTTTACTACGGTCATCGTTAGTTATTCTACTGTCAGATAGCGAAAATCATATTATTTTAAGTGCCTCATTTCCTAATCTAATAGACTCGGCGCCTTCTGATGTAACTGAACTACATTCCATTACCCTTCTTTTTACTTTTGTTAAATTTTGTTTTATAATCTTTTTTCAAGACATTATCAATTTCGTTCAACTGCTCTTCCAACGACTTTGCTGTAACTGACCGAGTTACTGTGTCATCGGCAAACCTCAATTTTTTCGCTGAGAACATCGCCGTTGAGCGTCCATAAGCTCTTCCTCCTCCTCCTCCTCTTCCTCTTCAAAGTTTTTATTTTTTCTTACTGTATTTTAATTATATCTTCAAATTTCGCCTTAGTTTTCCTCTCAAATTGAATAACGTCATCGATGGGCTACAACCCTGTCTCACTCCTTTCTTAACAACTACATACCTTTCACATCCTTCGACTGTTATAATTACAGTGGGTTCTGTGTAAGTTTTACGTAAGCTTTCGCTTCCTGTATTTTATGCCTGCAACCTACAGAGTTTACAATAGTGTATTCCAGTAAACATTGTCAAAAGCTTTCTCAAAATCTCCAAATGTTATTTGCCTTTCTTTAATGTATCTTCTACGATATGCCGTAATGTCAGTATTACCTCACGTCTCCCTAGTGGAGTCAAACATATCAACCAGTTTTTCCGTTCATCTCTAAATTATTCGTTCCAATATCTTGTTACCATGAGTCACTCATATTAAACTGATGGTTCAATAGTATTCACACAAGGCATCACCTGCCTTCCTTGGAGTTGGAATTATTGCGTTCTTCTTGAAGTCTGAGAGTATTTCACGTGTTTAATATATCTTGCACACCCAGTGGAACAGGTTTCTCGAAGCTGAGTCTGCCAAGGATCTCAACAATAGCACCTGGCTACCTAAATTACACATTGAAGCCCAATACTGTCAAGCTTCCTTGCTTCTTGATACTTGTAAATGAGAGAACTAGATGAAACATAAAAAAGAAATGTCAGTTTAAATCTAAGTTCGGCGTGGGAAACTCCATAGCTCTGGGGTTTAATAAAATTAAAAATACACCAACCTGACTCATATCATAACAAGTGTTATTTAACATTGTGAAATGATGCAGAAATAAACCTACTGATAAGTACAAAAGTATAATAGCAAATCTTTTGCATAAATCTAAATAATAAGAGTAGACTGGTACAGCCTGTGCTGCACAAATGTGCATGCAGCATAATTATCTCCACTTACAGATTTTCCCCCTCAGCCCACTACTGTCTTTATTTTTTATGGTCAAGTTTCAACAATAATTCTTAGATAAACAATCCGCCAGTTACAAAATGTGGTAAACAGAGCTGACAGGCTGTGCTTGTCACTTACTTCTACTCGCCAGTTGAATATATTTTTTAAACACTTAATATTCTACGAAAATAAAGTTGCCTTAACAACACGCCATGTAAACTGTTCTGTTAATTTCCCGGCTCTTAACATTAAAAAAAAAGTGTCTGGACCTCGTTCTCTGAGGGTTCTGTTCAAAGTTAATGCATACAGACACTTCATCCAACCTGGAAATCGAGAATCTCGACTATTCTTTCTGTTATCCACATTGATACTGGCAAGACTTCTGTGCACGGGATTCCAGAAGTTTCGAGAATTTATTAATTTTTTCGTCTGATATAACTATAAATTAGCACTTTTCGAATTTTTTTATTTACTTGGATCAGTAAACCTTGCTTCTTGCCAAATTTCATGACTGTAGGTCAACAAGATGTACCATATGTGTTTCAATGAGTGCATTTGGGAACATCAAAATGTGACCTATATGACCATATCTTTTGAAACTTACGTTTATTATACCGCCAAAACACTGTAGACCTTCGTGTGAGAGATAAATTTCAACTCTATACCTCTACTCGTTCCTGAGGACAAGGGTTTTTAACTGTCAGACAGACAGACACACAGACATCAAAGTAATCCAGTAAGTATGTGGGTTCCGTTTTTACCTGTTGAAGTACGGAACTGTAAAAACATACGCTTGGTATTTTCAGACAAACAACATTTATTGATAGTTTAGCCCCTATATGTATTTCACATCATGTTCCATTATCAGAATTATGAACGACGAAGCGTGTCTATTCCACTAGTGCTTATTACTATAATCTGACAGATAATATTGCATACTAAAAGAAAAAACCTACCCCTTATATATTTAACATTGTGTAAGAGTCAACAGTCACAAAACCTTGTACACTTTCCGATATGAAATTAAGAACGAAATTTCCTCTAGAGTGCAGCAGTCTTCTTTAGTGCTTCAACAGTACAGCGAGGTGGATTTATTCACCTTGTCGGTACATCAATAATTCACTATAATGACAACGCCAATTGATGCCAAAATTTCAGTAACTGGAACTCTGGAAATACAGGTCTATATATTAGTTCTGCTATTGTGGTGTTGTCCGAAAACGAGTTTGATGCTGTTCTCCACACTAGTCTTTCCGGTGCTAGTACCTCAATCCCTGCATAACTTTATCTATTTGAATCTGATTAATGTATTCGAACCCTGGTTTCCTATACTAATTTTATCCCCCCCTTCCCCCTCTCTTCCTCACGCTTCCCTCCGTAACCGAATTGTGAGTTCTTGATGATTCATGTTGTGTCTTATCAGCCTATCCGTTCTTCTAGTCAAGTTGCGCCATAAATCTCCTTTCTTCCCAATTCGGTATTAATATCTCCCTTCTTATCTTTATCTGCTCCCTGTTCCCTTCCCATAATATTAACTTCATGTTTAGCCTACATTATTCCAGACAAAACGAAACTTATGGAAACAAAGTTCGGTGTTTAGGATCATTGGAAGCTCAGTCGGAAGTAATTTATATGTCGCTCATGCAGTACTGAGGTATCTGTCTTTCCTGATTATCAGAGAACATACTGACAACAAGAGAAGGTTCAGCCTTTTCCGGGCGTGGACTCGTAGAATACTATGCTCATGATCTGCAATGTAACGTTGTTCATAAAGCTAAAAAATATATATCACACAACTGAAATACTACAAATCAGTAAAAAGTAAGACACAAAATCAGAGTTTTCAATCTGCGCGACATATTTCACCATTTATGTTAAATTATATATAACTTATAAATTTAAGAGTATTCGTGAAAATGACAATACGAAACAGCAAATTCAATTTCTTTTCAAGAGGTAACGGAATCTTTTCCTCTGCAATTTACACTTCACTTTAACTTCACAAATTGAAATGTATTAACTTCTGTACCACGTAATATCTCTGTCTCTGTCACATTATTTAATTCGCAGTAATACAGTTGTCAGCTGGAGATGGTCAAAAAGCAGAAAACTGATAATTGAGTGAATAACGCTTGTTGAAAGATATGAAGGAAGTGTTTCATTTTACTAGTAATTGAAAGTTTCTGTGAGTTTTTACGAATTGTTACAAATATCTGCCAAACTTCTACGGCGGATTCTATTCATACTACTTTATACTCATAAAAAATTAGTTGTGCTCATCACCTTCATATTTGAATGTTTTATTGGCTAGATCATGTGCACTCTGAATTGGGTTGGTACAATATTTTTTTATGTCGGTAGAATTTTGAATGTTTTTCTGACTGATTTTAAGTACGTCATTCTAAATTATGTAAACAGTAATGACACACTGACTGTGAAATACATGTAGTATACGGTAAAAAAAAAAAAAACACGCTGCTCTTTACTTCTCGGCATGACAGTAAAGCTCCACATGTTTTTTAATTCCATCAGGCGCACCTACCTCGACCAGTTTGTGGTTTCATTAATAATGTTTATATCTTTTTGCATCGGAGCACTGTACAATGAAATCCACAATTTATATCAATGTTATTAGAAATAGACAACTATAGCTTATACAATATGAAGGAATACGGTTTTATTTAATTATCTTGAAAACTGTTTTATCAGTTTCGTTGCTTATGCTACCTCTTTATACATCCTTTAGCAACCATTTTTTAAAAATATGCGGCGATTATTTCATTTATTGTTTCAATATATGAAATTAACTGGGATCCATAAACAAATATTTACAAAATAGAGACACAAAAGCTGTAAACTTGTTTTGTGTGCGCTGTTACTACCTCGTTCCTCCTCTTATAACGCCATGTCAGAAGAGCTTCTCGGCGTAATTGGGGCACTTTGTTACACACAGGTGCTGCACCACAAAATGTCCCGCGGCAGCCTAACGCTTTTACGCTTTTACGACACAGTCCAGGCAGAAGCTTGTTGACCGAACTGCTTGTCGTACAGCTAACGGCTCGTGTCGCTGAAGTACCAAACAGGTGCTCTCCGTTGAAAACGAATCTGCAGTTTCATAACAGGGTTATGCCTCGCAGCGTATTATGTTTTGTGATGGTTCAGCATATTGCCAGAGTGCTTGATTGTATTATCGAATTAAACGTCAGGGTATAATTCTCTTAGCTGCTTTATGGATTCATGACGCATATGTATCGTAATTTTCAGTGATGTACAAAACTGAAATTAGCTTTGTGAAGGCAGTGGATTATTTGCAGTGCAGAAAATCTTGACGTGAGTGGGAACAGAGGTAAGTCATTTTATCGGTCTATGTAACTTGTTCTGTACGGGAATTGCAAAGTTTTCGTGCGATTACTAAACGATTATTTGTCGTTTCCATTTTACTGGTTTTCGGAAAATTAGTTTAATATCATTCTTTCTTCTTTTGCACCACCATCCGTATAATGAGTGTATAATGAGTGTGTGTGTGTGGGGGAGGGGGGGGGGGGGAGAAAAGAGAGAGCAGAGCGAGGGAGAGGGTTTTAGAGTACCAGCAAGTGAATGAAACGAAAGAAAGATAAGAGAGATTAGGGCTCGTACAGAGGCATATAGGCAGCCATATTTCCCTTGTTCTGTTTGGGAGTGGAACAGGGAGAGAAGATGCTAGTTGTGGTACGAGGTACCCACCGCCACACACCGTATGGAGGATTGCGGAGTATGTAAGTAGATGTAGATGTAGATTAGTAACCCGTCAAAGACTATCGATGATAAAAAAAGAAGATCTTATGAACATTCTCCACAAGTTGCTACAGGACAATACCCATTACAATTATTGAGAACCCATTATGAGAGAATATTGCGCTTGCAAAGTGTTGTGACACTCCATAAATTGGATTCAAGACGACGGTGGGGCAGATAAAATATGAGATAGATACTGTAGAGATCAATTACACCTACATCTACGTAGATATATTAATTTAGGGAGTGCTTTGAGATCACCTTATCTCAGTCCTCTGGATATTTCTGTTTAGGGTCATCGGAGAAGCGAAATGAACAACTCTCCTTCTGCACTGATACGTTTTAGGAACTGTCTGAGGTTATGGCTAAGCAATTGACACAGCCCCATGGTTGTCAGAATGATATCTACCATAATACCTAATTAATAAACTGATCGCTCCCCATATGATCACGTGAATTTAGTAGCAGGGTTATACAATGGACCGCTTCATGAAATGAATTAATTGAACAGGGGTGGACCTAATATACATGAAACGTGGGCGCTGAAACTCAAAAAGATGATAAAAATAGGGACTTCATCAAACCACTGAGTGGAACAAATGCACACTATAAAAACCTGTTTATTACAAGTCCATGCAGACTTCGCATTAAACACAAAGACCACAAATGATTGAATAGTCATGCTCATGAAATATAACACAGCTTACAACTGAATGTGAACACCTTAGCTAAGGATGGATAAGGGATGTGGAATGACTAAGTTTGAATCAGCACAACATTTGGAAAGCACCTACGTTCATGGAAGCCACACAGTAATTATCGATTACTAACAAAGAAGGAAGGAAAGAAAAAGAGAAAGAATGATGTGTGCACCTACTACCTGAATGCATGTTGATCCTATGATTTCTGTTAAATATATTTCATATTTAAAAGCGAAAATCCCACCGTTAATCTGAAGTTTCTGCATGCCTCCTACAGCTCAATTTGCGAACCATCATACTTAGAGTTACCAGTGGAAACGAGTGACTGTAAATTATTTGTCCTACATCAAAGGCTGCTCCTCCTCAGGGCCCGACATCGTCTCTGGTATCGGGGATGAAGGTGATCTTTTCTGACCCTCCCAGCAAGAAGTGAATTTTTACACTTCCTCTGTGAGTGCGTGCCTTGATCATGATTTTAATCACGAACAACAGTGTTTGCGCAGACCAATTAGAAACGTTCTAATAAGGCTCAGTCTTCTTCGTACTCAGTTTTAATATAGGTAACCAACATGGGTAATTATGAGTGCAGGGGCGCAAAATCAGGTAGCGTCTGACTTTCACGACGTGTCTATTTCATGTTCCAGCCAATCAGACCTCCTCCATGTGCACGTAGGGGAGCTCAATCCTCCTACTCCTGAATTTATTTGCATTAGCCAATGGTTGCTGCTCTTGCCATTCCTTAGCAGGAGTCAACAAGCTCAGTTAGCTTGGCGCCCGGTGCCACGCTCTCGGGCACAAACGTGCAAAACGGTCTCTTCTAATTTCACCTCATGGATCTTATCTCTGAACAGTACTGTTGCTTGCCGGCCGGGGTGGCCAAAACCGCTACGGTCGCAGGTTCGAATCCTGCCTCGGGCATGGATGTGTGTGATGTTCTTACTTTAGTTAGGTTTAAGTAGTTCTAAGTTCTAGGGGACTGACGACCTCATAAGTTAAGTCCCATAGTGCACAGAGCCATTTGAACCATTTTGAACTGTTGCTTGGGTCGCAAACACTCAGACCATCCGCGAAAACGTAGACGGCTTCTGCTTGCTAGGCCCTGTTCTCACTGAATGCACTGAGCTTAGCGGTTTTCTACCTGTCTCTCGCTTTTACTGGGCGGCAGCGTCATGTGCCTTTTGAAAACGACCTGTGTCCCCCACCCCCCACCACCTTCCTGTCCCGCCATCCCTGATAACTAATAGCCCGAAATTGGCCCTCTCATCTCTCGCACAACACGCATTCTATAAGACTTTCAGCTACTCATTTAAGTAATTCTCCAGAAGAAAAAAATTAATAAGGAGTTTTAGTAGACAGATACTGGATTCACTTAATTACTATAACTTCTGCCTTCATCACTTGACAGATATTAGTTTAGAGGGGATTTATCACTTTAATGGTCTTTGATTATGATATCTAACAGTTTTGATAAAAATGATCGCTTTTAAATTTGACGTTTAAAAGTCGCTCATTTAGGAGAACCGTGAAAACAAACCGTCACTTGACCATCGGAATGACTTCCTTGTGGACGTCGTAGAAATAAGCATCCCTGCCGTAGAGAAACAACTGAAAGATTTGAAACAAATAAATCACCAGGTCGGGATGGAACCCCTGTTCGATTTTACAAAGATTACTCCACGGCGTTCACCCCTTACCTATCTTTCAGCTTGCGTTTATCGTGAGTCTCTCGCCCCGCACAAAGTCCCAAACGACTGGAATGAAAGCGCAGGTAACTCTAGTACATAAGAAAGGTTAAAGAACGGACCCGCTAATATCTCTACTGGTATACCAATATCTCTAATGATGAGATGTACTGAGAACTACAGATGAAGGACAACAGGCAGATTCCATATTTCTAGATTTCCGGAAATCATTTGACACGGTGCCCCGTGGCAGTCTGTTAACGAAGGTAGGAGTGTATGGAATAAGTTCACAGATATATGAGTGACTCAGACTTGTTAAGTAACAGAACTCATTTTGTCCTCGACGGTGAGTGTTCATCAGAGACAAGGGTATCGTCAAGAGTACCCCAGGAAAGTGTAACAGGACCGCTGTTGTTCTCTATATACAGAAATGAGTTGGCGGCCAGGGTAGGCAGCAATCTGCGGTTGTTTGCTGATGATGCTATGCTGTACGGCAAAGTGTCAAAACTGAGTGACTGAAGAAAGACATCGAAGCAATTCAGAGGCGGGCTGCTAGATTTGCTACCGGTAGGTTACAAGAGAAATTTGTTAACATCGAGTATTGATTTAAGTGTCAGGAAGTCGTTTCTGAAAGTATTTGTATGGCGTGTAGCCATGTATGGAAATGAAACATGGACGATTAATAGTTTAGAGAAGAAGAGAATAGAAGCTTGCGAAATGTGATGCTACAGAAGAATGCTGAAGATTAGATGGGTAGATCACATAACTAATGATGAGGTATTGAATAGGACTGGGGAGAAGAGGAGTTTGTGGCACAACTTGACTAGAAGAAGGGATCGGTTGGTAGGACATGTTATGAGGTATCAAGGGATCACCAATTTAGTACCGGAGGGCAGCGTGGAGGGTAAAAATCGTAGAGGGAGACCAAGAGGTGGATACACTAAGCAGATTCAGAAGGATGTAGGCTGCAGTACGTAATGGGAGATGAAGAAGTTTGCACAGGATAGAGTAGCATGGAGAGCTGCATCAAACCAGTCTCAGGACTGAAGACCACAAAAAACAACCACAGGTTCGAATAACACGTAAGTGTTACGGAGATACTGCAGGAATTCAAATGGGAATCCCAGGAGGGAAGGCAACATTCTTTTCGTAAACAGTGTTGAGAAAATTAAGAGAGCCGACATTTCAAGCTGACTGCACGAACGATTCTACTGCCCCCAAGATACATCGGGCGTAAGGGTCACAAAGATAAGATACGAGAAATTAGGGAACAAACGGAGGCCTATAGTCAGTCATTTTCCCCTAGTTCCAGTGCTAGTCATTTTCTTTCCTATTCTGCCTTCTAGAAAAAAATGACTAGTACTGGTAGAGTGTACCCTCCGCCACGCACCGTACGGTGGCTCGCGGAGTATGTATGTAGATGTAGATACAGATGTAGATGTAGCACGAAAATGAACACTAAAAATAATCAAGATTCAGGAGGCGATTGAGGGCACTGTGAATGAATTCGTGAATCACTGCGGAGATGAGTGCAATATTGCATCCAAATGTGAGGAAGACTGAGGAAATGTGTCATTTAACAGGTGCGAGTGTACTATACCGGTAACTACTTACGTTCTGAGGTAGTATTGTACTTGTTGTTAAGGTAGGCCGTGTGTGAAATTTCCGGCTGATTAGAAGTGTCAGAAATATTACATCACTGATACGAGTGGCGTTTTAGAAGTATTGCAACATATTTATTTCCCTGCCAGTTTCGGTTTACGAAATGCAGAGTTTATTATGGAGGATAGTGGAATATTCCTGCTTCAGTCCCTGTGGTTTCATGAAGTTCCAATACGTGGCGTCTGTAATTGACGTGCGTTCCAAGGACACAGATGTCTTTGACTTTGTTTTGGTGGAAAACGAAGGCATCGCAGATATTCACAGGGGTTTCCAAGAATGTCTACGTAGAACTAATAGCGAACAAAAGCAAGGTGAGTCTTTGGGCGAGACGTCTGTCATCATCGCAACAAGGTCGCGCAAACCCGTCCGATCTCTTGTGTGCCGGCCGCCGCACGCAGCTGTGACTCCTGGAATCTTGAAACGTGCGGGCACTCTCATTGGAAGTGATCGACGAATCGCAATCGAACACCCCGCTGCTGAACTGGACGTCTCTTTTGGCAGTCTGACACATCCGTTCACCAGCTGCAGTACTCAAAGGTGTGCGCCCTCTTGGTTCCTCGCCGCCTAACAGAAGAACAAAATGAGAACGAAGCACCGTCTCTGCGGAGTTGCTTACGCGACTAATCGGGACAATTTTATGTCCAACGTCGTTACAGGCGATGAAACATGGATTCATCACTTCGCACCGGAAACAAACTGACAATCCATGGAGTGGTACCACACTACTTCTCCTCGAAAGTAAACGTTCAAAGTCGCATCTTCAGCCGGTAAAGTCAGGGCGACGTTCTTCTGCGACGTTGAATGAGTTATTCTGTTTGATGCTCTCCCTCATGCTGCAAAGACCGAGTCTGAAGTGTATTGTTCTACCCTCAGGAAACGGAAAAAATGACTTCAGCGTGCTCTTGGCCACAAAAATGCTAACGAACTTCTCCCTCACCTTCGTAACCCAAAGCGTCACACAAGTCTGACCGCCCGATCTCCCATCTATCTTACAGTCGGATCTCGCACCTCCCGACTTCCATTTGTTTGGCCCAATGAACGATGCACTCCGCAGGAAGCAGTACGTGTTTGATGGGAAGGTTGTCGATTCACCAAGACGTTGAATATGTCGTCGACCAATAGAGTGTTACCACGCGGGCATCGAGACTCTGCAGGGTAAGGCGACGTAAGGCCGTCACACTGAACGTAGATTACGTTGAAAAACAGTGTGCCATAGCCAAAAGAGTGAGGGTATGGTGTATTGTAATACCGAATAAAAGCAACCTGCTTTCAGAAAAAAAAAGTTTCGCATTACTTACTGAACGCAAGGGGTGATCAAAAACTTCCCGTATGAAGGCAGTACAGTGCAGAATCGCTGTGAGCACTGAGAAAACCATCTCACTGACCTACCAGACTCAAGATACCCACTTCTTAAAACACCGTGTCGTGCTGCGTGAAGTCTCTAACTGCCTGCTGCAAAAGGTTGTCCGACAGGAATGGCTGTGACCACTATGGGACTTACTTCTGAGGTCGTCAGTTCCCTAGAACTTCTACATCTACATCTACATCCATACTCCGCAAGCCACCTAAGGACCAACCTAAAGACATAACACACATCCATGCCCGAGGGAGGATTCGAACCTGCGACAGTAGCGGTCGCGCGGTTCCAGGCTGTAGCGTCTAGAACCCCTCATCCACACCGTCCGGCATTCGTCGGCCTGTCAGGGCCTTATTTAAGAGACCAAAGACATGATAAATTTAGAATTATATATTAATTCTTTCAGCTGCCGACGGTCGTTGATATACAGTGTGGTCAGAAAATGTCTGAAACGCTTGTAGGGATGTTGCAGGGCAGGTTGTAAAATGGTTCAAATGGCTCTGAGCACTATGGGACTCAACTGCTGTGGTCATCAGTCCCCTAGAACTTAGAACTACTTAAACCTAACTAACCTAAGGACATCACGCACATCCATGCCCGAGGCAGGATTCGAACCTACGACCGTAGTAGTCCCACGTTTCCGGACTGCGCGCCTAGAACCGCGAGACCACCGCGACCGGCAGGTGAGGTTGTACTGAGATATGAGTGTTACAAAAAATTTTCGATACGTTGCGACGTTTTCGGGTTATTTATCATTGAAGTTAGCCAATCAGATCGTCGCGCGCGTAAATTCCAGTTTCAGCTAACGAGACACAGCACTTTTTGGGCAACACCGCCCCTGGCAGGCCGCTTGAGTGTGTGCGCGCGACGCCCCGATTGGCTAAATTCTACGCTAAATAACTCGGAAACGGAGCAACGTATCGAATTTTTTTCTTAACATTTATGTCTCAGTACAACCTGCCCTGTAACATCCCTATAAGCATTTCACACACTTTCTGATCACCCTGTATATCAACGGGGACAGATGAAAATGTGTGCGCCGACCGGGACTCGATCCCTGGACCTCCCGTTTATATGGCAAACGCTGTATCCATCTGAGCCATCGAGGGCACAGAGGATAGTGCGACTGCAGGGACTATCTCACGCACGCTCCCGCTAGACCCACATTCTCACCTCTTATGTCCACACACTACATTCATAGTGTCCCTTCCCAATGAGTAATGAGTGTGTTGGGTAGGGACGCTACCAATGTAGTGTCTGTACATATAAGGCGAGAATTTGGTTCACGCGGTGGGGGGGGGGGGGGGGGGGGGGGTCGAAGGCGAGATGGTCCCTGCAGTCACTCTATCCTCTGTGCCCTCGGTGGCTC
The DNA here is from genome assembly GCF_023897955.1 of Schistocerca gregaria. Taxonomy (NCBI): domain Eukaryota; kingdom Metazoa; phylum Arthropoda; class Insecta; order Orthoptera; family Acrididae; genus Schistocerca; species Schistocerca gregaria. Next base: position 209,890,395 of record NC_064926.1, on the reverse strand, counting down.
AGATGGATAGAGCGTCTGCCATGTACGCAGGAGATCCCGGGTTCGAGTCCCAGTCTGGGCACACATTTTCACCTGTCCCCGTTGATATATATCAACGCCCGTCAGTAGTTGAAGTTGTTAATATATAATTCTAAATTCGTTCTAGACGGCTGCAGGTCATCAATGGTGCCTGTTCTTTCAGACATATCCGAAAGAACAGACACCATATATATAAGTATATAGCAGACATGATAATCGCATGGGGAGAGATGAGGACTAAAGGGTGGGAAGTGAAGTGTCTCCCACTTGTGTCGGCGTAATTTCTGTGTTATATAATTTGCGATGTGGGGACATCGACCGGCGTCTTGTGTCGAATCGCGACAAGAACGGAATTTGGCGAACCATTCCACAACGACTGTTTTCGACAGACATACTGCCCCATATGCATTATTCATTCTCCGATGGATGTCTACTTGTGTTTGTACTTCGGCAGCCAAGAACAGAATAACAACACATTGGTTCTGTTTGGACACATTTGGTAATAACGCCGCGATAGTTGAGATTTCCAAAGTTACCGTATGCACGTCGGAAAGACGTCAGTGCTTATGTATACCAACATCGGAGTCGCGTTACATTGCATATACTTGCAGCAACGTCCTCAAACGGAAACGTTTTGATCACTCTCTAAACATTCGTGCTAATTGGGATAATCCTCCTTACGGAAGTCAGTGGCGGCTCACAATCTCACATTCTCAATTATCAGGCAAATGGTTCGTTTGTGGGTCCATGTTTACTCGTCATTTATGTTTCTACTATAGTACGGTTTCACCTGCGTCAGTTGCCGATACTACGAGGGTCTTTCCGGCGGTGAAGTACGTTTGTTTCTCCAGAGATTTTTAATCTGACATGAAATAAAATGTATTTTACCGCATACTTTAATGTTGCACTTATGTTTCCTAAATAGTCGTCGTTTAGCGCTCCACAATCTGTCTTACCGTATACACAGTTGCCTCTAAGTTGATGAACCACTTACTAGCGTCATCTCTAAGTTCGTCGTCATTTCCACAGTGGTCCCGGCCAAAAAAAGAAACAAAAACCTTCAATTTTGGCTAAAGATTGTAATAAATCGGGGCAAAGTCCAGGCTCTAAGGCAGCTATTCAAAAACTTCCCATATGCTGTCTAGCGAAATCGTGAAGAAGCACGTCTTTTGAACGTCGTGGTGTAATCGGTGGAAGATCTGATAGCAGTAGACTGTTGCGTTTTACGGTCTCTCCTGTATACATAAAGTCGATTAGCAGAACGCACTTTCGATGTCAGAACACTGGAACCATAACTCTTTGGTGCTTAAAATTTGTTTGGCCTATTTTTTTCTCTTGGGAATCGGGAATGACGGCATTCCATTGACTGGCATTTTCTATCTGCACATTTATGCTATATCCACGTATCGTTATAGGAGAGAAAGTTGTTCAAAAACTCCTCGCCATCCTTGTTGCACCCACTGCATTCGTTTCTCCAAATGTCCATGTATCAAAAGTCGAGAATTCCACCTAGCAAACACTTTTCTGCAGCCCAAATGACCATTAATAATTTCATAATAATAGACTGATAGTGAAATTTCAGGAAAGTATAAAGGGCAATCAAAGAAAGTAAGTAAACTTCATAATATATCAAAAGTAATCGCCACGAATGTTAATATCTTTATGTCATTGTGAGCCGAGAGGATCAACGCCTTCATGGACAAAATATTCGCTGTTGCCTTTGAAACTACATTGATACCGTGGCGTAGACATTTCTGTCTCGAGAATATCTTTCTTCAGGGCTCCAAAAATATGGAAATCGCATTAGGAGGGATGCGAACTGTATGGAGGATTTGTAAAAGCTTTCCAGAGAAACGTCTGCAGCGTAGTGTGGGCGTGCTCACATGTTGCCTACCTTGTTTCGTCTACGCTGCAGAAGTTTCACTGGGAAACATCTTCCTTACAGTGCCCATCTCTCTCCATGCGATTTCCGTATTTGTGGAACCCTGAAGAAAAACGTTCGGGCCGCCGGCTTGCTTCGGAATAAGAGGTGTACCCCTGCGTATAAACATAATTCCGTAGGCAACCACAAACATTTTTGCATGAAGGCAAAGGCAGTTGTGTCTCACAGTGGGACAAATGTATTAACAGTTGTGGCGATTACTTTCAAAATAATAAATAGCTTGAAACTTCCAGGCAGATTGAAACTGTGTGCCGGACCGAGACTCGAACTCGGGACCTTTGCCTTTCGCGGGCAAGTACTCTACGAACTGAGCTACCCAAGCACTACTCAGCCCCCGTCTTCACAGCTGCACTTCTGCCAGTACCTCGTCTCCTGTGAGGACGGGGCGTGAGTCGTGCTTGGGTAGCTCAGTTGGCATGCCGGCACGGTAACTCAGTGTGTTCAGTCCGAGGGTTAGCTGCCCTCTGTAATAAAAAAAAAACTGAGTTAATAGCTCAACGACGAACTGAAAGGGGTGTCTTGCGACGTCCGACCCGAAAAGATGCAACGATGAAAAGCGAACAAAATGAGATAAAAAAAAAAGAACAGGAAGGTTGGTAGAACACTGGCCCGCGAAAGGCAAAGGTCCCGAGTTCGAGTCTCGGTCCATCACACAGTTATAATCTGCCGGGAAGTTTCATATCAGCGCAGACTTCGCTGTAGAGCGAAAATTTCATTCCAATAAATGGCTTACTTTTTCCCGTCTCGTTCTCATTTGTCTGACCCTTACACAACCTTTAACTGTCTATCCCGCTGAACTTTTTTCTCAATACGTCGCTCTGGTGGCTCGTTCTCATGAATAATCGTTCATCCGCCATTAAACGTAATGCGCCGTTTTCGAAATGCAGCTTCATGTATCAGATTTCTGTTAGCTTCTGTTACCTGTCTGTCCTCTGCTCGTAGGCTAGTAGTGGTTATCATTGGTGCATCTAGATAGCGGTGTCCCGGGTTATATTACCGGCCGTGGCGGACGTTTTTACCTCTCGGGGAATGGCTGTTTGTGTTGTCCTAATCATATCATTAATGTGGACTTCCCAACAATAACGCCTGTAAACGTCGATAGGATGTACTCTTTTTCAGTCAGAAACTACATTACACTACGAAACTCACACTTTGCAGGATCTTTATTCTTGTTATACATTTACGATTGGCCTTTGAAAAGTCCGTGCAAAGTCCGAGAGATGGCACCACCGACGCGGACCGTGGTTATGTTTAGTTAGTAGCATCTTTGGAAAGAGCGCACACCAAGTTTCAGCCATATTGGTCTATTTCTTTGTGTTTGGCATTCGTGTCAATCAAGGAAGTCGACTGATTGTCAAAAAATGGACGAAAAAAGAATTTCGTGTGGTCATTAAACTTTACTTTATGAAAAGCAAAACGCGTCAAGAGACTAAAGAGAAACTTCCTAAGCATTACGGTGACTCTGCACCTTCGATTAGAACAGTTTATAAGTGGTTTCAAAATTTTCGGAGTGGCCATAGAAGCACAAGTGATGCTGAACGTTCTGCGTCCTCCCTGTGCAGGTTACGACTCCAGAAATCATTGATAAAATCCATGATGTGGTGACGGATGACAGAAGAGTTAAGGTGCGCAAGATTGCTAGTGCTGTGGATATCTCGAATGAACGTGTACATGATATTTTTTATAAACATTTGGACATGAGAAAGCTATCCACAAGATGGGTTCCGTGACTGGTCACGCTTGACCAAAGACGGAATCGCCTGAAATGTTGTAAGGATAGTTTGCAGCTGTTCAGGAAGAATCCGCCGGACGTTAAGCGTCGTTTCGTCACGGAGGATGAAACATGGATACAGTACTGTACTCCTGAGACCAAAAAACAATCTAAACAATGGCTTACCAACGGAGAATGGGTTACCAAAAAAGGCGAAGACCAGTCCTTCGGCCGGAAAGGTTATGGCGGCTGTATTTTGGGATTCGCAAGGGATAATCCTCATCGACTATCTGGAAAAGGGTAAAACTGTTACAGGTACAAATTCTCATTATTGGACCGTTTGGAAACCGAGCTGCAAGAAAAAAGCCGGCCATTGGACAGCAAAAAATTCCATTTCCATCACGACAATGCACCCGCACCAAACTCAGCAGCTGTGATGGCAAAATTAATAGAAATAGGATTCCAAATCGTTTCACATCTCCCCTATTCTCCAGACTTTGCTCCCGCAGAGTACTATTTGTTCCCCAATTTGAAGAAATGGCTGGCGGGACAAAGATTTTATTCAACTGAGGATATAAATAAATAAATAAATAAATAAATAAATAAAGGATGGGGCCCCTCCACGCCCACACCAACGTGGTGACCAAACCAAAAGTTCTACTGTCACCTCCGTAAACATGTTAGTTTTTTTAATCAGGCGTCACAGGATGCGGGCTGTGACGTTGTCCATGCGTCTGGGTAAGATTACTCATTAACATGGTCCATCGGGAGATAGAAGTGGTCGAAAACGATTGAAGGGTAGCGGTTGTAAGGGCAGAGGAAAAAAAGTGCCTAGGCAAGAGTTAAGGGAAAAAAACCTCTGCGACAGTAGGACGGGTAGTAAGGGCAGTAGCGGCTTGCTATCTGCGACAGTGCATGCAAGGTGTGGATGTGATAGTTCGAGGTATCGTGCATCGTTACCTTTGCCGTTGTTGGAGCTTGTTGCGGTGCTTACTGCGGTTGCTGCGTCTCTGCAACAGTTCAAGGTCGTTGTAGATTAGTGGGCGATCGGTCATAGATCGGCTCACAGACGGTGTAGGGGGTGTGTGTGGCTGGTTTGCGTGCTGTGTACAGTACGGTTTCCCTGCGGTTGCCTGATTTTCGGCTGGTTGCACATCTGGGTTCCCAGTAATAACTGTTGCAGGGGGTCGCCAGTACTGTCGTGTTAGCGTTCTATGGACCATAGATGTTTTGTTCCTAGCCAGTAATGTCTTTGGTCTGTTATGCTTCCATCTATGGTTGTGGTCGTAGTTACACAGAGAAAGAATAAACGGGTTGCGCGAGTGTCTCGTGTTATTGTACAGTCGTGAGGAGAGTTTTTGGAATACCTGCAAGATGGTATCTAGCCGGTATTCCCGGTGAAGGTCCACGATGCGTGTGTAGCGCGGAGCGTTGCTTATGATTTTGAGCACTTTGTTCTGTATAAGCTGCAGACGGCGCAGGCGAGTTGGTGCAGCGTATCCCCAGACAGGGGCTGCGTACGTCATCAGGGGTCTAATAAGTGTCATGTACATGGACCTAGACACCCTCCTGTTCAGTGTGCTACGCCTGTTAAGCATAGGGTAGAGTTGTTTGAGCCTCGCGTTAGCTTTGTTGGTCGCGTGTTGGATGTGGTCCCCCCAGAGTAGTTTCCTGTCCAGCCAGACACCGACGTATTTGACCTTCTCGCGGAAACGTATTGGGCGTGTGTGTAGTGTTATTGGGTTGCAGTACTGGTGTTTGCGCAGTTGCTTCGGTCTTCTAGTGAACAGAACGGCTTCGCACTTGTGACGTTTTTCTCTAACTGAGGAGGTGATTGCAGCAACTATTAGCTATTTTACAGACTTTGACAATTCCTATTATTCGGAAGGAATCAACAAATTAGAACAGAGTTGGACGAAATGTATAAGTCTAAAAGGAGACAGTGTCGAAAAATAAAAAGACCTACCCTACACACGTAAGTAGTTTTTACTTTTGCATGGACTTTTCAAACGCCCCTCGTAGATGGTAGCACTTGAACCGTAAACGACAGTTCCTGCCTCCTGTTAGCGTCATACCGGCAACATAGATTAAGAAGCTTATGACAGGACTGTGGGGGTGCAAGGAAAATTCCGAAAATCATCAGATCAAAACGATCCTCACTTTTAGAATGGTAGAACTTGTATTCCGCTCACTGGCAAAAAAGCAGGAAGATTGTGTAATGAATATTACCACGGCGTAAGTACGAGCGTTTGCTGAAAAGCACTGCCTCCGAATTTGTTACGTGAAAACCCTTGCAGCTTTTTTCCTAAAACAGTGGCTGTTAACATTCTACGTCTTTATTATTCACGTCTATGTATCTGCAGCCACCTGCTGTTAGACGGTTCCGAAGTGTAACGTGTAGCATGGTGGTGTGTAATTTAACTTTGGCGGCACGTGAGAAGCAGCGTGCTGTAATCGAATATGACAACGGCAGACCACACATGAGTTTGCAACATCTGCAACAATCCGATGCCTTGTGTTTATAAGGTAACGGGGGATAATATGGCCATACAGCAGCTTCGCTGACAATGGAAATATCAGCTATGGAAAAACTGGATGGGATGTGCCAAGCAAAAAGAAGAGTCAATATATTAATAGATTCATCTTTCCCTGATAAAGAGAAGGCAGCATTCAGCAGTTTCAGATGGTTTAAATTACTTTGTTGCATAATTGCATATAATTATTGTACATGACTTTGCACTTAAGTAAATAATGTAGGGTGTGCTTATAATGAGTCCCTGGATCATTGAAATATACGTCATGTGTTAACGAACGCTTCCAAGTAGTTCGTAATTTAAATTTAAAGCACAGCAGCAGAAATAATATGATGGGCTGGTGTACTTCAATCAAAGCATTTCATAGCAGAATTAAGTTATAAAGATATTTAGAACAATTGCAAAGGAAGTCATTATTTTATCATGGAGACACTATTGGGTTTCGATCTTTGTAGTGCAAGACAAGATTTTATGTCTCATATTTCATGCAAAGGCGTCATCAAATAAAGGCAGAGCGTGAAACTCTGCCAAAACATGGACTTATTCGTATTTACGTAAATTTAAATAGTGTGTCACACATTCGTTTCGAAATTATTTTTCCTTGCTTAAGAATAAAATTATGTATCAAATGCAGAGTGAAAATAGTCTCATAGCGTTCGTAGTTCCATTGCATAGTGTTTTTTTAATTACAAAGAATCATAAAATTATGTGTTGATAAATGTATGTAAAATTATATAATGTATTTAGATTTAAGTATTTAAATCTTATAAAAATTGTAAACGAATTGTGGCCATGTTTAGGAATTATTTTGATTGATGTAGTGTCACGTGACCCGACCCAGGACTAGGGATATGAGCGGGAAAAGTGGGACTTTGGTCGTTGGTCGTTGTCCGTTGTGGTGGTAAGTTAGCAGCGGCAAACTGCCGCGAGTGTAAGTATGGACGCCAGTATATGCGAACAAACTATGAAGGAACAACGTGAAAGTATGTAGGTGCGAGACAATAAACCATGTGTTCGAATTGCACCGATTGTTATTTATCCAGATCGGATTTATTTGTGAACTTTAATATGCATGGCCACAAAGTTAGAAGTGTTTTTTTTTCTTGTTTTTTTGAATAAATAAGTTTCAATCTGAACTTTTATAGTGTACCTCATTTTTCGCAAGGTTGTGGCATAGACAACTGTGTATTCAATTCACTGCTGTTCTAAGGCTAGCCAATATATGACTCAGTATTAGGGGCGCAAATGCAACCGTTCACTACCAACCTACTTTGCAGATCAGCCACGTTTAAAGTAGGTAGCGAACAAGCCCGAGTACAGTTGCATGTTCACTGTCATTGATCATCCTCCATCGGGTCCCGAATTGTCCCTATCCGATTTTCATCTGTTTCCGAAACTTAAAGAACACGTTCGAGAACTTCACTTTCATAGTGACGATGCGGTGCGAGCAGAGGTGAGGCAGTGGTTCCGTCAACAACGTCAAACTTTCTACAAACTTGTCTGTCACTGGAAGAAATGTGTTCTTCACCAGGATAAATATGTAGACACGAAGAATAACGATGTACAATGTTAATAATGTTTGTTTTATTTAAAAAGCTTTAATAAATTTAACATAAAAAATTCGTAGGCATTACTTTTGATCACGCCCTCGTATTTATGAGCCGCAGGTAACACAGAATCAACATCGTACCGGAAGGTGGATGGTGCTGAAGCTAAACTGCCATTGTTACCGAGTGTTCGTTGGTGACGTCATATGGCGTTAGTGTCGGTGAATGTGCCGGTAAGTGCAGCGAAGTTCTCCGTCGCGTCTCCTCGGCTACAGAATTCGGAGTGGGTCGCTGGAGCCCTCCTGTTTGTCTTGCAAGTTATATAGCAGAGTTCTAGCACGCAGCTGAAGTTCAGTGTAACGGTACTCTGGAGTGGATGTACCATGGTTTGGGGAGAGCTTCAAATTCTCGTCCCCACAGGGTGACGAGCATGTTCTGTCGTTGCGAAGAACTGCTTTACTCAAATAAGGGATAATAGAGGAAAATAAAATACGGGATGTATCGAAAAGAATCATTCAATTTTTAAAAAATCACAACTATTGCATTGATTTAGATCCGTGCGTGAACAACGTAATGTTGGAAAAAGCAAACTCTCGAGTTTTACATTGTTCCCGCTAGGTAGCAGCACTGTGCGCCCACTTGAGTTCTAATGAAAATGCTATCGGGGCAACAGAAAGCACTTTTGTGTTCGTTTAGCGCAGTGCGTATCAGTAATAACTGTTTAGTGCGAATTTCATACTAGATATGGTGTGGACCCTCCTACGGCACAGAGCACTAGACGATGTCATGAACAATTCTGAGAATCAGGTTGTTTGTGTAAAGCAAATCGCCAGGCCGTTCCTGAGTGTCTGACACAGACGTCGAAAGCGTGCGCCATAGTTTCACAAGGAATCCACAGAACTCCGTTCGCCGTGCAGCTCGACAGTTCAACATGCCCCCGATGTCCGTTTAGCGTGTGTTGCGTCGGCGTTTACGCATGAAACCATACAAAAATTCAGCTACAGCAGGCTCCTCCTGAAGGAGACAAACAACATCGTGTGGAGTTCTATAATTTCGTTATTTGCAAGTTGGAGAATGACAGTTTTCTTCCAGGCTTAGTGTTTAGTGACGAGGCAACATTACATTTAAATGGAAAGGTGAACCCTTCATAATGTAAGAATGTGGGGTACGCAACAACCACAAGAAGTTGTACAACATGTGAGGGCCTCTCAAGGATTTAATGTATTTTGTGCAGTTTCACGAGAAAATGTGTATGGTCCGTTTTTCTTTGCCAAGAACACTGTTACAGAAAGCACATATCTCGGTATACTTGAGAACTTCACTTTTCTCACAGTTGGACACGGATTGGAAGGTCCCCATTTACCAACAGGATGGGCAGCGCCACACTGGCATCTGGAAGCGCGAAAATGTTTTAAACATTACTAAACGCTGGATCGGTCGCACTGGACCAAATGATGTAGCCTTATAGCCGGACCCGACTGTATGTGATTATTTCTTATGAGGGTTTATAAAAGACTCTATTTATGTGCCTCTCTTACCAACAACAATGAATAAACTGAGGCATTGCATAACAGCAGCTGCGGAACCTGTAACTCAACACATGCTCGCTGCAGTGTGATAACAATTTGAAAACCGCCTTGACATACGCCGCGCATCTCAAGGGGGGGGGGGGGGGGGGGGAGGGAGGGCATATGGACACCTATAAAAAAGTATGAAAAAAAGCTTTTTCTTTTTCCCATTCATCAAAAAACAAAATTCATTGTATATGTTTATTAGTTTCAGAAATATAGACGTGCCAAATCGGATAATTCTGTTGGATACTCACTGTACTTTAAAATGGAGGACTGAGTGCATTTTGGCAAGGAAAACTTTTGGTGGCTTGTGGAGTATCGTGAAGGCGAGCGAGCAACGGAACAGCCGGGTGACCGTCGACTTGAGGGGGCAACACTGAGCAAGTGGCGTGACAGCGCTGAGGAGTGTTGGTGGGAGTGATCCTGCATCTTTTGTGTTGTGTGCCCAGTTCTGGTTAATCAACAGTCCACTGCCTTGTCAAAGTTTACATTGAAACACCAGAATGTGACATATGGCATTGCGTAACGTTGAATAGTTGTGCATATTAGCTCGCATATATCATTTTTTATCGTTTGTGGTTCATATTTCCTGTTGAAGCTACTGACATGATACAGCACTAATATTTCGTTTATTGTTTTTAATTATTTTGCTACCTTAATTTAGATCTTTGTCGTTATACTATTCTTAAATTTATTATTGTTGGATTTTTAATTCTAGTCACACTCCTTTTATAGAAGGGACCTAGTTACAGGGACCAGCGTTGCCCACCATGTTTAATATCCGCCACACAAAGTGATTGGCCTTATGCCTTGTTACTACTCATAGCGAATGCAAGCAACGTGGGAAACTGGAACCGCTGTAAATCAAGAGGGAAATTTAAGTCACTGGGTGTCAACGGAAAGCGAGGAATGAATACGTCATCTCGTGATGACGGTAACCTTTGTTACATTCGGCAGTAGGATTTTCAAGGCCAGCTTCTTCCGCTGCATACGTAACGGTGGCAACTAATCAGTGAATAAGAGTTTCCAATCACGTTTCTGAGAAATTCTCGCGCTATCGCTCATGCCGGGGTTTACTGACGTCGGGAGGCCACTGTAATTTATTCTCACGATAGGACTTACAGTCGTTTTACAACGATATATTTGCTTTGTTAGGCATTAACTATTTATCAGTTTTCTTCATTGTTTCACCTGAATGTTGAAATTTGAAGTAAATCGGCCAGGTACTTTTAGAGATGTTTGGCATCAACAGCCTTCCTTTTTACATTACGTACATATATGTTTCAAGGCAGACATCGACATCGTATGTAGTCAGTGATCTTCTTCTTTTCTTGAAGGTAAATTGTGCAAAATTACATTAAGATCGGAGTAAAACTGTACATTTTTATGAATTAAAAACAAACGAACGGACACTCTTCTTTATGTATATAGATCGTGGCTATAGTTTTTTTTTTTTTTCTTTTAATGCTAAAGTTGTGTTACGTAGGAAAAGATAGTCAAGTTTCAACAACTTCCAACCTCTTCCAGTCCAATAAGACACCATTCCAAAAATTCTATGGACTTGAATTCGAGGATATGGAGATTGAAACATCTAGCGCGCCTTCCTTTGAAACAGACAATGCTGATTTACTTCAACATCCGCCCCTATCTGGCCTTCATCTGTGTGTGTAATTACTTTCCTGTTGCCGCAGGGGCGTATGATCCTATTTTACAGAATAAAGAAAGGACTACTGGCTGGCCGGTACAAACATCGAGGTTAATTATTTTTGCCTATATTCAGACTTTACAAAAGCTTACATTCTACTTTGAGATGGACGCCTTAAGGTATAGCGCACCCTATTCCTCAACTAACCCATCCAATCCGCGATGAGCTGGCCGCTGTGGCCGAGCGGTTCTAGGCACTTCAGTCCGGAACCACGCTGCTGCTACGGTTGCAGGTTCGAATCCTGCCTCGGGCATGGATGTGTTTGACGTCCTTAGGTTAGTTACGTTTAAGTAGTTCTAAGTCTAGGGGACTGATGACCTCAGATGTTTAGTCCCGTAGTGCTTAGAGACATTTGAACCATTTCAACCACTCCTGGATGCTGTCTCAACGTCTCCTCCGTGATTTTTTCTGTCAATGTGCTCTGTCCTGGCCGCTAATTGGACATTTGAGTTCATGTCAGCAGTTCCTTCCCACTCAACGATGACTGCGTGGACTGGGAGCATAACAACACATCCGGTGCATTGTGGATGTGGTGAAATACATTCATTAGCCCTTATTCAAAAGATATATCCTTATTCTGTGGTCATGTGAGGCCATCAACAATTCTATTTCCGCAGAATGTATTCACAGTAACCCACATTTGCACTACGTTTCCTAAGAGTAGTAACAAGTTCACAACTTGTGCAGAAAAGTATTACAAATTTTTTCTGGTGTTGGTTACTGGAGCTTACTGTTACCCCATTAGATACACATAGTGTCATGGAAACTGACTGAAAGTGGGTGTTAAGGAAAAGTGTAAGGTCGGCCGGGGTGACCGAGCGGTTCTAGGCGCTACAGTCTGGAACCGTGCGACCGCTACGGTCGCAGGTTCGAATCCTGCCTCGGGCATGGATGTGTGTGATGTCCTTAGGTTAGTTAGGTTTAAGTAGTTCTACGTTCTAGGGAACTGATGACCTCAGCAGTTGAGTCCCGTAGTGCTCAGAGCCATTTGAACCATTTTGAAAGTGTAAGGATAATAAATATTTTCCTATACCTATAGAGAACCAGGTCCATGGCCCCTTTGTTATCAACACATAGAACAAAGATGGGGCAGGTGGGAATAAAAGTACTTGTCAGTCTATAGCAATGACTTTATCCTTCTTGGGAAGGATTAAATGTGTCCTAGGTTTTGGAGCACATCAGCACTCTTGGCGCTTCGGAATATCGCAATTTCGCCTTTCAGACGAGCTTTCCTACTGTGTCCGTAGCAGAATATTTACTCTTGCGTTAGATGTGAGCTTTCTAGCGACACTTCCGGCATTCAACATTGTAGCGATATCTCCTTGTCACCATCATGTCATTTTGTCATGTTGTTTGAGCGCCATCCCATCCAAGGTTTTGCAATAGCCTCATGTTTGCCATTACTCCATCAGCCTTTCTCTCTCCCTGGCATTTTGCTGTCGATTCATTGTGCCTGGTCTCTGGCACCGCCAGGGAAGACTTTAAAGATTTTAATAGCCACCAAAATAACTTTAGCCTTATTGCTACTGATTTAGTTCTTCCTGCAGATACAGCCATATGGCACAAGGTCATAAGAGCCTTTAAAATGAGGTTCATGTTAACCCGTACACGAGCATCTACCTCTAGCTGAATCTCACATTTCTTTCACATGTTTCTGAATCCTCTTATATCCTCTTGTAAAGTAGGGTGCACCATAAAAAATACTTCGCCTTCAGACCACACGTAGCCTATCTGGACCATCTTATCGCCGTATCACCCTCAGTTGAGGATGCTGATAGGAGGGGCATGTGGGCAGCACACCACTCTCCCGGTCGTTGTTTTCTTTGACCGCATCGACTACTATTCGGTCGAGTAGCTCCTCAGTTTACATTACGAGGCTGAGTGCACCCCGAAAAATGGCAACAGCACATGGCGGCCCCGATGATCACCCAACCAAGTGCCGACCACGCCTGACAGCGCTTAACTTCGGTGGTCTGACGGGAACCGGTGTATCCAGTGCGGCGAAGCCGTTGCCATGCATCATAAAGACGTCGATTTATTTTAATTTTGTACATGATATCCATATATAAATAGGCCCTTGTCCGATTTGTTCAAATGGCTCTAAGCACTATGGGACTTAACATCTGAGGTCATCAGTCCGCTAGAAGTTAGAACTGCTTAAACCTAACTAACCTAAGGACATCACACGCATCCATGCCTGAGGCAGGATTCGAACCTGCGCCCGCAGGAGTCGCGCGGTTCCGGACTGAAGCGTCTAGAACTGCTCGGCCACTGCCACCGGCGTCTGATTTGTCACTAAAGGCCAGTGAACTCTGTTTTGATGCCGTAGGACTCAACATTTTGGTTTTTATGTCCTTTCATATAAGCCTCTTAGCTGATAAAGACGTCTATGGCCTTGAATGTGAGAACAGTGTACTACAATTGTTTCTTTCTGGCTGTAGGAAGGAAACTGTGACCCATAATAAAATCTTTGTTTTTCTGTACATTCACCACTGCAGGTGCACTTTCTCTCATGGTGCCAGATTGTTTTCGGAAATGCCCTTGATATTCTTCGACCAAAATACATTAGCTTGCTCCTTCTAGCTGTTGGAGTTGAAGAAGCTGCCCACTCCTACTTCTACTCTTCGAAAAGCTCGAACGAGGGATGACCGCTGAATCCAATTCGTGTCAATCTCACTCCCTCTCGGGTCACGACACCTTGTGATTACCTTCACTCTGGCTGACCAGAACTGAACAGCTCTAACGTTCGCTCTGGCGGTCCAGAAGTGAAATGCGACCGATCTCTCGGGCCTTTCGGAAGCAAATCCCCAAACTTCTCACTTGGTCTGCCAAAAGATTCGTGCCTTATCCCCATCACGTGGGAAAATCTGAATTCATAAGAAGACACAGAAACAGCAGCCAATCATACTCTTAGATTCTGGGCTCCTTTCTCCTCCAAACGAAAACAGCAAATTTTCCAGCCCAATTCGGAGTGCACTCTTTTGCATCAGCGCACGTCATATCGGTCCGCCAATCAGGTGGCGTGTTTCGTTCCATGCGTGGGGAAGCATAGGCCTGAGACTGTCTCTGGCCATTGGACGGTACAGGGATTTACATAGGCACCGTACTGTCGAACCCTCATGGACGGAGCCATTTTAATTCTACGAACCGACGCAGACAATGCAATAGTCCAGCGACCAGCCATGCCAGTGCACTAAAACGATTTGCAAGGTGCGGGTCCCGATGCTGCCCACGTCCCGGACCCTCTGCTCGCCTCTCTACAAAAGGCGGAAACGCCGGGCTCCCCCTGTGGCGGGACAAGCGGGCCGTATTCTCCTACTGTGCGAATCTGGGCGACCTACCCAAACGCGGCGCTTACCTGCCCGTGGCCCTCGGACTCCTGCCGCTCAGGTATCCGTGCCGCCACACATCTTCTCGTGCCTAACAAAGTTGCGCCCAGTCCTGTCGCCCAATTTTCTGTGTTGCAAAAATTAAACCTCTCATTCAAAGTTTCATTACTTCAATGAATAGGAAAGAAACACAAAATAACAACACTTTTTGCTTGGTTACAGCAGGAACAATAATTTTGTAACTTCTACATTCACAACAGATCTCATTCACAAAAGATGTTCGAAATTGGCACCGTTTACTTGAATCCAAATACTGATCACTCAATCATCCCATCATGCTCGAATCTACTCTCCGTATTTTGGATGTCACGTCACATGTACACGATTTATCATTAACCTTTAGGGTACTTCGTGGCAGTTGCAGCACCATGTGCCTTGTATTAAGTTGCCTCGTCCTTATTTAATTCCCTTTGGAGGCCTTTAAACGAATCACCCTATTTTTATGACGGGTATCAGTGCAGAGATGGTTAGGTTAGGTTAGGTTAGGTAAGACAAACGGCCTTGCCGCTGTGGTAACACCGATTCCCGTCAGATCACCGAAGTTAAGCGCTGTCGGGCTGGACTAGCACTTGGATGGGTGACCATCCGGTCTGCCGAGCGCCGTTGGCAAGCGGGGTGCACTCAGCCCTTGTGAGGCAAACTGAGGAGCTACCTGATTGAAAAGTAGCAGCTCCGGTCACGGAAACTGACATACGGCCGGGAGAGCGGTGTGCTGTCCACATGACCCTCCACATCCGCATCCAGTGACGCCTGTGGGCTGAGGATGACACGGCGGCTGGTCAGTACCGTTGGGCCAGCCAAGGCCTGTTCGGTAGGCGTTTAGATCTACTTTATAAGTGCAGAGATATTTCTGTTGGTGGCTGAGGACAGTGCACTGAACAACATTAAATCAGGATTTACTTCATTTGTAGACTAACAGACCAATAATTGTAGCTATTACGGGTGCTGTGTTTCTAGGTTGGTTAGTAACTCCAAGTACTCGTGGCACAAGAAAGCCATTAATATTTCAGCAAGTCATGTGCTGAAGTGTGGACGCGTGGACGGAACATGAGCACTCTAAACTGAGAGGCTTTGCAGATACAACTATACAAAAACATCAGTTGTTATATGATACCTGCACCTATAGCCCTGTACACTGTATACACAGCATACATACAGGGTGGTTATAATTAAACGTTCCCTGTTTAACACGTTATAAGACGAAAAATAATTACCGTACGAATACCAAACTTGGGGAAGAGAAATAGTGCAGAATCAATTCAACCGAAACACTTTTAGCGTGATGCTATGGTACATCATACCATTACGTACTTTTGCCATTACTGCTTTTGGTGCTCAATACGGCACCCATCTGTGTCCACAAGAGTCAGAAAGCGCAGGACTGCATTCTGCACAGCAGAGCGATGCATGTCCGTAGGTATGTTGGCTACCTCTCTTGATATGATGCAGCGCTTCAGACCAGCACATGTGTGAATGTTCCCACGGTAAACACTGCCCTTCAGATAGCCCCAAAAACAGAAATCACAGGGAGTGAGGTCAGGTGATCGTGCTGGCCAAGCATTTGGAAACGATCGGCTGATAATTCGGTCGTTTCCAAATGTATTTTGGAGAAGCAGGTGAACTTCACCAGCGGTATGCGGTGCGGCCCCATCTTGCATGAAAACTGTTGAGTTCAATGCTTCGCTCGGGTATCACATGCTGGTGAAGTATATCACAGTAACTCTGGCCAGTCACGCTACCCGTCATTGTTCCTTGAGAACCAACTTGTTCAGAAAGGAATGGGACAAAGATGAACATAGCGGTGAAGCCACACCATACGGTGACATGTTGAGCATACAGAGGAAGTACATGCACAGTGACTGGAGGTGCAGATCCCCACATTCGGCAATTCTTTGTATTCAGCTCACCCGTCAGAGGAAAATGAGCTTCGTCTGTCCGTAGGATGGTCCAGGGTCAACCTTCGTCAACTTCAATACTTGCGAAGAAGTGGAGAGCGAAGTCAACACGTTGTTGTGCGTCCTGTGGTGCAAGCTGCTCTACGACATGGCTCTTGAACGGATACCATTTGAGAATGGTGAAGAACCTTCCGTGCAGTTGACCACGGGGTGTTCGACTGTCGTGACACAGCACGCGCACTACGTGACAATCCGGAATTCAAATGGTTCAAATGGCTCTGAGAACTATGGGACTTAACTTCTGAAGTCATCAGTCCCCTATAACTTTGAACTGCTTAAACCTAACTATCCTAAGGACATCACACACATTCATGCCCGAGGTAGGATTCGATCCTACAACCGTAGGGGCCGCGCAGTTCCAGACTGAAGCGCCTACAACCGCTCGGCCACAGTGGCCCGGCGATCGGGAATTGCGCGCAGCGTTGTCTGCCATACCAACAGCGATTTCATCAACCACCAACCACTTGCGGTGCAGTCGGTCGTCC
Organism: Schistocerca gregaria; assembly: GCF_023897955.1. Classification (NCBI taxonomy): domain Eukaryota; kingdom Metazoa; phylum Arthropoda; class Insecta; order Orthoptera; family Acrididae; genus Schistocerca; species Schistocerca gregaria. The sequence goes on along the minus strand of NC_064926.1, from coordinate 209,873,538 downwards.
GCCTCTTCTCGGAGCGACGCCCTGTTCTCCAGTTGATTCGAGCTTCATCATGCTCCGCACAGCAGGTAGAGAAAGAGGACGCTTGTGTAATCCTTTTAGCAAGCGATATTCTCGAAGTGTAGCGGCAGCATTACTGTTGTTTTGATAACAGAGCTTCACAATACGATGCTCTGCTTGTTTTGTTGAAGCTCATGTTGACGTTTCAGTAAGCGCAGTGCGACTGGTCGACGTGTCAGAATATGAATCACGATATCTGATCACGACACAATGGTTAGAACTATACGTTTGCGCAATGACGCATGGAAATCATGCAGCCCACACTCTAGACATTAATGCTACCAAGTTTGGTACTGTACGGTAATCAGTTTCAGTGTATGACTTGTTAAATAGGGAAGGTTTAATTATAATTAGCCAGTATATAGGTGTCTATTTGTGTGTGTCTATATGTTAAACACATATATTTAGTTACTAGGCCTCTAAGATTTATTTTCTTTTTGAGAAATGTGTTTTCGGTGCAGCTATAGAGATTGGGAACCTCCAATGTAATGGATAAGGCAGGACGCTACGTAAGGCTGTTCACTAATGGCGCTCTTGACCACAGGAAGGTTCCAGGGGCAGAAAACAGGAGCAATTGGAATAAGCCCTGCAGAGGATCGATGTTCGATGGAAAGACTGGCAACTGACTTTGGCCGTAACTAAATATACAGGCGAAGAGACCCACTTCTGTACGATTGCACTATTGACAACTGTCTGGAAATAGTAACTACCATAAAATAATTATGTATAACGGTCCAGTGTAATGAGCACAGCATACAAATTACAGGAAAGTAGATGCTAAGATAAGACCATCGGGAGACTCTTAAGGAAATTTAGAACTACTTAAACCTAACTAACCTAAGGACATCACACAGAGCCGGCTAGGGTGGCCGAGCGGTTCTAGGCGCTACATTCTGGAACCGCGCGACCCCTACGGTTGCAGGATTGAATCCTACCTCGGGCATGAATGTGTGTGATGTCCTTAGGTTACTTAGGTTTAAGTAGTTCAAAGTTATAGGGGACTTATGACTTCAGAAGTTAAGTCCCATAGTGTTCAGAGCCATTTGAACCTTTTGAACATCACACACATCCCCGTCCGAGGCAGGAATCGAACCTGCGACAGTAGGAGCAGCGCGGTTCTGGACTGAAGCGCCTAAAACTGCTCGGCCACTGCGGTCGGCATAGAAGTGGATTGCAAAACACTTCAATGACCGATTACTGAGTATTGCCTATCACCTGTAACCTTTAACAGGTTCAATTAGTTAAAGAGTTAGAGGGCATCAAATGAAGGGTGGTGAATTTCATCATGGGATCGCTTAGTCGGCGCGACAGCCCAACGGCGATGAGCAGAATCCAGTGGCAGACGCTAGAAGAGTGGCGCCGCGCTTCGCGGAGAGGTTTACTGTTGAAATGCCGGAGCGTGTGTTTCAAGAAGAGACGGGCAACGTAATACTCCCTCTCACTTACGTCATGCGAAATGATCATAGCGAGACAGTGAGAGAACTTAGAGCTCTCACAGGGGATTACCTACAATCGTTGTTCGCCCTCAACATTCGTGAGAGAATAGGGAAGAGGAACAAAGATAATGGTACGAGCAGTACCCTCCACCACACAGCGTAAAATGGCTTGACGAGAACTGATGGCGATGTAGATCATATAGCTACCACTCTCTCTTCGCCCGAACAGAGCTCGAAAGGCCCAACGGTACTGACCGACCGCCGTGTCATCCTTAGCCTACAGGCGTCACGGGATGCGGATAAGGAGGGACATGTGGTCAGCACACCGCTCTGCCGGTCGCTGGCAGTTTACGAGACCAAAGTCACAACTTCTCAGTCAAGTAGCTCGTCAGTTTGCCTCTCAAGGGCTGAGCGCACCGGACGGTCACCCATTCTAAGTACAAGCCAAGCCTGAAAGCGCGTAGCTTCGTTAACCGACGGGAACCGGTGGTACGACTGCGGCAATGCCATTGACTTAAAGCTGTCACTACAAGTCTTAAAACATATTAAGAAGACTAGGAAAATCTTTCTGGTTAGCTAGGTGGGGCATCATGCTGCAAATTTCCTGGAGAGTCATTATCAGCCATTCCTAGTTGTTGTGAAATATGTCGAGTATCGAAGGTGGAAAGTTAAAGATTTTAGTATAGATATGCTTTAAATACTGATGTCCCGAGTATGAGAATAAATGTCATCAGAACCACCCCTTCATTCAATAGCTGTGTAGGAAAGTTGTAACAAAAACAAACAGAGCTTTGTCATCGGTATTAACGAAGCAAAATGCTTATTGACAAAAGAAGTGAAACAGCAAAAATGAGCGTAAAGAAAGTAATGTGAGAGGCCTTTAATAAATTGTAAAGTAGGTGCGTTAAAAAAGACTTTACGAAAAATTCCTAAGAAATTTCCTTACATTGAAGGGACTGGAAGAGGAAAGATAAAACAACAAAATTCGGTCTTTCGAAGCCGAGGAAGATCGTATTACCGTTTTCTCTTCAAATCATGTATATTCGATAACACACCGTTAAAGTGACTTCTTGTCACTTCCTTCCTGGTGGCCCACCGTTAAAGTGACTTCCTGTCACTTTAACGGTATGTTATCGAAGGTCGCGAGAACAACGAAGCGTTCCAGAAAATGGAAAAATGCTGCACAGGTTATTCTCTGTCTCATATAGGGCCGTCGAATCATTTCACACAATCATAGGCATAACTCACAGAATTTAATCTGTTTTAGGGTAATGGAACATACCGTACACTGAGTTGTAGGAGAGAGTGTTGGACCCAGGGGACGTAGGTGATGTGTACCTACGAACGCATGATGTTTTTCGGTCTTTATCTCTGTCTGGTGATTTATTTATTGCACAAGCGAAGCGCAGTTTCCGCCATATTCTGCAGTTTTTGTTGTTCCTAGACATGAGCGTGGGTTTTGTACAGCATTTGTAAATGTTTCGAGTTCTACACATTTAAGTTCTGTATAATACAGTAAAACTATTTGGAATATTTTGTTGATTCTTCGGTTACAGAATTTTATGGCAAGTAAAGTTACATGTATATTCATTCTTCGGTTACAGAAATTCATAGCAAGGGAAGTTACTTATATATTTAAAACTAGGTATACTACGTGTGGACTATAAAGCCATAGAGCGTCAGTTGTGCACCATCATGTACCTTGAAACACAGGGTATTTTACCGAGAAACATAGGATATTTGCGAATTAACTGCCTCTTTTTCAAGTATTTCAAGGCGTATAATGTACCGACGAGGATATAATTCGTGTCAGAGGTACTTCCGTGTTTTGGCGGTGCTGTTTACGCTTTCACTGCTTTTTATCAGGAACAGGCTGAAGGAGGATGGAAACAGGCAGAGTGGTCAGGTTAAGTCATCCTTATTTCTTAATCTGTGTGTCAATATACGGAAATGCACAGAAATAAGTGAATCTAATTGAAAGCTATTGAAGTATAGTATGGCAACTTTGTCACTTACTTTTAAACTCAAAAATAAGGGATAACGAACAGTTTTAATGATGAACGAAACATATATTATTTTGAAACATGATTCGAATTTAAATTTTCAAAAATAAAAGTGAAACTGTGTTCATGACTGACAGTACAGAATTGGAGACCTCCGGAGGGAGCACAGTTGCTGCTAATCCACTGCTATTTCGGCGTTGAGTTTGTGAATTTTTCTTCACAGTACATGCACTCGGTTTCTACATCCTTGTCGTCGAAGTGCGCTCTTCTAGGGTTGGGTTTCCAGCTCTTCGCACTATTCTTGCTAGTACCTTCGTTCTCTGCGGCTTCTTTCCGTTTCCTCTTCGATTTACTTTCTCTCTCTTCTCGTACTTTATCTGTTGCTTCTAGGTTCCTGTTATAAGGACATGCTGTGAGTATCGCCGCGAAGAGATGCTTTCGGCCACTGCTTTTACGTTTTCGCCCTGCACAAAGTGGCCAGAAGCCACCGCCGAGACTGCCACTTTTCTCGAATTCACACCTTTACACGAAAACTGTATACCTTCTAACAGCATGACTGAAATCTGAATAGCCGGCCGCGGTGGCCGTGCGGTTCTGGCGCTGCAGTCCGGAACCGCGGCACTACTACGGTAGCAGGTTCGAATCCTGCCTCGGGCATGGATGTTTGTGATGTCCTTAGATTAGTTACGTTTAAGGAGTTCTAAGTTCTAGGAGACTTATGACCTAAGATGTTGAGTCCCATAGTGCTCAGAGCAAATTTTTTTTTTTTTTTTTTTTTTTTTTTTTTTTTTTTTGAAATCTGAATAACTAAAGCGGAAGGAATCAAGGCATGACACTCTCAACACAATTTCTTTAATGAGACGTAACGATGGTAGGCAATGAAAACCTCGTAATTTCTTGTATTTGTGAAAACTCGTAATTACGGCAAGCAGTAAAATCATAATCAAGTCGAGATTCGAAAGAGTGTGGGTATCTCCAAACTGCTAGGCTTCTGCTATACACCTACAAATTAGCAACGATCTGTACCACTTTACATTATTTTTTAGCAAACAGTTTCTGCTTCGCCTGCAAAATTTTACAAAATGGAGTTAAAAGGTATTCATTGCCCACAATGCAAGTCATATACCATCTCCACAATAAATACGCGAACTGACCACTTACCTTACATCAAGATAACCAAAATCCAATTAAATTATGAGAACTTTGAAGGGCAGCAGAGCAAAGAGATTATCCTTCATGAGTTGCCTGGACTCCCAGGGAGACTAACTCACTCCATTTCTCGCGTACCATGCCCGCACCCTTGATTGTAATAGCCAAATTTGCTGTCATGGTTACTTTACCGGCTCTCCGCTACCAAGTTTATATTTATGTCAGATACTGAGGTATACGATCTCTTGGCGGAGTAAAAACTTTAACCTGCTAAGTCAGTACAATCAAAACGTACGTCCAAATACAATGTAGCGCCAAAGAAACTGATATTGGCATGCATATTCAAATACAGAGATATGTGAACAGGCAGAATACGGCGCTGTGGTCGCCAAGGCCTATGTAAGACAACAAATGTCTGGAGCAGTTGTTAGATCGGTTACTGCTGCTACAGTCGCCGATTATCAAGATTTAAGTGAGTTTGAACGTGGTGTTATAGTCGGCGCACGAGCGATGGGACACAGCATCTCCGAGGTGGAAGTGAAGTGAGGATTTTGCCATACGATCTTTTCACGAGTGTACGGTGAGTATCAGGAATCCGGTAAAACATCAAATCTCTGACACAGCTGCGAGTTGCAACCCTTCCGCAAATTGCTGCACACTTCAATGCTGGGCCACCAACAAGTGTCAGTGTGCGAACCGTTCGAGCAAGTATCATCGACGTAGGCTCTGCGAAGGCCCACTCGTGTACACTTGATGACTGCAGAACAGTACAGTGGGAGTCATCTGGGACCTCTGATACGTCTATATACGACTCTGGCGGGTGACGCGTACGTAAGTGTCCTGTCCGATCACCTGCATCCATTCATGTCCATTGTGCATTCCAACGGACTTGGGCAGTTCCAGCAGGATAATGCGACATCCCACACGTTCAGAATAGCTACAGAGTGGCTCGAGGAAAACCATTGCGAGTTGAAACACATCCGCTGGTCACCAATCTCCCCAGACATAAACACTATTGAGCCTATCTGGGATGCCTTGCAACACGCTGTTCAGAAGATATCTCCAGCCCCCTCGTACTCTTACAGATTTATGGACAGCCCTGCAGGCTTCATGATGTCAGTTCTCTCCAGCACTACTCCAGACTTTCGTCGAGTCCATGCCAGGTCGTGTTGCGCACTTGTGCGTGCTAGAGGGGGCCCTACACGATATTAGGCAGGTGTACCAATTTCTTTGACTCTAAAGTGTATTTAACATATTTTGATACTCGCAAACTCTATCATGAAAATCTGTTAATGAACTGTCTAGACACACATATGTAAAACTGAAAAATAAAGAATATCTACTGGTCTGTGTGGCAGCGACTAAGCAAATGCTGGCGTTGTCTAAGCTCTCACCGCGATTGAGCCCCGCTGATCACTGTACGTTCCGCGGCGCCTGCCGAGGAGCGAGAACGTGTTAGCTTCGTGAACGTCGGATTTGGTTGGTTCAAATGGCTCTCAGCGCTATGCGACTTAACCTCTGAGGTCATCAGTCGCCTGTAACTTAGAAATAATTAAACCTAACTAACCCAAGGAGATCACACACATCCATGCCCGAGGTAGGATTTGAACCTGCGACCGCAGCGGTCGCTCGCCTACAGACTGTAGCGCCTAGAACCACACGGCCACTCCGGCCGGCGAATGACGAGATAAGCAAGGTTGCAATCAGTTGTGCTGTGTTCGGCCTACGAGCGGTACGTGCATCTAACTTCACTTCAGAAATAACAGCAGATTATATTGTCATTTTCTGTTAACAGGACGGTACTCACAGTAACCGCCGAAAACTGGACGAGAAATGAGCACTTGAATGTTGACAAAAATCCGTTACGAGCGTGAAAATGGATGAAACGTATCCCATCGTTTGTTCTAATGCAAGGTTTCCAGCACTTAGTAATCTATGACGGCACCCGCGAACATTCGGTAACTGCGGCTCAAAGGAGCTTATGAACCGCTTACTACAGAAAGGTAACACGTCCTCATTTCCTACTTTTACAGTAGACACAAAAAACTGAAAGTTTTAATGCAATTTATCTCCTGACATGTATTTCTGGTTTCCTGGTGTAGGTAAACCGTGACCCAAAAGTCCGTTAACGTTTGAAAATGCACTAAATCACAGAGTAATGTACGTAGAGAAGTAAAACTTGATGCACATACCTTAAATGACATGGGGTTTTTTTAAAACCAGGAACGAGTGTAAAATGAGCTGTACCGAGTTTAGAAATCAGATGCGCCAACAGTCGCAGCTCGTTGGCTTTAGCAACATGGCGATTGGTTGTCTAAAGTGTTGTGGACCGACGAAGCTCACTTCAGACTCCGAGAGTCTGTCACCACCAACAACTGCTGCATTTGGCTACCGAAAATCTTAAAACTATTGAGGAAACCCCATTGTATGATGGAAAGGTCATGGCGTGTATGGATTTACCACATCAGTCCTGATCTGACTTTTTTTTTCACGTCGAGGAAATGTAGGGTGCTGCTTTTCAAACCGTGCGATGTACGTCAATGTGTTACAAAATCATATTATCCCTAGCCTGACTGATGCTACATTTAAAGACGGTACTTGAAACTTTGTTCGTAGACATTCTCCGGATAGTTTACATCTATCTTCAAGAATCCTCCAGTTCAGTTCCTTCAGTATCTCTGTGTCGCTCTCTACGTACTAAACAAACCTGTGACCATTCGTGCTGTTCTTTTCTGTATACATCTCATATCCCCAAATAGTTCTATTCTGTCTGGGTTCCACACACTTAAGCAATATTCTGCAACCTATGTCCGGCTGCTTAGCTGGGTGGTAACGTGCTCGCCTCCCCTGCAAGTGGGCCCGGGTTCGATTCTCGGTCCGGTTGGATAATTTTTCCGGTCGTGGACTGGATTTTGTGTTATCCTCATCATTGTTTCACCATCATCACTGACGCGAAAGTCGCCCAGTGTGGCGTCGACTGAAATAAGACTTGCACTTGGGGGCCGAACTTCCCCAGCTGGGTTTCCCAGACAACGATGCCATACGCTCATTTCGATTTTGTTTTTCTAGAACCGATCTTACCAGTGGCTTGTAAGCAATCTCCTTTGTAGACAGATTGCACTTACCGAGTATTCTAGCAATAGGCCGATGTCTGCCACCTGCCTTACCCATGACTGAGCCTATGTGATCATTCCATTTCATATCCCTACAAAGTGTTTCACCCAGGTATTTGTATGAGTTGACCAATTCCAGCTCTGACCCATTGGTATTATATTTACGGTATATTACGTTGTTTTGTGAAGTGCACAGTTTTATATTTCTGAACATTTAATGTAATTTGCCAATCTTTGCACCACTTTGAAATCTTATTAAGATATGACTGAATACACTCCTGGAAATTGAAATAAGAACACCGTGAATTCATTGTCCCAGGAAGGGGAAACTTTATTGACACATTCCTGGGGTCAGATACATCACATGATCACACTGACAGAACCACAGGCACATAGACACAAGCAACAGACCATGCACAATGTCGGCACTAGTACAGTGTATATCCACCTTTCGCAGCAATGCAGGCTGCTATTCTCCTATGGAGACGATTGTAGAGATGCTGGATGTAGTCCTGTGGAACGGCTTGCCATGCCATTTCCACCTGGCGCCTCAGTTGGACCAGCGTTCGTGCTGGACGTGCAGACCGCGTGAGACGACGCTTCATCCAGTCCCAAACATGCTCAATGGGGGACAGATCCGGAGATCTTGCTGGCCAGGGTAGTTGACTTACACCTTCTAGAGCACGTTGGGTGGCACGGGATACATGCGGACGTCCATTGTCCTGTTGGAAGAGCAAGTTCCCTTGCCGGTCTAGGAATGGTAGAACGATGGGTTCGATGACGGTTTGGATGTACCGTGCACTATTCAGTGTCCCCTCGACGATCACGAGGTGTACGGCCAGTGTAGGAGATCGCTCCCCACACCATGATGCCGGGTGTTGGCCCTGTGTGCCTCGGTCGTATGCAGTCCTGATTGTGGCGCTCACCTGCACGGCGCCAAACACGCATACGACCATCATTGGCACCAAGGCAGAAGCGACTCTCATCGCTGAAGACGACACGTCTCTATTCGTCGCTCCATTCACGCCTGTCGCGACACCACTGGAGGCGGGCTGCACGATGTTGGGGCGTGAGCGGAAGACGGCCTAACGGTGTGCGGGACCGTAGCCCAGCTTCATGGAGACGGTTGCGAATGGTCCTCGCCGATACCCCAGGAGCAACAGTGTCCCTAATTTGCTGGGAAGCGGCGGTGCGGTCCCCTACGGCACTTTGTAGAATCCTACGGTCTTGGCGTGCATCCGTGCGTCGCTGCGGTCCGGTCCCAGGTCGACGGGCACGTGCACCTTCCGCCGACCACTGGCGGCAACATCGATGTACTGTGGAGACCTCACGCCCCACGTGTTGAGCAATTCGGCGGTACGTCCACCCGGCCTCCCGCATGCCCACTATACGCCCTCGCTCAAAGTCCGTCAACTGCACATACGGTTCACGTCCATGCTGTCGCGGCATGCTACTAGTGTTAAGGACTGCGATGGAGCTCCGTATGCCACGGCAAACTGGCTGACACTGACAGCGGCGGTGCACAAATGCTGCGCAGCTAGCGCCATTCGACGGCCAACACCGCGGTTCCTGGTGTGTCCGCTGTGCCGTGCGTGTGATCATTGCTTGTACAGCCCTCTCGCAGGGTCCGGAGCAAGTATGGTGGGTCTGACACATCGGTGTCAATGTGTTCTTTTTTCCATTTCCAGGAGTGTATTTGTGCAGATTCTTTCAGACAACACGTCATCATAGATAAATGCATAATGTGCAAAAAGTCGGAGGTTACAATCAATATCGCTTGCAAGGTCATTAATACACAACATCAACAACAAGGGTCCCGACACACTGCCCTACGGCACACCGTAAGTTAGTTTTACATCTGACGATGACTCTCCATCCAAGATAAATGACTATGTCCTCCCTACAAGAAAGTGCTCAAAAGGACTCCGTATTCAGGCCACAAGCCCATCGGGACCATCCGATCACCGTGTCATCCTCAGTTGACGATGCGGATACGAGGGGCATGTGGTCAGCACATCGCTCTCCCAGTCGTTATGATGGTTTTCTTGGACTGGAGTCGCTACTATTCGGTCGAATAGCTCCTCAGTTGGCATCATGAGGTGGAGTGCACCCCGAAAAATGGGGACAGCGTATGGCGGCCCGGACGGTTACCCATCGAAGTTCCGGCCACGCCCGACAGCGCTTAACTTCGGTGATCTGGCGGAAACCGGCGTATCCACTTTGGCAAGGCTGTTACCCAGGAAAGTGCTCAAGCCAGTCACAAATTTCTCTTGATACCAAGTATGATCGTATTTCTTACAATAAACGTAGGTGTAATACTGAATCAAACGCTTTTCTGAAATCAGGAAACTGGCATCTGCCTGACTGCCTTGATCCAAAGCTTTCACTATGTCGTGTGAGAAAAGTGCGAGTTGCGTTTCACATCATAGATGTTTTCGGAATCCTTGCTGGTTGACATTGAGGAGTTCATCCAGTTCAAATTACCTTATTATGTTTGCGCTCAGAATATGTTCCAAGATTCAACGACAAACCGACGTCAAGGATATTACACTGTAGATTTGTGAATCACTTGTATTCGTACTACCATTCTTGTAGACCGCCTTGATCCGTGCTTTGTTCCAAGAACTGAACACGGTTTTCTGTTCGAGGGACCTACGATAGATTATACTTAGAAGAGGGACTAACTCAGATACAAATTCAGTATATAATCAGATATGGATTCCATAGGGCCCTGGAGCTTTGTTGATTTCAATGACTTCAGCTGTCTCTCAACACCACGAACAGTAATACTTATTTCATTCGTCTTTTCAGTGGTACAAGGTTTAAAATGGGGCAGTTTTTCCATGTTTTCCTGTGTAAATGAAAATTTGAAACTGGAGTTAAGCATTTCAGCTTTTGCTTTGCTATACTCAATTTCAGTTCCTGTCGCATTCGCTAGGGACCGGGCATTGACTTCGGTGCCACCAACAGCCTTTACAGACGACCAGAATTTCTTTGGGTTTTGTGATACATCATTTGACAATATTCCGCTAAAGTAGTCATTCAAGCCATCACGCGTTGCTCTCTTGACAATCAAACGCATTTCATTCAGCATTTCTCTGTCTATAGCACTACGCTTTGTTTTACACCTATTTGCAGTAATCTCTGTTTCCTTAGAAGTTTCTTTACAGTGACTGTATGCCATGGACAGTCCCTCCGACTATGAACTGTTCTACTGGTTACATATCTGTACAGTGCATGGTCAATTATTCTTTTAAAGTTGAGCCATAGTTCCTCTACGTGCTCCTGCCCTGTGCTGAAAGTTTCGAGTTTCTAATTCAGATATGACACTGCTGATTTTTATCTAGTTTACTGAACACGTATATCTTTCAGCGTGTTGTAGTTGTCCTTTGTACTTTGGTAATCATTGTTGTCACAACCGAGTCATGGTCACTACTACAATTTTTGATGTGGACAATCATCAAAAAGGTCAGGTCTATTTCTTGCCATTATATCCAATTAAGTTTTAACATAAGTTGGATTCCTAACTATCTGTTCTAGGTTTTCAAAGAACCCATTTAGTAATACTTCACTGGATGTCTTATCACGCCCACCAGGAACAAAATTGTAATTTTCTCAACTGACTGTTAGGTGATTAAAGCCCTGCCATTGATTACAGTACGGTTCGGGAACTTACGTACAAGGAAATTGAAGTTTTCTCTAAAGTTTTCAGTTACATCATGAGACGAGCCCGATGGCGATAGGTGGATCCAGTTATAATTTTATGCCCAAACCTGATATTGAGTCTTGCCCAAACAGTCTCACATGCAGCTTCAATTTCTATCTCATTGCATTTAAGTTACTTGTCTACTGCGTCACATACACCACGTCCATATTTCACACTTGACCATGCTTTGATATTCACTTAATTTTTCCCCAAAAAATCTCACTGCTGTCCATTCCAGGTTTCAACCGTGTGTCAGTACCTGGTGTTATGTGACCTTCACTGCTTTTCAGGAGCGCTTCAAACTCTGGCACTTTCTTGCGATTGATTCGGCAATTTACCATTAGGATTTTAATACCCTAACTTCTGGAAGACATTTCTTTCGATCGTACACTGATGCTTCTGGGTTTCCTGCAGCTATTGTTATCTGGACTGGATGAAGAGTCGCACAATCTGAAGAACCCTTGTTTGCACCCCACACACAGCCAACTACCTGAGTAGTTGCCTGTGGTGTGTAGTACATACTAGACCCGTTTAGGGGGACCCTACAATTCTCAACCGTCCGACGTAAGGCCAGGAAGTCGCAGATTCGAAGTCCCTGATTCAGTCCTTCCACCCGACTCAGAACCAAAGGGTCACGATCAGTTCTGTAGACAACGCTGCAAATTGTGAGCTTTGTTGAAACTCCAAGTACAAGGCTGATCTTCTCAACCTTCTCTGCCAGTCGCTGGAATGATCCAACTATGACGTCGGAATTCAGACGACAGGCATCGCTTATCCAGCGAGGGCACAATACGCAGTTGATTGCATCCTGCACATCTGCTGGAAGGCACGGCTTTTATGCAGTACGGTACTCCACCTCATACTGCTATACGTGTGAAAGATCTGTTGCGCAGGTCAGTTGGTGGGCATCGCGTGCAGAGCCGTCCCTTCCGTGAGGCTTGGTCTCACAGCTCGGCAGACCTCAGAGCGTGGAGATTCGTTTTGGGGTTTCCTGTAGTTGCAGGTCTACCTCGTTATCATGGTAAAAGACTTCATCCATTGGAAATTTCTCACAATACCTACTAATTTGCTGTACAGTGCCACTCACAACATTATACCTCGACTGTTGATGAGTGAAAGCTGACATGTTGAACATTCGTTATAAAGAACGTCGCCTTTGCTAAAAATCAATTTTTGTGCTAATTATTGCTTTTGTTTCCTGTACAGCGCCATCTGTTGGTCATTCTGTACACATTTTTTGGCTTCAATAAAACCCTATCTCATTTCAAGCATATGTGTCAATTTTTACTCCTCTGCCTACATTATTCCGCGAAGCGTTGAATTTTAAAATGTTAACGGACTTTTGGGACACACAGTACATGCCCGTTATATATATGTAAAAGTCAAGTATGACGTAATGGAAAAGAGGGGAGCTAGCTTGCTGGTGTTGGTCACGCTCCCTTCTTGCAATGCACTGGATCTTGAAATTAATTTTAGAGCTAAGTTACTTGTTTTAAAATATAACTTCTGAATAATATTTGACATTTTGTATGGTTGTATTACTCAGTTATAACTATCTTCATCACAAGATTCCGTTGTTGTCGGCCTTGGTGTGATTGAATTCCAAAACTGCATCTTGCCTTGAGGCATATAGATCGAACATTTCTTGATGTCATCCACGTCGTTGTTATTTATAGGTAGTATAGAGTAAATTCCAAAGATAACACAGCTTTTCTCACCCTTAAAGTGTCCATCGTCAAGCCAGCAACGTTCATACTGCACGTAATAGTACGCGGATTTTCAACTGAAAAACTCATCTCATGGTGTTCTGGAAATAGTGAGATCCCTTTCCAAGTGTCTAGGACCTATTTCACCATACGAATCTTCGCTCAGGCAGGTTCTTTTACAGAATTTAGGTCACCAGGAATTGTACTCAATTAAAGCTTCCATCTTCATTTGTACAATGGAAATCTTAGTATCATTTTATAGGAATGTTTTGTGGATTCAACGCCCTCCACAGTTTAGTAGGTCGGCCGTTGTGGCCGAGCGGTTCTACGCGCTTCGGACCGGAACCGCGTACCTGCTACGGTCGCAGGTTTGAAATGGTTCAAATGGCTCTAAGCACTATAGGAGCTAACTCTGAGGTCATCAGTCCCCTAAACTTAGAACTACTAAAACCTAACTAACCTAAGGATATCACACACATCCATGACCGAGGCAGGATTCGAACCTGCCACCGTAGCAGCAGCACGGTTCCGGACTGAAGCGCCTAGAACCGCTCCGTCGCAGCGGCCGGCTCGCAGATTCGAATCCTGCCTCGGACAGGGATGGCGGTGATGTCCTTAGGTTTAAGTAGTTCTAAGTCCAGGGGACTGATGACCTCAGATGTTAAGTCCCATAGTGGCTAGAGCATTTCCAACCATTCCATTTGAAATGTTCAGTATATTTCCCCTTTCTTCAGCTCCCTCCTAATTATCCCGCGCCACCACTATTACCTGCCTAATTCCCCGTGTGCAGCAAACGGAAATTGACGCCGTTGCCAGACCCGCATTATCGTGCAAACAAGATTCCTTTCTGCAGTAAAGAATGCATTGAGCCACTCGGTACAATAACCGTCGCAAAAAATAACAACAAACGGAAATTTGTAAATTCCGGAGTATTTGCCTCTCTGCAGTAATCGGTTAATATGAAGATGACATACATACCTACACTTGCCAGATCAGCTTAAAAATATTACTGTTCATCATAGCCGGCTAGGGTGGCCGTGCGGTTCTAGGCGCTTCAGTCTGGATCCAAGAGACCGCTACAGTCGCAGGTTTGAATCCTGCCTCGTTATGGATGTGTGTGATGTCCTTAGGTTAGTCAGGTTTAATTAGTTCTAAGTTCTAGGCGACTGATGACCACAGATGTTAAGTCACATAGTGCTCAGAGCCATTTGAACCAAACCGAGACACCAACATATACCGACGAAAGTAAGTCTGCCACACAGACCCAGGTACGTCGTTCAAATACATTTGACGGGGAATACGATCTGCGACAACGAACTGTGTGTTCTCGACACTAATAAAGAAAGCAGGGTGGAGAGACAAAACAGGAGAAAATTCACAACTTCGCTCCGTGTAGTGACCGCATAGCTGATGTTAGAGCAAAGAGCAAAGAGACCAAGAGGCAACGGAAACAATCACAGCTCTCCAAGACGAAAACAAAGAAGACGAGTCTCCTGAAAACTAATAACACAAGTCGAGAAGAGCGAAGCGCGCAGCGTGAAAACAAACAGCAGAGGAGAAACAAGACTCGGAGATTAAACTTCAGAGAACACACGAAATGCTCAAAAGGACTAGAAAACCCGCTTATCACAGTAACACCTCGCTACGATATCAGCCTTCTGACTCTTTCGATGCGGCCCACCATTGTTTACACTATCAGTTCCCGTCTGAGCTACGTCTCGTCATAGTATGAAGACACCGAAAGCAGACCGCTTGCGCTTTCACCTTTCCTACGAAACTTGTTTTGTCAGTAATTTGGCATAGGTTCGATGATTTTGGAGGTTTTTGTGTCAAGCGTGATTCTGAGCTCTCCGGCAACAGCTTTCCCTCTGCTGTTTTCAGACTGCGATTTATAGTTCTCCCTTTCGTCCACTTCTCTGTTGCTGTACACAACAAACAATTACAAGTGACTATAGTTACAGGTGCAAACTCTAGAACAAAAGGGAAACGATATTTCTTTCCCTCCCTGCGGAGGTTCGAGTCCAACCTCGGGCATGGGTGTGTGTGTTTGTCCTTACGATAATTTAAGTAGTGTGTACGCTTAGGGACTGATGATCTTAGCAGATTTAGTCCCATAAGATTTCTCACACATTTGAACATTACTTTCGCCGAAACAAGTAACTGCAGTGCTTTCCACAAATGGAAAACGAACGTAAGAAGGAGAGCGAAGCAGTTACAGACAAGAACAGAGATAGACATTCCTTTGCAATACGAAATATCCTCCACCTTTGGTGGTCAACACCAGCAACCCCTCGGCAATACGTCCACAGCTACCTGAAACTTCTGCAATGTCATACGGGAACACTTCTTTCCAGTGCAGCCACATTGCACCAATGTTGACGGCAACAATTACACATTGTAACAACATTGCAGCAAAATATGACCCGTCTTAGTAGAGCGTGGTTCTTCTCTCACAGACAGTTCAAGGTCACTTTCTGATCACGTCAACTGCCCTAGTCTCACTATTCCCATAACAACAACAAGGTCACATATTGCAGCACCCCATGAGGTGGATGCATCCCCAGGCCCCCGCCGTTACATCACACGATGATTCAACTGTGCTAAGCCCTGAAATCTCTGGATCTCCGGATGTGTTGGTTCGGTTTCCTGCATGTGTATTTATCCTGGTGCGTGTAATTATCCTGGTGCTGTCCCCTGGAGCTGAACAGTGGATTCTGATATATATATATATATATATATATATATATATATATATATATATATATATATATATATATATATATATATATATATATATATATTGTAATTTCATCAGATAGTTACGTATGATCTCATCACCCAATTACACTGCTCCGAGATGTATGTCAAAATGTTTTCAGATAATTATGCTGTTCCCTGAACCTGAACTCAACAAGCTTTAGATGTATGTCATAATTTCATCAGACAGTTACGCTTAAAATGTGTGTGCAAGAGTCTTCGGTTCGATCTGTAACGCAGTTGTTTTTTTACCAGACAGAAGCCAAGTCGAACACAATACTATTTACCTGTGACTTTACCACACAACTACGCTACGCCCTAGACCTGAACTTTGAATCCTGAGATGTACACAACATGCTGTAGATGTTCTCATGCAGTTGCGTTATTGCATTTAACCTGTAGTGGGATGTAATTTATTCAGACAATTACGATTCAACAATATGTCTCTCAAAGCTCTTAAATTATTGTAATGATCTCGTTTGTATTGTCAACACCTGCAGAGCCTATCAACAGACATAAACGAACAAGCTCGTCCGTATCGTTCATTTATATTGCATAGATAGACTGTTCAGTCTCAGATGCAAAATGTCAATACTGGGACTTTTGCTATTATGTCCATCAGCTAATGATGGTTTAATATTGCTTGTTTTGGATTCAACACTAGGCACAAAAGTTTGATTTTCTGACAAAATCGTGACTAGCGACCGTCCTCAGTGAGGAACCAGCTGTTACATCTTTTCACGCCTCACCATATGTGTCTTTCGATACGTTACATGAATTTGTCTCCTTTTTTATAGTTTCTCATGAAACCTGCACAAATAAACGTAAATAAGAAACTGTAACAACTTGTCTCATACGTAGATATTTTACATCAGGTCCTAGTTAACCCGCAAACGAAACCGTAAAAAATCTATCCCATGTCATAGCAAGGTACAGTTCTGGTGAGTAACTAGACGTTTTTCAGGAAATCGCACTTTCTTAATAGCATGATGAACGCAATATTGTCTGAAGGTGAGAGTCGTTATAATGCAACAATTTCATGATGTCTTCACTGCTGTTAATACTATGTGAAGCAATGATGAACACAATGTTGTTTTAAAACTGTAGAACAGTGCAATAATTAAGTATTACAGAAAAATGTGCAATGAGGATATTTTTATTGAACTCTTGTTACACTGACGAAAAAAAATCTCAACACTAAAAAATAATTAATGGAGAGTAATGGGAATAAATTTGTCTAGCCAACATATTTCAGTGATGTACATGTACTATTGCAGAAGTGAAATGCTGGTACTTTAACAACCGATGTAACGGCCATAATATTGAATTCAAGTATGCAAACGTGTTGTACAGGTGCCGGCTGTCAGTTTGTGGGATGGAGTTCCATACCTGTTGCACTTGGTAGGCCAAAACAGGGAAGATGGTTTTTGTAAGTGACACTGCAGTTGTCGTTCAGTGATGTCCCATATGTGCTCGATTGGAGACAGATATGGTGATCTAGCAGGCCAAGGCGATACCACTTCGGAGGTCATGCTGGGGTACCACCGCAGTATGTGGGTGAGCGTTAACCTATTGGTATACACTCCCTGGGCTCCATGAATGGAGCGCAAGAGGTCGAATCACCAGAATGACGTCCAAATTTGCAGTCGGGGTTACCACGTCAGTGGTCCTGCTGTCTTACGAAATCGCACCCCACGCCATAACTCCTCGTGTAGGTCCAGTGTGCGTAGCACACAGATTGGTTACAGTCCCTCAAATGGGCTGCTCCTAACCAACACACGGCCATCACCGGCACCGAGGCTGAACCATTTCTCAGCAGGAAACATGACAGTCCTCCACCTTGATATAACATGAACTCTCGCTTGACACCACTGAAGTCGAAATGGCGGTGGTTTGGGGTCAGTGGAATGTAAGCTTCGGGGCGTCCAGCTCGGAGATGTTCTTGAAGTAACCGATCTGTAACAGTTGTATCACTGTGGTGCCAATTGCTGCCCAAATTGCTGCTGTAAATGCAGTTCGACGCACCAGAGCCATATGCCGGAAACGATGGTGGCCTACTTGGTAGTGGCACTTGGTCGTCCGCAGTCCGGTCTTCTCGCTACCGTACATTCTTGTGGCCACGGCAGCCAGCATTCATAAACAGTGGCTACGTTTCTGCCTAGTCTTTCTGCAGTATCTCAGAAAGAACATCCAGCTTCCCGAATGCGTATTACAGGACCCCGTTCAAACTCAGTGGCGTGATGATAATGGCGCCTTTGTCGTCTTAGAGGTACACTTGACTAACATCTACTCATCACATTCAGTCTCAAAGACACCCAACACTCACGACCGTCACAGAAAGCATTTGAAGCACCTGATTTTCAGCCTCGTCGTGACCCTATTACCGGCGCTCTTACACTAGTGGCGCGAAATTTGAGTAGACATCATCTTTCAGATGTATAAACAAGCTTACCAACTTCCGTTAATGTGTCACAACTGCTTGTCGATGCTGCATTTTTTTTCCGTCTTTGTATTTACTACATCCTTCAAGATTTCATCATAAATGGAAACCCTACTCATAAATGTGACATTAGGTAAGAGCAAGATACAATCCCTAAATGTTACAGAAAACATGCAACGAGACTGTTATTCATAACCTTTTGCTTGTTAGCGTGTTCTGCAAGTTTTGATCTTAAATGGAAAACATACCAGTCTGAAGTTAGATAAGATGTTCTGACTCGATGCTTAAGACGTGTCGTGAAACATGTCGACCGTGAACATGGGAATTTAATGGCCAACTCAAGACGGGGTGTCGTAAGTGAAAGTGCATGGATGTTGATTCGTTGGTTGGTTGGTTTCTTGATACAATAATTTACCAACAGCCGTATGTATTGCAGAAATTAATTTTATAATCTTCTTATGTGTTACCAGTTTCGGCACTACATTGATGGTATCTTCAGGCCCCACACGTCATTGTCGTAAAATCGCTATACACGGAAGGAGCCATATAATCAAATCGTTATGCAACAGCTCTTTTGATTCTCGGATATCCAGTTATATGGCTCCTTCCGTGTATAGCGATTTTACGACTATGACGTGTGGAGCCTGAAGACGGCATCAATGTAATGCCGAAACTGGTAGGACATAAGAAGTTCCTAAAATAAATTTCTACAATACATACGGCTGTTAGTAAATTATTGCATCAAGAAATACATGCCAGCCGTTGTCCCACGGTCCGTAATGGATCAACGAAGAAGGTTGATTGATTGGTTGGTTGGGGGGAGGGGACCAAACAGCGAGGTCATCGGTCCCATCGAAATAGGGAAGGATGTGAAACGAAATCAACAGTGCCCTTTCAAAGGACCCATCCCGGAATTTGCATGAAGCGATTTAGGGAAATCACGGGAAACCGAAATCTGGATGGCTGGACGCGGGTTTGAACCGTTGTCCTCCCGTATGCACATGAATGTCTAGTAATAATTACACTTCACCAGCTGATAACGTCTGAAGACCCTGTTGAAAGTTTTCTGCTAGAAACCAGTACATACAGTTTAAACAGTAATGAATCAAATAAATAATATACGTAAAAAGTTATTTTCGTACGGGACAGAACTTGCACGCTGTGGATTTCAGACACTCCTGGAAATTGAAATAAGAACACCGTGAATTCATTGTCCCAGGAAGGGGAAACTTTATTGACACATTCCTGGGGTCAGATACATCACATGATCACACTGACAGAACCACAAGCACATAGACACAGGCAACAGAGCATGCACAATGTCGGCACTAGTACAGTGTATATCCACCTTTCGCAGCAATGCAGGCTGCTATTCTCCCATGGAGACGATCGTAGAGATGCTGGATGTAGTCCTGTGGAACGCTTGCCATGCCATTTCCACCTGGCGCCTCAGTTGGACCAGCGTTCGTGCTGGACGTGCAGACCGCGTGAGACGACGCTTCATCCAGTCCCAAACATGCTCAATGGGGGACAGATCCGGAGATATTGCTGGTCAGGGTAGTTCACTTACACCTTCTAGAGCACGTTGGGTGGCACGGGATACATGCGGACGTGCATTTTCCTGTTGGAATAGCAAGTTCCCTTGCCGGTCTAGGAATGGTAGAACGATGGGTTCGATGACGGTTTGGATGTACCGTGCACTATTCAGTGTCCCCTCGACGATCACCAGAGGTGTACGGCCAGTGTAGGAGATCGCTCCCCACACCATGATGCCGGTGTTGGCCCTGAGTGCCTCGGTCGTATGCAGTCCTGATTGTGGCGCTCACCTGCACGGCGCCAAACACGCATACGACCATCATTTGCACCAAGGCAGAAGCGACTCTCATCGCTGAAGACGCCACGTCTCCAGTCGTCCCTCCATTCACGCCTGTCGCGACACCACTGGAGGCGGGCTGCACGATGTTGGGGCGTGAGAGGAAGACGGCCTAACGGTGTGCGGGACCGTAGCCCAGCTTCATGGAGACGGTTGCGAATGGTCCTCGCTGATACCCCAGGAGCAACAGTGTCCCTAATTTGCTGGGAAGTGGCGGTGCGGTCCCCTACGGCACTGCGTAGGATCCTACGGTCTTGGCGTGCATCCGTGCGTCGCTGCGGTCCGGTCCCTGGTCGACGGGCACGTGCACCTTCCGCCGACCACTGGCTACAACATTGATGTACTGTGGAGACCTCACGCCCCACGTGTTGAGCAATTCGGCGGTACGTCCACCCAGCCTCCCGCATGCCCACTATACGCCCTCGCTCAAAGTCCGTCAACTACACATACTGTTCACGTCCACGCTGTCGCGGCATGCTACCAGTGTTAAAGACTGCGATGGAGCTCCGTATACCACGGCAAACTGGCTGACACTGACGGCGGCGGTGCACAAATGCTGCGCAGCTAGCGTTATTCGACGGCCAACACCGCGGTTCCTGGTGTGTCCGCTGTGCCCTGCGTGTGATCATTGCTTGTACAGCCCTCTCGCAGTGTCCGGAGCAAGTATGGTGGGTCTGACACACCGGTGTCAATGTGTTCTTTTTTCCATTTCCAGGAGTGTATATTACGATAGCTCCTGAGCGTTCATATGTGACACCATAATTGTGCAATACGCACGGGACACTGGAACTGAGTCGAAACCATATTTTTTAAAGCAGTACATCCTACCATGTATAAAAGACTTCGATGAAAATAAATATATGTTGTTGTTATGGTCTTCAGTCCTAAGACTGGTTTGATGCAGCTCTCCCTGCTACTCTATCCTGTGCAAGCTTCATCATCTCACAGTACCTACTGCAATCTACATCCTTCTGAATCTGCTTAGTGTATTCATCTCTTGGTCTCCCTCTATGATTTTTACCCTCCACGCTGCCCTCCAATACTAAATTGGTGATCCCTTGATGCCTCAGAACATGTCCTACCAACCGATTCCTTCTTCTGGTCAAGTTGTGCCACAAACTTCTCTCCTCCCCAATCCTATTCAATACTTTTTCATTAGTTATGTGATCTACCCATCTGATCTTCAACATTCTTCTGTAGCACCACATTTCGAAAGCTTCTATTCTCTTCTTGTCCAAACTATTTTTCGTCCATGTTTCACTTCCATACATGACTACACTCCATACAAATTCTTTCAGAAATGACTTCCTCACACTTAAATCAATACTCGATGTTAACAAATTTCTCTTCTTCAGAAACGCTTTCCTTGCCATTGCCAGTCTACATCTTATATCCTCTCTACTTCGACCATCATCAGTTATTTTGCTCCCCAAATAGCAAAACTCCTTTACTACTTTAAGTGTCTCATTTCCTACATTAATTCTCTCAGCATCACCCGACTTAATTCGACTTTATTCCGTTTTCCTCGTTTTGCTTTTGTTGATGTTCATCTTATATCCTTCTTTCAAGACACTGTCCATTCCATTCAACCGCTCTTCTAAGTCCTTCGCTGTCTCTGACAGAATTGCAATGTCATCGGCGAACCTCATAGTTTTTATTTCTTCTCCATGGATTTTAATACCTACTCCAAATTTTACTTTTGTTTCCTTTACTGCTTGCTCAATATACAGATTGAATAACATCGGGGATAGGCTACAACTCTGTCTCACTCCCTTCCCAACCACTGCCTCCCTTTCATGCCCCTCAACTCTTATAACTGTCATCTGGTTTCTGTGCAAATTGTAAATAGCCTTTCGCACAGTATTTGACCCATGACACCTTTAGAATTTGAAAGAGAGTATTACAGTCAACATTTTCAAAAACTTTCTCTAAGTCTACAAATGCTAGAAACGTAGGTTTGTCTTTCCTTAATCTTTCTTCTAAGATAAGTCGTAAGGTCAGTATTGCCTCACGTGTTCCAGTATTTCTACGGAATCCAAACTGATCTTCCCCGAGGTCGGCTTCCACTAGTTTTCCCATTCGTCTGTAAAGAATTGGTGTTAGTGTTTTGCAGCTGTGGCTTATTAAACAGATTGTTCGGTAATTTTCACATCTGTCAACACCTGGTTTTTTTGGGATTGGAATTATTATATTCTTCTTGAAGTCTGAGGGTATTTCGCCTGTTTCATACATCTTGCTCACTAGATGGTAGAGTTTTGTCAGGACTGGCTCTCCCAAGGCCGTCAGTAGTTCCAATGGATTGTTGTCTACTCCGGGGGCCTTGTTTCGACTCAGGTCTTTCAGTGCTCTATCAAATTCTTCGCGCAGTATCGTATCTCCGATTTCATCTTCATCTAAATCCTCTTCCATTTCCGTAATATTGTCCTCAAGTACATCGCCCTAATATAGACCCTCTATATACTCCTTCCACCTTTCTGCTTTCCCTTCTTTGCTTAGAACTGGGTTTCCATCTGAGCTCTTGATATTCATACAAGTGGTTCTCTTTTCTCCCAAGGTCTCTTTAATTTTCCCGTAGTCAGTATCTATCTTACCCCTAGTGAGATATGCCTCTACATCCTTACATTTGTCCTCTAGCCATCCCTGCTTAGCCATTTTGCATTTCCTGTAGATCTCATTTTTGAGACGTTTGTATTCCTTTTTGCCTGCTTCATTTACTGCATTTTTATATTTTCTTCTTTCATCAATTGAATTCAATATTTCTTCTGTTACCCAAGGATTTCTACTGGCTCTCGTCTTTTTACCTACTTGATCCTCTGCGGCCTTCACTACTTCATCCCTCAAAGCTATCCATTCTTCTTGCACTGTATTTCTTTCCCCATTCCTGTCAATTTTTCCCTTATGCTCTCCCTGAAACTCTGTACAACCTCTGGTTCTTTCAGTTTATCCAGGTCCCATCTCCTTAAATTTCCACCTTTTTGCAGTTTCTTCAGTTTTAATCTACAGGTCGTAACCAATAGATTGTGGTCAGAGTCCACATCTGCTCCTGGAAATGTCTTACAATTTAAAACCTGGTTCCTAAATCTCTGTCTTACCATTATATAATCTATCTGATACCTTTTAGTATCTCCAGGGTTCTTCCATGTATACAACCTTCTTTCATGATTCTTAAACCAAGTGTTAGCTATGATTAAGTTGTGCTCTGTGCAAAATTCTACCAGGCGGCTTCCTCTTTCATTTCGTAGCCCCAATCTATATTCATCTACTACATTTCCGTCTCTCCCTTTCCCTACACTCGAATTTCAGTCGCCCATGACTGTTAAATTTTCGTCTCCCTTCACTATCTGATTAATATATAAAGTGTGTTTATGTTTCATCAGAAAACCTCGTAAACAGTAATATAAAAGTATTCCACAAAATGTCAACGCTGAAGAAGCACTCTCTCCCAATTTACTTTTGGCTCTATTAACCCACCCAGACAGAGCCCGTTCTTTAATGTATATTTCTAAAACCTTGTTCCAACAAAAGTATCAAACCTTAAAAGAATAGTGAGATGGATTTCTCGTTTAACATTCAAAGGGTTTTAGGATAATGTGTCAGTTCCACCACCAGTCAAGGTAAAAGATACTAGGTTTTCATATGTGACGACGTTACCTGTGAGAAACCGATTCAGATAAAAAATTACTGTTGCTTTGACAGGCGTCACAATACGAACTCGTTTTACATTTGGCACACATAATCAAAAATACCGAAACAGCCTTTCCGTAATAATATACGAAATCTTAGTTTCGTTGTCAAACAGAACAACAAGAACATGAAGCATATTTACGAAGATCACCTCAGTGCGGATCGTTAAATGTTGATTCAGCACGAAAAGGCACAACCATTTTATTATTTGCAGCGAGCTGCTAGTCAACAAGTCCTGCAAGATTTCGTCATAATATGGAAACTCGCTCATGATGTTGGCCTCTTGGTGCTCTGTGGTGCGCTGAAATTAGCTTTCGAAAATGCAGGTGAAGCTAATGTAGCATATAGAACCCGACATTTGATTATTCATCGTGATATATAATTGTTTTATAAACATTTCTGCTGCTTCTCAAACACTGCTGCCTATGTTGTAATCGGTCATATAAGTGGTCATATTTTAATTACACACACACACACACACACACACACACACACACACACACACACACACACAGGAATCATGGCAATAACATCTGAATTCCATTACACAGAAAAGGGATTCTCGGAATCACTCGCCTCCAATATACGTACACTTCATTTAATATAGCTTGCTACTATTAGCCACACGTATACTTCCATAGCAGATAGCTGCACAATCAATCTCAGTACATCTAGCCCTAAACTATTTGAACTGTTTGGAGCGAGAGCGAAGGTTACGTATTTTAACGGTAACGGGCAAGCTATTACTGTATCACGATCCTGCGAGTTAACCGCGACAATTCATGGATTTGTGAAGCGGAGTTAATCCATTGTGCCAAAGTACCTTGCTCACTGAACAGTATGAGAAATACACTTATAACCGCTTGCAAACAAGGTTATCGGAATTTCAAGAAAAACATTCTAGTAAAGCATTAAGTAAAGTGTCGTGCCACATTTGTATGTCTTTACATAGGTCTGTGACGTATGTAATGTAAAATTTACAACAAATTCCGCTCCGCTTAGTCTTTTAGTCTGACACGTCTTATTTCATTACAATTGAATAATCATCATGATGTACGGTATATCTGTTGTAGCTATTCGGATGCATTTTATACGTGTTAAATCAGCACAAAAAGTGCGTAATAATTTCACTATTTGCAGTCTGCTGCTAATTAATATGTTATATAAGGTTTCAGCGTAATTTGCAAACCTATCCTTCGTCAGTGGTTGCAACGCGTGTCATAACATATAAAATGCACCCATGACGAACGTTAAAGGCTCATGTCGGAAACGATTCGTTCGTAAGGACAGGGAATACAGGAAACTCCTCATAACGATTGCTCTGCTTCATATGTTTCTCACCAGAAGTTATTTTCGCAACAAAATAATTACACATCAATTGTTACAACGATAAAGAAAGACATATGAATAAAATTTGATCAGCAGATCATTACACGTTGAATCATTAATATGAAGAGATCTTCCCGCCAATCCTGAAAATGATAAATGCAATCTACTAATATTTTATATCACTGTGAAACAATGATTTTATAAGTAATATTATTTTTATTCCTAAAGGTAATGTCGTGGCTTGGGAGGACACTCACTCAGCACCGCAACGAATCGAAACGTATGCTTTTTTTCCCTTATGAAATTTAGATTCAGAGGAGAGACTAACTGCGTTCTACAGCAATCTTGCTGGTGGTGGTGGTATTACGATTGCGGAATCTCTAATTTAGAGGATATGCAAACTCTTATATGAATACAAACTTGTTTTTAATTGCAGAGATTTTCGAACGAATCTGTAATGAACGCATGTATACGTACGATCTAGATCTTTCAATTTACTTTACCGCTCCATTTTTCCGCTAAGTCACGCTCCCCAGTGTTCTAGCAGAATTTGCGTATATCAACACACATATAGAGGCAGTACAACGGAACCATTTGAATGTGTTACGGCTGTGAGTAATTGGCTCCGAATGTGAAAAACATAAGAATGAAATGCACTCTAGCCATCAGCTGTACGAACCGAATAACTTATTGGATGAAAATTGTTAGTAGACTAGTTAAATCGATTATAAAAAAGCTAACATCAATTTGTGATCAAAAGAAAATTAGTAAAAATTATGACGTCAGTTTGAGGATGTTTTTGTATTCAGAGCAATTGGGCAAAACGGCAGGATTGACAGGAAAAAGGAATCAACAGAGGAGTAAAAATAGCCGGTGATGCTTATAGTATACTAAATGAAAATATCAGTACTACGCTCCCACTGTGATTGAAAAGGAACTGAGTTTTTACTTACGGCTGTAAGTAATGATCTTTGAATATGAAAGCT
The DNA here is from genome assembly GCF_023897955.1 of Schistocerca gregaria. NCBI lineage: Eukaryota > Metazoa > Arthropoda > Insecta > Orthoptera > Acrididae > Schistocerca > Schistocerca gregaria. The sequence continues at coordinate 209,847,299 of NC_064926.1, read as the reverse complement.
ATTAAACTGAAATGCATCGCGATGCTGGACTTGTTCTGACAACTGAAATAAATTTAACTGAAACTCGTTCTAGATTAAGACAGAATGACAGTAAATTCGCTTTCAGCTGCTACAGACACTTTGATATTTACGTTAAAGGTATACATCTCAGTTCATTATGCACCGCACGTCTGAATCTTATTTTACGTTTGTCGTAATAAATTCAGGATCAACGAATAGATCTTCAACGACAGCACCTAGTGATAACCAATATTTTCGAACATCAAAAAATATCGCCATGTCAACACCTCTAGGCTATCACTACGGAGAAATATAACGGTAGTTCTTTGAGAAATTCTACGTTAAACAGAAATATTTTCTATTCATCTATCCTTTAGATGAATTACAAGTGTTCAAAGTCAAAAGCTGTTTACGTAATGTAATACGTAAAACTGCTAAGGCAGCGTAAAAGGCATTGTACCACATTTCAAAGTGATTTCTACTTATATTATGTTGATTTTAGATGTACAAGAATACTATGACGAGAATATAGGGTTTACGGTTAAAAACGATGCTCTCGTAGAACGGATGGAAAGACGTCGCTAAATCGATCCAATCGTATCACCTAAAAACCATTTTAGTGATTTCAAGAATTTTCGCGTAAAACCGTTCGCTGGCCTGCACAAAATTTCCACAGACTCGATTGGAACGATGCAGGTATTTCATACACAGACTTAATAACAACGCCCAAAATGTTTGATAATGTGAGCAGTATTGTTTATGTCACAAGGAAGTGAGAAGACGAGCTGGACCGGGAGCAGTCCGCGTTCTTGAACGCTATGGATGTCCGTCTCTACGTACTCGTAGTACGAAGCCGACGAGAAGTCATCAATTTACGAATGCGTATGGAAGTGTTGTATTGCTAATGAAATAAATAAATTAATCTTTGTGAAATTATAAAATATAAATATTTTTCTCTCTTACCGCCTGCATCTGTGGATGAACAAACTTCGTCAGCTACGCCGGAGAAGAGGTATCGAAGCAGTTAGCAGCCGAAGAAAAATGTAAGTATTCAAACATTTTTTTGTCGCACAGAGAGAGAGAGGGAGTTAGGATATAACTCATATTTATTTCAAACAGGTCTTCAGACATCAGGAAACGGAACAATATCAGCAGGTCAGGATAACAAAAACGTGTGAAACAACTAATTGAACTACCGCTGAACGAGAATTATGAACTGCTCAGTACTAAACTCGTAAACACTCAATTCTGTACAACTGTGTTGTTTGAGTGAACACTGTAATTTTCACGGAGGCGAGTTTATTATAATGCTCCTGTATTTTTTCAACTGAATGTATGCATATTAATATACATTTACCCTTATATTTCTCCCACATTATTTCCTATGTACAACTTAGAATATCCCTACTGTACTGACAGAACGCCGATCTGCTCCTTGTGCCATTCTGTTACAGACTGAAGGAGAAATTTTAGACGGACACTGTCACCGTTCAAAGCTTTTTAACGATTTAGCGATGCCATTCCTGATCGACTTTCCGGGTACCGCACAGGTAGCTAGCTTTCAATCAATATTTTGTAAATGAGAAGCTTATCATCGGTGACAGCAGTGAAGCGTCATAGAGCTATCCAGTGAAGCTTAACTCTAGGCTGTTAATAAGCTTCTTGAAACTGCTTTTGGCGTGTTCGACCTACCTCTCTCTTATTCTGTACATTGCCCGTTAGCAAGAAGTTATGAATTTGACTGGTTTTCCAACGCTATGGTGAGAACGAGGCTGCCTCGGGAGGCCTTTCTTACCTTCAGTCCGTATCTACTGAACACTGCAACCATTTGCAGTACAGCCAAAAAGGTTGTCGAGGAGACAACTAATTATCTACCTTTCGAGGCTAACACATAGTACGTTAACAAGGAAGTCAAATATTATAGGCAGATACAAAAGCTACTACCTCATGTCGTCAAAAGGGGCAAGCAACCTTTTTTTTCTGGATGGAGGTCAATCGATGTACACACATCAAAAAAAGTTTTACGTCACCTAGGTTCCCAGAGTTCCGGAACCTCTACAGAAAATTGGAAAAGAGATCAACAAACATCATTTCTGCCCTTTTTATTGCTCATGAAAACCACACGTTGCATGTTGTTCCACCATACAGCAATACCCTCAGAATTGGTGGTCCAGATTGCTGTACACAGCGGTACCTCTAAAATGATCCAAGTGGCTCTAAGCACTGTGGTACTCAACATCTGAGGTCATCAGTCCCCTAGACTTAGAACTTCTTAAACCTAACTAATCTAAGGACGTCACACACGTCCCTGCCCTAGGCAGGATTCGAACCAGCGACCGTAGCAGCCCCGCGCAGTTCCGTACTGAATTGCCTAGAACCGCTCGCCCACAGCGGCCGCCCGGTACCTCTAATAGCCGGTAGCACATCGTCTTGCATTGATGCACACCTGTATTTGTCGTGGTATACTAATCAAAAGTTCATCAAAGCACTGTTGCTTCAGCCTGTCCCACTCCTCAACGGCGATTCGGCGTAGATCCCTCAGAATGGTTGGTGGGTTACATCGTCCAGAAACAGTCATTTTCAATCTATCCCATGCATGTACGATAGGGTTCATGCCTGGAGAACATGCTGGCCACTCCAGCCGAGCGATGTCGTTATACTGAAGGAAATCATTCACAAGATGTGAACGATGGAGACGATGAAGGCGAATGCCTCGCCAATATGCTGCCGATATGGTTGCACTATCGGTCGGAGGATGGCATTTACTTATCGTACAGCCGTTACGGCGCCTTCCAAGACAACCAGCGGCTTACGTCGCTACACATAATGCCACCCCAAAACAGCAGGGTACCTCCACCTTGGTGCACTCACTGGGCAGTGTGTCTAAGGCGTTCAGCCTGACCGGGTTGCCTCCAAACACGTCTCCGACGATCGTCTGGTTGAAGGCATATGCGACACTCATCGGTGCAGAGAACGTGATGCCAATCCTGAGTGGTCCATTTGGTATGTTGTTGAGCCCATTTGTACCGCACTGCATGGTTTGTGGTTGCAAAGATGATCTCGCCATGGACGTTGGGAGTAAAGTTGCGCATCATGCAGCCTCTTGTGCACAGTTTAAGTCGTAACACGACTTTCTGTGGCAGCATGAAAAGCATTATTCAAGATGGTGGCGTTGCTGTCAGGGTTCCTCCGAGCTAGGTAGTGGTCATCCTCAGCAGTAATACTACTGCCTTTGGGCGGCCAGAGTGAGGCATGCCATCGACATTCCCTGTCTCCCTGCATCTCCTCCATGTCGGAATAATATCTCTTTGGTTCACTCCGAGAAGCCAGAACATTTGCCCTTGAAGCCCTTCCAGGCACAAAGTATCAATGCGGATGTGGTTGAACCATGGTGTTGACCATCTAGGCATCGTTGAATTACCTTCTTTCTGGTGGAATGACTGGAACTGATCGGTTGTCGGACCCTCTGCGTCTAATAGGCATTGCTCGTGCATGGTTGTTTACATCTTTGGGCGAGTTCAGTGACATCTCTGAACAGTAAGAGGGACTGCGTCTGTGATATAAATTCCTCAGTCAACGTCTATGTTCAGGAGTTCTGGGAACTGGGGTGTTGCAAAACTTTTTTTGATGTGTGTGTATATATAAAAGAAGTGTCCCGAATGCAGGGTGTTACGCACTTAATATGTTGGTGAAATTGTTGAAACATTGGTGTTCTACGTGCACAAACACCCCTCTATTTGGATGTAAGCTCAGACCTACTGAGAGTGATGAGGAGGAAGATGGAAAGTAATAGTGTTATCCCGCACTATACATTTTATGGATTTATGTAGGTTCGTGTAACTATACTCGGTAAACGTTTTAATGTTACAGGACCTGACTAAATATATAACTGGCCTGCCCGTTTTAATATTAACGAACCGGCGATGCAAAAGGAATGATTAATTTTTTCAGCTCCATACTTGTACTTTATCAGGAACGAGTTGTAATACTTTTTTTTATTTGTAATTCTACGCATACGTGTGCAGACGTTATAATGTGCTTACTTCTTTTTATTTGTGTATGAAAAACTTCATCTCACACGGACATTGATGTTATGTATTTCCTAAACGAAGTCCCTTCAATATGACTGAAGTAGTTTTCCGACCTTCAGTATTGACTGTATGGAGAGGCAGTGAAGACATATTTCTCATCACAATACAGACGGATCTCGAAACGGTAGCGGCTCTCGCCACCCTCGTTTAGGTAAGTACTATTCTATTTATCTGCACTCAAAGATGGTAATGACACTCCTAAACTTGCCTGGATATATTCCGTTGTTGACGATGTATTCGGTACTGATTCACCATGTCTTTTATTCTCTTGTAACTTTTTATTAATGATTCCAAATCTTGTTTTCGAAATTTGTGTGGAATTGGTTGACTATGACAGTTTGACAAACAAAACATATAAGCATGTTGGCTAGCAGCATTCCAGTTCTAATGACATTTTTGAATAGTCTTGCCGTAAGTAGCAAATTTATACTGATTCTTTTTTCTCATTGTTGCACATGGCGTGGAATTAGAAAACCATTTGTGGACTCCTGATAACTCACAAAAGTTTGAGTTGTCCTACACTTCGTTTATGAACAAGTACTGCTTTTGCTCCTTTTTTAAATTAAACTTTATGTATTCAGATAATGCATTGTTTTCAGATACTTTCCATAGCACCGCTCTGTGTGTATATTACTTTATACGTGTTAAACAAGTTGCAATATATGTAATTTAACGATTTTTACAGATGTTTCTGAGGAGGATTGTTATACACAGGACGAGTGTAAGCGTATTTTCTACAAAGCGAGTCCCCCAAGGGGCTCAGCATTCATTTGCTGAGTACGGGCTTGGCGACCCCGGGGTCCTGAGCTGGGGACTGGTCAGCGCCGCCAGCCTCCTGTCACCGTAACCCCCGGACGTGCTTCAGCGACCACCGCATGGCGCGACGGTAGAATGTTGTGTGCTGCGAGGAATGGTAATCTTGGCTTGACCGCCTGGATTGCGAGGAATGTAAACCTCTATAAAAAAAACCTCAATCTTACGGTGTGCTGCGCGCCTATAAGATGCATGGCTTTGCGGTGGAACAGTCTTTAGCGGGCAACCTCTGAGGCAGCTGCCGCACCCCAGTTGTATAAGGCTTACTCAGGCACGCGGGGCTCTGTCTGAGCGGACCTTGAGTTCCCTAGCTGCTCGTGGGACCACAATGGACCCTTCGACCTCTACATTTCTCCCTACCAGTGGGTTGGGTGGGCCACTGGTAGGAAAACACACCCCATCGAAAAAGCGACTTCGTGCTGCGAGTCCTCCAGCGCCTGGTGTTACTAGAGATTTATGACTGTCGTAACAGAGCACATGCTGATAACCAGGATGTGTTTTTGATTGTCAAACGGAAGGAAGGTAGCTTTGAGAGAGTTTCTCCCTTTTACACCCACAAGGGTCTTGAGGGAATTGCAGGAACACTGAAATCTGTGAAGCGACTGCGCAATGGGACTCAGTTAGTTGAAACTTCTAATTCCCGTCCGGTCACTTCTCTTCGGAAAGCGACCTATTTCGGAGAGTACGCTATCGAGACCGAGCTCCATTCCACTTTGAACTATAGTAAGGGTGTTGTGACGTGTAGGGACTTGGTGGATATCCCCAAGGACGAGTTGAAATCTGAGTGGGCTGACGAAGGTATTGTCGACGTGCAGCATATTATGAAACGAGTCGATGGGGACCTAGTCAAATCCGACTCATTTATTCTCACGTTCAATTGCCCGAGACTCCCACCGGGTTTCTCACGTTTGCCAGTACGGCCATATTTCCCCAACCAAATGCGCTGTTTTAAATGTCAGCGCTTTGGGCATACTACGTTGGGGTGCAATGGGGTAGCCACTTTTGGTAAATGTGGTCAGCCTGCCCATGAAGGAGCCGATTGTTAATCGCCTGTGAAGTGCGTGAATTGCTCTGGAGACGGGGCTGCTCCATCTATCTCGAGGATCGGAAGATACAGGAGATCAAAACATCTAAGCGCATCCCCTATGGTGAGGCCAAGAAGCTCTTTAAGGCCATGCAGCCTCCTGTGTTTACAACATCTCTCGCTTCCGCTCTGCAGAAACCGGTACAGTTGGTCCCTGTTGCTACACAAACGGAGGTTGCTAGTGTCAGCACTAATACCTGCGTTTACCAGTGCACTTGTGCAGCTGCGGTTGTTTTGCAACCTGTAGCTCTCCCCACAACGTCGGACAAGGCCGTGGTTGCTGACATTGGGGTACTTCCTACCCCTCCCCATATGGCACCTTCTGCCCAGGCGAGTAAAGCTCCAACTGTTGACAAGGTTCTGCATTCTAAGCCCCCCCAAGACGAAGACGCCGAAGGTGAAGGTTTTGCCACCTGAGGAGACTAGTCAGGGTCAATCCGATGACGATGCCATCGTACATTTTGACATCTCCCTTGGGTCGCCATCGGAGCTGATGGACATTTATGTCGACCGGGGCCGATATTCTCGCCCCAGGATTAAATCTCCGGCCAGTACGGGCTCTCCTCCAAAGCACAGAGGCAGGGTGAAAATTCAAGCACCCTGATGACTGGCTCCGATATTACAGTGGAACCGAAATGGGTTCAGGACGCATGTGGCCGAATTACAACTCCTTGAACGAGAGCGCCCCTTGTGCTTATGTCTCCAAGAGACACATTTTCGGGCCACTGATGCTCCTTCTTTACAGGGCTATACCGTGTATCGAAAAGATGATCTGATGGGGGAAAGGGCAAAGGGTGGTGTTGCGGTTTTTGTCCGTGACATGCACCACTCATCTGAGCTCCCTCTCTTTACGGACTTGCAAGCAGTTGCAGTTGACCTTCTTGTGGGGCGGAAGCTCACAATCTGTTCCGTTTACTTACCGCATCAGGATGCAATAGACTCTGAGGCTCTTGCAGACCTTATTAGCCAACTCCCCCGCCCATTTCTCCTTCTGGGGGACTTCAATGCTCATAGTGTCTTATGGGGCTCTACAACTACTTGCCCCAGGGGTCGCATTCTGGAAAGCCTCATGGCATCCGAAGAACTGTGAATCCTCAACTCTGGTGCTCCCACTCATTTCTGTACTGCTTCTGGGTCGTCGTCAGCTGTTGACCTTTCCTTTTGCTCTCCAGCATTTGCGGATTCTGCTCTGTGGGAGGTTGCCGCTGACCTCCATTCTAATGACCACTTCCCCCTTTGGATTCGCCTCCTGGATGAGACGTGGCATTACCAGTGCCTCCCCGGTGGCACCTCTGCAGAGCTGACTGGACACTTTTCAGCCATTTAGCTGTTTTGGAACACCGTGCCAGCATCCGCGAATAGGTCGATCATGTTACAGCCGTGATCTCCCATGCTGCTGAATTGTCGATCCCACGGTCCTCAAGTCATCCCAAGAGGCGTTCTGTCCCTTGGTGGACCACTGAGTGCCGCTCAGCCATCCGAGCCCGCCGTACAGCTCTCCGCCGCTTCAAGTGCCGTCCCTCAGCTGACAATCTTGCGGCCTTTCGGATGGCAAGGGCCAAGGCGCGGCGAGTGATTAAAGAGAGCAAACGAAAGTCATTGCAATCGTTCTTGAACTCTACCTCCCGCTCCACTAGTTCCACGAAAGTATGGGAAGCCATCGGGAGGATTTCCGGTAAACGCAGTCAACTACCTGTTACGGCATTGCTGCATCAGGGTTGTCTACTCATGACGCCGAGAGACATTGCCCAGACACTGGCCATGCATAATGCGGAATTTACTGCCACTATTAACTGTGATCCAGATTTCTGCCACTACCGCACTGCCATCGAGAGGGATCACTTGGACTTCCGGTCTCCAAATTCTGAACCCTACAACTGCCCCTTCACAATGTGGGAACTGGATTCGGCGCTATCTGTGGCTCATAATACTGCGCCAGGTGATGATCAAATCCTGTATAGCATGCTGCAGCACTTGTTGCTGCCGTCCAAGGAAGTTCTCCTGAATTGTTTTAATATGATATGGTCATCCGGCACTTTTCCTGACTCGTGGAGGGAGGCGATTTTGATTCCCCTCCTCAAACCGGGGAAGGACCGAATGCATCCCAGTAGTTATCGGAGTATTGCTTCGACGAGCTGCGTCGGGAAGACGTTGGAACGCATGGTCAACCGTCGCCTGGTTTGGCTGTTCGAGACCAGGCAGGTCCTTAGCCATTCTCAGCTTTCAGAGATGTCGTTCAACTATAGACATCTTGACTCTGCTTGAGGCGGCCATCCAGCAGGCCTTCCTACGTAACCAGCATTTTCTAGGTGTATTGTTTGACATTAATAAGGCGTATGACACTACTTGGCGCCGCCTTATCCTCAATCAACTTCATCAGTGGGGCTTTCGTGGCCATCTCCCCATCGTCATTCGGTCCTTTCTTTCCCGCCGCCTATTTCGATATCGGGTTGGTAATGTGCTATCTGATTTGTACGTGCAGGAGAATGGTGTTCCTCAGGGCATCGTTTTAAGTGTCACCCTCTTTGCCATCGCCATTAACAGTATCACGTCCACTATCCGGAGTCCTGCCCAGTGCTCCTTGTTTGTGGACGATTTTGCTGTTTTCTATTCTTCCTCCAGTCTTTTCACTGATAGTCGGCAGCTGCAGCTTACGAAGACGGGTTTTACCTTTTCTGCAGACAAATGTGTGTGTGTTCATTTTAATCGTCCTCGACGTGCTTTTTCCTCCCCTGAATTGCGTCTGAGGGACACCATTCTTCCTTTTAGAGACACTGTGAGGTTCCTGGGCCTCACTTTTGATTCCAAGTTGTCGTGGTTGCCGCACCTTAAAGACCTCAAGGTCCTGGGGAGCAGACCGGATGCGTTTGCTGCAGTTTTATAGGGCTTTCGTCCGGTCGCGTCTTGACTATGGATGCACTGTGTATGGGTCAGCGAGGCCTTCGTATCTGATGATTGTTGATGCAGTACACCATGAGGGTATCAGGCTGGCCACTGGTGCCTTCCGTACCAGTCCCATCCCCAGCCAGTGTGCTGAGCAGGGGAACCGCCCTCGCCATCCGGCGGAAACTCCTCATGGTGCGACGGGTGTGTCAATTCCTTGCCTGTCCTAACTCTCCTGCGTGCCCTACTGTTGCCCGACCCCCTATGGAATGTCTCTTTTCCAGTCGTCCTAGGGCAACGAGACCATTTGGGATTCGTGCCAAGCATTTGCTCGAGTCCCTTGGTGTGGAGCGTGTGGCACCCCAACTCCAGGGTTTTACCCGCCTGCCACATTTTAGACTTGTCAGAGTACCGGAGGAGCTGCACTCCTGCGTTTGTTTTTACCTCCTTATTTTACGATATTATAAACCAGCTTCCCGACCATGTACCAGTATTTACAGATGGCTCTAAACATCGGGACTCAGTTGGTTGTGCTGTTGTTTTCCCTGATCGAGTCGTCAAGTTACGGCTTCCTTCTGCTGGGTGCCGGGGCAGGTGGGTATCAGGGGAAACGAACTGGCGGATGTGGCTGCCAAAGATGCACCTTCCCTCCCTCAAGTTGTTGAATGTGCCGTCCCTCTCCATGCTGTTACCTCCCTTTTGCGTTTTCGTGTTGTGCGTCAATGGGAAGAGGAGAGGCTGGCAGTCGGTGAAAATAAGCTACGTCTGGTCAAGGCCACCGCGCGGCCATGGCGTACGTCCTACCAGTTATGCAGGCGCGATGAGGTTCTCCTGACTCGCCTCCGCATCGGGTACAGTCCCTTAACGCATGGTTTTTTACTCCGGCGGGAGGACCCCCCAATCTGCAGTGCTTGTGGCGTCCAGATTACTGTCCGCCACATTTTACTTGACTGTCCTTTATTCTCTGACCAGAGGGCGGTGGTTGCCTTGCCACCGGATTTGCCCTCTATTTTGCAAGACGACGCAACGACTGTGGTTAAGGTCTTACGGTTTTGTGTCCTGTCCAATTTGTCGCCTCGGATTTTAGAGAGAGGATTTTAATGTGCTGCTGAGTGACTGGCTCACCCAGGTTTTAGGTAAGAGGTCCGCCAGTCACGATTACCTACTTGTTTCACTTCGATTTCTGTTCTCATTTCCTTGTGTTTCCTTTCCTTTTTTAGTGATTTTCTTCTCCTCTTGTTTTGCCTCTGTATGTGAGGATTTGGAACTGAGTCAGGTCTGTGTCTTTTAGCCGTTCTCCTTGTTCGCTGTCCGTCTTCGTCCCTCCACCGCATGTGTTCCTGTTTCTATGCGTTTGGGCGCTGATGACCATGCTGTTTAGCGCCCGAAAACCTCAAACCACACACACACACAAACAAAGCGAGTTTCTGAACATATAATTGTGAGTAGTATTAGCAGTGCTAACGCATTTTTTCCGCTTTGTTTGTTACTGAACTTCCTCCTTCTCCTCCTACTCCTCACACGTTGCCAACACCAGCACGTTTACATGGCCTAAAGCGGGTGTTCTCTCAAAGTAAGTAAGAAACACCTTGGAACGTTAGCCATGAAACGACGCAGTAATTTGTCTGGATATATTCCACTGTTGATGTACTCAGTACGTATCCACAACGAATTTTAAATTTTATGTAAACTTTTTCTTTTTTACAGATTCAGCACATCTAGTGCACATGTTGTCTCCTGACGACGGCAGTGTATCAGCTGAGCTGGAAAAGCATCGACTTATTCCTTCACAGGCGGTGCAAACACTTCCATCTGTAAATGATCTAAAGCATCCGTTCTCTCAGGATAAGTAGCACTCCTTGTAACGATACAACATTTTTAAAAAGTACGGAACTTCGACATACGACGTCTTTCGTTCACAGCAATTTCTGGATGATCGCAGCTTCCGCAGAGTCCTTCACCATCTCAGGAGAAAGGGGTTTGGTTATGGTTTCCCCAACCAACCTGTTCCCTATGGATGGTACCTCTTCCCACACACGTTTACAGTCCTTCAGCATCTCAGGATAAGTATCACTCCTCGCAAAGTTACATCAATTGTTAGCGAGGAAAAAATGTGTGATACCAATTCAAGTGTGTGATTTTGTTCCCAGCAATAACGGGACGGTCGCTGCACAGCAATTGACGATAGCTGGCGTCGCCACCCTCACGTGAGACGTGCAGAGGTCTGTCATAAGCTCTGCAGCGGTAAACGCGTGAAAACCTGGTTGGAATCAAGAGATATCTCGCGTCAGCATTCGTCTGTTACATGTAAAGCAATGCTGTGCAGCGAGTTTGTGATTCCGACGCAGTACTCTGTGGCTGTGGCAGGTGTCATACATTTGTGAGCAGAATAAATGTAATATTGCAAAGCATCATAGTACGACCTTTTTATTATAGTTGTATATATCCATCAGTATGTTTCCTGCTGCTGATCACGCTACTACAGTTTCAATAAAGGCAAAGATATATCGCAAACAACTCTTTTAATTAACGTTTCTTACACACAGAGCGTAATTGTCCTATGAAATCATATGTAATGAATACTTTTCTGATAAAGTCATACGTAATTAATAATGTGTTCATCATTGTTTCACACCTTATTACGAAAGTGCGGTTTGAAGATCAGTGTATAGTTATTCATCAACTGATTAAATGGGAGTATGCCTACCTGTTGCAGGTATTGAGCCATGGGACCAATTACATTTAATAAATATACTGAACATATATAGAAAATTGTAACACCTGTGTGTGTTAGAAACGTCTCACAGACGTTCCGTATTTTTGAAATTACATGCCCCTGGACATCCAGGAGTTTCATGCATGGGATGAAACAAAGGACTCCGCAGACGTAATTACTCAGTACACTTGTCTGACGAAGAAGACAAACAAATGCAAACTCAAAGAAACATCAACTGACAACTGTTTATCATAGTTGGTCATATTCTCCACATTACGTGTATTCCCGCTGCTGGTGGTCATGCGACCGGTGTAACTGTTTCAATAAAAGACAAATATATAATTTAAATACTTAAGTTTATTAAAGTTTTTTACATGAAGGAAATAAAATAAATTTGTTGTTAATTATTCTTGTCCTTTATTCTGCCTTACATCATTACAGCATTGTTTACATAACTAGTTTAATCCGTTATAAATTCTTCTTATATGGTGTTCAAACCAACAGTAGCAACGACATATTTCGGTACTCTTTCTGTAATTTCAAGTTCTAAAGATTTAATATTTGTAGAAATTATGATAACGGACTTCGCTAGTGAACGCCTGCATACATTTATACACTGTTCTAATTCATCTTGCATGCTGTATTCACGTACATAGTTCAAAAAGTCGTTGAAGGGTGCTTTCACTTACAGCTTCCGTCGAGATTGTATGTGTTGCAATCCATATTGCACAATATAACCAATGCATATCGACACTCAGATACTGTAAATACACACACTGTAGATCTTCAGTGTAAGCACTCCTTGCCATAATCGTTGATGTCGGAGGAATACGAAATGGACCGTCCTCTTTTGACATTAGCCAAATTATGTAGTTTATTTGACTGATTAGCTCACCACACATCATCTCTGTAAATTTTACCTTCGTATTATTAATTTTTTTTTCAAATTTCCACTGCACTTGACAATTATTATCTGATATTAAACCGTAATTAACACGTTTTGAACCACATGCTGTTAGCATGTACGTAGAGGTGAAGAGCAACATTTCCAAATGAACTGGTAATACGGCGTTGCTGCAGAGTTTATACAGGGTGAATCACCTAAAACTTGCACTGCAAATACTGCGAAAATGGGAAGTTCTCTCTTGATGTGCGGTTTTCACAGAATGGATTGGCAATAACGGGCTCGTATTGTTAGCCAGTCAACATATTGTAGTCTAACATTCATTGTGGTGTCTGCTTGTTCTATATCGTGTCTCCCTACCACTTTCGCGCAACGACGCTCTGAGCGTGGTTTTTTTTTTTTTTTTTGGGAATTGACTAGTTTGAACCTGGGACCTGTTGTTGGTAAGGAGACGCCAGACCACACATGACATGTAGAATTCAGAAGAGTTCAGTGAGACTAGCGATGATATAACCAAATACTTAATGATCTCAGAGTCAGTAGGTAGCTGGTAAAATAACGTCGAAAAAGTAGTTACGTTTACCATTGGAAATTTTATTCTACTCACAAAACACTGTTTATAAATTGCACTATTGATAAAAGGAAGTGTTTTAATACAGGATGGTAAAAACCAACTGCGTTCAACAAAAATGTGAACGAATATTCCCTGAATGGGTTTCCAAGTTCTACAATGGATCGAAGGATACCTATGCCATATCACATATATAATCTAAGTTTAAATTAAGTTTCACAAAAGAAAAAACTATCAAAATGGTCTACAGTGACACTCAATTATCTTTAATTACTTATCCAACTTGTCGTAAATTACAGTGGCTGATGTGGCTTCTCAATAATTATATAACAGAGAAATCATCGCGTTTCAGATTTTTACTTCAAGTGGCAAATGTGAACACTATGAGCTTTAATTGACGATCGACACTAGTATTACGGAAAAAGGGGGTGTAACTGATGAGACTTCTGCAGCTCTGAGTGAAGCTTTATGCGCTGTCGTGCGGCATCGCGTGCGTTCATTACCTTGTTGTTGATTAGGCAGCTTCAGGGGAGCAGCGGCACTCGCAGCAGCCATCCAGCTCGCCGTCTCGGAATTAACTCTTCTTCTAACCGCTCCTTACTACCATTTACCGAAGTTGGTTTTAAAAAAAAACTATCTGGCTGTGTTTTCATCTGACCAATCAGGGTCTCAATGTTAAACTTAAGCTCCGCCTACAAAAATTCTGGCTATTTAGTAAGATACGTTATACTTTTCGTGGCAGGGCAATGTTTTTAAAGTTTGCAATGTAACAGAGACGCGAAAAAGTCTCACGCTAAATCCTGCAGCTGGTGTGATCCTTTTACCGTTATCGTAAGATCTATTCTGTTTTTCTGGAGGGATCTAGCTGTTGACATGGGCTGGGGGGGTGGTCCTTGACGTAACAGAGACGCGAAAAAGTCTCACGCTAAAACTTGCAGCTGACATTGTCCTAGTGGTTAACTGGCGACGTGGGTGTCCAGTCCGTCCCTTGTCGTAGGGCCTTCTAGCTTCACACGGTTCTGCTCTCGGCTTCTGTTCTCGTTTCTCCTCTCGGAACTGCGTCTCTCTCACGGTGGGAAGGTATGACATGCATTTAGGCATTCTTGTGTTAGTCCGTGGTATTCCATTTGCTCACTCGTTACCCGTATTACTTTGGTTAATTTAATGTCACGATTTATTCGGAGCTATCTGACATACTACTGGATTTGCTTATCATGTCCGGGTTTTCATGGAAGGTGTTGGATTTGCCTGACACCTTATAGTAGTAGTACTTATAAAGTGTATTTTTTGTGCAAACATACACTTTTTAAGTGGAACAATCCCTATTGACATTAAAACATTAAGGTAGAATAAATTAGGACGTCACTGGTGTTCGCTGCAGGATTACGAGTCGTTTACGGGATGTAGTATATTAAAAAAAAAAAAGCCACACCAATACTTGCACAATACCTGTGGTCGCCGCATACTAAAGAACAAAACAAGTGTACACACTAGTTATGTGAAATATGACCAGTAACGAGACAACTGACCGTCAGATGTTGTGTTCAAAATGACTACCGGCAGCGAAAATACACACTTCCAGTCTGGTATGAAACGACCTGCTCCACACGTGCTAGCATTTCAGGGGAGATGTCCGAAAAGTCTGCAGTGATATGTCGTTGCATAGCATCTGATGTAGTTGCTATGTTCTTGTAGACAGCGTCTTTTAGCTTTCACCACAGAAGAAAGGTATTCAGGCGTCAAACTCAAGGAACGGGACGGCCAAGGTACAGGTCTTCTGCTTCCAATACAGTGGATTGGAAATAATTTGCGAAGATGCTGCAGTACTTCGCGTACTGTGGGATGGACAACCATCATGTTGGTACCACAGGTTCCTTATAGTCTGTAGAGGAACGTCTTCAAGTAGCCGTGGAAGATGGTCTATTAGGAGGCTACGATACTTGTGCGCACTGGGTGTTGTGTGATGTCCTTAGGTTAGTTAGGTTTAAGTAGTTCTAAGTTCTGGGGGACTGATGACCATAGATGTTAAGTCCCATAGTGCTCAGAGCCATTTGAACCGTTTTGAACTTGTGCACGTTCACTGTTCCGTCTATGAAAATCAGCCCTATGAGTTGATGGTTCACTGTATCACACCACACATTTACACTCCATGGAACCTGACGTACCACCTCACGAAGACAATGGGGTTTGTCACCGACCAATAGTGCATGTTTTGGTTGTTTACCTGGCCATGGTTGATAAAAGTGGGTTCATCACTAAACAAGATGCATGACACATCTGGAGTATCCAGTCTTAATACTCATGTACAAACGTGAAGGTGATACTCATAATCGTTTCCATGCACCTCTGGATGAAGAGAGATATGGCAGGGATGGAGTCTGTGCTGGTGGAGAATGCATAGGCCACTTGCCTGACTCATGGCACTTCCTCGTGCCATTGTGCGTAAGCTAAAGTGCGGATCAACTGCAACAACAACAAGAACATTAATTCCCCCCTCTTCTGTCGTCACTTTATTCTTTCCGATACCTTCCCTACGTGTTACACTACCACTTTCACGTAACTGGTTGAAGAGTTTGATAAATAATTGCCGAGGTGATTGAAGTCTATTGGGCTACCTTGCCGCATGCACCGTATAAGAACGAATTCCTTTCTTCCTACACTCTCCATACACCATGAGCACTGGTAAATCCCGTCGTCCACTCGCAATCTAATGCTTGGCCTGTCACACCTTAACTGGCTAGCAATTAGCACTGCACGCAAGGAGCACACTGTAATCAAACAAAGCAACATCGCACCTAGCAACTACTCGGGTTGAATTTTACAAACAAGTGCTGGTGTGGAAACTGCACAATACGATATGTCGTGAACGATTTGCACTCGTATCCTGCAACAAACACCACAGACATTCTGATTTACCATAATTTTCATTTGTTAATGTCAGTGGGCATTGTTTAATTTAAGAAGTGCATTATTACAATCTTTTATGGGATAAAAATTCGAGCCCCTCACTACCAATCCATTCTGTGAAACCGGAACATCAATAGCACTTTCCATTTCCGCAATAACTACGGTGCAAGTTTTATGTGATTTACCCTCTATACGTCTCTGCGATATAGATGAAGTGGTAACCCTAAGGTTTAATGCAATAACATCCGGAGCATTTACACCCATTCTGAGCACTGAAGACATCATGAAATTGCTGCAGTACAACGACTCTCGTTGACAAATATTGTTGCATTCATTATGAATTCACCAATTATTACGTTCATAAAACTTTTGAAATAAATCAAACGTTAAAAACGTTCTAAATCTTTATGGTTCCAGTCTCCATATTTATTGCTCAACACTGTCACCGTGACCAAGGTCAAATTTCTCCCAACTAGAGACCAATTTGTTGATGCTGACACATAATCTTTGACTATCTTGACAGAGCCACAAAGAAGCCTCTGCTTGCATCGCTTCGTTACTATTAAAGTGAAGCCCTAGAAAGTGTTCTTTAAGGTTTGAAAAACTTGAAAATCTGATTGGGCCAAGTAAGAACTGTATGGAGGATTGTCGATGACAGTGAACCCAAGGCGCCCGATTGTTACAGATGTCGCAGCGTTTTAATATGGTCTGGCATTATCTTGCTAGAGGAAAGGGTGCGCGCCATATGTCGACAAACTCTTCGAATTCGAAACTCGATTACAAAACGCTGATTCTCACTCGCCGACATACACTGAAGCACCAAAGAAACTGGTATAGGCATGCATAATCCAATACAGAGATATATATACATGCAGAATACGGCGCTGCGGTCGGCAACGCCTACGGATGACAACAAGTGTCTGGCGCAGTTGTTAGATCGGTTACTTTTCTGTCAATGGCAGATTATCAAGATTTAAGTGAGTTTGAACTCGTGATATAGTCGGCGCACGAGCGATGGGACACAGCATCTCCGAGGTAGCGATGAAGTGGGGATTTTTCCGTACGATCATTTCACAAGTGTAACATCTCATCTCCGACATAGTTGTAGCCACAAAAAGATCCTGAAACAACGGGACCAACGACGACTCAAGACAATAGTTCAACGTGACAGAAGTACAGTCCTTCCACAAATTGCTCGAGACTTCAGTGCTGGGCCATCAACAAGTGTCAGCGTCGGAACGATTCAACGAAAGATCATCGATATCGGCTTCCGGACCCGAAGGGCCAATAGTGTACCTTTTATGACAGCACGACACAGAGCTTTATGTCTCAACATCTACATTGGACTGTTGATGCCTGGAAACATGTTGCCTGACCTTACGAGACTCGTTTCAAATTGTATCGAGTGGACGGACGTGTGCGGGTATGGAGACCATGAATACATGTCAGGCAGAGGACTGTTCAAGCTGGTGGAGGGTCTGTAGTGGTGTGGGCCGTGTGCAGTTGGAGTGATATGAGACACCTGCTACGTCTCGATAGGACTCTGACAGGTAACAGGTGACTTGCAACTTGCTGTTCAGAAGAAATCGCCACGTCCTGGAACTCTTACGGATTTATGGACAACCCTGCAGGATTCATGGTGTCAGTTCCCTCCAGCACTACTTCAGACGTTAGTCGAGTCAATGCTACGTCGTGTTGCGGCACTTGTGCGTGCTCTCGGGAGCCACAAACAATATTGGGCAGGTGTACCAGTTTCTTTGGTCTGTGTAGTTGCATTACACACCGTCAAGTTACACGTTACAGTATGGAGCCGTCTATCGGCAGAGTGTTGCAGATTACTCCATCAAAGGGGGAAAGTGGTCCGAGTAATATGCATAACAGGTAATACCTCATCTGGTATTAAGAAAAGATTAAAATGTTCGGAGGAATCACATTTCAGCACGGAGTCGTATATGAAGGAGGACATCTCGCACTGGGAATACGGATTCGTAATTAACATATTCCGCCCACACTGGCACAATAACTGCTATGGAGGCGTCAGAAGAATGCTCAAAATGAAATATCTTGTTCCATTGTCACAGGTGGAAAAGGCATAGCTCTCCCGAAACGCAACGTCAGATTTCGGAGGAATGTGCTGATATGAAAGGCCCATATCAGATATTATTGCTTTCTGGGAACTCCGCCCGCGTGTGCAGAAGCAGCCAAATACCTGTGCGAGAGAACCGAAAAACCACATACAGTTTCACTTTCATTTTTTAGTGTGAAAGCGAGTTAAAAGTTATACTATAGTCAGCGACCAACTTTCTTGGTGCAACAGTTCATTACGCCGGTGAAATCTAAACTGAGATTTATGGGCCTCCAGTAATAAGAGGTAGAAATTGTTAGTATTGACTCATTGTATTTACGGAAGGTTATAAAATTTTTCTCTTCAGTCCTTTTAGTTGTTAGAACCCATCTTTCGCGAATTCCTTCCTTGTGCCAACTTGTGTACCTTGAAACTGTCTAAATATGCTTGTGTTCTATTGTAACTGAATGAATGTGATGCAGCTATTAAGATTTTCTCGGACATTGTATAAATTTTAACTTCCGGTTACAGATTCAGTCCAGAATAGCCGTAGCTAACCAACTTTTGAGCATGAACATATCTGTACAAGTTGCTTTCGATGTATGTGACACCAATTAATCTATACTGTTTTCTTACTCTCTGTAAACGAGTCTGAATATAAAGAGTGGTAATCAGTAATACTCCGAATGGCTTTCTCATCGAACAATCACACAAAGAGGCTAATTACTGAGTAACAAAAACTGTGCGATGTTACAAAATGTGTCCACTAAATTTATATGACAATTTTGCTAATGAATAATGTTTGTAATGTTCTCCAAAGCTTCATTTAGATCCTACGACTGTTTCTTACTTTTCAAAAGAATATCTTGGCTCTACTCTGTCTGCAAAGTACAAGAATTTGAACTGCTGAACTGTTTGACCTGTAATAAACCACTGTGCAGCAAACTGACTCTCTCCGAAAATATGATTCAGTGTCCACATCGTCGTGCAAGACGTGACAGTACGCGTTTTGCTAAGTCCATCTTTCACTTAATGTGTGAGGATAAGCTGCATGAAATATTTAAAAATGACGAAAGTTTTCTGCAGTTATAATAAATCTTTTTAATGACACAGAAAAGTAACTCGAACTACCTTAAACGAAATACTTTTATTTAACGATGGTGGGAAGAAACTGACTAGTTTACTGAAAACATGATTGGTAATTCACCTTGGATACTAACAAACAGACTTTATTAAATACAATGAAATTTTTACACTAAACTAATTACTCGGGTAGCACTTACAGCAAAATAAATTCAGTGCAAATTATCCTTTTCCAAATACACCGTCTCACTCTAAACTCCTCTCAAAATTTATCCTTTATCCTCAATCACACAACAGGGAGCATCTCAAGCAAAATTCCATTCTCTGCATGGCACGTCCGTCATCCAGGCTCCTCCTTCTGTAATGACACCACAGTGTGTCTCACATGCTGGGCCTGCCGATGTGGCCGAGCGGTTCTAGGCGCTTCAGTTTGGAACCACGCGACCGCTACGGTCGCAGGGTGGAATCCAGCCTCGGGCATAGATGTGTGTGATGTCCTTAAGTTAGTTAGGTTTAAGTAGTTCTAAGTTCTAGGGGACTGGTGACCTCAGATGTTAAGTCCCATAGTGCTCAGAGCCATTTGAACCATTTGAACCTCATGCTGGCTGACAACCGCTTCCCTCGATGGCTCCAGTTCTACTTAATAATACTACAGCGCCTGGTAGCCAAAGTATGAGTATATGTATCACTTACGTTTTCAGACATGCAAAGATGCTCATAGTAGTAAACATTCTACATCAACTTTCAAACGTACCAAACAAATTCTCGCTTCACATGATCGTACATTTTTCATAACCATTGCTCCGAACATGCACATCTTGCACCTCATGGGAGCACGTTGCCTCTACTTGCTCAGTTATTTCAGTTATTTCTTGTATATATTCCAATCTCTATTTCTCCTACAATTTTTGCCCTCTACAGGTCCCTCTAGTACCTTGGTAGTTGTAATACGAATTCTTAATATACGAGGTATGATAAAAAAGAAACGGGAATTTTTTTCTTAAAGAATCATTTTCTTGTCAACTTCATCCCGTCCGGAGTAAAATTGGAAATTTGTGGTAAGTCCTATGGGGCGAAACTGCTGAGGTCATCTGTCCCTAGGCTTACACACTACTTAATCTAACTTAAACTAAGGACAACACACACACTTATGCCCAAGGGAGGACTCAAACCTCCTTCGAAGTAATACCCCTCAGATATAATACATTTGTGTCAGCGCTTTTTCCAATCTTGGAAGCACTTCTGGAACTCACTTTTCATTATGGTTTTCAGTCCTTTAGTGATTTTGTTTTTATCCCATTAGTTGCGGCAAAAAGACGTCATATCTTGGTTGTCTTCAGCAACGCCAATAAGAAGAAGTCGAAGTGTTCGTATCGGCGAATACGGTGGCTGAGGCAACATAACAGTTTTGTTTTCTTCCAAAAAGTCACGGACAAGTATTCAGGTATGACCGGGAGCTTTATCGTGATGCAATTTCTACGACTGGTTTTGTCACAATTCTGGTAGTTTTTTTTTTCAGACTGCTTCATGCAAACGGGTTGTAACTTCCAGATAATATTCCTTACAGACCTTACGACCATAGCGCAGGAACTCATGAAGCACTACCCCATTGTAATCGAAGAAAACAGTGACAAGAACCTTCACATGTGATCGAACTAGAAATTTTTTCGGTCTTGGCTCTTCGGGCAGTTTCTATAGGGAAGTCTGGGCCTCGGTTTCGACCTCATACCCGTATACCCATGTCTGACCCGCCAGGGTAGCCGACAGCGCTGACGTGCTGCTTCCTGACTCGGGTAGGCGCGCCAGCCCCAAATTTAATCCGCCCAGCGTATTAACGACGAGGGCCAGTGTGCCAACCAGCCTGGGTTGTGGTTTTTAGGCGGTTTTCCACAACCCGCTAGATGTATACTGGGCTAGTCGCCACATTCTGCCTCGGTTACATGCGTCGCAGAAATTTGAAACACGTTCGCATTATTTCACGATTTACACTAGATGCAGACAGCTGAGGTACACTGATTCCATCCCTGGTGATACGAGATGGCGGCAGGAAGGGCATCCAGCTACCCCTAAAACTAACCTAGCCAACTCCGTTCTAACCTCGCCGACCCTGCGATCGCTGCAGGATTATAGCGTAAGCAAAACAAAGAAAGAAAGACCCTATCCCATGTTTAGTTACCTGTTATGACCGTTCTTAGAAGTTCTGGATCGTTACCGACTTCCTTCAGCACTTCCTGGACGATGTCTATGCGACGACGTTTTTGGTCGAAATTCAACAATCGGGAACAAACTTTGCTGCTACACATTTCATGCCGTAACCTCTCTGATGGTAATTAGAAGATTTGCCAGAATCATTTTCCTTACTTCTTCCATGTCTTCGTCGGTAATTGATGTGCTAGGGTGGCTAGGACGGTCGTCGTCTTCAATGTCTTCGCGACCATCTTTGTGCTGAATCCTTCCTAGTCGAATATGGAGTGCCTAGGAAACCTCTTTCTTAGATCGCTAGACGACAATTCAAGCAAATCGTATTAATGAGTTTTATCACTAGAAAAATGGCAATACTTTGAGTTAAGCTGGTGTGTCGCAAGCAAAGGTCGGCAGACAAAATAGGAAATCTCTTCAGTATAACAATTCGAAGTACATAGAACGTACGAGCAAAGTAATGAGCTTTGACACTTCTGTTCAGGTCCCTGGTCTTGAAGCTTGACGTAGAACTGCGCCGAGGCCAGTCGGGCGCGGCGCTTATGTTTCCTTCAGATAGAGGCCGCTGCTGTAGCGTTGTCGTCCTGGAGAAGGGTCGGTCAGCGTGCAATTGGCTGACGTCTTCTTCACGGCCCTCTCTGCACTCTCGTTCCCGACTGGTGTGCCGGCGCCTGACTTTGCGCTGTAACACTTTGAAACGTTTATACCACTCGTAAACTCTTACGTTACTCACAGTAGATCGTTCGAAAGCCACAGTCGACATTTGCGGTGCTCCACTTTATTCCATTTTTCAAGCAAAATTTAATGCAAATTCTTTGTTCCACCGTTTTCGAAAGTAAAAATTCGCCAAGCACTCGAAAACACGTAAGACATTTTCGACTGTCAATAATAAATGAAGTATTCAGATCAGCTAAAAACACAAACATGTGTACCAACAAGATAAAAGAAATTTTTCAAAATTGGATGTGTAAAGCCCGCTAAATTAAAAAATACGTTACTTTTTGCTCACACATCGTATGTCCACCAACCTCTCCTTCCATCTGGATAGTGGTTTCTACACATATCTTATCAGTCCACTGGCTTTCAGCTCCTTCAGTAACATCACACGTCACTCGCTTCGATTATCTTCCTTTCTATTTGCCTGAAGTCCATGACTCACTTTTCAGCTGTGCGTGACAATGATTTAAAATAGTCATTTCAGATTTGGACAAGTCACTATGGGAGTCGTCTGCCACCGTAGCTAAGTAGTTGGCGTGTCTGATCGCTATGTGGAGGACCCATGTTGAATTCTCAGTACGCCATTGGTTATTAGTTGATGGGAGGACTCGAACGAGATACACTAAACCTCGCGTAAGGCCAACTGAAGAACCACTTCAGTGAGCCACCTACATCGAGTTCGAATGACACTGTCGGCAGAGGATGATACTGCTACCGGAAGGCATTGAACGCCCTATCAGATCTCGATTCCGTACCATCGTACTTCCATCACTGATCCGCGCAACTCTGCACAGAAATCTTCTCAAGGAACACAAGTGACTGCATTTAAAAATAAAACACAGTAGGTGAGTGAAATATTTTCCTCTCATCGTGGATTTTGATAAACCACGACAGTATAGGAATGAGCTCTAATAGTGGATTGAATCCCCATTCACCATAAGACATTTTCGAAACACGTACTCCATACAGAGAAGTGAGGTGTTTCATTCATTTGGATCACAAAACTTACGACTGTGCACGGCGTGTGGCACCATCTATATGATTCCAAGCATCAGGTGAACACGCCCCCGCTCCTCATCTTTTAACTTGTGACTATTATCTCTTTCCGCACCTCAAGAAATGCCTTCACTTTTATGTTTGGTGGAAACTGAGGTGCTGAGAACTTTAGTTCTGTGCCAGCTAAAATCACCGGCGTCTAACCTTACTCATAGGAAAGAAAGGCATGTCATACAGGACGTCTGTTGTGCTATTCCTTGGCCTGACGTTACTACAGGTTTGTTGCTAGTATAAAGAGATGCACTGCAAGTCAGGAATGATTTGACTAACGGAGCAACAAACAATGTGGGGAGTTTAAGAACAAGGAACATGTATTACACACGCATCATCCCTTAGCGGTAGTACACTACATACACAATTCTCCTTCGTGAATCAAACAAAATCCTTTCAGTAGTTCTTGAGTTTACATCAAATGTTATTAACATCCTGCATCTTTATTCTTCATATCTGTATATTTATTTTTCAACATAGTCACCCTGGCAACGAACACATTTCTAAATGGTAATTAAATGAAACACTCAGCTGCCTACAGGTGTTGTTGATGCACCTCGGAGGGGAAAGCTGAATATGTATGCTCCGACCGGGACTCGAACCCGGGACATTCTGCTTACGTGGCAGACGCTCTATCCATCTGAGCCACCGAGGACACAGATGTATAGCGTGACTGGAGTGACTTATGCCTTGCATGCTTCCCATGAGGCACACATTCCCAACTGTCCACAATTCTACATATGAAATGTACCTGATAGATATTTGCCCATTCATTCATTACTCGCGCACACTTTGGCGATTCCCGTAAGAGTTTGGGCAATCTGTGCGCATTCGTACAGAACAAGGTCAATGGCTAGGTAGCCTTTAACTATATATATGAAGATAGTAACTCTTCTCGAAAGAACAGATACCATTGATGACCGTGCAACTTCTGTAGAATTGTTGTTGTTGTGGTCTTCAGTCCTGAGACTGGTTTGATGCAGCTCTGCATGCTACTCTATCCTGTGCAAGCCTCTTCATCTCCCAGTACCTACTGCAACCTACATCCTTCTGATTCTGCGTAGTGTAGTCATCTCTTGGTCTCCCTCTACGATTATTACCCTCCACGCTGCCCTCCTATACTAAATTGGTGATCCCTTGATGCCTCACAACATGTTCTACCAACCGATCCCTTCTTCTGGTCAAGTTGTGCGACAAACTTCTCTTCTTCCCAATCCTATTCAATACTTCCTCATTAGTTATGTGATCTACCCATACAATCTTCAGCATTCTTCTGTAGCACCACATTTCGAAAGCTTCTATTCTCTTCTTGCCCTAACTATTTATCGTCCATGTTTCACTTCCATACATGGCTACACTCCATACAAATACTTTCAGAAATGACTTCCTGACACTTAAATCAATACTCGATGTTAACAAATTTCTTTTCTTCAGAAACGTTTTCCTTGCCATTGCCAGACTACATTTAATATCCTCTCTACTTCGACCATCATCAGTTATTTTGCTTCCCAAATAGCAAAACTCCTTTACTACTTTAAGTGTCTCATTTCCTACTGTAATTCTCTCAGCATCACCCGACTTAACTCGACTACATTCCATTTTCCTCCTTTTGATTTTGTTGATGTTCATCTTATATCCTCCTTTCAAGACACTGTCCATTCCATTCTACTGCTCTTCCAAGTCCTTTGCTGTCTCTGACAGAGTTACAATGTCATCGGCGAACCTCAAAGTTTTTATTTCTTCTCCATGGATTTTAATACCTACTCCGAATTTTTCTTTTGTTTCCTTCACCGCTTGCTCAATATACAGATTGAATAACATCGGGGAGAAGCTACAACCCTGTCTCACTCCCTTCCCAATCACTGCTTCCCTTTCATGCCCCTCGACTCTTATAACTGCCATCTGGTTTCTGTACAAATTGTAAATAGCCTTTCGCTCCCTGTATTTTACCCCTGTCACCTTCAGAATTTGAAAGAGAGTATTCCAGTTAACATTGTCAAAAGGTTTCTCTAAGTCTACAAATGCTAGAAACATAGGTTTGCTCTTCCTTAATCTAGCTTCTAAGGTAAGTCGTAGGGTCAGTATTGCCTCACGTGTTCCAGTATTTCTACGGAATCCAAACTGATCTTTCCCGAGGTCGGCTTCTTCTAGTGTTTCCATTCGTCTGTAAAGAATTCGCGTTAGTATTTTGCAGCTGTGACTTATTAAACTGATAGTTCGGTAATTTTCACATCTGTCAACACCTGCTCTCTTTGGGATTGGAATTATTATATTCTGCTTAAAGTCTGGGGGTATTTCGCCTGTCTCATACATCTTGCTCACCAGATGGTAGTGTTTTGTCAGGACTGGCTCTCCCAAGGCTGTCAGTAGTTCCAATGGAATGTTGTCTACTCCGGGGGCCTTGTTTCGACTCAGGTGTTTCAGTGTTCTGTCAAACTCTTCAAACAGTATCGTATCTCCCATTTCATCTTCATCTACATCCTCTTCCATTTCCATAATATTGTCCTCAAGTACTTCGCCCTGGTGTAGATCCTCTATATACTCCTTCCACCTTTCTGTTTTCCATTCTTTGCTTAGAACTGGGTTTCCATCTGAGCTCTTGATGTTCATACAAGTGGGTTCTCTTATCTCCAAAGGTCTCTTTAATTTTCCTGTAGGCAGTATCTATCTTACCCCTAGTGAGATAAGCCTCTACATCATTACATTTGTCCTCTAGCCATCCCTGCTTAGCCACTTTGCACTTCCTGACGATCTCATTTTTGAGACGTCTGTATTCCTTTTTTCCTCCTTCATTTACTGCATTTTTATATTTTCTCCTTTCATCAATTAAATTCAATATTTCTTCTGTTACCCAAGGATTCCTACTAATTTTACATACTTGATCCTCTGCTGCCTTGACTACTTCATTCCTCAAAACTACCCATTATTCTTCTACTGTATTTCTTTCCCCCATTCCTGTCAATTGCTCCCTTATGCTCTCCCTGAAACTCTGTACAACCTCTGGTTCTTTCAGTTTATCCAGGTCCCATCTCCTTAAATTTTAATCTACAGGTCAGATTGCGGTCAGAGTCCACATCTGCGCCTGGAAATGTGTTACAATTTAAAACCTGGTTCCTAAATCTCTGTCTTACCATTATATAACCTATCTGAAACCTCTCAGTATCTCCAGGCTTCTTCCATGTATATAGCCTTCTTTTATGATTCTTGAACCAAGTGTTAGCTATGATTAAGTTGTGCTCTGTGCAAAATTCTACCAGGCGGCTTCCTCTTTCATTTCTTTGCCCCAGTCCATATTCACCTACTATGTTTCCTTCTCTCCCTTTTCTTACTACCGAATTCCAGTCACCCATGACTATTAAATTTTCGTCTCCCTTCACTATCTGAATAATTTCTTTGATTTGATCATACATTTCATCAATTTCTTCGTCATCTGCAGAGCTAGTTGGCATATAAACTTGTACTACTGTAGTAGGTGTGGGCTTCGTATCTATCTTGGCCACAATAACGCGTTCACTATGCTGTTTGTAGTAGCTTACCCGCATTACTAATTTCCTATTCATTACTAAACCTACTCCTGCATTACCGCTATTTGATTTTGTGGTTATAACCCTGTAGTCACCTGACCAGAAGTCTTGTTCCTCCTGCCACCGAACTCCACTAATTCCCACTATATCCAACTTTAACCTATCCATTTCCCTTTTTAAATTTTCTAACCTACCTGCCCGATTAAGGGATCTGACATTCCACGCTCCAATTCGTAGAATGCCAGTTTTCTCTCTCCTGATAACGACATCCTCTTGAGTAGTCCCCGCCCGGAGATCCGAATGGGGGACTATTTTACCTCCGGAATATTTTACACAAGAGCATGCCATCATCATTTAATCATACAGTAAATCTGCATGCCCTCGGGAAAAATTACGGCCGTAGTTTCCCCTTGCTTTCAGCCGTTCGCAGTACCAGCACAGCAAGGCCGTTTTGGTTAATGTTACGAGGCCAGATCAGTCAATCATCCAGACTGTTGCCCCAGCAACTACTGAAAAGGCTGCTGACCCTCTTCAGGAACCACACGTTTGTCTGGCCTATCAACAGATACCCCTCCGTTGTGGTTGTACCTACGGTACGGCTATCTGTATCGCTGAGGCACGCAAGCCTCCCCACCAACGGCACGGTCCATGGTTCATGGGGGAGAGGTCTGTAGAATAAGTGATAATTATCACTTATCTGTAGAATAAGTGATAATTAATTGCAACCCTCAGCTGCCGACAGGTGTTGTTGATATTCCTCGATAGGGAAAGCTGAATATGGATGCCCTGACCGAGACTCGAACCCCGGATCTCCTGCTTACATGGCAGGCGCTCTATCCATCTGAGCCACCGAGAACACAGATCAACAGCGCGCCTGCAGGGACTCATCCCTTGCACGCTTCCCTTGAAACTCATTTCTGGCAACGAGAGGTCAGTTTGTTGAAACCGTCATTGTAGACTGTTTGACTATGTTGACGGAATCATAACGTCACCTCTGCTAGCCCCGCTTCATAGCTGTCAAAGTGAAGTCCTCGAAGGCGTTCTTTAGGTTTTGGAAGCAGATGAAAATCGCATGAGCTCAAGTCGGGACTGTATGGAGGATGACAGTGAAGCCAAGGCGTCCAACTGTTACAGGCGTCGCAGCGCTGAAGTATTGTCAGGCATTGTCATGCTGAAGTTTAGTGTGCACCATGTGTGGTCGAATTCGGCGAATGTGTGCTTTCTGTTTTCTTTGGTTAAGGAATCGATCACAGCACGCTGTATCTGACGCATCGACATAGTGTTACACACAGCCATATTGCACGCTCCAGTCCTGAGCCCTCTAGCAATAGAGGACTGCAGCTTGCGCCAGGGAATCAATAAGTCGACCTAGTAACATGCATGACATGTTATACCTCAAAACGTATTGAGAACAGGAGAAAAATATAGAGACATCACTTTTCTAGACGACCTAGTGTATACAGTCCTAATGCATATACTTCTCATCCTGTGTATCTCAGAAATTCATGACATGGGAAGTCAGACTCATCCCGTTAGCTTCGGGAAGTCAGCGTGCGCTCTTTAGGTCCAACTGCCCGGAAATATCTCGATGGTATCTCACTACAAAGCTGCGCTCATGCTGTGTGAATCCAATGAGAATCGAAAATGTGTCGAACACAGCGAACTCCACCAGATAGAGAGAAACATGAAACTAAATAAAATTAGGCACCCTAACGTTATTACTTTAACAATTTTCCAAAATGGCCCAAAATTTTAAACTTTATATGAATGAAACCTTTGCGAGAACCAGAACAAGTCCCAGGTAATTTGACAAGCTGCGATATGGTTGTAAACAAAACACAGTGATGAAGGTAGTACAAATTTCTTTCTTTTATTCAAGTCTGTTATAGACATATTGTCGTCGGACTATCGATTTCGGTCCATAAGGGACCTCTTCATACCTGATTAAAACAGAAGAAGCCTTATATTAATCTCATATGATTACGCCAGTTCGGTTCAAAATATTAGGATAATATAAGGCTTCTTCTGTTTCAGTCAGATCAGAAAATGGTCGTTATGGACGTTTAATGATAATAATTACAGAAAAAAATCCCCATGTGACTGACTGCAGTCCTCTTCACATGCCTTGCTCACACACACACACACACACACACACACACACACACACACACACACTCTCACACACACACAGTTCAACATTGGGTCGATAGCTGATACACTCATACACGCACTCAACTTACTACACTTGTACAGAATCATTTCTTCTGATCATAATTACGTCGTTTTCCGATCTGTGTAGTCCATTTGAAAGCAGAGAAAACATGGAATAAGGTGGTGTCTTTATGTAACTTTATAGCTCTTCACGCTAACAAATTAATCTGTTAATACAAAAGTTTTCTCTTTATATTTTCGAGGTCGTCTGAAACTATAGTATCTATAAATCGACAGAGGTCATTCTATTTCTGTTCCCCTCGTCTTTTTAGACACTTTATTTTGCATAGTAACACTGCAACCCTTTTAATTTCATACCTCACTCGCTATCAGTAAACATACGATGTTGAGTTGTTGTCACTGCTTGATCGTTTGTCTACTTCTCTCAGTGTTCCCTACTGAATCAGATGCTCAATATTTGTAGTCTTCATGTTCAGCGGCCTTTGCTACCTATATGACTGGCCCTTAGTGTCAGCATATCCGCATTGTAAGTAGCATTGCACCTATAAATTGGCCCCTGGAGCTAGGTAAATTAATTAACCTTCTCATTATTTCATTGACCCGACTCAGAACGCCATGTGGATTTTGCAAGTAGTAGTGTAATGTAATACTTTTGTGTCCATCTGTCGATAAAATGAATCGAAAAGCCAAATGCTCATTCTCTCGTTATTCATCTAATTATACTTAGGAACCGGCACCACCATGAGAGTTTTTCCTAATATTATTTTAATGTTAGTACACAAAGTAATAGTTTGTATTTCATTTATGGCACTCATCAGGTACAACAGACCAATATTTACACTTGTTTTCAATCATAATTATCCTGACTGGTTTGATGCGGCACATCATGAATCCCTTCCTTTTGCCAGCCTCCTCATCTTTGAGAGACACTCGCACATTACGACTTCAGTTTCTTGTTAGATGTACTGAAATCTCTATCTTCCTCTACGGTGTTTACCATTCATAGCTCTCTCAGTATCATACAAGCTATCCCGTGATGTCTTCACATATGTCGTATCACCTTATCCCAACTTCTTGTTAGAGTTTTCTGTATGCTCCTTTCTTGCCCATTCTGCGGAGAACCTCCGCATCCGTTATTTTGTCAGTTCATCTAATTTTCAACATCATTCTATACCACCGCATCTCCAACGCTTGGATAGTCTTCTTATCCGGTTTTTTTGGAGTCCATGATTTACCACTATACAATGCTGTTTTCAAAAGGTACTTCTTCCTTAAATTAAGGTCTATACTTGACACTAGTGCAATACTGTTGGCCAGGAATACTCAGTTTGCTAGTCTGCTTTTTATATCCTCGTTGCATCGCTCATAAAGTTTATTTTGGTTCCAGTTCGAGGTCACCAATTTATCGCTAATCTCATTTCTGCTACTTCACATTGCTTTCGTTTTTCTTCGGCTTACTCACAACGTACGGTGTATGCCAACGTAATGTAATTCATTTTCACCTTCACTGAGGAGAGCAATGTTATCAATGAATCTAATCAGTTATATCCTTTAATCTTGAATTTCAATCCCGCCCTTCTATCTCTTTCATAGCTTCTTCGATCTATAGTTTGAGGAGCACAGGAGAAAGACTGTATCCTTGTCCTTTACCCTTTTTAATCCGTGCACTTCGTCCTTGGTTCCAATTCATATTGTTCCAAATTATTTTCTATATCTGGTAACCGCAGCTGTTGAAAGGCATGATGTTAGGAAGAATTCCGCTAGCAGCTGGTAAAATTATTGTTTATTAAAACACAACCATATTTCGCGGCCTAAAGCCGCATCTTCAGGTGCAACGACGTTAAAAGGTCATGGGCATACCCGTCGCTCCCCGAATAGTAAATTCTCAATATGAGCGATGGGTATGCCTATGATCTATTAACGTTGTTGAAGCTGATAATGTCTCTGTAGGCCGCAAAACGATTTTACCTGCTGTTAGTGGAGTTCATCCTAACATCATGTCTCACGGTTCCCTCTTGGTTCTTGTACATATTATATGTTACCCATTTTCCCGTATAGCTCACTCCTGTTTTTTTCTGAAAACTTCAAACATCTTGCACTATATTACATAGTTGAACTCTTTTTCTAGCTGAAGGTGGCTTGATTCTTCCTAATCCTTGTTTCTGTTAGCAAGTGCAATGTCAGAACTGCAACTCTGGTCCTATGAAATTTCCTTAAGCGACACTGATAGTGACCTAAGACATTTTCCTTTCCTTCTGTATATTAGTCTTCTCAGTGACATGTATGGATTGGTCGTTAAGATGATAATTCTCACACTTAATTGATCTTGTTTTCTTAGGGACTGTGTGAAGGATGTTTTTCTGAAAGTATGAACTATTCTCTCGTCTCATATGTTCTATATTCCAATTTAAATAATCATTTGGTTCTGGCAGTATTGGGACAAAGTTCGCTCTAGTACACATCTGATATCAAATTGATATGTTAATTAATGAAATTGATGATGTAATCCCTTAACCTATTGTTATGCTGCCTGATTAATGACCCCCATAGGTTGATTTATGGCCCCCTGGGGATATTCTGTCTTTATGAGGAATACCCCATCCTCCCCCTCCTCATCCTCCTCCACCCCTCTGGAAGAATGGATGCCGATTCTAGGACACTTCATTTTATCTCAGCTATCCAAATTATTTCGGAGCCACTTTTTACCTCCTGGGAATACCCCCCCCCCCCCCCAACCCTTCACTCCCCTTTCCTTCTCTGTTCCCCAGTACCACTCCCCTCCTCTCACTCACTTGTGAATAGGTGCAAAAATAGACGCTGCAGTCTGCGTTGAACTGCTGGAGAGGAAGGACCTCACGAGACGAAATTCAAACCAATTACATTGCAGAGAATATAATATTATACAGTTTGTTCATAAATTTCCGCTTACATATTCGTTATTCAATCAGTTTCTGGGAGACACCGCTCCTCCCTTCCCTCCCCCACTTGAGAATTGGCATGAAAAAAGCTGGAGAAGTAGGAGCTCTCTTTACTTTTGGGGGGGGGGGGGGGGAAATATGTTCAATTGATGCGATGTTGGTGTCACACAGAGAGGAGTTTAATTTGTGTATTACCTGTAAACGTACAGTTGAGGACTACATCTATACCCTACTACACTGGGAATGGAGGGAGAAGATAATGGACGATTGTAGGTGGAATACTTTTCAGCAAATAATGGTGATGCAGCAGGATATATTGTGCAACTCACAGCGACTATTTCCTTGACTGAAGCTGTTCGTGATTTTCGAAATAGCTGCTCAGTCTACATTGCAGGAAACAACTGCGTCCTATTCTACTACCAACACTGAATGAACCAGAGGTGCTCGCCTTGGTGCATAGACCGCTGCCGCCGGCCGGATTAGGTTCGAAACTGGCGGAAAACTGTCCTACAACCACGGCTGAAAGATTTTCTAAATTTTTACAAGGAAATCGAACTGAAAATTCCCAACAGCCTTGCTATCGGAAATTCATATAAACACAACTGCTTAAAAATTGTAGGCCGATAGAGAAACGCTATCGTGGAGAAAAAAAAGAAACGACGGTCCCCACGAAGAAAAACGCGCAAAAATCGACAACTGAAACAAAACCAGAAGCTCATCTGCAAATCTGAGAACGCTTTGTAAAAGTTCTGATCATAACCCACTTCTAACTACACATAGAAAAATATCTGAAGAAGATGAAAGTACCTGTTCAATAACACGCTGCTTGCTGCAGATATAAGAACATCAACTGTACATGTACAAAAATACACAAATCGAAAAATATAGATGAAATGGCCACACAACCAAATGGAATATCAAGATAAAACCATCACTGAAAATTGTTAAATACACAGTGTTAAAAAAACATAGTCAAATAAAACTATAGACAGGACTACACACACAAAACAACATGCCACCCAAAAAAAGCACTCAACAATTCATAAATTCTCGAGTGCGATACAAAACTCGCACGGTGAGTGTATGTCTGGTGTAGGAAATAAATTTCCTGTATTGGAGTGTTAACAGTGTTGCATTCCACGTGACTAAAATATCGGAAAACCACAGGGCCTTAACATTATAGCATGTTTAAGTTAATATCTGTGTAGCCTTGCCGGCCAAGGTGGCCGAGCGGTTCTAGGCGCTACAGTCTGGAACCGCGCGACGGTCGCAGGTTCAAATCCTGCCTCTGGCACGGATGTGTGTGATGTCCTTAGGTTAGTTAGGTTTAAGTAGTTCTAAGTTCTAGGGGACTGATGGCCCATAATGCTCAGAGCCATTTAAAACATCTTTTTGTGTAGCCTTAAGACGGTGTGTTTATATTGTAGGATCATTTCTCTCTTTCCAATACCTTCTTGGTGTGGGCCCCAAACACTAGAACAGCACTCCAGAGTTGATAGCAAAAGTGATTTATGTAAAATGTTTCAAACTCCTTCTGCATGGAGCCCCGTCCTGCATAAAATGTACGTTTCTTCTTCTTCTTCTTCTTCTTCTTCTTCTTCTTCTTAACCACAACGCTCACAAATGTTTCAGGCTGATATCTACGAGTCATCTGAAAATAGGATATGTTGCAATCAGTACATGGAAGTAACATGAGCAAAAAAAATCATATACAGTTGAAATATAAAAGAAACTTATGTTTTACATACTGTGAACATGTACAAAAATGAAACGAACCCATAAATCTTCGTCAGTAGTCAAGTGATCAGTGGAATAGCCATAATGTTTAATAAACAGTAAAGCAATCCAATTAAAATCAGAGGCAGATGTGTATCATACACTTGAACAGGCAAGTAACAGGACAGAACGGAGAAGCCAGCAGGCAACTTACGCCCTTGTGGCATTCATATAATAAACGGTGCCAACCACAAAAGACACCTGAGGTGTTAATAAAATTGTATTAAAGCAACATTACAAAAATAGTAACATAACAAAAATTGTAAAAAAGTATGTGAACTTATTAAATCGTGAACAAAACTACAACGCACATTAAAAGAGGATAATAGCAGATTTCGGATTTGAGAAAAATAACATCTCGAAACAGCGCGGAAAACCTGATACAGGTGCTATGTCAATTTAATTACAGGCCGAAAGCTATCGAAAAAGTTTTTCTTTCCAAGCTGTAATTGATCATTAAGAATAAAGTCTCTATAAATGAAAGTGTGCTAAAAATTTGAAATTTCTCTAGCAAGTCCAAAGAGAAGGGTTATAGATTGGACTTACCAGTAGAGTTTCAAAAATTTAAGGGCAATATCAATTACAGGCAATTGATTCTTAATGATCAATTACAGCCTACAGAAAGAAACATTTTCAATGGTTTTCGGCCTGTTCCTTAATTTTTGTTCACCATCAGCGTAGGTCATTAGATTTTGTATATTTTTTGTTACGTTACCGTTTCTGTAACGTAATTTTAATGCACTTTTATTAACATTTCAGTTGTGTTTTGTAGCCGACGCCGTTTCTTATGTGAGCGCCACGTGGGTGTAAGATTAATACTGTCTTCTCGCTTCTGCCCTATTAGTTTTATGTTTCTGTGTATGATGCATGTCTGCCTTAGATTTTACACTGATAATTTTACTCTTGAGTGGCCATTATGATTACGTCATACCACTTATATGGACAATTTTACTGCTCACTAAGTCTTCTAGCTTCGTTACTTTTTTCACACAATATGTAACACGTAAGTTTATTTTATATTTCCACTCTATCTAATGTTTGTTGTTTCTTTTTGCTGCACGTATGTCTTCCATGTACTGGTTGTAATATATCGTACTTTAGGTGTTATTAGTTCTTCTGAGGAATATAGGTATATCTATCGAAACATTTGGCGTGCTACTGGTTGGCTGTATGATTCGCATTGTCATATAAATAATACAGTCCGAGGAAGATATGACAACTTATGCACGTTTCAGATTTCGTTCGGTTTGAATAACCAGTTTTCGAGGAATATGTATCAACGTTAGTATCGTCAACCATGGGAAATAAGCTCACGACCGGACCCCATTAAGCCACAATGCCCCGTATCGTGATATACGAAAGTTCGTGTGGCTTGAGGTATATTTTTCCCGCCTTTACCTCACTGTCCACACTGTAATTGTTTTGCGAGCACTGAAGAGACTGCACCTGTAACACTGAACCGTATTGTGAATGTGTTAGTACTACACTGAAGCGCCAAAGATAGTGGTATAAGCATGCGTACTCCAATACAGAGATATGTAAGCAGGTGGAATACGGCGCTGTGGTCGCCAACGCCTACGTACGGCAACAAGTGTCTGGCGCAGTTGTTACCTCGGTTACTGCGGCTACAATGGCAGGTTATCAAGACATAAGAGAGTTTGTAAGTGGTGTTACAGTCGGCATACGAACGATGGCACACAGCATCTCCGAGATTAACATTTTAAATGTTCGGATAAGAAGTTGACGTCTCTTTAATCTAAGAATAGATTATCAATGCAGCTAGCCGCTATCTCTGTGTAATGTCTTCTTGTATAGACGTGTATCTGTTGTCTTTAAGATCCCTTCACCTTCACACATAAGTCTATGCAGTAAAGTAAGGCCCTCCCAGTTCTTGGCTAACCCGTGGCAAGACAGGTGAAAAATTAGACTAATGGAGGATTATTAGTATTCTCTCTATTTTCATTCGTTCTTTCTCTCCTTTATCTATGTATAGTTTTTAATATCAGATTTCATTACGTGATAAAAAGAATCAGCTAAATAGAAGCTTTGGTGGAGTCCTTCGTCTTGGTAATCAGCGGCTGGCTTGCTGTAAGAGATCTTTACATCTATTATTACTGTTAAACACTGCAGTCAGTCGGGAGAATCAATCGTTCGGACAATTTGTTCCTTTTACGAAAGATTGCGAATTCCAGATGTGTACGAAGCCTTTTTGGACGATTTAACACAGACTCAGTGATTGCAGGCTCTCTTCGACACAGCTGAAACTTCCCCACTAATTACAGGGCCAACGTGATCAACAAATAATTCAGAAAATAACTCATTCGATCATTCACTCCAGAACAAAAAACTCACAAACCTTGTTTATGGAGGAAATCGTGTATTAAATTCATCTCCATTACATTTCCAGATCTCCGGTGATTCCACGCCTTAATTATTTTCCTTTTACAATCTCTTTCTCTTCAAAACAAACCGCCAACGGCACAAATGTTAATTGGCTCGCTTTAGCGAGAAGAAAAGCAGAATATGTATCTCTCAGAAACACGTCAATCCCTCAACAGATACTTCAGAAGCTGTCCTAGTTACCACTCTAACAACCATGGAGAATGCATATATCCATCTCTGTTATTTCAAAGAATAAACGCACCAGAAAATACTTTGGCGTCGACAAGCTGTCGCCGCATATATTACGAGAAAATCAGATCAGATAACTTTTCCAGAGTGAATGAATGTGGATGGTTTGATTAAAAATGATTAATTGGT
The DNA here is from genome assembly GCF_023897955.1 of Schistocerca gregaria. Lineage (NCBI taxonomy): Eukaryota > Metazoa > Arthropoda > Insecta > Orthoptera > Acrididae > Schistocerca > Schistocerca gregaria. Next base: position 209,811,069 of record NC_064926.1, on the reverse strand, counting down.
GCGTGGTAGAGGGCATTTGCTGCAGGTGCATTACACGAGGTAGCGATGAAGTGGGGATTTTCCCATACGACCATTCCACAAGACTACCGTGAATATCAGGAATCCGGCAAAACACCAAATGTCCGACATCGCTGAAGCCGGAAAAAAATACTACAAGAACGCAACCAATGACGCCTGAAGAGAATCGTTCAACGTGACAGAAGTACAGCTCTTCCGCAGATTGCTGCAGATCTATATGCTTGGCCATCAACAAGTGTCAGCGTGCGAACTATTCAACGAAATATCATCGATATCGGCTTTAGGAGCCGAAGGCCCACTTGTGCACCCTTGATTACTGCTCGACACAAAGTTTTACGTCTCGCCTGGGCCCTTCAACACCGACATTGGACTGTTGATGACTGGAAACATGCTGCCTTGTCGAACGAGTCTCGTTTCAGTTTGTATCGAGCGGATGGACGTGTATGGGAATGGAAACAATCTCATAAATCCTTGGACCCTGCATGACAGCAGGGAACTGTTCAGCCTAGCGGAGGCTTTGTAATGGTGTGGGGCGTGTGCAGTTGGAGTGATATGGGACCCGTTACACGTCTAGATACGACTCTGACAGGTGACACGTGCGTGAGCATCTTGTCTGTTAAGCTGCATCCATTCATGTCCATTGCTCGTTCCGACGGGTTTGGGAGGTTCCAGCAGGACATGTTCAGAATTACTAAAGAGTGGCTCCGGGAACACTCGTCTGAGTTTAAACTCTTCCACTGACCACCGAACTCCCCAAATATGAATAGTATTTGGCATATTTGGGATGGCTGGCAACGTGTTGTTCAGAAGAGATCTCACCCCGTCGTACTCTTACGGATTTATAGACAGCCCTTCAGGATTCGTGGTGTCAATTCCCTCCAGCACTACTCCAGACATTAGTCGAGTCCATGCCACGTCGTGTTGGGGCACTTGTGCGTGTTCGCGGGGCCCTACACGATATTAGGCAGGTGCATCAGCTTCTTCAGTTCATCAGTGTAATTTGGTGTGTTCTATTTCGAACGGTGGATTATGCATTAGGACTAATCTAAAGTCTAATCCCACACAGGAAACATTCACTCTCATTATTTCGCCATTGGATGTACAGAAATCTTCACCGGCGCCCTTTGCTTGTACAATTCTCCGTGACAAGTCTCCATATCGTAGTGCTATTCTGTCGTGCAATCACTTATCGGTCCCCGTTGCTTTAGACTTTTGATATCCGAAGGGTGACGAAATTATCAAAGTAGATTCCCTCACTAGTTGCTACATCGCGATGCTTATGGCGGTACGTAACAGTTCACAGCAACATCTTCACTCGCTAGCGGTGTTTGCCGCCGGTGAGCTGAGCGCTGTAATTGCAAAAGTTGCTTATAGAAGTTCAAAAGGCACCTAAACAAATTAAAACTTTAACATGGGACTAATGACTCTTAGTAATGAGCATATAGATTACTCTTACAATCCACGATTGTTTAATCATTTTCTTACAGAAAGACCACGGCGAGTAAGATTTCTTTTTAAATTTACGTTTCAGAGATCTACATCTACATGGATACTCTGAAAATCACATTTAAGTGCCTGGCAGAGGGTTCATCGAACCACCTTCACGATTCTCTATTATTCCTATCTCGTATAGCGCGCGGAAAGAATGAACACCTGTATCTTTCAGTACGAGCTGTGATTTGCCTTATTTTATCTTGGTGATCGTTCCCTCTATGTAGGTCGGTGTCAACAAAATATTTTTACATTCGGAGGAGAAAGTTGGTGATTAGAATATCGTGAGAAGATTCCGTCGCAACGAAAAACGCCTTTCTTTTAATGATGTCCAGCTCAAATCCTGCATCATTTCTGTGACACTCTCTCCCATATTTCGCGATAGTACAAAACGTGCTGCCCTTCTTTGAACTTTTTCGATGTACTCCGTCAGTCCTATCTGGTAAGCATCCCACACCGCGCAGCAGTATTCTAAAAGAGAACGGACAAGCGTAGTGTAGGCAGTCTTCTTAGCAGGTCTATTACATTTTCTAAGTGTTCTGCCAATAAAACGCAGTCTTTGGTTAGCCTTCACCACAACATTCTCTGTGTGTTCCTTCCAATTTAAGTTGTTCGTTATTGTAATACCTAGGTATTTAGTTGAATTTACGGCTTTTAGATTAGACTGATTTATCGTGAAACCGAAGTTTAACGAGTTCCTTTTAGCACTCATGTGGATGACCTCACACTTTTCGTTATTCAGGGTCAACTGCCACTTTTCGCACTATTTATACATCTTTTCTACATTGTTTTACAGTTTGTTTTGATCTTCTGATGACTTTATTAGTCGATAAACGACAGTGTCATCTGCAAACAACCTAAGACGGCTACTCAGATTGTCTCCCAAATCGTTAATATAGATAAGGAACAGCAAAGGGCCTGTAACACTACCTTGGGGAACGCCAGGAATCACTTCTGTTTTACTCGATGACTTCCGTCAATTACTATGACCTGTGACATCTCTGACACGAAATCACAAATCCAGTCACATAAATGAGACAATATTCCACAAGCACGCAATTTTACTACGAGCGGCTTGTGTGGCACAGTGTCAAGAGCCTTCCGGAAATCCAAGAAATACGGAATCCATCTGGAATCCCTTTTCAATAGCACTCAGCACTTCATGTGAATAAAGAGCTTGTTGTGTTTCATAAGAACGATGTTTTCTAAACCCATGTTGACTGTGTGCGAATAGACCGTTTTCTTCGAGGTAATTCGTAATGTTCGAACACAATATATGTTCTGAAATCCTGCGGCATATCGACGTTAACGATATGGGCCAGTAATTTAGTGGATTACTGCTACTACCTTACTTGAGTATTAGTATGACCTGTGCAAATTTCCAGTCCTTGGGTACGGATCTTTCGTCAAGCGAACGGTTGTATATGAGATCTCTTACACATTACCACCTAATAAACAAATGGCTACCAATTTCACATGACGTGCGCGGTTTGCTATCAGAGGCGGATTTGAAAGTTGACTTATATTAGCGCGCAAATATACCATTACACAAAGACTATGACCCTGTTGCGTTTCGATTGCAGGAGTACATGGACTGGTATTCGGAGGTGTTCTTTATCCATTCCTTTCCATGTGATGGCAAAGGCACATTAACTGCGGTTAGGAGGTGTCCCTTACATTCTTTTCCAAGAACTATCTCTTTTCATGTTTTACTGTTCCTTAATCTCTAGTAATGAATTCGTTGCTAGACGTTTTCGTCGAACGTGGAAGTTGTTTGCGCTATAAACGACTATTATCCGACTGTTTCGAAGTAAGTCTTTTCTGTGGTAGTAACAAACTGAAATCTCGTTGGCCTCTTCTGCTGGCAGCTTCCGACCCGACCAGACGTCCTCCTCTCCTGCTCTCTTGGGCGGCCGCCCGTTCAGTCTCGGTGGCTTCTCCAGGCCTGCATTTGCTTCTTATGGCATTAAACATTGATGCAGTTAAAGTATGTTCGATTTTTCTCCTCATCGGGTGCCTAGTGCATTCCCCTTCTTGCCAATCCTGACACGTTAAAAGAACATTTCCAGGCCTGCCTTTCCTTTTTATGGCATTAAACATTCATGCAGTTAAAGTATGTTCGATTTTTCTCCTCAACGAGTGCCTAGTGCCTTCCCTTCCTTACCAATCTTGGTACGTTAACAGTACATTACGCTGAGTTGTTTTGACAAACAAAAAAAATGGTTTCACCTCGTTTTTAAGGCAAATGATTAATCCTCTATCAGATATGCTGAATAGTTTGTGCGTTTTCATTAAAAACAGAGATAACACGTTTACTGAGGGACATTTGTTCGATGAGCTTATAAATTTGATGTCGAGTCGAAAGGCAACTGTTATCTGGGGAACCTCGTAGTTACAGAATAGGAACGTTAACTACCGGAACGAGCACAGAAAAAAAAATTCTAGATTTGTGATCTTTCACACATGCGGCACTTGATGTCAATATACGACTTTTCCGTTGGATGTTAAAAAAGATTCTTTCAGACAATAGCAAAGACACAAAAAAATCAACCAAAGTGGTGAAGCGATTCTAACGACATTATCCATCATACATGTTGCACCTGATTTTCATTTATATTTTTGAAACTACATCATACTCCGCAAGCTACCAAACGGTGTGTGGCGGAGGGTATTTTTGTTCCATTAAGTGAGCCCTCCAACCCTGTCCCACTCGCGAAAAATACGTGGGAAGAATGATTGTCGGTAAGATTCTGTACTGGCTATAATTTCTCGAATTTTCTGGTAGTTGTCATTATGCGAGACGTAAGTGGGGCGAAGAAATATGTTGTCCGAGTCTTCCCGGAAATTGCTATCTCGAAATTTCTGAAGTAAATCTCTCTCGCACCAGCTAAACCGCCCCGTGACGAAAAGCGCCGCTCTTCGTTGGACCTTCTCTGTTTCCTCTATCAGTCCTACCTTACAGGGATCCCAGAGAGATGAATAACACTCAATAATCCGTCGAACAATCGCCTTATAAGCCACTTCCTTCGTGAATGGGTTACATCTCCTTATGATTCTTCCTATGAATCTGAGCATGGAATCTGCTTTTACCACTGTTTGTATCATGTGGTCATTCCAGTAGAGGTCTCTCTGGATAGTTACACCTACATATTTTACGGTAGATACAGTTTCCAGCTGTTTATCATCAATAGTGTTGCTGTGCAGTGGTGGATTTCTTTTCCTATGTGTCCACAATATGTTACATTTATTTACGTTAGGGTCAACTGCCAGAGCCTGCACCATTCATCAGTTCTCTGAAAGTCAACCTGCAAATCGTTACTATCTTCTGGTGTTGCTACTTTGTTACTGAAAACAGCATCATCTACGAACAGTCTTAAAGAGCATTTGACGCTTCGTACTAGATCATTTATACAGGGTGGTCCTTTGATAGTGAGCGGGCCAAATATCTCACGAAATAAGGATCAAACGAAAAAACTACAAAGAACGAAATTCGTCTAGCTCGAAGGGGGAAATGGCGCTATGGTTGGCCCGCTAGATGGCGCTGCCATAGGTCAAACGGATATCAACGGATTTTTTTAAAAATAGGAACCCCCATTTTTAATGATATATTCGAATAGTACATAAAGAAATATTAATGTTTTAGTTGGACCACTTTTTTCGCTTTGTGATAGATGGCGCTGTAATAGTCAGAAACGTATAAGCACATGGTATCACGTAACATTCCGCCAGTGCGGACGCTATTTGCTTCGTGACACATTACCCCTGTTAAAATCAACCGTTTACTAAATTCGGAAAAGGTCGATATCGTGTTGATGTATGGCTATTGTGATCAAAATGCCCAACAGGCGTGCAATGTATGCTTATTTCCTACGTAATGTTCTACCGATGTTACTACAAGATGTTTCACTGCATGACAGAATGGCGATATACTTCCAACATGATGGATGTCGGGCACATAGCTCGCGCGTGGTTGAAACGCTATTGAATAGCATATTTCATGACAGGTGGATTGGTCGTCGAAGCACGTTCACCGGATGTGAAATCCCCGGATTTCTTTCTGGGGGGAAACTTGAAGGATGTTTGCTATCGTGATCCACCGGTAACGCCTGACAACATGCGTCAACGTGTAACCTCCCCACAAAATATAAAATAATATTATGAATAATACTCTCATTTAGCGTAACTACCCAACACTGAAAATATAATACAATGTGACAAACCTATAACCTTTCAATAATTGACAGTCAAGTTAACATGGTAAATTTTGGACGTCAGCAATGCTGCGTCATGGCCCTGATATATCATTCTGAATAAACTGAAAAATCTTACCTTAATTAGGTCGCCGGATAACGCGTATATATCTGCTCCTATAAGAAATTTTCCTGGCGCAGCTAAGTACAATGCTGGCCGATAGATTTGTCTTATAGAAAAGGAAAGAACTGACTTTTCTTTTCAATAATCGGGATTGCCAAGGATTGGAGAAATTAGTGAATTCTTTAAATTGCGATAAATGTCAAAAGTTACTTTTTATGAGAAGGATTATTATTAACAGATTTTTTTTTAAAAAAAACATTTACATGGGACTTGATGTAATAATACTACACATGCGCGAGGCTGCTTTTACCTTATCCTATAACGCTCAGGCTCTGCCATCGCTGTACACGACCGGCCCAGCCAACACGATACACCAGAGCAGACTGCTCGCTACCAACAACTAACTGCAACTGCTACACAGTTCTTACTGCAGTCAATACTACTCTTTGGTCTCAGATTCACTTCTAGCTTACATATCGCAGGCAGCGCGTGAGCAATACATCGAAATTACATCAGCTCGAGTGCGCTAGCAACAAGTTCTCTAATTATGGACCTCTTACATAACCCTCCACTGGGGGGCAAAAATTTGGCAGCGATGGTGAGTCAATTGGACTTGCCATGAGCAACAAATTTTTCTATAATCTATTTAGTTTACTAAGGCTACAACCACAGACTATATACATCATTGATAAGTACAGGACATATTAAGAAATTAGAGTGCACATGCACTGAGTACCAAAACATATTCAGAAATGACGAAGTATTTACACAATGAGTACAAAATATATTAACAAAATAGAGTTCACACGCACTGAGTACAAAACATATTCAGAAATGACAAAGTATATACACAGTGAGTACAAAATATATTAACAAAATAGAGTGCACACGCACTGAGTACAAAACATATCATTTTACAAGAATTTAAATGCACTGTATAGCCTTTACTATTTTACTGGAACTAGGAAAGGAATGGGAAGGATTGCATCATGGTTGTAGCACAGTAGGTTGCACGTAGCTGCACTGAAAGTCCATATGTTTCTACAGAAGCACAACACCAAGTGAGACAATCTGAAGTTCTCTTCCCTGAAGTATTTATCAATGTAGCCAAGACACTGAAATGTTGTATTAATATTCAATGTTATCATTTTGGTAGTACATTGGTACACCAAACAGTGGGACCATAATAACATCTCCATCGTTCAAGGTTGTGGACGGCTTGATATGTCAACACCATATTCTTGTAGAATCCATACTCTTACAGCAACTTAGAATTAGTGCAAAAACCAATATAGTGCTCCATGATCATGAGGATGGACAGGATAAACGGATATTGCAGTAATTAGGCCAGAAGGTGAAGGACACATTAAGTCTTATGCCAGTCATCATAGAATTACACTAGTGTATCAACCGATATGAACAATATTGAGTATTACGAAACACTATTCATAACTCATCTGACTGAATCAGTGGCATTCATTGGCCAGTTACAAAGTATTCATATAGTGCTACAAAACATTTGTCAGTGTTATTGACAAGTCAATCAGTGGCATTCATTGGCCAGTTACAAAGTATTCATATAGTGTTACAAAACATTATTAAGTGTTATTCACAAGTCATCATTTAAAACAGGAGCTATTTAGTTACTGACATTCATTGGCTAGTTACAAAACATTATTCAGTCAATCAGTGGCATTCATTGGCCAGTTACAAAGTATTCATATAGTGTTACAAAACATTATTCAGTGTTATTCACAAGTCAATCAGTGGCATTCACTGGCCAGTTACAAAGTATTCATACAGAGTTACAAAACATTATTCAGTGTTATTCACAAGTCATCATTTAAAACAGGAGCTATTGAGTGTAGCATCAGGCTACTGGTGTTTATATATGATATCATGTAAGTGACATGAGACATATTTAAAATGTAAGACATTATGACTATTACTCAAGGTCGGTAGTCCAATAATACATAGACATAATGGAATCAATACACAGAAAATTTGCATTATCTTTAGGACTAAAAATATATCTTAATCTGGTAGCATTATTTAGTTGTATACTGGTAATATTTGGGACTCATAATTTTTTTTTTTTTTTTGCTAGCAATGCATTGCACTGGGATCGATAATTAATTGCTGGGGCATGAAAATATTTGCTTTTGACTTATTGCTGGAAATAAGGATTATTAACGTCATTCGTCACGAGTCAGCTGTAGCAAGGTTATGAAACGATTACAGTACATGTGATCACATTCATAAACGATAGACACAACTGGGTAACAAAATGCAAGTACTAGAACAGGTTTAATAACTAAGTAACTACTTATAGCATATTATGTCACGAAAAGCTTCTCCTGGAAAAAAATACAAAATGGATTATTGAACTGAAAGAAGAAATGCATATTATGCTGAAAAGTAGTGAACTTCGAATTAACAGGTAATGAAACGTGTACTTAATATGTATGTACTCTAGCTGTGTTTCCCAAAACATTCAGTCATTGTACTATGCGACATAAGACATACAGTCAAAAGGAACTGCAACAAATACTTAATTAACTACATAGCATTTCTTAACTAACAGTAAATATATAAACTTCATCATTATCATCATCTGCAAAGAAAAACTTCATTATTCATATCACCATAACTTCATCACAATAATCACCTTCAAAGAAAAACTTCATTATTCGTATTAGCATATTCTTCATATAACTATTCATCATCATTTATTATCATCTGCAAAAAATAGACACTTCATTATTCATATTCATATTACCATTTACTTCATAAAACTATTCATTACCATTCATTACTTCATATAGTATAGAGTTTCTTACTTCTAGCATATTTCATCACTAAAATTAACATCTGTAGTTCTGTCTGACAGTCTGCATCAATCGCCTTGTATTCTGAAAGAAAAATAATTAGTCAAGACTGCTATCATACGATGTGTACTGTATATTCTGGTTAATGCTTGTTAATTCTGATCCATTTACTCTTCATGACAATATATTGCATTTTCTTTCCTTCATTCTGATGGTAAAATTTCCATTTCATAGTAAACCACTGTGGTTGTTTAATTAATTTCTTTTACACGGTTTTGCTTTCTGAAAAATGATGAATAAGGATTAATATCTTGCATTTAATTCATATACCCATTATATAAAAACTTGTTTCTAGTAAGCATACAGCATAGCAAGACAGAAACCACATTAGGTCAAAAACATAGACAGGTTTTAAGTGCAAAAATGTACACACAGTATCATAATGTAGTAGCAAAAATGTAGAATAGTCAAAATAAATAAAAACTTGCCTCTAGTGATATAATTAAGCATACTGTATAGCATGACAGAAAAAGGTATTAGGTCAAAAACATAGACAGTTTTCAAGTGCAAAAAATGTACACACAGTATCATAATGTAGTAACAAAAAATGTAAAATAGTCAAGATGTTGAGATAACATAATGCAAAATGTCCATGTCAACTGGTGTTTGTTACATCTTAAACCTTTCATAGTGCATACAGACAAAAATTCTACTTTCGACAGGAAAACAATCATACATACACAAAAAATCGAAAATGTGCACGGTCTGATATATAACGACAAGAAAAGCGACCTGCTAACCTTACCTTGCCGGGCACTTGCCAGGAAAAAATATGATAATCATCAGTAAGTGTTCATATTAATAACCGGAAAAGGCATTACAATGTGATAAATCATAAAGTATGTTCATTCAATAAAGGGTTTAATATTGGAGGCATGGTGATTGCCTTTGCTTTTTCTGGTTCTCAAAGTTTCAACATGTACCACATTGGGATTAGGACTGCTGCGAATTCTGTATGGACCTGCGTATAGAAGTTCAAATTTACTGCATCTACTATTTCCTCTGTTGGATAAATAGTGTGTGCGTACTAATATCTTCTGTCCAATGTGAAAGTCACGGAGTGTACAACCATGTTTTTGCTGTCTTCTCCGGCGCTCTGCGGCACGTTTGATGTTGTTTAGCGCAATGTCAATTATTTCATGGTGACGTAGTCGACGAGATGTAGGAAAAGATACTAATTCTTTAATTTTGTTAGGTGGTTCAACATTTTTCAATATAACAGTCGGAGATAGCATAGTGGATTCATTTGGTATGGAGTTAATTACATCCTGGAATGAGAGTATGTGTGTATCCCAATCAATATGTCTTTTATGGCAGTACATTCTACACAGTTTACCAATTTCTTTCATCAGTCGTTCACAAGGGTTTGAAGAAGCGTGATACTTGGATATATAGATCGGAGAAATGTTTCTAGCTCGTAACATACGTGTCCATATCGCAGATCGAAATTGTGGTCCATTGTCGGAAATTACTTTCAATACATGCCCTACATGAAATAAAAAATGTTTTACAAATGCATTCGAAATAGATTTAGCAGTAGCTTTGCGCAATGGAGTGAAGGTAACAAATTTCGAAGTGAGTTCAACAGCAACAAAGATGTAGCAAAAACCTATATTAGTTCTGGGAATCGGACCAGAAATGTCTACAGCGGCCATGTTTCTCAATTTAACGGGTACAATGGGATGTAACGGAGGAATATTTGAAGTCGTGTGTGATTCAGCTTTCTGGCAGATTTTACATGACGCTAAAACTCGTCGAATACGTTTCTCCATGTTGGCAAAATAACAGTTCTGTCTCTGTATAAGAAAACATTTTCTGGCTCCATAATGTGCGTAACTAAAATGAGTATACCAAATTAATTTGTTAACAAGTTCGTCAGGGATGCATAATAACCAGTTGTTGCCGTCAGGGTGAGAGCGGCGAAACAGAATGTTATTGCGTACGGTGTAATGGTTTCTAATGGTAACGTTATTCTTATCTTGCCAAAGGTGTTTAATTTCTTTCCATACGTTGTCTTTCCTCTGCTCTTGTGCTATGTCTCGTAATGACGATGAAATGAAGTTTTCAAATGCGACTTGTTGAATATAGATGAGGCCAGAATTTGCTTGGCAGAAGTTGGTTGCGATGTCTTGCTGATTGTTGCAGAGAGAACGGCATAGTGCGTCTGCTACAATATTTTGTGTACCGGGAATGTGAGCAATTGTAAAATTAAATTCCTGTAAATAAAGTTTCCATCTGCTTAATCTGTCATGTGTAAATTTAGCGGAAAGTAAAAACTGGATAGCTCTCTGGTCTGTGTAAACGGTAGTGTGTCTTCCATAAAGAAAATGCCTAAATCGGGTAAATGCCCATACAACACATAATGTTTCAAGTTCTGTAACAGAATAATTGCGTTCAGCAGGTGACAGAATGCGACTTGCAAAGGCGATGTTTTTAATTAGTGTATTACCATCTTCTTCAATTTCCTGAAAAATGTGTACGCCTAAAGCTGTGTTAGAACTGTCGGTGGCAAATGGAAAAATTTCTAGTGAGATCTGGGTGTGATAAAAGTGGTGCATTCAACAAGGCTTGTTTCAGATTGACAAATTCAGACTGCGCTTGGTTATCCCAGGACCAGATAGTGCTTTTATCCGTCAGTTGGCATAATCTAGGGGTGTCTAAAGCAGAGTAATGAATAAATCTACGGAAAAAGTTAATTAACCCCAGAAAGCTGCGTAGTTGTTTCTTCGTCGTTGGAATAGTAATGTCACGTAAAGCTTGAAGTTTTTCCGGGTCAGGCGCAATGCCTTCTGCTGAAATTACATGTCCAAGAAATTTTATAGAAGTTTTGCCAAAGTGTGACTTGCTAAGATTAACTGCGAGTCCTTGTGCACGAAAAGTTTGCAACAGTTGTTCCAGAATCAAATTGTGTTCAGACCAGTTAGCTTCTGCAATAAGAATGTCGTCTACATACATTGTGATTCTGTCTTTAAGTTCTGTCGGAAGTACACTATTCAAAACGCGAATAAAAGCTGCTGAAGAAATTGTTAAACCGAACGGTAATTTGCAAAATTGATAACAGTCACCAAAACAGAGAAATGCTGTGTACTTTCTGCAGTTCGGATGGAGCTGTATTTGCCAAAATCCCGATCTCAAATCTAGTGTGGAATAAACAGCAGTACCATGAAATTTCTGTAGAAGGTCTTCTAGTGTCTGTGGGCGATCTGTTTCATTAATAATAATGTCATAGATGTGACGCGAATCAAGTACGAGTCGGAGTGAGCCACCCTTTTTCTTAACAATATGGAGCGGGTATATGTACGGACTAACTGCTGGTTCAATAATACGTTGGTCAAGCGTAACTGGCAATTCTTTCTTAACTTGTTCTCTGTGAATATACGGAATGGGATAATGTTTAGCTTTAAATGTTTCGTGCTGTTTAACTTGACATTCATATATGAAACCGGACATAGTACCAGGGATGTTGTCAAAAACTGGAGCTTGCTGTAAAAGAATTTTGCGTAATTGCGTACGTTCGTCGCCTGTATTTGCGCTGCTCTGTTTAACTTTATCAGAAATCATTTGCATAACGTCACGGTCGGCTTCGTCTAGTATATTGTAGTTGTGAACATACATATCTGTGAACAATGTGGAATGACAGTCTATGTTGCGTGATGCAGAAATGACCTCTGTCCGATTAATTGTTTGTTCTTCTGCAGATAAAGAGTGCTGAAAATCTAATGCCAGTTGTACATTTTCATCCTTTAACATTATATAGGAATTTTTAAAGTCAATAATTGCGTCGTGTTGTACCAAAAAACTCGTACCTAAAATAACGTCTGTTGTCAATAAGGGAACAATCCAAAAATTTGAGTGGAACGTATAACCTGCAATACAAAATGATAAGTGTGTCTGTAATATTACGTCTACTCCTTTACCAGATACTGCTCCTTTTACTTTAGTTTTGCCTAATGGTAATGTAGGATAGGTATTCTCTTTGTTACAAGCGTTGAAAGTTTCCTCATTTATAACTGACATCGGTGATCCAGAGTCGATTACTGCCGAAAATGTGTATGATCCAATCTTTACTTCAATAATAGGATGGGAAATGGTTTTTCTGAATAACTGGTTTTTCATGCAAAAGTGTGTCTCGGATGTCGTCAAAGTAATAACATTTTCGTGAACAAGAGTCTGTGTATCAAAAGTATCGCTTACATCGCTGGAAGGTTCAATCTGTGCTGTATCTAGTCAAATTCTATCTGACATGCTGCTATTTGCGCGAGGATGCTGTGGCATTTCCACTATTTGTACTGTTCTGTTATATCTCCCTGATGTATTACGTTCGAGATGATATCTACTGTCTGGTTCATTCATGATAATCTGTTGTTGCCGATGATTCTGCTGCTGGTAAGACCGACTGTTACGCTGAAAACTGTGCTCATTACTTTTACGTCTGTCATAATAATCGTTGCTATAAGGCGCATTGCGATATGAGTTGAAATGGTGTGTTTTCTGTACGTAGTGATTTCCTTGTTGCTGTGCGTTACTATTTGGTGGAGCCGACGATATACGTGTAGGCGGCGAAACATTAAAGCTTGGTTGACCTTTCAGACTACATTGTTGGTTAGGTATGCTAACCGGCTGGTTTTGATTCTGTTGCGGAGAAAACCCTCTATTGTTACAAAAACGTGTCTGGGATTGATGATAATTTTACACATACTGATGATAAAAAATTTGTTTGTTATTAAAGTTCTGGTGGTTGTCACTTCTGGAGCGTCGAATGAAAACCGTCACCTTTAGGTAAAACTTGTCGTATCAGGTTGTCTTTACTCATTCTTAATCCTAGATAGATCCATAGTTGAAGAGCTGTTTGATAGATATAAAGGATAGTAAAAGAGAAGGCAGCAGTGCAGAAAACTAAAGTTTTAATAGCACTACTACGGCTCGGGGCCCTGTGCACGCTACGGCACATATTCATCGAAGTGTAATGAATCCCCTGAGGTCACTTACGCGCTGCAAATAAATTTTAGTTTCTGCGTTACAGGCAATGCCGGTGAAAATTCAAAAAAAGTTGTTGCAGCCAGTCCAATTCTACACTCCTGGAAATTGAAATAAGAACACCGTGAATTCATTGTCCCAGGAAGGGGAAACTTTATTGACACATTCCTGGGGTCAGATACATCACATGATCACACTGATAGAACCACAGGCACACAGACACAGGCAACACAGCATGCACAATGTCGGCACTAGTACAGTGTATATCCAACTTTCGCAGCAATGCAGGCTGCTATTCTCCCATGGAGACGATCGTAGAGATGCTAGATGTAGTCCTGTGGAACGGCTTGCCATTTCCACCTGCCGCCTCAGTTGGACCAGCGTTCGTGCTGGACGTGCAGACCGCGTGAGACGACGCTTCATCCAGTCCCAAACATGCTCAATGGGGGACAGATCCGGAGATATTGCTGGCCAGGGTAGTTGACTTACACCTTCTAGAGCACGTTGGGTGGCACGAGATACATGCGGACGTGCATTGTCCTCTTCGAACAGCAAGTTCCCTTGCCGGTCTAGGAATGGTAGAACGATGGGTTCGATGACGGTTTGGATGTACCGTGCACTATTCAGTGTCCCCTCTACGATCACCAGAGGTGTGCGGCCAGTATAGGAGATCGCTCCCCACATCATGATGCCGGGTGTTGGCCCTGTGTGCTTCGGTCATATGCAGTCCTGATTGTGGCGCTCACCTGCACGGCGCCAAACACGCATACGACCATCATTGGCACCAAGGCAGAAGCGACTCTCATCGCTGAAGACGATACGTCTCCATTCGTCCCTCCATTCACGCCTGTCGCGACACCACTGGAGGCGGGCTGCACGATGTTGGGGCGTGAGCGGAAGACGGCCTAACGGTGTGCGGGACCGTAGCCCAGCTTCATGGAGACGGTTGCGAATGGTCCTCGCCGATACCCCAGGAGCAACAGTGTCCCTAATTTGCTGGGAAGTGGCGGTGCGGTCCCCTACGGCACTGCGTAGGATCCTACGGTCTTGGCGTGCATCCGTGCGTCGCTGCGGTCCGGTCCCAGGTCGACGGGCACGAGCACCTTCCGCCGACCACTGGCGACAACATCGATGTACTGTGGAGACCTCACGTCCCACGTGTTGAGCAATTCGGCGGTACGTCCACCCGGCCTCCCGCATGCCCACTATACGCCCTCGCTCAAAGTCCGTCAACTGCACATACGGTTCACGTCCACGCTGTCGCGGCATGCTACCAGTGTTAAAGACTGCGATGGAGCTCCGTATGCCACGGCAAACTGGCTGACACTGACGGCGGCGGTGCACAAATGGTGCGCAGCTAGCGCCATTCGACGGCCAACACCGCGGTTCCTGGTGTGTCCGCTGTGCCTTGCGTGTGATCATTGCTTGTACAGCCCTCTCGCAGTGTCCGGAGCAAGTATGGTGGGTCTGACACACCGGTGTCAATGTGTTCTTTTTTCCATTTCCAGGAGTGTAGTTTCTGCATTACAGGCAAAGCTGGTGAAAATACAAAAGCAAATTGTCGTATCCAGTCCAAAGCGTGAATCTGTGTTTTGTCATTATTAAACACCTTAGATTTTTTCACGGATAAAAATTGCTTATAATCAACGTTATCGTCTCTGAATATGTGAACTGGTTCAGGATTGTATGATACTCCGTTTGTCTGTGTCTGCCCGGAATCCAAGTCACGTACTCTCTGTAAACTACCTAAATTATACTGGCTGTGTGAGTGTGGCAAATGTTCGGAAAGTGGCGTATGCTGTGATGTGTTAAGGGCTGAAATATTTCTTATCTCCGTCAATTCGTGCTGTAAAGATGACAATTTTCTACGTAATGTATTATTGGACGAACCTATCTCACTAATCGCCTGCTGTAAATTTTGGAATTCGGGTGTTTGATTAAACGAAACTGGTGACGTATCGTCTGATTTGGTGTCATTGTTATTTTCTATAACGTCAATACGACTGGCCAATTCATCAAATTTTTCAGTCAATGCTTTAACCTGATCATCATTTTTAGTGTCACAAGCATTTATTTGTTTTTGGATTTTACGGGTAGTTTTGTTCAATTTCTTAACGTCTGCTTTAATGGCATCGGGATCCTGTATTAATTCTAATTGTTCAAGTCTGTTGGTCATTGTCTGAAAGTCTACTGTGTGTGTGTCTGTTTTTGTTTTAAGATTGGAGACTTCATCATGCAATTCGGTGTTCAACTGTTTAATAGTATTGATTTCGTCTTTTACTGTAGCAATGTTATTGTCTACGTATGTTTTTGCTTTCGTAAATAATTTACGCTTATCTTCCTGTCTCTGTGCAGTAATTGTTTCCATGACTTGTTTCTTTACTTTGTTCTGTTCCTGTATGAATTCACGGTAACGCGTTTCACTGTTTTGTAGGTGGTGATTTAAACGTTCGTCAATTTGGCTATTTTGTTGTTCAAATTTCGTGTCTACTTTCGCATCCAGTGTGCTTGAAAGTTCTGATGACATTAATTTAAACTCGTCGCGTAACTGTGTTGCGTTTTCAGAACATTGTTTAGCGACTGCTCTAATTTCATCTCTAAGTAATTTAGTTATGGCTGCATGTGTATTACTTAATTCTTGTGCCACATATCTAATTTCTTCACTACTATTCCTAGCACAAGCCTTAATTTCCTCAGATAATTGTTTATTAGTTTCATTACACTGCTCGGCAACGGCTGTAATCCGTTCAGTAAGCTGTTCAGTAGAGGTGTCAAGTTTTTCATTAATCTGTTTGGAATTGTTGTCTAGTTTTTCATTAAGTTGTTTGTTCGATTCATTAATTTGTTGTTTGAGATTTTCATTAAGTTGTATGTTCGATTCATTAATTTGTTGTTTGAGATTTTCATTAAGTTGCAGCAATAATGCCATAACTCGATCCATGCCAAAATTAGCTGCTGTATTCTCTGTACTGTGTGATGGTGTATCTGCATGTGTCACGTTTTGTATAACCATTTCGTCATTGTCTGATTCACAAAAAGGTTTGCTAATCGGATGTGCACTGTTGGTCACTACCTCGGAATCAAATAAATCTGATGTGCTTTGTGTATATTGGTCACCTTCGTCAGAAACAATTATCTGTTCGCTACCTAAATTTTGCAAATCAGGTGTTTCAAACTGGACAGTGTTCATTGTAACGGAACGTGCCGCGTCATCAATTGTCGTGAAATTAACAGAGGACACAATTGAATTTGTTTGCTCATCATTAGCATCAAAATCATTACTAGTGATCGACACACCCTGATTATCTGTAATTAGAGGATTATCACTATTACACTGCGTGTCGCTAGTATAATCGGTCAAATTATTCGAGTCAGCTTTTTCACTCCTTGCACATCGCGATGCACTGTTAGCAGTTTTGCGCAGCATTTTCACAACTCAAAGTTAAGCTCAAAATCAAACAAAGACAGAGCAAAAATGGAACAAATACAGTTACAACAAAGAGCAATAAATTGCCGATGATCTGTGAAAGAAAAAGTGACAAATTAGTAAATGCGTTGCGCCAGATGCAAACTACTTTTAATTTTAAGTAAATAAGAGCAGATATATAGCTGACCACTTCTCAGAAATTCACAAAAATACGATCCTGGCAGGGTCGCCAAGTGTAACCTCCCCACAAAATATAAAATAATATTATCAATAATACTCTCATTTAGCGTAACTACCCAACAGTGAAAATATAATACGATGTGACAAACCTATAACCTTTCAATAATTGACAGTCAAGTTAACCTGGTAAATTTTGGACGTCAGCAATGCTGCGCCATGGCCCTGATACATCATTCTGAATAAACTGAAAAATCGTACCTTAATTAGGTCGCCGGATAACGCGTATATATCTGCTCCTATAAGAAATTTTCCTGGCGTAGCTAAGTACAATGCTGGCCGATAGATTTGTCTTATAGAAAAGGAAAGAACTGACTTTTCTTTTCAATAATCGGGATTGCCAAGGATTGGAGAAATTAGTGAATTCTTTAAATTGCGATAAATGTCAAAAGTTACTTTTTATGAGAAGGATTATTATTAACAGATTTAAAAAAAAACATTTACATGGGACTTGATGTAACAATACTACATATGCGCGAGGCTGCTTTTACCTTATCCTATAACGCTCAGGCTCTGCCATCGCTGCACACGACCGGCCCAGCCAACACGATACACCAGAGCAGACTGCTCGCTACCAACAACTAACTGCAACTGCTACACAGTTCTTACTGCAGTCAATACTACTCTTTGGTCTCAGATTCTCTTCTAGCTTACATATCGCAGGCAGCGCGTGAGCAATACATCGAAACTACATCAGCTTGAGTGCGCTAGCAACAAGTTCTCTAATTATGGACCTCTTACAAACGCACTGTTAATGCATGTGCGAACATTACGGAAGGCGAACTACTCGCTCTTGACAGGAATGTCGTTACATGTATTGCCATATGCATTGCGGTTCACGGACATCATTTTGAGCATTTATTGCATTAATGCGGTTTCTACAGGTAATCACACTGCAACAGCATGCGTTCTCAGAAATTATAAGTTCACGAAGGTACATGTATCACATTGGAACAACCGAAATAAAATGATCAAACGTACCTACATTCTGTATTTTAATTTAAATTACCTACCTTTTACCAACTGTTCGTCTAAAATTGTGAGCCATATGTTTGTGACTATTACAGCGCCATCTATCACACAGCGGAAAAAGTGATCCAACTAAAACATTCATATTTCTTTACGTACTACACGAATATGTAATAGAAAATGGGGGTTCCTATTTTAAAAAAACGCAGTTGATATCCGTTTGACCTATGGCAGCACCATCTAGCGGGGCAACCACAGCGCCATCTGGTTTGCCCCTTCAAGCTAGACAAGTTCCGTTTTTCGTAGTTTTTTCGTTTGACGCTTATCTTGTGAGATATTTGGCCCGGTCACTATCAATGGACAACCCTGTATATATTGCAAACAGCAACGGCCCTGACACTCTTCCTTAGGATACTCCGGAAATTATATCTGTCGATTTTGTTCCGTTAACAGCGACGTGCTGAGTTTGGCCTGCAAGGAAGCCTTGAATCTAGTCGCAAATTGTTCCATAACGTTTCCGCGCCAGCTAAACGGTCCCATGACGAAACGCGCCACTCTTCGTTGGACCTTCTCTATGTCCTCTATTAGTCTTACCTGGTACGAATCCCAGATAGATGAACAATACTCACAAATTTTTTCACTAAACGGCAGTGCGGAACGGGGTCAAATGCCTTCCTAAAGTCAAGGAACACGGCATCAACCTGAGCGCAATTGTCTACGGTGCTGTAGATCTCATGGAGCAACAAAGTGAGCTGAGTTTCGCAGAATCTCTGGTTGCGTAATTCATGTTGGTTTTTATAGAGGACGTATTCATTCTCCAAAACGTCATAATTCTTGAGCTTAGAAAATATTCTATAATCATACAACAGATTGAAGTCACCGATATAGGTTGTATGCATCTGTACTACGGCCTTTCTTATGAACGAGAATGACCTGCGCTTTCTTCAAGTCTCTAGGCACTCTTCGTTGCTCAGGCAAATTACTGCTGAAAGAGGAGTCTTTATAGAGTCTTATTGGTATCTCATCTGGTCCATGACGCCTTTCCACTGCTAAGTGATTGTAGCTGCTTTTCAATGCCGCGATCGGTTATCTCAACATCTGCCATTTCGACGTTCGTTCAACGATTGAATGGAGGGACAGTTTTACGACCTTCCGCGGTGAA
Source organism: Schistocerca gregaria (assembly GCF_023897955.1). Lineage (NCBI taxonomy): Eukaryota > Metazoa > Arthropoda > Insecta > Orthoptera > Acrididae > Schistocerca > Schistocerca gregaria. The sequence goes on along the minus strand of NC_064926.1, from coordinate 209,791,586 downwards.
ACAACTTCGGACGACCGAATTTAGTATTTCGACCCACTCTATTATCTTCCGCTTCGGTGCCAGTATAGTCACCGAGTGAATTAATTGGTGATTGTGACCCACTTACTGACTTCACATATGACGAAAATCCCATAAGGTTTTCACTCAGATCAGTTGACAAAGTTTTACTTTGAGAGTTCAAATGGTTCAACTGGCTCTGAGCACTATGGTCATCAGTCCCCCAGAACTTAGAACTACTTAAACCTAACTAACCTAAGGACAACACACAACACCCAGCCATCACGAGGCAGAGAAAATCCCTGACCCGGGAACCCGGGCGCGGGAAGCGAGAACGCTACCGCACGACCACGAGATGCGGGCTTTACGTTCAGTCACTGAACATTTCTCTCATTGCGCTCCTTAAGCACATTTTCGTTTCGTTCAGCTTTTGTTTGTCAGCTAGGTTGTTACTTCTCTTGAATCTGAGCTGAAGTTCCCTTTGTTTACGTAGTAGTTTTCTAACACGTTTATTAAACCATGATGGGTCTTCCTACCTCTTAAGACTTTACTCGGAACATGCTTGTCTAGGGCCTATTGCAAGATGCCTTTGAATTTTTGCCATATTTTCTCTACATCTTCGTCCTCATCACCAAATATTTGATGCTGACTGCTCATATACTGTGAATTTTGTATCATGTCACTCTCGTTCGTAAATTAAGGAAAGTGCGTGATCCCTGCGTAGCCATCTGGTGCCAAAAGCCTCTGGAAACCTTGCAGAATCCATTCCAAGCATAATAAAAGCTGAGTTGCGTTCGAGAAGTGAATCAACAGGTTTTTAAGTAGGTGGTCACAATTTTTTGGTTCGTCAGTGTATATTCACGATGTGTACATTATGCCTCAACTACTGTGGAAGTGTTGATTAAATACAATAAAGACTGTATAAGCATTTTCTTCATTACTTTTAATAGTATCAAATATCAATAAAGAAAAGCATTTTAACAAATAAATTTCAAAAGTCAAAGAGTAAATAGCTTTTTCAAACTGTAAGTATTTTTTCTTAGTTCGTGTAATTTTTTTCAGATCAATAAGTATCTTGTACTACACACTAAATAAGCCTAATGACCTTCTCCAGGGTTTAGCTATCTCGTTACGAAATTGTACCGAAATCGGTTCAGCGGGTAGTAGTAAGAAACCAGACGTAACGCATCTCAGTGTTTATGATATCTTGTACCCTGAACTGTGTATCTTACGAAAATATAATTTTGCAGGTATATTCAGTGGTATATGCGAACACTGTCTGCAAAATGAGTCGCTTATACAGTTAGCAGTAAAGAAATAATAAATTAAACCGTCGTATGTGAGGTGCAAGTGAACAGCGAAAATGTAGTAAGCGATAATCTTTTTCTTTCATCGTTATTTGCGGGGCGTCACCGAGAAACGATTTCGTAAAGGTTTGGAATTATGTGTAAAATTTGTTCCAAGTCATAAAGTGCTTTCGTTCTGAAAAACTGGATGAGTAAAATCTGACCTACACTTGCTTCCCACCTCCATCCTTACCCTTTGATAGGTAAGTGACTCATATCCACCCTTCCCCTCCCCCCCCCCCCTCCCAGCGATTCTTTCCATACACTAAATGACATGTGTACTAAATTTGGGTGAAATAGGCCCAGTAGTTTAGGCGGAGATGTGGAAAATACATACGTTACATAGATACATAAATCATTACAAGATGTACGAATATCCTTTTTTCGTGATCCGATTTTGATAAAATATAGCTTATACCGTGTCCATAGCTACACTGAAATTATCTGTGAGAAACCTAGAAAAATCTGCTAATCAGTTTCGGAGATAAACGTGTTCAGCCAGACAAACAGCTAAGTTTCAGTAAATATTTAAACTACTTAAACTTTTCCCGTGATCATATTTTGTTCAACTAAAGCCAGACAATCCCTCAGACTATACTCTAGTTACCTGCGGATACCCCATGAAAATTCGTCTATTAATTTTGGAGATTAGCGTGTTCAAAGACAGACAGACACGGTGGTTTTTTAGATTTATTATTATTATAATTACAGATAATGACCTATATCTGTAAGGAATAACTACTTGCTGTAAATATCAGACTAATACTTCGTTCGGCCATTTGCTTAGAAATAAACTAGAACAGTTTCTCGATTCGCATGGTGGGTACTGAGAGACTGAATACCGAAACTAGAATAGAATACAGAATGTCGAGACACAAGAACAGCGTATTCTACAGTACGCTAGAGAAGTACGGACAGAGTGCGCCTAGCGAGCTGCAGCCTTCATTATGCCAGAAGCCAGGCTCGAATAAACAAACACCGAGCTATAAACAGGAGGAGGGCTCTCGATCAAAATAGCGCCGTTTGCTACAACGCAGGCGCTACCGAGATTATCTCATCGTTCGAGGTAATGCCCAGTAGGAAGTGTGTCATTCACATAACTTGTGTAAGAGGAGTGGTGTCAGTGTGTGTGTGTGTGTGTGTGTGTGTGTGTGTGTGTGTGTGTGTGTGTGTGTTGATGTGGTAAGATACTAATAAGTAGACTCATGTTTAGAAAAAAAATGTACATCTTGTACGACTAGAGACAGGACGTTCATATTACAGGACATGTAAATCATTATGTTCTGCAGAAATGATTAGCTTTTCAGTCGCATTTCAGTCAGCATGTGTCCTGTTGCCTAGTAGGTACAGGACCTGCCATGCGCTCTGATAACTTGTTCCATGCGTGATGGCATCGACGCCTAAGAGGGGCGAATGGCTTCCTGTAGTATAGCCAACCATGCTATATTCACCTGGTTCCAAAGTTCTTCCGTGGTGGTTGGCATTGCGTCACAGTGCTGCACCTGTCATTTCACTATATGCCACATGTTTCCGATTGACGAGAAGTCTGGTGATCTGGCGGGCCAGAGCAAAAGGCTGACATACTGGGACACCAGGAATGCACGTGTTCGTGCAACATATGGTCGTGCATTGTCTTGCTGAAAAATGGCTTCTGGGGTGGTGTGCAGACAGGATACGGCTAAGGGTCGCAGGATGTCATTCACACTGGTAACAGTGCCCTGGACATACACTAACTGTGTTTTGTTGTTGTACCCAGTAGCACCAAACAAGGCCTTGTGTTGTCACTATATGTCCTGTGCACTTGCAAACACTGTGATGCCGCTTCCCCTGTCTGCGGTAAACCGAAATGCGGCCATCATTTTCAAACAAACAAAACCTGGATTCATCCGAAAATACTGTCTGATGCCACTTCTGTCCCCAGAGACGTCGTTGCATACGCCATTGCTGTCTATCATGTTTCTGCAGATTCGTTAGAGGTAGGCTGAGAAGTGGACGATGCCCATGTAATCCGTGCCTTGATAAAGGGCGACCGACTGCCACCCAGGATAGACTATGATGTGTTCCATTATTGCACCAGAGTCGTGGAGGACGCAGATCTGTCCTCCAATGCCATTCGGGTGAGGTGTCGATGTTGTCGGAGGATGTCTCGGTGGCACGACCTGACCCATTTCTGCGTGTTCTACGACCTTCCGTGAACCATTCTGCACACACCAGTCGCACTGCCGGAACAATCCGTCCCACACCAGCAGCAAATTCGCGGATGGATTCACCACATTCTATCATGCCAAAAATGCGCCTTCTTTCAAACTCACTGATTTGACTGTACGGTTCGCGCATACGTCCGTGAGGCATCCTGCTCGTCTGCTCAAGTCACACTGATACATTACGTTCGATTTACAGCGACAACGAGAACCGCAGGCACATTTTACCGGTAGGTGAAGCACCGTGATATCGATGTTGACCTTGAACTCGTGGGCCGAGATGGTTCAAAAGCTAATGATTTCTGCAGAACACACCAACATACATATCCTGGGAATATGAACGTCTTATCTCTAGTCGTTGAAGATGTTTTGTTACTTCTGAACATGAGTGTACATAAATCCGCTTCGATTACTGCGTGGTCAACGCGGCAGATTGCTAAGCAAGTGAGCCAGGTTCGATTCCTGGCTGGGTTGGTGGTTTTCTCCGATCTGGGACTAAGTATTTTGTTGTCCTTACGGTCATATCGCCATAACTGACACTACCCTTGTAAGATGGCTGATATTCTGAATAGAAAATAAGTACGTAATGCTCTGAGTGCGTATGCACACAAATGAGACACAAATTTGTTTCCACCTCACACTACTCATATTCTGCATACCTCTTTATAAGTGACTGACTCATATCATTCTGCAAAAGATCAAAGGACAAATAACAATAAAAATAACTAGTGTCGCCTGTAGCAGAATTTCGCCGAACTGTGTTTATAAAGTAACGAAAGTTAAACTTCTGTATAACTAATTGGAATTTATTCGTATCAGATTCTTAGTACTTACCTGTCATAAAAATATAGCTGCACATTACATGGTATTCGAACACATGTATAGCTCACTGGACTTGATCTACATTGAATTGTATTGTATTGTATCTTAACTGGGGGCGTAGAAACGACGGAGAGGCTCCGTCCCCGCCACAGCTGCAGTGGTCCACAACCCCACGACGACTACCGCAGTCCACTTCACCCCTCCGCCGCCCCACACCGAACTATTCTTTCAGGGTTATTGTGCGGTTTGGCTCGGTCCCCAGTGGACACCTCCCCCCCTCCCCCCCTTTACCCAAGGAAAGTCGCACACGAGACGAGTGTAACCCCTATGTAGAGTAATGGTTGTGTTGTGTACGCGTACGTGGAGAACTTGATTGCGCAGCAGTCGCCAACATAGTGTAGCTGAGGCGGAATGAGGGGAACCTGCCCGCATTCGCCGAGGCAGATGGCAAACCGCCTAAAAACCATCCACAGACTGGCCGGTTCACCGGACCTCGACACAAGTCCGCCGGGTGGATTCGTGCCGTGGACCAGGCGCTCCTTCCCACTCCGGAAATTCGTACGTTAGTCCGCACGGTTAACGAGGCGGGCTTGATCTGCATGGTGATTATAATTAAACTTTGCAAGAGAGGGGGTCCATTGAAAACGAGTGATCATAAGACAGTGAAACTTTCTGGAAACTGTTGTAAGGACATGTAGAAGAGAACTAACAAATAAACCATTGGAAGAAACACATTTCATTCCCTTTAGAGAGGGTTCAAATCTGGCGCTGTTGCTTACAGAGTAACTGAGTGATCTCACGAGCAATGTGGGGTGGAGCTACATCGTGCATCAAAGTAGTTGAGCCCGATTCACCTCTCTGACAAAGAGCGGGGATCGCATGATGGCTAAGCACATCGTACTAAAGTGTGCTGTTTACGCCGCGTGTACTTGGTCCTTGGGATATGAGTACAGCAAAGGAAAAAGGAAGAATCGTGAAGTGTGCCATGAAGCAACACCGCACAGTGACACGTTCATGATGCGTTCGTTGGCGGTGACGATCCTCTGACGCGGCGACTGTGAGTATTCACTGCCCCAGTGAGCGTTAAGTGCGCTCATCACCCCACAAAATAATCCAAGACCACATGTCGTCAACTTCAACCCTTGCAAACAACGTTAAGTCCCGGATTATAGTGCAGCAGCACAACGGTGCTGGACGGTGCTGCGCGCAGAGCAGCTTCCGCACTGCTGCTTCGCCGCGCGGCGTTAGCCGAGCGGCTATCCGGCACGGTAGCTGAGCGGCTATCCGGCACGGTAGCTGAGCGTGTTCGGTCAGAGGGTTAGCAGACCTCAGTAATAAAAAAAACTGAACTAATCGATCAACAACGAACTTAAACGGATGTCTTACGACGTCCGCCCCGAACAGATGCAACGAACAAAAGCGAACAAGATGAAATTAAAAAGAAAAGAGGTTTAGAGCCCTGCAGTCATGGACTGTGCGGCTAGTCCCGGCGGAGGTTCGAGTCCTCCCTCGGGCATGGGTGTGTGTGTTTGTTCTAAGGATAATTTAGGTTATGTAGTGGGTAAGCTTAGGAACTGACCTTAGCAGTTAAGTGCCATTTTTTTTAACTACTGTTTCGCGTAGGGTATAGTGCGGCCAGGCAGTGGCGCGGCAGCACGCCTACTCGCTTCACTGCGTAGACGGCAAACGCGTAAGCCGGCAGATCTGCACTTTTTCTCACACAATTTTGAAGAAACTACTCGGAGGACAAAATCCTGTCTCACTCATCTCGTAGCTTTACTTGTCAGATTCGTTATGAACTGCTTCTCATTTCGCTAAAGGTCATAGTTATTGGGAATTTCGTAAATTAAATAAGTACTGCAATTATTTCCAGAAGTTTGCATTGAAAAATAGCGCTCGCTATTAATTAGCGTTTTGTCCTTGGTAGGTTATATGTTTCTGGGTATGAAATGTAGCTAGCATACAGAATTATTCCTTCATCTTAGACATATACCGCTGTTATCACAACTCTAGAGAAAAATTATCGTACGTAGAACGCGTCGTCCTGAACTCGCACTGCACTGGGGAAAAAAAATATATTTGTAACCTTCCTCATACTTCATAAACGGTTTGAGGTATTGAAACAAGATATTGGGCCGGCCGCGGTGGTCTAGCGGTTCTAGGCGCTCAGTCCGGAGTCGCGCGACTGCTACGGTCGCAGGTTCGAATCCTGCCTCGGGCATGAACGTGTGTGATGTCCTTAGGTTAGTTCGGTTTAAGTAGTTCTAAGTTCCAGGGGACTGATGACCATAGATGTTAAGTCCCATAGTGCTCAGAGCCATTTGAACCATTTTTGAATCGTTGTAAGTATTGTGGAGTAAACTCCCAAAATGTTGCAGAGTTGCCTCCAGCCACACCACATTCGAGTATGTTTTTCTAAATACTGTTAATGATTTATATTACACACGGAAGTTTCGAGCAGGAGTCAGTGTTGTTGACAGAAAACACATGGGTCTAAAATGCCCAGAAAATTGTGGTACGATGTGTTTTCGATCGTACAATGAGGAGTTGCAGGTCTACAGGTGAAATTCATTAGCAATGTCGGGAGTATGTAGGAAGGAAAGGGAAGACGATAGATTTTATTCTTCTAGTGTATTTCGCTAGATGCAAGAAGGGGTTCTCAATAGACTGCCTAACTCTCCATTACTAAATACATCAGATGAATTACTTTTTGTACTCATCGGAGATTAGGCATATCCATTATTGTGACATTTTATCAAATTTTGGGGTCAATTTGTTTTAGATACAAGGAATGAATATTTCAACAGACGCTTTCCCACCATATTCTTCACGGTACTGTCATGGACCTCCAAGGACCCTTGACTGTCGATGAGCAACATACAGTGGACATAGGGGTTTATCAGACAGGAAAAAAACTTTAACAGACCTTCAAACATAGTTTTGAAGACTTTCTCCGATAATAAAACACTATTTTCATGTGTTTCTCAGCTATGCTACTTCAACGTTATTATCACCTCTCGCTTTATGACAATGAAAGAAGAAAGAGATTAATAAAATACGTACTGTACCTAGAGTCTGTATTTCTGCTGCCACCACTTCACATAACTTATACAAAATGTATCCGTTGTGATGACAGATGTTTAGGTGGTCCCATGAAGAACGCCAAGTAAAAGCAGCTGATATCAAAGCTCCCGCTCATAGCATTTTGTCAACAGTACAAAAAAAACCATCAAGCTCTAGCAACAGCACTGACGATGCAACTAGGACTGTTTATATTTTTCAAAATGTTGGGAATCCGATATATCGACTTTTGAAAAGTCATTTTGGCCCTCAGTACACGAAAAAATACCGATATATCGTCGGAAAGAATATCGACGTACCAGGCAAAAGAATATCGGATACATATTGTAAATGTACTGCCAGTTTTACAGATGTATATTTCAGTATTGATTCAGAAATTAAATATTATTTACATCAACAAGATAGCAGTCTGCCCGTCTACCTTAGAGCAAGAACTGAAAGGAAAACGATGCACGTTCAAGCTTGACGATAACCACTTAGTAAATGCAGGTAAGAGACAGAATAAAAGGTGTCCGATGGGTCTGTCGTTCGGTTTCCTCATGAATCAGATTTGTCTGGAACATTTCATGTCGACTTCCCTGTTTTTCATTTCTGCAAACGCCAGCACCCTAACAGTTTTAGTGAAGTTAAACGCTGCAGTTTCTGTTGGTAGCGCCGAGCGCCGATTGCGTCAGCATTTCCCTCACCTATCTCAGCCCACTACAAAGACCATTCTTGTCTTTTAGAGTTTTGCCCATGAGTATCAGCAACTGTTTTTGTAGAATGCAAATGTGAGGAAATAGCACACAAGTTGCCTTAAATAATTTTTTTTTTTATGTAGGTGGTGCGCTGTTTCTTCACATCAGATGTACTGTTATTCCATTCACATCGCCAATCCTAGTGCAATTGGACTTCTTTTTGTACCTTCTATACTTGATTCACACAGTCAAAGAGAAAGACAGAACGTGATGAAAGCTCAAAAAGTAGTACTTTCAAACAGTGAAAGTAGAATTATGTTCTAGTAAAATTTCAAAAGAACAACTTCAAATATTTATCGAAAATTGTGAAAAATATATAATATAAAATAGAAATATCGGCTCTCAGTTTTGCCATTTCGATATCGATACGTCGAAATACCTGTGAGGAAATGACGCAGATACATGTCGATACCTTTTGAAAAATGTTCCAATATATCGATATTTTACACTACTGGCCATTAAAATTGCTACACCACGAAGATGACGTGCTACAGATGCGAAATTTAACCGACAGGAAGAAGATGCTGAGATATGCAAATGATTAGCTTTTCAGAGTATTCACACAAGGTTGGCGCCGGTGGCGACACCTACACCGTGCTGACATGAGGAAAGTTTCCAACCGATTTCTCATACACAAACAGCAGCTGACCGGCGTTGACTGGTGAAACGTTGTTGTGACGCCTCGTGTAAGGAGGAAAAATGCGTGCCATCGCGTTTCCGATTTTAATAAAGGTCGGATTGTAGCCTATCGCGATTGCGGTTTATCGTATCGCGACATTGCTGCTCGCAATGGTGGAGATCCAATTACTGTTAGCAGAATATGCAATCGGTGGGTTCAGGAGGGCAATACGGAACGGCGTACTGGATCCAAACGGCCTCGTATCACTAGCAGTCAAGATGACAGGCATCTTATCCGCATGACTGTAACGGATCGTGCAGCCACGTCTAGATCCCTGAGTCAACAGATGAGGACGTTTGCAAGACAACAACCATCTGCACGAACAGTTCGACGACTTTTGCAGCAGCATGGACTATCAGCTCGGAGACCATGGCTGCGGTTACCCTTGACGCTGCATCACAGACAGGAGCGCCTGCTATGGTGTACTCCACGACGAAACTGGGTGTACGAATGGCAAAACGTCATTTCTTCGGATGAATCCAGGTTCTGTTTACAGCATCATGATGGTCGCATCCGTGTTTGGCGACATCGCGGTGAACGCACATTCGAAGCGTGTATTCGTCATTCCCATACTGGCGTATCAAGCGGCGGGACGGTATGGGGTGCCGTCAGTTACACGTCTCGGTCACCTCTTGTTAGCACTGACGGCACTTTGAACAGTGGACGTTACGTTTCAGATGTGTTACGACCCGTGGCTCTACCCTTCATTCGATCTCTGCGAAACCCTACATTTCAGCAGGATATTGCACGACCGCATGTTGCAGATCCTGAACGGGACTTTCTCGACACAGAAAATGTTCGAATGCCGCCCTGGCCAGCACATTCTGCAGGTCTCTCACCAATTGAAAACGTCTGGTCAATGGTGGCCGAGCAACTGGCTCGTCGCAATACGCCAGTCACTACTCGTGATGAACTGTGGTATCCTGTTTAAGATGCATGGGCAGCTGTACCTGTACGCCCCATCCAAGCTCTGTTTGACTCAATGCCCAGGCGTATCAAGGCCGTTATTACGGCCAGAGATGGTTGTTCTGGGTACTGATTTCTCAGGATCTATGCACACAAATTGCGTGAAAATGTAATCACATGTCAGTTCTAGCATAATATATTTGTCCAATGAATACCCGTTTATCATCTGCGTTTCTTATTGGTGTAGCAATTTTAATGGCCAGTAGTATGTCAACAGCCGTAGCTATTACCCGCACCGAGAGCCGAGTGCTGCAGGCGTTGCCCGACTGCAACCGGAGTCACCCGAACGTTTTAGTGGCTGCTCTGCGAAACAGCCATGTTTGATTCGCACAGCGCCTCCCTGTGCCAGTCCGCTCCACTCCGCCCTACTTGCAGCGTAATGCACACTGAGCAGCGCTGGTCTGTTTGCTAGTGTCGCGCCACTACACTGTAACAGCAGCCTATGAGCGATGTGTATTGGAATGCCTGCTTCACGTGGCAAAAGTTGGTTAGTTACTTGAAGTTCGCACGGATGCCATTTCAAAAATGCTCGCAGCACTTTTCGTACGACGAACCATGGAATGTTCAGCTATCGTCACGCACCTCATATACTGCTTGAAGATAGCACAATGCGTCCAGCGTTCTCAGCGATGCCAACAGTAACTTCCTCAACTATATTTGGAGGAACTGGCAGTCAGCCTCTCCCAGGAGCAAACCAAATCATTGACCCACCGTTCCAAACTGTGTAACCACCAAGATAACCAGATTTGAACCCTCTCAAGTGAAAATTAAAATGTGTTTCTTTCAGTAGTTTATTTGTTGCTTCTCTTCCGCTTGTCCTTAAAAATGTTTCGTCGAAATATCATTATCATACGATTATTGGGTTTTGAGCACCTGGGACTACTTAAAATATTGCATCCCATCATAAACTGTTACAAATTCAGCTTTTCAAACCATTTATTTTCTAAATCTACAATTACAATTTTAAAATGAAATTACTTCTCTAAAGTCATAAATGTTTACTTCTAAAGTGTAACAGTTTATACATGCAAATACAGGTATAACAAAATTTCACTACATAAATTGCATTTGAAATCTTCTGGATTTTATTTAGTCAAATTGTTCAATTATGGTGCATGGTTAACACATTTACTTTTCTTTCAGCTTTTCCTGGCTCATAGACGATCTGTCATAGGTCGCTATTAGCTTTCATTTGGAAAAACTTTTTTCACAAGTAGCATCTGACAAAGTGGGTCTTAAAAAAACGTTTAGTGCTGCAACGATATTAATTTAGCTCTGTTCCGTCATTCACAAAAATAATGCTAAAATTCTCCATGGAAATTTGTTATCTTATGGATTAACTTCTTTAAATAAAGAAATGTAGCATCTAACTCACACTAGAATACAACTCGACGCCATTTTCTAACTACATATAAAAGCAATCCTAAGAAAGTGACCTTCTGGTAAAATCAGTTAAATAAAGTGCATATTTATTCTGTAGTTCGCACATCCCTCTCTTAACAAGTTCATTTTTCATGGTCTTGCTTACACTTTCTAGCCATTAGCTAATACTGTGAAAACTTCCAAGTCAGTGTGGTATGAGACAGTGATTTTCTGCGCAGATGTTGAGTCATATTCAGATAAAGATGTCTCTGACGTCACTGAAGAGGGTGAATAGCTTATGGAATTTACATGAACATATAAATTCTCGCTTACCTACCGAGCTGGTGCTATCACCAGTTTTCACAATGAATGTGTCAAGACTTCTAGCTAGTTTAGCATACTGTCCCTGGTCTATTTTTCGTCTTTTCGTGCACTGGGCACCAGATTCTTGTATTGGAGATACTATCGGTGAGAAAAATTCTTAAAATTAATGAATAATTCTAAAAATTCATACAAACAACTAAACGGTCCAGGTGGTATAGCAATTAGTTTCCTGCCGATACGTATCTCCATACTTAGCAGACAGATACAACCGGTCACTCGGCGGAAGATCCGTAGGCAAAAACTGGAATCTTCTAGAGGTCGCAGCAATAATCAAGAAATAAAATAGGAGTAATCCGATGAATTACAGACCCATATCAGTGTCGTCGATTTGCAGAAGGATTTTGGAATATATACAGTACGAATTACAGAGGAGGAAACGATCGATTGATACACAGTCAGCAGTGACTCAAAAAATGACGTTCTTATGAAACACAAGTAGCTTGTTATTCGCACAAATTACTGAGCGCTATCGACAGAGGATTTCAGGACGATTCCGTATTTCTAGAATTCCAGGAGGTTTTCGACACCGTTCCTCACAAGCTACTTCTAATCAAATGGCTATGGGGTATCGTTTCTGTTGTGCGACTAGATTCGTCCTGTCACGAAGGTCACAATACGTAGTAACCGACGGAAAATAATCGCGTGAAGCATAGGTGGTATCCGGCGTTCCTCAAGGAAGCGTTATAGGCACTCTGCTGTTTCTAATGTGTATAAACGAATAAACGATTTAGGTGCAATCTGAGCAGTCCTCGTAGATTGTTTACAGGTGTGGCTGTCAAAATTGGCAAAAAATGGCTCTGAGCACTATGGGACTTAACAACTATGGTCATCAGTCCCCTAGAACTTAGAACTACTTAAACATAGCTAACCTAAGGACATCACACAACACCCAGTTATCGAAACTTATTTTCAAATTGGCTTATAATTAGACACGCTATCTGTACAGCATGGAAAAGTGGCCGTTGACTCTAAATAAGGAAAAGTGTGAGATCGTCCATATGAGTACTAAAAGAAATCCGTTAAATTTCGTTTTCAAGATATATCACACAAATCTAAAAGTTTGGATCTGAATGATCACATAATGTTGTGAGGATGGCAAACCAGAGGCTGCGTTTTATTGGCAGAACGTTAGATGCAACACATGAGACCGCCTACACTACAATTATCCATCCTCTGCTATAACACTGTTGTGCGGTATGGGATTATGGCCAGATAGGATTGATGGAGGATGTTGTAAAGCCCAAAGAAGGGCAGTTCTTTTAGTATTATGGCGAAACAGGGGGGACCATGTCATGGATATGATAAGCGAGTTGGGGTCTCAAAACAAGGGAGTCTTCCTTCGTTCTGGAGAGATCTTTTCACGAAATTTCAATCACCAACTGTCTCCTCTGAATGTAAAAAAAATTATTACTGTCAACCTACATAGGGAGAAATTATCATCATAATAAAACAAGAGAAATCAGAGTTCGTACGAAAAGATTTAATGTTCATTTCTCGTACGCACTATTAGAGTGTGGAACGATGGAGAAATAGTGTGAAAGTGTTTCGAGGAACCCTCTGCCAGGCACCTAAGTGTGAACTGCTGAGTAGCCATGTAAATGTAGATGTAATAAGTAAACACAACTAATGGGAAGCAAATGTATTAACTTTATAGTCGACGTACAGGAATTACTGAAGGAAAGAAGGCAACCAAAACTCCAATAGGTGGCACTGCAGAGTGGGTTGGGGGGGGAGGGAGGGGGGGCGGCGGGGTTGGATTTTTACTGTTACATTACTACGTAAAATGGTTTGGGAAGTTGCGAGTAAGTATGGTTTCTAAATGAATTCATTGAAAACATTGCCAGTTTAAGAGAAGGGTAGAAATTAAAATATGTAAAACGGAAGTTAATTTGCGTTAAAGGAATATTTTGAGGTATAACTGTTTGCTCCTCCCTCCTTTTCGTTAGCGAGTAAGACTGATCTGCCGAAAGGTGTCCGGAGGTGATCTATCTACCTGTGACGATAAAGGCATCCCACAAATTCAGTGTCGCCAATTGTATTATAAGCTATAAAGTTTTCACGAAGAAACGATTTCAATCGGCAGTATTTATGCTGCGAACAACGCTCGATCCTCGTTCACACGTGGCAGCTGACAGGGGCACTGAACGGACTTCCCACATGAAATTTTCAAGAACAGGTCAACCAGTTAAGACTAGAGGGCCTGCCTTGTATTCTGTCCATTGTGACACAGCATTATCATCATCCAAACAATGCAACTCCACTGGTTTCTATAGGTCGGTATTACCGTACAGTCCATTTTTACGAGTAATTTTATTTTTTTCAGAAACTGAGAAACATTTCATCACTTCCCTTGATGGAAACGTTCTTTCAGATTCATTTATTAAACCTTACTTATTTGTCCTCTTATCTTGTCAAACCTCTGGTTTCACCTACAGGATGAAGTTACGTCTGTAATTTTCTTTGTAAAGATTCAAATAAAGATCATCCTTAACACGGATTTCTTTGTGAGTTTGTGTTGCAGATTAATTTTACTTTCTATTCCATTGTAAGGAACACATTATGTTTTCAATGTTGTACTAATTAGAGACAGCACACATGATATATGAGGAGCTACTTTTTCAAAACGCATTATGTCGCAAAAAGTAAATTTTTCAGCAGAAGCGAAAAACGTATGCCAGCCGAAGTGGCCGAGCAGTTCTAGGCGCTACAGTCTGGAAGCACGCGACCGCTACAGTCGTAGGTTCGAATCCTGCCTCGGGCATGGATGTGTGTGATGTCCTTAGGTTAGTTAGGTTTAAGTAGTTCTAAGTTCTAGGAGACTCATGAGACTGATGACTAAAGAAGTTAAGTCCCATAGTGCTCAGAGCCCTTTCAACCATTTGAAAAACGTATACCGCAAAAAATTTTATCAATTTTTACGAATTTTACACCGCATACTCAGGTAGGGCTGTTGATCAAAATGTGTTTAATACGAGAAAATTGCTATGAGCACTTAAGTGATGAACAAAATGCGTTTTGTTTGGTTCTGTAGGACTATCTGCCTTTTGATGTAAGCTATTTTGGACATACTGCGTTTTGATTACTTTTAATTGACACAGGACTGATAAAAATATTTTTATTATTTAAAAATACTTTTTTTAGCATTCAGTTACACATTTTGACACCAGAAGTAGGAACAAAAACGAAAATGTGCTTGATTTACAATTACAAAGTTCAAAATATTTTTCTCAAAACCGGCTCCTCTTCTAAACACTCACAAATAGTATCTTGGGCAATCAGTTCGTTACATGGAACGCTGATAGAGTGAAAAATTCAGGTACTTCATTTTCTCTCCAGTTGTTTCCATATTTGAGGCTTAGTAGTTTTTTCACATGGTCTTTCTTTTCTTGTTTCTACCTCATCAATTATGAGACGTTGGAGATATCTGAAACTTCGTTCAAGCTGTATCCATGTTTCTGTAACGGCAAAAAAGCGCTTTGAACGAACGTCGAAATAGTAGGTGACGTGCGTTTTGATTTTCACATCGCTTACCCATTCACCTACCATACATTTCCTCAAGTGGATCCTTTTCAGATCACTGAGGCCATCTACAGGTTCTAGAAATTGTACTTAGTTCCTTGAAATCAAATATTTCCTAGTCTTTCCCTAAAATCCTTGTTTCGCCCACTTCTACATAAACATCCTGGTACGTGTTTGGACTCAATATTTCTGAAATTTTACAAAGTTTCATTTCTACTCGTCCAAATTCTCTGTCAAGAGATAAAAAGGAATGTCCTAGAACTGGAAAGAAGGAAAGTACATCAGTCAAATGCACTGGAGATTCTTTGAATAACCACAGAGCAAATGCATGAATAACGTGCTGATTTTTGTTTTGGCCAGCACATCCATCAGTGAACAATCTGCGAAGTGTGACCGATGTTTCAATGGTTAGTTTCTTTAAGAAATCGGTGTTGGCTGAGGAAATTTTTTGTGACCCTCTACCTGCCTGCATTTCATTCCAAAAGCAAAATGTAGGTTCTGTACCTATCACATTTTTTACAAAAAAAAACTTTCAAATGTGTGTGAAATCTTATGGGACTTAACTGGTAAGGTCATCAGTACCTAAGCTTATACACTACTTAATCTAAATTATCCTAAAGAAAAACACACACACCCATGCCCGAGGGAGGACTCGAAACTCCGCCGGGACCAGCCGCACAGTCCATGACTGCAGCGCCTCAGACCGCTCGGCTAATCCCGCGCGGCCATTTCTTACACACAAGGGATACAGACATATCTGTCTTGAATAGTATGTCATCACCAATAGATAATTCTGGGAGAGGTTGTACCTGCTGTAAATCAAAGGCAAATGTCAGACTACAGTCTTATGTTTGCCTCATTAATTTGTGAAAAGCTCTAGCTCTTAATTTATGTCACCCAAGTTCAGTCATTAGCTTATTATTTGTGTTGATGTCTGTAGAAGTTTTCATTTGCTGACACATTCTATGGCAGGAGCTACAGGTATCGCTTGCCGCAGTTCTAAAACCTAGATGAAATCTTGTAGTAAATATTTTTGTATAAAATGTTTTCTTCACTTTCAGATCAGATGTGGCTGAATTGTTATACATGAGGAAAAGTTTGTTTGTACTCAGGTCACTTGGCAGAGATAGGCGCTGGCTGTTACTTCTGGAGTGGTGACTCCCATTTGCTTGTAGATGTGAAGCGAATTCAGTTACATTTTTTCTTTTTGCACTATGCTTTCCAGGTTTATGGCCTCCTCCTCTCTTGTCGACCACTCCTTCGCCTGTTTTAAGGCCATAAGCGATGGTATACACTCTTCTTTGGCCAATGCCAAAAAGCTTCATGAAGAAAGCAGCACACACAGGAACCCTACCTCCTTTTGAATAAAGGTAGCAATTGCAATATTGTCCCTCTAACACGTTTTATCAGAGTAATAAATCGTAAATTTTACGATCTTTTTACTTAGATGATACTGCACTGTTAGAGCAGTTGGTTTGTTTTTGGGATCGTTCACTACTCTCCTGCGCTTAGGGATGCTCACATTGAGAAAGCAGGAAAGCCTTTTATCTTGTTCCATTTTGTCTGGTGTAGCAAACACCAACCTTTTAGTTTTGTGTAGACTGAGGAATCGAACAACAGCAAAAGCGTCTTACTTTATGCTGGCAAGGAGGGCCGAAGCTCATGATATGAGGATCCTTGTCCCGATATAAAAAATTAAAAAAATTATGAGAGAAATAATTATACAGGTAAGTACAAATAGATTAATTTGTATAGCTTTGCATTAACTA
The DNA here is from genome assembly GCF_023897955.1 of Schistocerca gregaria. Taxonomy (NCBI): domain Eukaryota; kingdom Metazoa; phylum Arthropoda; class Insecta; order Orthoptera; family Acrididae; genus Schistocerca; species Schistocerca gregaria. Next base: position 209,774,723 of record NC_064926.1, on the reverse strand, counting down.
TTTTTTATTACTCTTTACTCTTACCTTTTTTCACAATTCCATTTTTGATTTGTTCTTCATTCTTTTAGTCATTCCACGATTTATTTCCGCTGCAACAGTCACATACCAATTCGCTATAATGCTCTCCATCTTAGCACAACAACGTTTCTACGTCTGACTTGTATAAGTGTAACAGACAGAACGATAAACGTTTGTACACAACAATGCTGTAATACCGAAAACGAATATTAACTGGTCATTGTTGATCAGTCAAAGGGTTTTCTCTTAGTCCGCCAGTCTTGCACTGTAGCCAGCATAGCTTAATAAAACAAAATAAAGGCAACTGTTGGACTTAATGCACATTCATTCAATCACATTAGAGGACAAAATGCTATATGTTACATCTGTTGCTTTTCAGAGCTCTTTTTGAAGCTGTTAAAATGCGTTTGGACTCACTCTGATTGCAAGTATGTGTAGAGCGGGTAATAAAATACTGGATTTCATATCAAACTCAATTTTCTCCACCAGTGGACATAATGCGTTTTGAAAAGTTGCTCCTCATGTGTAGTAATGAACTCAGCAGCAGAACATTTTTCTCAGTGTAATTCTTATTATATAAGTCCTGCCAGTTTTTAACGATCTGTCTTAATGATTCATGGTTTTCAAATTCTAAGTTTAGGAACTGCTTTATACAACGAAAATTTTTGAATACTGCCAACTAAGCATCCTTCTCACTAGAAATACAACGAATATGAAACAACTTTTTAACTTTCAGACAAAGTAGCCGCCACAATGTTTTTAAGTTTTGCAGTTGTCTGTAGTTTACTGAAAGTTTTATAAAGTTCTTCTAACAAGCACTCAAAGTTATGAACAGCTCTTATATCACTGAAATCCTGTTCAGAAACCAGGTCCATCGTATCATCCATACAATATAGACTAATCAGATGTGAAGATATACTTCTCCTAATCATTAGCCACAACACCTTTTCCACCGGTAAACACTTTCACTCGATCTGGAGCAAATTCTACAAGCGTTTCTTTCAGCATATCCACACCTATGTCCTCTTCTGAGAAAGCTTGGATAATTGTTTTCTTCAAGGCACTTGACTTCGCTGTTTTCCACTGTACTAACTTACAGAAACTGCAGAAAGCGATATTTTGTTCTTTCATCTACGTAGTACATAAAATGATGCGTTTTGTGAAAACTTACAACGTTACTCATCCACAGGGCGCGGCAACTTCGCGGGTCTGTCTCAGTCAATAGCGTAAGGCGATTTTGTAAACGCCTCTGTGTCACTTTCCAGAGTTGTCACAGCTTTGTAGACGGCTATTGTTTTCGCGTGCAGCCGTCAACGCTTCGCAGTTGAAAGCTGGCAACAGTTCTGCGAATTGTCAGAGATATTAGTACACTGTCTCGACACATTTTATTTTACAAACTTCGAGCACACTGGAGTACACTGGGTCATCAACTTTCTTTAATCAGTAGAACGAAAAACCAGTACAAGTTGCAACTTGCAGCTTAAATTTTTTCTTTCTCTAGGCCGTGCAATGGCGGTATATCTACACACTCAGAAGCCATTAGCGAATGCAAGTCAAACATCACTCACACGTCATCTCAATGGGCCGCCAGAGATGTACTTCGCTGTCACTGAGTTCCAATAAGTACACTAAAATTACTTATTGTTTCTGCTGTCTTATCTGTATGAGGATGTGTTCCCATATCTAAGTAATTTGCTATTTTGTAGCTGTAGGAGTTCTGCATGGCCACAGAAACTCCACTCTCAGTTTGGGGCCACATAAACTGACCGTGACACCTAAACATTTGCACACAATTTTTCCTTCCGATTTTTTAAATATAGCTCAATAGCACATGTGTCCAGAACCTGCTTTCTGCATATTTTTTCATGCTACACACAGTCCGAATCAACGGCACTTTTTTCATGGATGGCGTCAAAGTTCTTTTTCTTATTCTTCTTTGCTATACCGTCTCCTGACCAATGAGAACCACTACTTGCAGTCCTAATTGTTTTACACATTTATAAGAATGTTTAACGTAAGTACTGCACAACATCACTAGTCGGTCTTTTTCATTAGTAGTATTAAAGATTAACCATGATCGACTTTTCAGCCTGGATGCTGAAAACTTGTTCTTTGAGATGTAGATTCACCGTCTTCGCTTAAAACCTTATCTTCAACTCATCAACTATTATTTTCCGAGATCGCTTCAACACTTGTACGTATTTTACTTATTTTTTTCTGCACATCTTGACTTACCGAATGTTGTCATATCACCGAATCTGCTGACAGATGCTTGCATTAGTATTACCACTATCACTTTTAAAGAACTGATTAATTAACCATGTTTTTTGTACGCTTCATTCCTTCTGTTTTCAGTGATCACTCCTCTATATCAATAGATGGACTGACGACGAACATTTACAATTTCTACTGCTCCTCAGTGCGAAGTTGCCAAACGTATAATCTCAATTTCTGTTCTGTACAACATTACCAGAGAGAAATCAGTATTTCCAATCGATTGTTGGAGAAAGTTCAAAAATTTAAGTGATCTTCATAGTTCAATGTATTATAAACCAAATAGTTGCCTAATGAAAAATTAGTCTTGAATTCGAAATATTTTAGTAGTTACATTTTGCTGTTTTTCTTTTTATGACTAATCTCCCACCCCTTCCCCCCTGGATATTTTAATAGGAAAAACTCTTGGGATAAAATCATTGTTCGCGGGAGGAAATCCTAACCCCCGTCCGAATTTCGCACGCTGTATGGCGGTACGCATCAGAAATCACTGTCATGAGGAAACCTGAGTGGGGTAGTCATGTTACACAGCTTATATCTTTGCGTTATTGTATTCCTGGTCTACATTAAAATACAAAAAAAAGGTCTCTTAACAGACATTTCAATGGACAAATACAAATAAATGTTATCCATTATTTGCAAAAACTAATAACTTATGAACAAAAATATTGCTTGGGGTAACTTAGATATCCCACTCAGGTATGCAAAAGTTATGACCAACTCCAGTATCTAGTGTAATAAATATCAAACAAGCTGTCAGCTGTAAGTTCATCTCCAGTTTATCGTGTAAGCTACCGGTTCCGGCAATATAATACGCCATCATCAGGATCCAAACAACAAATTTACAGCTGCATTAACAAGATGAATTACATAGGATAGGGACACTGTCTGCAGTTACATGAAATCATATTTGACATTAATGAGTAACATTTGAGTAGGTCTGCAATATTAAGATATGGAGCCACAATATACAAAGGTTCCAAAATTCATGATATGCACTCAACTATAGTACAAATTCAAGTCATAGTCTCTGAAGTTATATAGTCACACCAGTAATATAGAACGATTGCCACTTTTGTCATGATTATTTATTTACTTGATGTGAGTATTATTTACTATACACTACTATGGACATCGATTTGATTCAGGTTTTTGTTATTTATGTTGTCTGGCATATGACTAGATATTTGTAAACACTAATGGACAAAGAAGTAGGTTTCACTTTATTGTTATAGACAATTGTATTATCTGCTGACTTCCTGTTATATGTACAATTTCACTTATTATGTTCCATTATAAGACAGAACACCAGACTATGTTGATCTTACTGTTGATATACACATGTGTCTGGTGTGCAGTGCATTTCTTTTTTCCGTTCTTTGATACAGATTTTGCTCTTTTTTACTGTAGTAATGTACGCACTTTGATTTTTTTTTTACTTCTTCTCCATACAGAGGTAGATAAGTCGTTTTTTGTTAATATCTAGTAGAGAGCAACTGGAAGTGCATACTTGCTACCATATGACTACTAGCTTTTAGCCCTGGGCTGGCCTCTTCCACAATTTGAATACCATTGCTGTTTTTACCTAAGTAGTGACTGCTATTTTATTATTTAATTTGATGTATATCAATTTCCTCGATCATAACCAATTTCCTTCATCATAACCTCTTGTGGTTTCCATGACGTTCGACTAATTGTTCCTGATTATATGACTGTTAGTTAGCACATTATGTTTCGGTATCTGTTCCATGCGTCTTCAGTTGCAAAATGCAGGACGTTCATAGCACTGTAGAGGTGGTTTTGGTTATTGGTATCCGAATAATTTGCTAGTGTACCAGGTATGAGGTCTATGACCGCGCACTGTTGTGTGCTCTGAGGGGGCCAGTTTTAGTGTTTCATTGTGGGGATTATATCCTATTTGGGCAGTTCATTACCTGATTTTGGAATGCATGTGTGCATTAATGGTTCTTTTGTTGCACAACCCGTTCGATATAAAGTGTTTCTTCAAATGTAGGATAGTTGGCACTTTACTTCTGCGTCCTTACTTGGTGTAAGTACAGTATAAAAAACACGATGGTAATCATCGTTCTGATTAAAAGCCCGCCATTTACATCTGTGTGTAACATACCTTATACCTAATGCATCCTATTAACTTAACAGCATATCGCTGTGAGGGTGGTCACTGATAATAACTCACACAGAGTTTAGGCATATATCATAGGTCGTTTCATTCTTTCCAGTCTCTCAATTTCTACTCGGTTTTTTGATAACGAATAAGTAGCTTGAACTGCACACTTGTAGTGTTATGACGTTTCCATTAGTGAAATTATATCTAGGATAGGTAGTACGGGATTTGCTTACAGTGAGCCTAGTCTACCACCTTTTATTTTATTCATTTTATTGTCTTCTAACCTTTTGGTGACATAATTAGAATAATCGCTGTATTAATGGTTTAACCACATTTCGAGGCTTCTCATTTTCTCTATTGGCTCAATACACATAGCTTGTGGTACCTTCGTATATGATGACTTTACATTGCAAACCTACTCCCATACACTGCCGGGAAAAAAATTGGTTCACACTCGTAGAGGTTTCCAGTCCACTCAAGATTTAATGTTGTATCAATGCAAACGGAATATATGAAATGATTACATTTACAGATCAGTGGCACAATCCGTTTTGAAGTGCGAGGATTCAGTCAATATTAGTACGTGGTGTATCCTCCAAGGGTGGCAATGCAGCCACTGACTCACTGGTCTCCAGTCGATCGTACAGGTGCGGAATACTGTCTTTGGATACATTATTCCACGCCTACTCGACCGATTCATGTAGTTCTGTAAGAGTTGTCGGCTGACAAGTCTCACGAGTCACTTATCATAATACCCTAAATGTGCTCGACTGGAGACCAGTTTGGGTATCATGGTGTCCAGGGATATTCGGGCTGCGTGGATGCAGATGGTTGCCCCATTGAGCAACGGCTGCAGCCTGGAATGTAAACATGGTACGAAACTAAAAAAAAATGTTAACGTCTCATGTGGAAATGAATATATGTCTCTTTCAATGGTTTTCTTTCCTTTTTTACCTTCCACATGTGCTCACACATATTTTCTCTAAGTTTTATTGCCCTGCAGTCAGTCATTTTTCATGGCGACGCTTTGAAACAGGGAAAGTTGAGTTGTAACCATCCTGTATTATTTAGCTGTGCATTGTACATGGAGGCTACGTTTTTGAGGTATTTTCAGTACCGATGAAAGTTGCTAGGAAGGACTATTATTTCGGAGGAAAAACACAACAATGGAGTCGCGAAGCAAGCGACAGCACTTGTTTTGCGCATGCTCCAAGAGCGAAAGTGAGGCACTCCAAGAAATCGGAGGTATCACGAACCGCATTTTAGAGAGCAGGAACAACCCTCACTTCCGCTACCAAACATTTAAAACGATAATTGTTGAAAAACATTAACATAGGATATCAATTATGACGTGGGCTTTATGCAAGTCATGAAATATCGTATTTTATTTTATGATACAAACGTTTCCCACCCTCCTAAAAACTTTTGCACCCAGAGTATACGGCCAACCGCCTTTCTCGCCCCCCTCCCTCTCACGGTACCCCAATGCCCACAGTCTCTTTTTCCTTTTTTCGTGGAGGCCCTGTCAAGTAACGAAAGTTTAATTATAATGAGGGATTAAGTTCGGCCGGAACGCGCCAGAACGGCGTTCCGGCATCTCCCAGAGTAGAAGTTTTTTGAACTCACTGGAACAAGTCGCACCAAAGATTTAAAATTGTACACGCGTATTAAATCGCAACGTAACTATAATTTTCTTTTGCTCCAGCACCAGAGAAGGTGGCACCGGTCGAAGGGTTATAGTGACGTTCGTGTCAGATGTTTTGCGTATTTGAACTAATAAATATGAACTTACATCAAAACAACCACAATACAAATCAGTGGGTGAAAGGTAAATGTCATTTGAGGGCTTAACCAAAATTCTAGTACGGTGTCTCATGTTACTTCGTGCTTTTGTTTTCCTAATTTTTCGGCAATCGGAATTGTACCTGACTTCGATGGGTTGGGGATATCTTCATTGCCATTCAACGCTAAATGCTTTATTAAGTAATACTGGGCCATAGGCGGCCATAGAAATTTTCCCACAGGTCAAGACTCAAAATAGTCTTTTTTGATATATTTAAATTTGTTGATCAGTTTCAAGATGTGTCATGCTACAGGAACTAAATTTTGTATGTAACACAAAAAATGTATTATATTCCAGAAAATTGAAGGTTATACATACATTCAGTTTTTATATTTCTTACTGATACTTTACTTCGAAAATTAAAAGGCCAGCATGACTCATTTTTGCCATCGAAGTAAACCTCTTTTTGTATTCTTAAAAAGTAAACATTTCTGTTTTATTAAAATGATTAGAGATGTGACATATTTATTGATACTGAATGTCAGGAGTATGAAGTACGAAATAGTCAGAAGTGAGAATGCTGTAAGTTATAAACAAAAATGGTCATCTACAGTTTTGCCTTTGAGTAGTCCTCCCGAGATTGATAATGCAAAAAACAAATTTCAATGAATCGCATGGCAAGAGATGGCATTCGATGAAATCAAACAGTGCTCCAGATATTGCTGTGTTTAGCTATTGTTGATTATGATAAGAAGAGTGTAACGAGGAATTTGATTCCACAATATTTTGGAAACGCCCCGTAGGCTGTAGCCAACTTGACAAAAACCGGTTCCAATGGCTCTGCGCGCTATGGGACTTCACTGCGGAGGTCATCAGTCCCCTAGAACTTAGAACTACTTAAACTAACTAACCTAAGGACATCACACACACCCATACCCGAGGCAGGATTCGAACCTGCGACCGTAGAGGTGGCACGGTTCCAGACTGTAGCGCCTAGAACCGCTCGGCCACCCCGGCCTGCCCAACTTGATAATAATGAATGCAACAAAGGAATTCGGATTCTAGAAGATTATGAGAATCCTGTGATGATAATCTGTCCTCCAGCTTCTGGAGGGGTCAAATGTTCCCTCTCAACCCCCCTGCCCCCCCCCCCCCCCGCCCCCTACGGACGTCAATGATGGTCATAGTTTCCCGTGAACGTCTACATCTACATCAATACTCCGGAAGCAACCTTACGTTGTGTGACGGAGGCTATGTAGTTGTTCTTACCCAAAGCTGCACTAATATCCTTTGTCACTAGCCACTTTAATGTGACGTGAACCTATACTATTACAACTTCTTTCGTGCTAACGGTCTCTGAGACCGCACCTGGGACATCGTGTTGTGGAATCAGCAGCCAGATCTTCATTTGCTGTTCATGTTACGGACCCTGACTTTGAGGGTACTGTTTTAAAACGGATTAGACAGTGACAACGAAACTGAGAATGAACATAATTCAGAACAGGAACAGTGTGAAAGTGAAGACGAATTTGTTTTACCACCTATGTAATGCTTGAATAAAGACAGAAATATAGAGACTGAATCTTTAGCTAATGGATCTCCTAGAAATGTATTTAGTCGAAACAAATATCACTTGTCGTTGAAGCCTCTTACAACGATGGACAATGGCGATATTTTTCCGCCTGTGGGACGTAAGTCGGGTGAAAGCGTTTGTCCTTCACAATTCCTGCAATGGCGATATTCAGGTGAGCCGCTTCACTTTTTTGAACAACAACAACACCAATCACATAGACAATGGATTTCGTACATCCGTTCACCGTGTTATGGTTGTAGCAGTACAAAGAGTGTAAGTCGTTGTAGAACGATGGAAAAAAACGCAAAACATGTTCCACCTGTGACTCAAAAAAGAAGAGCAAGATGTCTTATATTTGTTTTGTTTCAAGAAGCCAATCTAGCTTGATTTCTCTGCTAAAATTTACAACGTGTGGAGAGAAAACTTCTGAGAAGAAAATTTCCTATGTAATTTTCATTTCTTGAATGTTTTACGGGAAATCTTTATGTTTTTATTGTTACACGTATAATAAACAACAAAAATATATCATGAAGTAAAATTGAGGGAGCAGAATGTTTGACTTTTCATAGCAGTAATATTATCGTGTAATATTATGTTCATTTTATACATTTTTTTGTTAAATTTAACTTCAAAATTTATTTGAATATATCTCTGGTGTGGTATTAATGTAACATTTTACATGAACAACTAAACTGTTTCGATGATATTGTTAAATGCGATTTCTATGGCTCTTTAAACGTAGCGGTTTGTCAGACCGCACCTCGGACAGAGTATGACAAAAAAAGATGACCTGGGAAGGTAAGGATTAATATTCTTTAAATACTCCTTGTTGATCTTACTGCGATAAATTACGTCTGCGGGAATTTCCTTTCTATGACACAAAATCACACATTTTGTGCTGTTTTTTTAAAATAGTACACATGAAGAGACTGTTAGAAAACTGAGCTTCAGTATAGTATCTCTGCAGGAAGAAAATTTTCTCAAAGTACTACATTTTAGGCTTTAAGCTTGCACATAAAATTGCTGTCGATAGACACAAAACATAGCCTTACAAAAGTGACATTCAATGCTGTTATCTACAGTTTTACCACCACAGAGAACATTTTATTTTCGTAACACTGAATGTTTAATTGGGGAAACAGAGGACCCCATCACAGTACCTCTGAATTATCCTCCGCTAGCAGAACAGTGATCGCTGTCTATTGTACAATCGTCGTATTTGATGGCTCTTTAATGATCTGTATCATGGAAGTTTTCCTTCATCCATTGACAAACAGTTTCATCAAACTTAGGTCCGTTAACCCTAAAACGTTCCTGCGAGCACATTTTGTGCTATATTGTAGAAACCAGGTCTGGGACACCACAACATATGTCCCTAACACGTGTTCACACCAAACAAAGAAGGTGACAATGCAACTCGCAAGAAAACATGACAGGGTTGGCAGCTTAAGGAGAGTGAGGGAGATATAAAAACATTCCGCCGGAATTGACCTTGTGTTTCTAAATTTTCACGCACTCCGAGAGATCACACCTCTTGAGTTACGGCCTAGACACTGAGTGAGTTCCGTAATGAATAAAAAGCGTGTTCACAGATGCCAGCAAGGGGCAAGTGTCACTCTAGTCCCTCACCCCCTCCCCGCCCCACCCACGTTCACCGATTACTACAGTGCAATTGTTTGAACGTCGCGGTTGGCGGTAGTTGAGAACATGGCGCCGTAGTCACGAAGGCGGCTGACTGGTGCCATATGTATAAGTAGGGGGCGAAGTGACACTGCTATGTTTTCATTATAAGAAACTATGATCCACAAATTTCAGTTTCAGAACAGTATTTCGTAAAAAATGTTTTGTCATTGAAAATTTTATTACAAGTTTGTGTTTGGTTTTATGATTCAAGAGGTGCGTTCTGGCAGCCAAAAGTTTAGAAATTAAGCACTAATTTTAACCACCCTGAATGATTAAATAAGTTGTGTGTCTCAAAAATGATGCACTTCACGTAGAAATGTGTCTGAAACAGTAGCCCTCAGAACTGACCATGGCAAATGCTGCTAGATTATGTTCCACAAATGTTCGATGGGATTCATGACGGATGATCTGGGTGGCCAAATTTTGCGCTCTAATTGTACAGAAAGTTCTTCAAACCAATTGCAAACAATTGTAGCCCAGTGGTTTGCGATTTGTCATCCATAAAAATTCCAATGTCCTTTGGAAACATGAAGCCCATGAATGGCTGCAGATGGTCTCCAAGTCGCCATATATAACCATTTCCAGTCAGTGATCGTTCAGCTGGACCAGAGGAACTAGTCAACTATGTAAACACAGCCCACACCAGTGTAGAGCTACCACCAACTTGGACAGAACCTAGCCCACAGCTTGTATCCATGACTACGTGGGGTCTGCGTCATACTCGAACCCTACAATCAGCTCTTATCGACTGTAATCTGGACTGATCTGACCAGACCACGATTTTCCAATTGTCCAGGGTTCAACCTCGATATGGTCACAAGCCCTGGATATGCACCCCAGTGTGATGTTTCTGCTGTTAGCAAAGGCACTAGTTGCGATTGTGTAGTGTAATAACGCCAAATTTCACCGCACTGTCCAAACGGATGTCTGTTAAATCTGACATGTCTACGCAAACGCCCTGCTCTCAGTCGTTAAGTGAAGACCGTCGGCCATTGCGTTGTGCGCGGTCAGATTTAATTCCTGATATTTGATATTCTGGGCACACTCTTGACACTGTGAATCTCGGACTGCTGAATTCCCTAACGATTTCCGAAATGGAATGACCCGTATGGCTAGCCCCAACTACTATTCCGTGTTCAGAGACAGTTAATTCCAGTCGAACGGTCACAATCACAACGGAAACCTGTGATGTCGTCAGTCATATGACCACACCGCCGTCTGGGAGATCGATCCGCCGGATGCGATTCTTTCGATAAACGGGAACAGAAGAACGGCTGTGCTAGCCAAAGAGTGCACAGCCAGTCGCAGTACTTACGCTCTCCGCGAGGCGCCGCTAGGCCACTTCATGTGCAGCAGGAGGGTAGTGCAGTTGTGCCTGTCCACAGTTCGTAGCCGCGCCGATCTCAAGTGTCATCATCTGCAGCCCAGTCATTGCTGCCATCAAGTCTTTGTAGCCAAGTACCAAGTTAGTCTTCGAATTCACCGGATTCGACATTCAAGATTACGAGAGATTAATTCACCACTTCAAGATTTGTGACTTGTAAACTATGTCATTCTACAGACGCTTAGTCTAGTCGCTTCTTCTATAATTGTCAACCAACAGATCATGGACTAGGACCAACTTAAGTAATAAATACTTTCTTATTTTGTACTCCTGCTAATTAGTTGTGTTTTCCTGCTGTAGCTACCAAGCAGTCTTGGCGTATTGGAACCCACGTTTCCACCTCCTTGGCGACCTCATATTTGCCACCGCATGTTCACAGACTTGGTTTTGTAGAATATCGAGAACCATCAAAAGCTTTTCACATTAATCACCTGAGCAGAAATGACAGCTTCGCCAACGCACTGCCCTTTTATTCTTTGCGTACGCGGTGCTACCGCCACCGTCTGCATTCGCTATCCCATGATTTTTGTCACCTCAGTGTATTTTTATTTAACTAGGCCTAATTGTGCCTGCATCCTGTGATAGCTGGGCCTATAAGCTACGCTAACACATAAGTGATTTTCAAAAGTCGGTTCTTCCCCTTGAGACCATTCCTTATTATTTGTAACTATACATTCTGCATAAAATGAAATTCTACTCTCTGCTACATGTTTTCGAATTCTCTTTGCCTTTGGCCAAAACCTACTGAAAAACCCCTGTTGGATAACTTCGACAGGCGTGTCTTGAGCAAATAATAAGAAACTTCCGTTTGCTGCAGAACATTGCTCCCAGTCTGCAGAAATTTCGACCAACACTCGAGGAAAATAACACCTGGACTTGCGGTATTACATCTCTGCAGAATATTTCGTTCTCAAAGCGATTCACGTGGAGAAATGTGGAGAGAAAAGAGGTCCTTACTGCTAGAGCGCGGAGACATTATTGATTGGCGGTCGCAATTCATTGTTTGATTACAGACGCAACCACAGAAATATTGTTTGTTGATGAAATTTGGATAGACAGTAATAAGACTGTTGTTAAATCTTGGCAGAAAGGTGATGATGTCGCCGTTATGGGATGCACAACGTCTCTAAAAGACTTATTGTTGGATATGTAGGATGGATGAAGGGGTTCGTCAGGGCAGCTCAGTTAAAATTCTGGGCTCAATCCACAAAAGATGGTTACAACGTTAAAACGAATTGTCGAAACTTTCAAAGGTTTTTTTGCACGTATGGTTCTTCCAAATCTTCCTCAAAAGTCAGTCAATCTGAGGAGAAAGCTTTATATTATAACACCCATGTCGTCGAAACACCCGTCGCCCTCCGGTATGATAACAAAGAGAGAATGTTTGAATGACTGCAAAAGAGGCATGCTGTCTGTAAAGACAGTATGAGGATGCAGGCTCCAGTCGCTTTAATTTAAGAACAAAGACCTGTTAAAAACGCAGTGATCGACAAGATGGCTAAAGAGAAAGGCCGCACAGTTCTCCACTTGCCATCCTCTAACTGCGATTCGAGTGGAGCACAACTGGCATGGGCAAAAGTACTCGTAAAATGATTGTTTAGGGAGAGCAACAATACAGGGTACATGTCCAAAGACAGTTTGTTAAAGACTACAAGTTCCTTCTGTCGGCTAGTGCTGATAACAGGTAGGGGTACGGCAGATCCAGCAAATGGAAGGAGGTTACTGGAGGTGCGACGGTGTCGTGGAACTCGCAGCAGACGAAATCATTATCAGTACCGGTACTGCAGAATCGGACAGTATCAACAATAACACGTCACGCACAGATAAGAAAATTAATGAGATGATTTATGTCATTTATGTGCACATGCAATTCAGTGTCACGTGTGTGAATAAATGTTCAGAAATTTACTCAGTCTCTTTTTATTGCCACAGTGCATGTCATTACTATTTATTCTTTTTAATTTCGAATTGTTCACGAGGGCTGATACGGAATTAGTAGCAACAAACATCATATTTCAACATGAAACTATCAGAATGAGATTTTCACTCTGGAGCTGAGTGTGTGCTGATATGAAACTTCCTGGCAGATTAAAACTGTGTGCCTGACCGAGACTCGAACTCGGGACCTTTGGTTTTCGCGGGCAAATTGTATAAAATTGTAGTGCGCCGCTACTCAGTTATGACCTTCGTCGAAGTATTATACGTAGAAGTTGACGGCTGTTACGTCGTCGGCTAATAGGTGGCACTTTCAGGGCTGCTTGCACAAATTTTATGTGAATGCAAGTGGGTCGCCAGCACTTTTTCACGTTAATGCAACTTATTCACTCAGCACTGCCTCTCTCCCCGACCAGCACGGTCAGACGACTACTTGTGTTATCGCCTGACCATGCTGGGCTTGTTATTGCCACGGAATGTACGGAAACCAGGTTTATTTTGGCCTGCTTCATACGATTACGTTCATTTCACATGAAAACGGTTGTGGATGGCACGTTACATTCGGACCCTGAAGATGACACCATCCTGTGCCGAAACTGGTATCATGCTTTTTTTTAATGAACTTTGATTTAAATGCAGCCTCTGGTTTTGTCATCATCATTATTCAGGAATTACGTGTCCGGCTGCAGTCCCACTAGATGGATTACCAGAAATTTTGGAAATAACGTCATATGAATGACGAATCTAGATTCACTCGTGAAGGTATTTTAAATCTCAATATGTCACACGTGAACCTGGTGTCAGGCATTCTTTGGCATAAACATGTGGGCTGGAATCGTGGGAGGGCTGCTTCTGGGCCCTCGCCTATTGCTGGACTAGTTGAACGCCCCTACGCCTTCGCTTTCCTCGGACCTTAATCCAATATATTTTTATTTGTGGGAATACTTAAAGGAACATCTTTATAGTATTCCACTCACGTATGTAAACGAGCTAATAGCTATCGTGCATGCCGCTTCAGCAATGGAGGATGCAGGTGCGTTGCGTAGGATCCCAGGTAAGTATGATGCAGCGAGTGGCGAAGTGTTTGCAAAGGCTAGGTGGTCACTTTGAACGTCTTCTCTAAAGCGAACGTTGCTCATACATGTACACTATGTGATCAAACACGGACACCCAAAAACATACGTTTTTCATATTAGGTGCTGCCACCTACTTTCAGTTACTCCATATCAGCGAGACATAGCGAGAGAATAGAATGCGGCGCTGCGCGGACTCACAGGCTTCGAACGTGGTTGGTAATTGCGTGTCACTTGTCTCATACGTCTGCACGCGAGATTTCCACACTCCTAAAAGTCCCTAGGTCCACTGTATCCGATGTGATAGTGAAGCGGACACGTGAAGGGACACGTACAGCACAAAAGCGTACAGGCCGACCTCGTCTGTTGACTGACAGAGACCGCCTACGTTTGAACAGGGTCGTAATGTGTAACAGGGAGACGTCTGTCCTGACCATCACGTAGGAATTCGTAACTGTATCGGGATCCAAAGCAAGGACTATGACAATTAGGTGGGAGGTAAGAAACTTGGATTTCATGGTCGACTAGCTGCTCATAAACCACACACCACGCCGGCAAATGCCAAACGACGCCTCGCTTGGCGTAAGGAGCGTAAACATTGGACGACTGAACAGTGGAAAACGTTGTGTGGAGTGACGAATCACGGTACACAAAGTGACGATCCAATGATAGAGTGTGAGTATGGCGAATACCCAGTGAATGTCGTCTGCCAGCGTGTGTAGTGCCAACAGTAAAATCGGAGGCGGTGGTGTTATCGTGTGGCCGTGTTTTTCGTGGAGGGCGCTTGCACTCCTTGTTGTTTTACTTGGTACTACCACAGCCCAGTCCTAAATTGATGTTCTAAGCACCTTTTGCTTCCCAGTCTTGAAGAACAATTCGGGAATGGCGATTGCATCTTTCAACACGATCGAGGATCGTGCACCTGTTCATAACGCACGTTCTGTCGCGAAGTGGTTACACGACAATAACTTCCCTGTAATGGACTGGCCTACACAGAGTCCTGACCTGTATCCTATAGAACACCTTTGGAATATTTTGGGACGCCAACTTCGTGCCAGGAGTCACCGACCGGCATCGATACCTCCCCTCTGAGCAACACTCCGTGAAGAATGGGCTTGCCATTTTCCAAGTAACCTTCCAACACCTGTTTGAACGTATGCCTGCGGGAGTGGAAGCTGTCATCAAGGCTAAGCATGTACCAATACCATACTGAATTCCAGCATTACCGATGGAGGGTGCCGCGAACTTGTAAGTCATTTTAATCCAAGTGTCCGGATACTTTTGATGACATAGTATATGTACGAGCTCTGTGAAAGTAAGCCTGGAGATCAAACTTACAGAATGGAATTATTGTGTGTAGCATTACGTACATTCTAGTTTAGCCCATCTATTATGTTTTTTGTACCTCATTCGACACAAACGATGTTACTGTATCCACTGTTTTTTTTTCTCTTTTGGCTTTATTTGTGTCGTGGACGAAACAAAGTGGTCGATTACGTCTGTAAAATGTTAATGTGGTTCAAAAATGGTTCAAATGGCTCTGAGCACTATGGGACTTAACATCGGAGGTCATCAGTCCTCTAGAACTTAGAACTACTTAAACGTAACTAACCGAAGGACATCACACACATCCATGCCCGAGGCAGGATTCGAACCTGCGACCGTAGCAGTCGGGCGGTTCCGGACTGCAGCGCCTAGAACAGCATGGCCATCACGGTCGGCTGTTAATGTGGTATCTTAATGTTTAAATAAAGGTGACACTAAAAGAAAGAAATATACAAGATAAAGCCTTGTGCGATGTAACTCGGATACAGTTCGGCGCGAACGCGATTTTAATATCGGCCAGCCTACATATGGTTCCCCATCCTACTGCGCCGTGTCACTGAGCTAATGGACAGCTCTGACACAGCCACGCTACATACAATTACAGCGTTGTCAGAGCCTTGTTTTTTAAATCGTATTTCTCTTAACCCTACTGCCGGACTAGGTTTCGGTAGATACACGTTTGTCTTTAATTGGTATGAGGAACAGCATGCTGACTGCCAAATGCGACACTTTTCCTTCGCCCTGTATATACCAAGAGTTACGAAACTTTGCCAGCATCCAGCATGTGCTGTACAGCTGTTGCTACAAAAATCTTCACATGAAGGTGTAACATATTGTGGTCAAACACTTTAACTGTTTTTGTTTGCACGTAATACAGTCGATGTAGGAGCAAATGCTTTAATCAAAACTGGCTTTAACATGAACGTCCAAAAATAACAAATAGACCGATTTGAGCCAGATGTGTAGTCAGAGATGATAAAAGGTAAAAAGTTAGTTTTGACAACAACTGCTGGTTTGGTTCTGATGAGTTTTAAATACGACCTAGTCTTACCACCCACATCGAAGACCAGTATTAGCAACTTTGTCTTCCCAGGAATACACCTGTCCCTTTATTCCAGCTATGGACGGCTCTTGTTGCGGCAACTGAAACGGTGATCTCACCGAAAATTATGAATGAAAAGCATCATAGAGAACTTCCACAAGAAGGGCAACAACCGCATGTGTATCGCTCATTTTAAGGAACGACTGCACTCTGTGGCCGAGCGGTTCTAGGCGCTTCAGTTTGGAACCGCGGGTGCTCTACGGTCGCAGGTTCAAATCCTGCCTCTGTCATGGGTGTGTGTGATGTCCTTAGGTTAGTTAGGTTTAAGTAGTTCTAAGTCAAGGGGACTGATGACCTCAGATGTTAACTCCTATAGTGCTCAGAGCCATTTGAATCACTTTGACGATTGCAATAGACGTACAAACATGCGCACGGGACTCCGTACACAGCCGCTTTCTACGCTACCGGCTACAAGCCGCAGCATCAGTTAAGATGAGTGGGTGCTATACTTGACTGATAATGTCGCCGAGAAGCCTACGATTTTGTTGCTCGAGAATGATTAGAAAAATCTGACGAAAGAGGAGTGGTGTACATGGAATGTGCCACTATAGAATTTTACCAGTTACATACGCTGTGAAGAAGATCACTATCGAAATGCTTGCGGCGCGCAAAGATGACTACAGACATATTCGACAATCTGGTAAATATTGCCTACCCCCTCCACCCCCTCCATATCCTACGGGCACTCCCAAGCGAAAATGCTAGTAGCGACAAAACAGGCTCGAATGAGTTGAAAGTAAACCTTAGGCACTCGAACTTGTGGCTTTTTTCTGAACTGTTTCAATTTTTATAAGTCAAGGGAAATAAGAGACACCACGAAGAGATGAATCACGGGAGCTTTCTTATGTAATTCAAGGAACAATGATGGAAAATGTAAATATGCCATATGTATTTGTTATGGGTGGTCCTTGTTTGCTGTGGATAATGCCGCGTGACACACTGTTTACTGTTATCAAGGATCGAGCGCCGACGATGCCAGTGAAAAGAAGAGTGACATGACTGATTGGTGAAAACCTCCCGGTTTGCATCCTCAAGACGATCTGAAGAAGGGAACACGTGGCAAAAACCGTGACACTGTTACGAAGTAAAATGAGAAAAGAGTTCAAAATAGAGTTGTCCATCTTGCACCCTCATTCCCTTCGCTTCCTTCTGCCATCCAACTGACCACTGTCTGTGTTATTGCTTCATCAGTACACTTCAAATGTCAGCCTTCATGTTGAGTTGTTTGCCGTGTATGGTATCCCACTTTCTGTTACCTTCTATGAGCAGTCAATAACAGAGGACAGTTCATGTGAAATTTGTATGCAGTCAATCTCATCCACATCGTAAGAATAAACGTACGAGGCTACATCTTAAGTGAACAGCACAATTTTGTATCAAGGGGAAAAGGACGCATTCAGTAGTTGCACACAAAATACCAGTATCAAATAATTATTGATAGAGCAGCTAGTGATCCAGTGTACCCGTATACGAACAGAGAATTTGACTGATACGTTTCAGCGCCCTGAAGAGATGAAGAAAATTTTTATGTATATTCGACACTCGAACTACTTCAAGTCAGTCAGCGTTATAACAGTAACATAAATTCATTCATCAAAATTGTTTTGGAATGGTGAGTACTATTCTGTCCAGCGCACGACACAATGTAGTTCTGACCCATTGCTGCAGTCATGTGTGCATCCTTCTCAGTTCCAGACTGTACTTAACTCCAGCCAACTGCAGTAATAATATCCGCCATACAGAGGAGTTTGTTAAAGAAGCTGTCAGAAGCGAAGTGAGCAAAGAAAGTAATATTAAGAAAATAATTTTAGTCATACTTAATTCCAATAATTCTTCCACAAAGCGCCGCACAGCGTTAGTGAGGATAGTGGCTCTGAACCGAGTGATTTTTACCTAGCACTGAAAATTCAGTTGTTTCTAGCAATAGCACTCGTAGTTCGTGCTTAACATTTTACTACTGAGTGCGAAGTGGTGCCTAGTCATATGGATGTCCAATAAAGACTGCTCTAGAGAGACAGAAAGAGGCTATATAATTCGATTAATTTTAGCCACCCTTAGTTCGATATTTTACATCCTGGAATTGTATCAATATATCCATAAGAACATTCAGTTTGGAGCCTATGTGACCAATAAGTCCCTAGCCTCACCGTTAGCGTATTCACTACTCACAGACTTTGCCACACGTGTTTCGAGAACAAGTTACAGCGAAACGTTCGGTCGCTGGACTTTAGCCGATTTTATATCGTCAGCGCTTTCAAGCTGGTCTACAGCTATACACTTGTGTACAAGTCACCGTTCCTTCATCATGTCACGTAAGTAGTACAGCTATTCGACTTCTGACCGATGGTTTACGCATCTGAGAAGTGTGGGTTGCCTACACGCAGTGGCAGGTTGGGTGGATCCTCTACGCACGCCTCTTTCTTCAAGATATATCTATCAGAGAGTTTCTATATCATGTCTCTCTCTCTCTTTCTCCGCCCCCCCCCCCCCCCCCCAGACACACACACGCTCTCCCAGTCGTAGTCCATTTGTTTTCTGGCCATTACGAACGAAACAGCCAACTAATTTGTACCCACTATAGCCAGCTGTCCTTGTACCTCCCAACTGGCAACCAAACACGACTATAGTTAGATTTTTGCAGCCCATGTTGTGCAATACACGATGGACCCTCAAATTAAGTGTCACAATCTTATTTCCATGTGTAAATTGACTGTATTTTTATTCTATAACAGCAGAAAACACATGTGGATCACTTTACTGACACTATTAGTGTAAGTTACATTTACATTTGACACCCTCAAATGAAGTGTCACAATGTTGCTTACATGTCTAAATGGTCAGTATTATTGCTCTGTAACGACACAATACAGATGCGATTAAACTAATATGTAAACTACAAAACCAGAATACCTAAGATGTTATTCATAAAGGTATAAAATGACAGGAGGAACGGACATGCAGTGTTTTCAACTGTCCACTTACAACTAATTTTCAGAAATGAGGATTACTACGTTTTCAGCCTCAGTTTCAGCTTCTTGTCAGGATCATGCGACTAGCCATTTTCGACTGCTTTTCAAGATCGCCAACCGAAAGACAAGAGTAGTTTATCAGAAACAGGAAAAGGTTTTAGAGTTTTTGGAAGGGCAACAACTAAGAAAAGAAGTTTTCTTGTACAAAATCTTCACTATTTTTCTATATGCATTACACTCAGAAACAATTATTTCTTTATTTTTGGTTGGTTTAGTTTGCGTAGTATCAAGCTAAATTTTTACTTATAATTTAAACCTCCATCTGAATCGTCTAAGTCTTATTGCAAACAATAATTCAGTAAATGCAAAGAAAGATGTTCTCAAATTCTAAAACATATCTAACGTAGACTGTCTCTTTAATCAATCAACAAATAGCTCCATTCCTTCCTGCAATTTTGGTAGTTGAGAGTATCTATCGCTTTTAATTTTGCCTCTTATTTCCTGCATTCCACTATTGTTAATGTAGTCCACGTCTTCTTGCATTTTTGTCGTCAACTGGTTTCCTACATATTCTTGCACAATTTCCATACAGTAAGTTCGGTGTACAGCTTAAGCATAGAAATGTGTGTTATGTAGATTCCTTTGGTTTTAAACTATGCAGATAGTTTGTCTGTTGCTAGATGCACAGTGTTCTGCCCTATACATTTACTTACACTGTAACCGCATTTCTAAGCTGATCCAAATATGAACGGAAGTTTATAAACAGACTTTTCATATATTGTTTAATATAGCGAACAACCTCAAATTTACCATTTCAGCAAGCACCGCAACATATGACCACTTTTCAATGCTGTTTACAGTTAATTAAGATGTCTTTCATTCCCCAGTTGTATTTTTGCATATGCTGTAAATAAAGTAATTTGTCAGCCTTGTTGCACATCTTCAAAGGCCTGCTCTTTTTCCAGTAGCAATTTATAACCTTACTTCATGGTGATTGTTTCTGCCAGATACTTCAGTTTCAGCTTTTCGACTTTGATATCTACCTTTTACAATTTTCTTTTTAGAAAGCGTAACACACTAATTACCCTAAAATGGGTAATTTATTTAATAAGGAATGATTTACGTCTGTAATAATTTTGTTATTTTTCTTAAGACCTTTGCAATACAATTACTTGTGAGTAAACAAATCAAGGTGGCAGCAACGTATTTGGTAGTACTGTGAAGAACGGTGACAGACAGAGAAAAACATGTTTCTCCAGTTTTAATATATGGCGACGCGAAAATAATACGTGAATTACAAACTACTATGATTAGGCATATTTTGGTCACAGATAAAATGTATTTGCATAGTACACCCTTTGACTTACCCAATTTAGGAACTTCAATTATTTTTTCAAGATAAAATCGGAAAGTTGGCGTACTTCTTTGTACATACACATCGAAAACTTTGCATTTCAAATCACTCCATAAGAATAAGTCTCAAACCGATTTATCTGGCGAGTGTACAGGACAGTGTAAATCGCCAAAACAGTTCGTGGCCGTGCGGTAGCGTTCTCGCTTCCCACGCCCGGGTTCCCGGGTTCGATTCCCGGCGGGGTCAGGGATTTTCTCTGCCTCGTGATGACTGGGTGTTGTGTGCTGTCCTTACGTTAGTTAGGTTCAAGTAGTTCTAAGTTCTAGGGGACTGATGACCACAGATGTCAAGTCCCATAGTGCTCAGAGCCATCTGAACCATTCTTTTGTGTAGCAATGGCTCCAGCTTGTTGAAACCACATCTATGCCATGTTGAACGCTAAAGCCTGAAGCTGTGGCCACAAAAAACTGCATAGCATGCAACATAATGTTGATAATTTTCTGCTACACTAGAGCCGCCTTTAAAAAGAAATAGTTCTCAATGACATCCACTTCGGAAACTTCGAACCACACAATCATATTAGCACTCTCCTATGATTTATGATGCAGTTCTTTTGGTGGTCTGCTGCCCAACAGCGACAATTTTGCTTATTTACAAAACTGTCCAAGTGAAAGTGGGCTTCATCGCCCATCACTAACAAAACGTCACCAGTAGCAAGAACATCAAGCATTCTCCCACAAAACAGTTTCCACATTCGTGAAGCTTCCGTACGGTCATACGTTTATAAGGATGCGCTGTAGGTATCATCGAGACATGTCCAGCTTGTAGCACACCGCCTAGTGGAGCAGCGAGGACTTTGAAGAACAGACGTTCTTAACTTTGTCGACATTTTCTGTGACTACTACCGTATGGGGACGACAAGTCGACTTTTTCGTTCTTCATAACTGATCCAGTTGTGCGAGACGAGTTAACCCAACAAACTACTTTGTTGTAGTCTAGTATCACATCATTATGCTCAGCATTGAACTGTGTACGAAAACAGACTAATTACTTTTTAAATAATATTCAGCAGTCAAAAGAGGATGCTGAATTGTCTACTGCGCAGTTGTTACTGGAAATAGACGTTATAAACAACAGAGTAATAGCGCTAGGAGGTGATTGAGCACTCCCCTCTACGTCTACTATGCAACTCTAATCTATGGGCTCATTTTGTGCCATCCTATATAAAACTGCTGTGGAATACGTATATTGTCTTTGTTGGAGGTAAGTGTTAACAATTTCCACATAGTTTACAGGTAAATAATTAAACTAATAAGAAAAACATAGTTTATAATCTTTTCTTTGTCTTGATTTTCTGGAAAGTTTACAAGTACACCAGTCAACGTAAGTGTATACTTACTGCGCTAGCGACAAATTTTAAAACAGTAGTAAGCACTATACAACAATTGTACTCTAAGCTGTCCCATAGTTTGCAAAGTGCACGCATGATTGTGCCAGAGTACAGTGGAGTGTATTGTAAATACTTATTATTGGCATTTAATACATTTAGTCACCTTTCCACAGGTTAAAACAGACCACACATTCTGTAGTTATAAACCACAGCTTCCACTATGATAATACCATGTTCTGCAGCTAAGAAAGACACAAGTGTTTTTCGTAGATGCATATCAGGGCACTTTATAATATATATGTATATATTCTAAATTGTAGTTCATCCACATTAATCAATATATTCCAACTGCCAAATCTTATATGGCATTCACAGTCACATTGCTGTTTCCTTGGAAGTATTCTGCCAGAAAGAACTCGTGGGCTCATGTTAGGTAACCATATATCTCCATTTTGTTAACAATCCCAGTAAAATATTACATTCTAGTGTTATATCCAGATCCGTAGTGTAATACTCATCTACTTAGAGCTGCTTCAATATCTCAAATAGCTTATCCATTAGTACAGCAATTATACTATCATCCAATTCCAATTGGTATGGTGTACCCACAGGTATTTACACGTCTTTGAAATATTTTCCAGTGTTTCCTCGCTGAATGTTTCATGTGTGCCTCTTCCCAGCCACAAGCAAGTATTCATACAGGACAGTACGAAGCAGTATCCAAATTATGTGATGTGGTGCCCCAGGTTATGCAGTTTGAGCTTGGAGTGGCACATGAGAAGCAATATTCTGCAGCCTTCTACACTTAGGCTGCATAACCGGAAACGACGTCATGATAATATGATCGTGAGTGCTCTCATCTCAGATATTTGGAGCACACGAATCTCTGATAGCTGCAACTTTTTTGTACTTCTAGATGGTTCAGAGCGACAAAATGGCTTCCTCCAAACAGCTAAACATTCCTTACCTGACTGGGAAGGAGACGAGACCCTCTGACGAATGCTTTTGATCGTGGTTATTGTTGGAGGACCTAGATAATACTGTTACTGGCATTGGTAACATAAATTTCACTGAAAATGGCGGGCATCTCAATGAATATGACTATGCTCATTACAAAAGCTTTCATGAATTATCTGTGTGGTAAAACATGCAAACTAATCTCTGTGGAGCGTGGCATCAGAGGGAAAGCACAATTTCTTCTACATGGAAACTACAATGCGTCAGCAAGAGGCATAACGGAAATAATTGCCAAAACAGCACTGCACATGATTTCGAAAAAGTATAAATACCCTGTGATTATATCATATAAAGTATACGAAAATGATGGCTGTGCTAATGCTACAGCTGTCAAGGATATTGTAGCGGCTCTGTTTAGATGATTATCATTTTATGGGCTTGGATATAATGGTAGAAAGCAAGATTTGGCTAAGATTATTAACAAAATGGTATGTGTGATTACCTAACATGAAACCACGACTTCTTGCTGCAAGAATATTTCCAAGGAAAAAGCAATGTGTTTGTGAACAGTATTAGACAGCGGAAATAGTCTGTTTAATGTAAACGAGCTGCAACTGAAGAACAAAGATGTATAACAAATTTACATTTCAAGTACCAAACCTATGAGTAACAAAAGATTTCGGTGACCATCTTATTGACTTTGTAAAGTGTACCGATATATGTCTGCAAGAAACTTGTATATCTTCGTTCGCTGAATAATATGGTATTACCAGCTTGGAAGCTATGGTTAATAACTGCCGAATGGGTTGTATGTTTAAACCTGTGGAAGGCTAACTAGGTGTTAAACAACAAGAATAAGTACTAACAATGTGCTCCCTTGTACTCTGTGACAACACATCTATGTGGTGTGAACAATGGGACAGCTCCCAGGACAGTTGTGTTTTGCTTAACAGTATTGAACAATTTGCCTGTGGGGGAAATAAATGAACAAAAGCAGACAGGTGTACAAGTAAGCCTTGCAGACAATCAAGAGCTAGAGAAAATATAAAGAATGTTCTAGCTCCCTACAATTTTAATTATTTATCCGTAAACTATGTGGAAATTGTTAACGAATATCTGCAACAAAGTCATTACACAGAAATGTTATATTAAAGCTGAAGAAATATATCTTTCTCCATCCTGGTGAATGTTCTCCACAATACTGCTAAATACAGACACGGCAAATTGGTTTTGGTTACACACAAGTAATGTTATTCCAAAGATCTTATGAAAAAGAAAAATATATGACATAGACTTTAATTATTCCCTATTACAGAAATTACTCATTCTGGGCAATTACTGTGTTATACATTCGAAAAAGTGAACTGCGAATGGAAGAGATCGAAATGAAAACATTCAACTGGAGTGTTAGGCGAAAGAAATCACCACATATGTGAGTAGAAGCCATTATTGGAAAAAGAAAAAACTATTGCAGATGTGCAAGCAGGGTGTATAAATTACTATAAATGCATTGTATGGAAAAATTGGGATGTGGCTAGCGAATACAACATATCAGCATTTGCTGCAAATACCATTGGAAAGTGGCCATAAATTAGAGTACTCGATGAAAATGATAGCTTTCAGGATGTGAACTATTTTCATGAAAAAAAAACATATTTCAGGAACCTCCACTCCAATTTGGAGCTATCAAAAAATGATGGTAACATGGTACCTAAATGTGATATACTGGACAGTGTGCATCGAGCAACGGAAAAGCCACTTGCAGAGTTTAAAACCAATGGAATTACTATATTTAATAGCCAGTCATGTGCTGAGTTGTAAAATTACAGTACTGTACAGAAATTTCACCGGAATGTGGAGTGGAATTGACAATAAAACCTAAGAAATTGTGGAATGATTTAACAATAGGGTAATGCAGGAAATAAAGCACAAAATTAAAATATCCAAATTCGCTCTGCTAAAAGAACTGCAGGATGGAAGAGAGTTAATACATAAGGAGATAAATATATATTTTACAGGCAAAAAGTCAGATACATATTAGAATTGTGGACATCCCTT
The DNA here is from genome assembly GCF_023897955.1 of Schistocerca gregaria. Classification (NCBI taxonomy): domain Eukaryota; kingdom Metazoa; phylum Arthropoda; class Insecta; order Orthoptera; family Acrididae; genus Schistocerca; species Schistocerca gregaria. The sequence goes on along the minus strand of NC_064926.1, from coordinate 209,749,716 downwards.
CTTTTATTTATCAAATTATTTGTTGGAAAAATATTTAGTTGATTCAGAGGTAGATTTAAATTATAAGCTAAAAATTAAGGGGGGCGCTATTAAATACATGCTAACCAAAAACAAAGAGGGGATTCTCTTTGTGTATAATGTATATGTAAAAGTTAGTAAATATTTTGTCCAGGAATATTCTCTTATTCCTTACCTTACCCATAATCCTAAAAAATGGTCCTGTCTATGGTTAGGTAGATGAGTCTTTTGAATGGTTAGATTAGATTAGATTAGGTTAATACTTGTTCTATAGATCATGAATACGACACTTCGTAATGATGTGGAACGTGTCAGATTAATGAAAGATGTCTGTACAAGATATTACATTACACAAAATTTTCCATGACACTAATGTTTAAGTCAGTTTTTTCCCTCCCTTAATTTATATCTAAAAATGCAGCCAATGAGTAGAAGGAGTTGTCATCTAGAAATTCTTTTAATTTATTTTTAAATGTTGGTTGACTATCTGTCAGGCTTTTGATGCTGTTTGGTAGGTGACCAAAGACTTTTGTGGCAGCATAATTTACCCCTTTCTGTGCCAAAAATCAGATTTAACCCTTCATAGTGAAGATCATCCTTTCTCGTGGTGTTATAGCTATGAACACTGCTATTACTTTTGAACTGGGTCAGATTATTAACAACAAATTTCATAAGTGAATATATATACTGTGAGGTTACTGTGAGGATCCATAGATCCTTAAATAGATGTCTTCAGGATGACCGTGAGTGGGCTCCAGCAATTATTCTGATTACACGTTTTTGAGCAATGAATACTTTTCTACTCAACGATGAATTAGCCTAGAATATGATGATATACGAAAGCAGTGAATGAAAGTAGGCATAGTAAGCTAATTTACTGAGATTCTTATCACCAAAATTTGCAATAACCCTAATAGCATACGTAGCTGAACTCAGACGTTTCAGCAGACCATCAATGTGTTGCTTCCAGTTTAACCTCTCATCAATGGACACACCTAAAATTTTTTTAAATCCTACCTTAGCTACAGACTTCTGTTCAAAGTCTATATTTATTACTGGAGTTGTGCCATTTACTGTATGGAACTGTATATATTGTGTTTTATCAAAATTTAATGAGAGTCCGTTTGCTGAGAACCACTTAATAATTTTGCGAAAAACATAATTTACAATTACATCACTTAGTTCTTGGTTTTTGGATGTTATTACTATACTTGTATCATGGTCTCAAAAGTAGTTGAAAATGTAGCAAACCTTATTTTGCACCTGTTCAAATATGTGTGTGTGTGTGTGTGTGTGTGTGTGTGTGCGCGCGCGCTTAGAAACCCTGTGACTGTATTTCCAAGAAATAGGCGTGGCCTTAAGGGGTTACTACCCAGCCTGCGTATGTAGGCAACCCACACGCCTGATCTGCATACAGTATGGGAGATACGTCCCATAGCAATACTGCTCCTTTATTTCATAGTTGTCTTTGCAGATGGTACCCAGAAGTGGCATCAAAATACTCACCAACGACCTATTTTCTCCGCCTTCCTACAATTCAGTACTGAACAAACATCAGAGCTTGCAGCACAGCAACCAAGTTTCCTTGCCTCTACAACGATGCTGGTATAAGTATCAACAGCAGCCTATGAACCAGCAGGCTCACATGCATCAGCTTGTGGGTCGAGGTCGGTACCATCTCTGCTACTCCAAACAAAGACACTTAATGGGAAAGTGGTATGAGCATGCGGATGTGTATGAATTACAAATAATTTTTAGGCTTTGGCTGTTGGTATAAGAACCTATCACTTGAATAATTCAAATTAATAAGTGTAAATTGCACTTAGCTGTCACCGAATGCTCTGTGAGCTTCTGTAAAGGTCAAACGCTAGTGTTAACGTTGTATCCACAGCTCAGAACATTCAAAATCATTGTTAATAAATAGTATAATGCGACATCAGACTGATATTTACCTCGTCACTGACTTGAGCACGTTATTCGTTCGTTACACAATGAATAATACTAAAATGCGAAACTTGACATGAAACGGATGAGTTGCTAGGACCACTTCCGAGGAACAACCATGTTTTGAACATCGTCGTACCTTCAAATTTGAAAAAAAATAGATCTTATACTTTCGTATACGTTTGAGGAAGTAGTTTTTTCTGACTAACACCACCTGTTTTTGTTGTCAGTAATACGGTGGTGGTGACGTATTACTGTGGCGTAGGAAATAAAGAAACATTGTTTTCCTGAAACCTGTGTTTTTAATAGTTCTTGCCTTTTGTGGAAATAAATGAGGTACCTATTTAATTACCCATTTTCACCTGAGGTTGGACGACATTTGCTCTCAAACCTTCATTCTTGGTTCAGTTAAGGAGATCCTACAGCAGCTGGAACTTCTGCTCTTCTCTGATGTGTCAAAGAGAGACGTAGCAAAGGCGGTGCTATTAACGAGTCGTCCTTCTGGCTTTCTTTAATAACGCTGCCCGGAAGACGTCTACTGATTTTTAATCAAATGTAATGAAATCAGGAAGTTGCAACAGACGAACTAGTGTAAGGCATAAGGAAAAAGAAAAAGAGGAAGGAAAAAGAGATACTTCGGCAACGGAGATAGCACGACGTGTTAATGTGAACATTCTGTGCATTTTTAACGCGAAGAACAGACCGTCGAAAGTTTGGAAAAGTATCTGTAACTGGACAGTACTTTGGGTTCAGTAAAGAACTGCTGATAATTATGTCACATCCGGGAACAAATGTCTAATCAGAAAAATTTGTCACATAATCAAAAATTTGAAAATGTACCACTGTAAAACTGTGGCGATAAAATGGCAGGCAATCATTACACGTGCATGTGTGTACGTTTCATCTGCCTAGCCCCAGTTAACACCTCTTAAGCTAAAGAGCACACTTTATGGTTGATTTACCTAACGGTAATTAATTAAGCTCCTCAAAGCTAGATCAGCTTTAAATTGCTGTCCATATCTGTATTTGTTAGACGCAATTAATTTGTGATATTACTGACCCAAGCGTGATTATTAAATCAACAGCACTTAGAAGTACCGTAATGTCATTAGCCTGTTAAGATAATAAGCCACACTACAGAAACAGCGCTGTATAAAGTTCATCCCCTTGCAGTACTGTTTGATGCAATGTTTTTAATAATGAAGTCTAAAGAGTCTGTGTTTTAATTTTTACCGCTATATAGAGAGCATGAATTTTTTTTTATTTTAACAAATATACCATTCGCTGTATACTGTTACGTTTATTAAAATTTAAAATCAGTTTCTTTGTTCAACACATCATTTCTCAAATATATTTTTCATGCTAAACGCACGATATTTCCCTCTCCACTATAACAATGATATTGCCACATTCGAAGAGATGATTGATTCACCATCTCGAAAACTTGTAGGGTGTTTTCCTATGAGCTGGAGACTTCAAACTTTCAACATAGCTCAGAACTGGATGACAATGCAACGTTAACTCGCTTTCTTGTCTAGTGTATGGAGAAGGGTGCATTATTTACCGCTACCATTTGCCGATGAGGTAGAGACTTGAAACTTTCGACATAGTTCAGAACTCGATGTCTGTGCAGTATTAACCTCTTTTGTGTCTGATGTGTGGCGGAGGTTACTTTCTGTGCTATTCCTATTTCCTCCTTTTCCTGTTTCTCTTGTAGATGTTTCGTGGTAAGACATTTGCCGGTAAGCTCGTTAATCTCTTATTTTTTACATTCGAAGTCTTTTCGTGAGGCAATCGTACGAAAAAACAATGTATTGCTTGACTTAGGTGAAGAGAAACCGCATTTTACCACAGGTCTCTGTTGTGATCTCATCAAAATATTTGAAATCGATTGAAAAATTAGGCACATACAAGACTAAAAAGCAGAAAATAATTATTTACAAAAAAGTTTTACTATAACACGTTTTTATAACAGACTGGGATTTATAACGGACTAGGACGTATGAAATAATTTCTCCAACACTGTACAGATTCCTAACGCCATACTGATAATCTTGAAAATATGAGCTTGAGAATTTTTAATAGCTATGAAAATGATTGTAGAATATAAAACGGAAAACGTGGGGCGTGTGGAATACATAACTGATCCATGAGCAGTTCACCATTCTAGAATTTATTGCACGTGCCCCACGTTTTCCGTTTTGAGTTCTACAGGTATTTTCATAGTTATCAAAAGTTCACAAGCACAAATCTTCGGGATTATCGCTGTGGGTTAGGAATGTGTATGGGGCCAGGAGCAATTATTTTATACTTTTCAATCCGTTTGAAAAAGTCTTGTATTAAAAAGTTTTTTATTTAAATAAGTCTACATTTGTTGACCTCACGACGTATTTTGGGCAGTAATTCCCAGTACGAATTGTGTTTTTCACCTGAAACGTGATGCTCGTGATGTACGAGCTACTGCCTTATTTGGGTGACTTTCCTATAACGTAAATAAGCACATTAATTTGTGTAATTATAAACGTATCTTAGCCTATAGAGGCAGGCGGCTTTCTTTATAATCTTCTTCTTGCCGTTATTACAAACGTGTTGTCTCTTAGGTATTTATCAAACAGATTTATTTATGTAGGTCTTTGGTATTTATAGAGAAACTAAACAACAGCAGACGCAAATAAACGTGTCATATGTGGTTCGAAGGCTCAACTAAGTCGGTTTTGAGGAGTTAGCCGGTGCGAGAGCAGGAATTGTTTGGTCAGGTGTCGTTGTTTGTATGTGTGGCTTTCAGCAGTTTTAATGGAATTGAGACTGTTACTTTTCGTGTCATATTACATTTGGACTGTCCTTTTCTCTCAAAAGAAAAACCACACTAAAACGTGCGGGTGGTGTGGCCCTAGTGGTTAGCTGGCGACGTGGATAACCAGTGCGTCCCTTATCGTAGGCCTTCTAGCTTAACACGGTTCTGCTCTCGGCTTCTGTTCTTTGTTTCTCCCCTCAGAACTGCGTCTGTCTGACAGTGGGAAGGTATGACATTCATTTATGCATTCTTGTGTTAGTCTGTGGTATTCCATTTCCTCACTCGTTACTCGTATTGCTTTGGTTAATTTTATGTCACAATTTTTTCGGAGCTATGTGACATACTACTGGATTTGCTTATCATGTCAGGGTTTTCATGGAAAGTGTTGGATTTGCCTGACACTCACATATCACCACCCTTCGACTTAATTTTTGCACTGAATTTAGGCAATGATTGAATCGTTGTCTAAGTCAGTCAAAAATATTCTAATTTATCTAAATTTTGTTGCATACTGTTCAGCCCCGTTATTGTGTTCTATGCTAGTTTGTATTACTAATTAATATTTTTATATTTTTCCACATTATAATTAAAAATGACAAGAGAAGAATATTTTTATACTATTATTAATTTTTAATTATTTTCTTTCGTTATTTAAGTGTGAAGTTTGTTTTTTAAGAAGTTTGTTATCGAAAGTGAGTCTTTCACATCGTTTTCTTTAGAAATATTGTTTTTATAAATGTAATAATTAAGTAAAATCTATTCCTAACTCATTTTCTAAATATCATGCACAAGTGAAATATTTTTGTTTCTAGACACTTATTTCAATATTCTTACACTAACAAATAAGAATTATTTCCAAGAATTGCTTTGACAGAGAAATATACATACACAAATATTGAGATATTATCCTAACAAATGGTACAAATGTTAAAAAAAGGGAAAACATCCAACAAGATTATTTTGTATTCTTTGTTTTATAAGGAGAAAATAAGTAAAATATAGTTATTGTTTTATTTTTATTAGGAGAAAATAAGTGGCATATTGTTTCTTTATATACTGTCCATTTCAAAACTAATAACTTTTTTTAAATCGATAGCCTATTTTTTACTTAAGTCCATAGTCAACTACTGTTATTTTTTAGTTTATTAGCTGTCTGGTGTGCTTAACTTATTTAGTTTTTCACACGTTTCTGTTGCACAATTCCTGCATCACATAATTTGGTTTCACACGTCAACACAATCCTATGAATGTTTAAGCATGAGCTTGGCGAAAGTTTTTGCACGAAGGTGATGGACTTGAGCGAGATGGATGTGGGCAAGTATTTGATGTACAGCTTCGTTCATCGTTCCTTGTTCGCTTTGCAAGTGTGTGTTGCTGTTGTGGAGGTCCCATAATGGAATGGAGCTGTGAGTGCAGAATCTCATGGTTTACTGGCTTTGTATGCGTGAAAGTCATCGTTATGTGTCGCTGAATGCGGTCGTTTTTCGTTGTAATACTTCGCAGACGACTAGTTTACACTAGGATAGGGATTTGGGAAGTTATGTCATCTATTCTTCACCAATCTTTTTTCTTGGTCTCAATCTTGCGAATCTTCAACTTCTGTTCTTCCTGCTTTTTCTGTGCTTCTTACTTACTTCTTGGTTCTTCTCTGGGCAGGATATGGAAATATTTATTGATAACTAGTCGCTTTAAAGTTCTCCTCCTAGCAACAGTTTGATAAATTGTTTGGGCACGTCATTTTTACTTTGTGGAAGTTCGTCTTCAGTTTCGTGCATCAGCGTGCTGTTTAGTAGAAGTAGTGTGACTTTTACGCATATTTTTTGCCAGTGGTGGCTTGCCCAACCGGTCTTCTCGTCGGGCCGTTTTTTGCTCGCTCCACTGTGTCAGGGGCCGCCCCGGGGTTTACGAGCGGCGAAAGTCGGGAGTCTGCTTGTCTGTCTGTGCACCAGTCGCTACTGACGTTTGTCGTCCCATCGCGACTCACTGTGCGGCTCGGTGTTCCATCCCAGCAGGGTTCCCCCTAGCGGGAAAATTTATTGCCCACTTTCGCTACAAGAAGGTCACTCTGTTGGTCTCGCTGTCCTTCCCTTCTCTCGCTTGTAGGAACCGCGTCTTGCTAATTATGTCCTTTTCTTTCTTGATACTTCTCGTGTTGCAACTTGTGGGTCGTTGCATCTCTTCCTTGCTGGAGTTTTTACAATGGTTCTCACAAAAAGTTTTACTTATAATCATCTAACATATGTCTAGTACGTACATTGTTTTGCGCCTTCCTAAAAAGCTTTACAAATTTCAGCGCCCTTTCCATGTTACAATTCTAAGATATTTGTAGTCTTAACGTCTACTCAAGAATCTTGAAATTCGTTTTTTATTTTTTGTGTAGTGTCATGGTGTATAGCATTTTAGTATTTCATGCTGTTAGACTATCTACGCTTTATCCCTTCACCTTAGTCTATGGTACTATTGGTGTTGTTGTTGAAACTACTTTCTTTTTCCCACCTTCCTCTCTCTTCATTCTTCTTTCTCCTGACAATCTTATCTGCAACATAATCTTTGCAATATTGTGCTGATTATTGACGAGTAATAAAATTAATCTTCAAACTTGTACTGAACGTATTTCAAACTGCCAGCCTTAGGTAAAAATACCTCTGATTTATATCGTAAAATACCCTCCAATTCTCTTTTACTGTGCTCCGAAATATCTTGAACTTCTTGCAATTTTTCGTCGATTTCTTCATGGACTTCTAACATGAGTTGAGGCGATTTCTTCTTTTGTGCATACTATTCTAATTCTTCATCCTCTTTATATCCCACGTCATTCTTAATTGTTTGTTTATAACTGGTATTTCTTCTAATTTTAGCTTTTGCTCAAAGAGAAGTGTGATATTCCCGAATGTTACGCTACCTATTTTCGCTCGTCTCTCATTTAAAAAATCTGCACCCATAATCAAATCTACAGTTAGTTTAGGTATAATCACGAAGTTGGCTTCGATCTTTTGAACCTGGCACGAAAGAGTTAACCTTGTTTGTCTCATAACTTCCGCAGCGTTGTTTCTAATAGGACCTCTTACTTTAATCTTACGTGTTTTCAGAACTGGCAATTTCTCATTGGCATTACACTGCATGAATAAATTTTCTGAGATCGCAGTCAGTTCACTTTCGCTATCGATTACAATATTGATTGGGATATGCTTTACCATGGCCTTCACAATTGGTTGAATTTGAAAGGGTTGGTTCTGTTCTTCTTCTCCTTGCATCAACGAATCCTCCACTGAATCATACATGAGTCTTTTTTGGGATTTCCCTTGTGAATTCGAACTTTCTGTAGGATAAGCTTCGACTGCTACTTCTCTCTCTTTTATTTCCTCTTCTCTATTTCTTCCTTCATTTACGCTTTCTTCTACATCCTCTAATTTTTCCTCATCCTCGTCTATCTTCTTCTTCCACATAATCGCATCGAAATGCTCTAATTATCGCTTCATAACTTCCTTCATTATATACGTTGGGTTGTGTGCCCACTTGTAACTTATTTTCAACTTCTGTCGACTGCACATTATCCTCATTGAATTCCCTTTCCCTGGTTTCCATCTCAAATAGCTCTGCAATACACATTACTTTGTCCTTTCCTCCTACATTCGTTATGTATGCCTCTGGTAATTCATCTTCTTCGTCAGTATTCTCCCAATTAATTTCGTCCCAACACGATATTGTTATTTTCTTGTCTTCGTTTTCATCTGGTCCCTGCGGATTTGTTTCTTCCTTCTTCTCTTCTCGTGATAAGATTTTGACTTCTCTTTTCAAGGTGCTGCAATTGTTCTGAGTCGGTGCGTCATTCTCTTTGGCATGGGCGCTTAGCTGTCAACTCGTCCGTTTATTGCGGTTTGGTGGTCTTACCTCCACGACTTCTATCTGTATTCTCGTTTCTTGTACAGCTTGTTGATAGTGGTTTCTTTGTTGATAATTTGTCGGTCTATTGGTTCTCCAGTACCCGTTCCAGTTGTCGTTATTCCCTCTGTAATAGTTGTTGCCGTTCCTGGGTGAATTATAGTTATTGCCATATTCTCCTCTAAATCCATAACCGGTTCTTTTTTGAAATCTATTGTCGTTTCTTGGTGCGAAGTTATCACGTGGTTCGTAATTATTGTTTCTTCGTACTGTGTCTTGTGGATTCCACTGCTTTTTTCTTTCATTTTCACGTGCGCTTCATCTTTTTATTGCGTCATCTTCCGAAAATATGAACTCTAGTTGCCTTAGAATACCTTTAAATTCTTCGACGGCATTGCCTCCGCGACCTACTAATGATTGCTGGTATTTCAATGGTAGCTTCATCGCGCATAATTTAATCAACTCTCCGTCAATGTATGGTACATCTAAGCATTGATTTTTGTTTGCCATTAATTCGAAAAATTTCACGGGACTCTTCTCTCCTGAATTTTCAAAATACGGGTTCTGCAATAATTCGTACTTCACTCTGTTCTGTGCTTCGCTGGACCAATATCGTGAGAGAAACTTATCTCTGAAATCTTCGTACGATCGGCATGTCGCTGCAACATTCTGCATGGTTTCTGCGACTGTTCCTGACATGTGTGCACATATAAACCCTAATTTGTGTGCTAGCGTCCAGTGTTCTGGTAATCCTACTCGGAATTGATCAATAAAAGTTCGTGGATGTAATGAGTTTCCTTCTCGAAAGTGTTGACATTTTCTGACTGTGAGGAAATCATCGTTGTCTTACTTCGTCATGGTTCCGGTTGTGGTAATTCCTTTGGATATTGTCCACTGTAACTTTCGCCTACCCTTGCGTAGTATCGTTGGAGTGGTACGCAATAATTTTCTTACATCGGTTGTGAACGTGTAGCTGAATGCATTGTAGTGTACTCTTCGCGATCTGGCTCTCCATTGTCACGTATGTTACTTTCCGCCTGTGATTGGAATCGAAAATGCGTAATATCTTCGTTAATTTTTTGTTTCTCCGGTGCTGTTTCAGATTCGGATGTGGTTGTAGACTCTGTGCTTGTTCGATCCTGTTCACTACGCTCTTCAATGATTTGCAACAACTCTGTTCGCAATTTCTGAAATTGTCGCTTCGTTTGCGCTTCTATTTTGACTATGCGGTTATCATATCTTTTCAGCGCTGCTTTTGTGATACGGTTGTGTAACACACTGTTTTCAACAATTTCACGCGCTGTACCTGCTGCTTGTCTAGTAATTAAGTTTATCTGTTTCTCTAGTTTCTTGGCTTCTCTCTGGATGTTGTTACGTAATGTTTTGATCTCGTCCTGAGTGTCATTACGCAATGTTTGTACGTCCTCTTGTACCTTGTCAATGTCTGTTCTCAATTGATTGTGACCTGTTATTAAGTTTTCTATCACTTCTCGAGATTCTTTTGCCTCGTCTTCAATATGACTTAGGTGTAACTGATTGTTTTGTTTTGTTCTTTAATCTCACTCATTTGTCTCGTGGTTTATGCATTCTGAATTTGTTTTGTTTTGTTCTTTAATCTCACTCATTTGTCTCGTGGTTTATGCATTCTGAATTTGAATTTGGTTCACTATGTCTTTATTTTGCCTAGTCATGGTTCCGTAATTTGTTGTAATTATTGTGCCAGATGGGTGGGTCCTATTGCGATTTGTTCCGATGTCCTACGCTCTGTGTTTTCGCCCAAGTGTTGGTTCACAATCGATTGCATTTAACTGTGCTGTGATACGTTTCTGCTCGCATTCCTTGTACTGTGCGGTGACGGAGCTCAGATTACTTGTTCTATGGGTTCCACGTAGTCAAGACGCAAGTTAGAATCCTCATCGACTATCTCTCTACTTTCCTGCTCCTCTGGCGTATGCTGACCTAGGTTTTCTATGCCTTGACGTACATTATCCTCGTTATGGTGCGTTATATGTCCTATTTCTCACGATACTGCATCGTCTGTTGTACTGTCCTCTATTCTCTGTCCATTTCCATGCTGGGTCTCTACCTTAATTCGGTCAAGGTCTTATCTGCCATTGCTAATCTTTCCGAATCCCTTATTTTCTGTTTTAAAAGCAATTCACGCACCCTACTTCGCGTCAACTTGCGCTCATACGATGTCACGCGTTTCATAAACTTTTTGCACACACGACTTGACAAACCATTCACTTACGGGTTGCGTCAGAACCAACTTGTCAACGATGTATCCGCAACCTGCGCTTGCATTGGAGAGAAAACTTAATTCTAACAATATTAAAATTCATAACTTAATTATGGTGTTGTCTCTGCTACAATGTCTTTCTTGAATACTTTTACTATCCATCGCTGCAGCTAGTGTTTTCGACTATGTATAACTTTAAAGAAAAAAAATACTACAAAAATATTTCAGCAGGTATTTTTCTGACCTAGTTAGCCATGTCGACCTTCAGGCATGGTATTTTACCATCCTGGCAGGGTCGCCATTTTCTAAACATTCGTGGTGGTGTCTGTTTGTTCTATATCGGGTCTCCCTACCACTTTCGCGCAACGATGCTCTGAGCATGTTTTTTAGGGAATTAACTAGTTTGAACCTGGGACCTGTTGCTGGTAAGGAGACGCCAGACCACACATGACATGTAGAATTCAGAAGAGTTCAGTGATACTAGCGATGATATAACCAAATACTTCATGATTTCAGCGTCAGCTCCAATGCACTCCCTGTGAAAGAATCTTAATACTAACTAAATTTAGAGGAAGGTGTTCAATGCTTTCCTGTTTTTAGTTAGCTGGTAAAATAACGTCGAAAAAGCAGTTAAGTTTACCATTGGAAATTTTATTCTACTCACAAAACATCGTTTATAAATTGAACTATTGATAAAAGGAAATGTTTTAATACAGGATGGTAAAAACCAACTGCGTTCAACAAAAATGTGAACGAATATTGCTTGAATGGGTTTCCAAGTTCTTCAATCGATCGAAGGATGACCTATGCCATATCACATCTATAATCGAGGTTTAATTTAAGTTTCACAAAAGAGAAAAATATCAAAATGGTCTACAGTGACCCTCAATTATCTTTAATTACTTATCTAACTTGTCATAAATTATGGTGGCTGATGTGGCTTATCAATAACTACATAACAGAAAAATCGCCGCGTTTCAGATTTTTACTTCAAGTGGCAAATGTGAACACCATGAGCTTCAATTTACGATCGACACTAGCATTACGCAAAAAGGGGGTGTAACAGATGAGACTTCTGCAGTTCTGAGTGAAGCCTTATGCGCTCAAAAATGCAGCATCGCGTGCGTTCATTACCTTGTCGGTGTTTAGGCAGCGTCAGGGCAGCGGCGGGCAGCACAGCTCCGCTCACATCGCCATCTCGGAAGCAACTCTCCTTACTTCTCCTTACTACAATTTCTACAAAAATTCTGTCTATCCAATGAGAAACGTTATACTTTTCGTAGTGGGGCAATGTTTTTAAAGTTAACAGAGACGCGAAAAAGTCTCACGCTAAAACCTGCAGCTGGTGTGGTCCTTTTAGCGATTTCGTAAGATCTATACTGTTCGTCTGGAGGGCTCTAGCTTTTAACATGGGCTGGCGGGTGGTCCTAACGTAACAGAGGCGCCAAAAAAGTCTCACACTAAAACTTGCGAGTGGCAGTGGCCCTTTTTGTGTTATCGTAAGATCTATACTGCTTTTCTGGAGGGCTCTAGCTTTTAACATGGACTGGGGGGGGGGGGGGGGAGGGGGTGGCCTTGACGTAACAGAGACGTGAAAATTTCTCATGCTAAAACGTGCGGGTGGTGTGGCCCTAGTGGTTAGCTAGCAACGTGGGTGTCCAGTCTGTCCCTTATCGTAGGGCCTTCTAGCTTAACACGGTTCTGCTCTCGGTTTCTGTTCTCGTTTCTCCCCTCGGAACTGCGTCTGTCTCACGGTGGGAAGGTATGACATGCATTTATGCATTCTTGTGTTAGTCTGTGGTATTCCATTTGCTCACTCGTTACTCATATTACTTTGGTTAATTTTATGTCACAATTTATTCGGAGCTATGTGACATACTACTGGATTTGCTTACCATGTCAGGGTTTTCATGGAAGGTGTTGGATTTGCCTGACACCTTACAAGGTCGTAGCAAATAACGTAGCTGAAGGCTATGCTAACTATTGTCTCGGCAAATGAGAGCGTAAAAATCAGTGAACCATCGCTAGCAAAGTCGGCTGTACAGCTGGGGCGAGTACTAGGAAGTCTCTCTAGACCTGCTGTGTTGCGGCGCTTGGTCTGCAATCACTGATAGCGGCGACACCCGGGTCCGACGTATACTACCGGACCGCGGCCGATTTAAAGGCTACCGCTTAGCAAGTGTGGTGTCTGGCGGTGACACCACAACTTTATTGAATTTATGAACAAAAAATATTAAGTTTTTCTGCAGAAAATATTTTTGTGATCTTCCTAAAGGAAGAATATTAATGAATGTAGTACCAGAGGTGGCTTTTTATGTTATGCAGAATTTCTGAATATTTCATTCTTTTATCTATGATAGTTTCTGATATAATGGGGTATATGTAGTGAAAATTTTAGTTTGCAGGAAATTGACTTCAAAGAAAAAACTTTCAAAATTTGTTACTTACAGTTGATTAAAACGGTCCTGCTGCATATGATGGCCCTTTTCTGGCCTCTAGCACGTCTTCCAGCCTCTTTTTCACCTTCCTGGATGTCTGTCTTGCTTTCTTGGCCGTGTTAGATGCAGACCTGTCTGAATCGGCTATCCTCATTTTATTGCAACGTTGCAGCCCTGTGATCATATTTTCACCAGGATTAATTCCCAGCTTTTTCAGTACCCAACACTTTCCAGTATTACCACAATTGAATGTAATAACCGCGGCAGGAACTCCTGGTTTCATTGTATGCATGCCTACAAATACAGTTTTAGGAAGCCGGTTCCAAATTATGCTGTTGAAACATTCATTTGGGTTCTGTGTCTGCCCATGCAGACATTTCCTTAGAAGGTCAGGATGAGCCAAGTCTCTGAAAATAGGTTTAATTGCTGTAATAACAGCAACATGAAGAGAATGCTGGTGAGAATAAGATTCTCCATTTGCCTGAGCCCTATTATATTTGCACCACGAATTTCCCCTGATTGACATAAACCACGACATGGCTTATCATAAGTAGAGGACTTACGGAAGAACGTGGCCCAAACATCTCTCTTCATTGCGTCCAGATTTTCTTTGTTTCTCCTAATTTCCTGCCCATAGTAGGCCCGCAAGTTTTCTATTTCAGTTTTAGTTAACTGACCCTGTCCAGTCGACAATTTTACAAACAGCAGAAACAAAAGAATACCGACCGTTGCATTCCAAGGATAGCGAACACACTCGGGAGTGAAAAAAAAATCCGTAACGTGCAATGTAGGTCTAAAATATATGCAGAAAAGTGGGTGACAGAAAGTGGGCGTGGCACATAAACACACGTGGTAGGAAAATGTTCTTTAAATGCTCGAAAAAAAGTTTTTTCAGCAAAATCCTTTTCAGAGTACTTAAATAAAACCTTAATCTATCGAAATATGATAAAAACCGAAAATCGACGTTTTTCGACCTGAACCACGGTGTGGTCCCCTTCAACTTCAATGATGTCCAATCTGAAGTTTTGTGGTTAATAGCAATCAAATAACATGTATTTAATTCTTAAATTTTGCCCGTTTACACAACTATATAAATGACTAACGTTGTCTCACATCTAGTTAAGGTGCGAGGCGGCGGCTATCACTGTACTGAGATTGAGAGATTGAGACAGCTCGGTCGGCGGTGGCGTCCTATATGCACGCTACCCAGGGGGTTATTGTCGCGTAGCCTGGGGAAGTGTGTTGGTCTTCTCTTGTTATAGGTGCTCTTAGTTCAGCGCCTGCTATTCAGTGTTTCCTTGTGCCGACGGGGTGCTGGAGAAAGCGTACGCTGGCACACATATATAGACCACAATACAGAAAAAGAGCAAACGTGTTGCCAGTGTAGAATATGTGGTTGGAGGTGATTGGATGCAATCGAGTACATTGCCATATTAAGAAGCCGACCACAAGAAAAGTGCATTTTGGCTGGGTGTTGGCAAGTGTAGTACATTTACAAGACATTTTAGAACACAGAACGTGAAGTGATGTCATGATCGCATGAATAGAAGTGACATAAAATCGATAAAATTACGAAAAGTGACGGAAGATACGTATCGATTGAGGGAAAATACGTCGAAATGACGGGGAAATTGAGGAAGTACTTGCATGTCTCCTGACTGGTACAGAACAATTTTTGTACATGGGAACGAGTATATGACAGAAAGAGAAACACGAGAAAATGTTGAGATGGAAGCACCGCGAATATGAGAAAGAGTCTTTTTTTTCCGAGGTAACATTCTGCAGTATGCCTATTGAGGTAATAGTGATACAAGCGAGTTGAATGCTGTCTTTGATGCTTTCCTGGAAAAAAAGAGAAACATCTCGGTCTAAACTTACTTGCATATGCTTTAAAGAATGACAGACAGTGGGTGGAGAGATCGGTTGAGATGGAGTTGTAATGAGGTAGGATTTAATGGTAGATTGATGACGCATTCTAAAGACAGGACATATTGCTGCAGGTTTTTGGAGCATTTTTTCCCTTTGTCTGACTGCATGAGTTGTGTGACATAACCTGCGTTCGACTCGCACACAACTAAGTGTTCTGTGTGTGAACTACAGCACTGTCTAATTATGATCGTTGACAGCGAACCTCTTGGTCATCAGAGGGCTTCCATCCTGTTTCGACACATTCCTCTACATGAAGGAAGATGCGACGTACTTCATTCCCCTGCGGCAACTCTGGCAACTACGCTGATTCTAAGTTAGCGACATATGTTTGTGAGGTGCTACAATCCCCGTGTATACATCTGCTTGATAGACGTCCTGTTTAAGGAGTTAGTGCCGGCATGTCGTGTAGTTTCACATGTCTAACACCGCTACTATGCGTCATTCTCTTACTTTGTAGGAGGTATTCTCCGTTACTAACGATCATTTTATGTAGGGCTGATGCGAGAATAGTGTAATTTCTGAACCGAGATCGGATGTGAACAGTGGGGGCTATGTACCTCAGGAAAGCTATATTGTACTTGTATAACAAGGAATCGATATTATAAGGAACTAGTTTTTCATTTTACTGCTTTTCACCATAGTTTATTGTAGAGAAACCTGCAAGGAGAATGTGTGTCATCCGCTGGGCATGTATTTCTTGCATTGGGATAGTAAGAGTGTTGCCTTCCTTATGACATACATGTTCGTGGCGCTGTCCATCGGTAATGCTGGAATTCAATACGGTGTTGGTCCACCCTTAGCCTTGATGACAGCTTCTCTTCTCGCAGGCATACGTTCAATCACGTGCTGGAAGATTTCTTGGGGAAAGGGAGTGCTGCACTGAGGAGAGGTATCCATGTCGGTCGGTCGGCGTTCGAAAACTTCCCAAAGCTGTTCTGTAGGATTCAGATCAGCACTCTGTGCAGGCCAGTCCATTACAGGGATGTTATTGTCATGTAGCCTCCCGCCAAATGCCGCGCATTGTAAGTTGGTGCTCAACCGTGTTGAAAGATGCAATCTCCAATCTCAAATCGCTCTTCTACAGTGGGAAGCAGGAAGGTGCTTAAAATATTCATGGAGACCTGTGCTTTGATAGTGCCACGCAAAACAACAAGGGATGCAAGCGCCCTCCATGAAAACCCCGACCACACCGTAACACCACCGCCTCCGAATTTTACTGTTGGCACTACACAAGCTGGCACGTGGCGTTCACCTGGCATTCCCCATACCCACACCCTGCCATCCGATCGCTACATTGTGTACAGTGATTCGTCACTCCACGCAACGTTTTTCCACTGTTCAATCGTCCAATGTTTACGTTCCTTACACCACGCGAGGCGTCGTTTGGTAGTTAGCGGTGTGATGTGTGGCTTATGAGCGGGCGTTCGACCACGAAATTCAAATTTTCTCACCTACTGGCTAACTGTTATAGTATTTGTAGTGGATCCTGATGGAGCTTGGAATTCTTGTGTAATGGCCTGGCCTATTACACATTACGACCCACTTCAACTGTCGTAGGTCTCTGTTAGTCAACAGACGAGGTCAACCTGTATGCTTTTGTGTTGTACGTGTCCCCTGAGGTTTCCATTTCACTATCGCATCGGCAACAGTGGACCAAGGGATGTTTAGGAATGTGGAAATCTCTCGTATAGACGTATGAAACAAGTGGCACTAAATCACCTGACCACATTCGAAGCCCGTGAGTTCTGCGTAGCTCCACATTCTGCATTCTCACGATGTCTAATGACAGGTCGCCGCTCATATGGAGTAACTGGCAGTAGGTGGCAGAACAATGCACCTAACATGAAATTTTATGTTTTTGGGTGTGTCCGGATGCTTCTGATAACATTGTGTGGATCGGAAACCGCAACTACCTAACGTTATAGCGCGTTTCTAGTGCAGAACCTTGTAGTCGTAGGAGTGCATTTGTTTATGATCTCCCTTACCAATACTTTCTTGGAAATGACCCCAAACACTAGAACAATAATTCACAATTGAAAGCGCAGTTGATTTACGTAAAATTCTGCAAACTCCGTCCATCTGGAACTCCATCATACATAAAAACTGGCTGTTTTTTGTTCTTAATCATCTGTTACATCATCACAACAGTTGCATATCTGCTATATACCGATAAGGGGTGCTAACCTCCTCGACATTCCCGCATCTGGAGAAATTTCGTGCTCTTGGATGGGAGCGAGACAGTAGTTACAGCCTCGGTTTACACTGTTACTTCACGAAAGTGGAATGTAGCGGTCTACTTCTGGTCAGATGTAGATTAAATCAGTGCCAGTGCTGTAGGGAGCGTTGGTCAGAGACAATGCGAGGAGATCTTTCGGGCTCTAACTTTATCCTAAGAATGCGAGAATGCCCTGGGTCTTCCATCCACACAGGGAAAGATCGTAAATCACTCAGTATGATCAAAGTGCTAGAGATATGTAGGTCCCTGTCTGGTATACTTTGGTGTATATGTTTAAGAATTAACGATGAATGAACGTACTGCAGAGTCATTTATATTCGCATTGGTACTCGCAATGTAATGGAGGGGCTGTTTATTGGTGACACAGAAATTGGGAAGCATGCTGCCGTATCATTGTTTGGTGTTGAAATTACGGTAAAATTGCTAAAACTGATCACACTATCAACTGTGATGTTTATTATTACAGTACATCAACGGTGTATTTTCCATCCCATCTGTCCCCTGGTACGCTGTTGATTACCACATAAAGATTGACTATCGCTTGTTTGAGATGGAGAAAGAGTCTTGGTGGAGGGGGCAACATCTTCTGAGCATGGCTAGCACCGAAACAGTGATCGCGTTCATGGCAGCAATACGAGGAATCAATCCAACACAACACAGTGTCATCAGCTACCCTGTCACTGTGACTGATGAGTTTAAATGTATAGGTCTTCAATCACCACTAGACAGCGGTTTGGAAACTCTCCACAATGCCTCCTAACCGCCGTCTGCTTCACATCTGCTGTGCAGCGAGCTACCTTAATTTAAGTATTAACTTTGTTTTTCTTACTTGTGACTTCTTCTTCCGTGTGTTTTTGCTTTTAGGAAGCTTTAATTGTCGAGTGCTATTAATAGTGTTCCATAGATTTCGTGTTTGTTTTGAATACAGTCAGAGAGAGTCCCTTTAGTCAGCCACAGTGCCAGTAGTGTTAGTGTTTGCTTTCAATACAGTCCAGAGACAGGTAGTGCTATTTTCATTGTTTTCTACAAGAAGTGGCTAGCAATCACAGTTTAGTCAATAATCAGCGGCCTTTGGTGAATTAGCAGTATAGTTAAAAGTTGATTAAGTCTCTTCAGTAAATTGATTCCTTAGGATGGATAGGATGTGTGACTGCTGTGTACGGACGCAGGAGGAGCTGGCCATTCTTCGCGAACAGCTGAGCGTGTTGATGGCCGCGGTCAGCCGTCTTCAGACTGCTGCCTCGGAGTGTAGCGGCAGTGGGGAGTCTGGTGCGTCGCAAGGTACACCCCAGGTGTTACATGCTTCACCCACTGTACCTGCTGTCGAGACATCTTCGCGGGTACCGGGCGCGGTTGGGCCACCCTCTTCCCAAGGGGAGTGGAGGGTTCAGCGGCGTTCGCGGCGCACGAGGCGGAGGGTCAATGTGGAGGCTGGCCGTGTGGCATCGCCCGCTCTGCCTGTGAGTGTACATGTGGCCGCTCCTTCAGCAAGGTCCGAGCAGGCACACGGAGGGAGGGGTTTATTAGTTATTGGGAGCTCCAACGTTAGGCGGGTGATGGAGCCCCTTCGGGAAATAGCGGAAAGGTCGGGGAAGAAGGCCAGTGTTCACTCTGTCTGCTTGCCGGGGGGTCTCATCCGAGGAGGAGGCCCTACCGGCGGCGATAGAAGGCACTGGGTGCACCCGACTGCAAATTGTTGCTCATGCCGGCACCAATGACACCTGCCGTCTGGGTTCAGAGGTCATCCTCAGTTCGTACAGGCGGCTGGCGGAACTGGTGAAGGCGGAAAGCATCGCTCGCTGGGTGGAAGCAGAGCTAACTATTTGTAGTATCGCTCCCAGAACCGATCACGGTCCTCTGGTTTGGAGCCGAGTGGAAAGCTTAAACCAGAGGCTCAGAGGATTCTGCGGAGAGCTGGGGTGCAAATCTCTCGACCTCCGCTATGGGGCGGAGAAATGTAGGGTCCCCCTGAATAGGTCAGGCGTGCACTACACGCCGTAAGCGGCTACAAGCGTAGCGGAGTACGTGTGGAGTGCACATGGGGTTTTTTTAGGTTAGAGAATTCCCTCCCTAGGCCCGACAAGACGCTTCCTGAGACGCGGCAAGGTAGGAGTAGGCAAAATGCAACAGGGAATAACAATATTAATGAGCTAATAGTAAACTGCAGGAGCGTCTATAGAAAGGTCCCAGAACTGCTCTCATTAATAAACGGTCACAACGCGCATATAGTACCAAGGACAGAAAGTTGGCTGAAACCAGACGTAAACAGTAATGAAATCCTAAACTCAGATTGGGATGTATACCGCAGAGACAGGCTGGACACTGAAGGGGAAGGCGTGTTTATAGCGATAAGAAGTGCAATAGTATCGAAGGAAATTCACGGAGACCCGAATTGTGAAATGATTTGGGTGAAGGTCACGGTTAAAACAGGCTCGAACATGGTAATTGGATGTCTCTATAGGCCACCGGGCTCATCAGCTGTTGTGGCTGAGCACCTGAAGAATAATTTGGAAAATATTTCGAGTAGATTTCCCCACCATGTTATAGTTCTGGGTGGAGATTTTAATTTGCCGGATATAGACTGGGAGACTCAAACGTTCATAACGGGTGGCAGGGAAAAAGAATCCAGTGAAATTTTTTTAAGTGCTTTATCTGAAAACTACCTTGAGCAGTTAAACAGAGAACCGACTCATGGCGATAACATATTAGACCTTCTGGTGACAAACAGACCCAAAGTATTTGAATCAGTTAATGCAGAACAGGGAATCAGCGATCATTAAGCGGTTAATGCATCAATGATTTCAGCCGTAAATAGAAATATTAAAAAAGGAAGGAAGATTTTTCTGTTTAGCAAAAGTGACAAAAAACAGATTTCAGAGTACTTGATGGCTCAACACAAAAGTTTTGTCTCAAGTACAGATAGTGTTGAGGATCAGTGGATAAAGTTCAAAACCATCTTACAATATGCGTTAGATGAGTATGTGCGAAGCAAGATCGTAAGAGATGGAAAACAGCCACCGTGATACAAAAACCGAGTTAGAAAACTTCTGCGGAAGCAAAGGGAAATTCACAGCAAACATAAACATAGCCAAAGCCTTGCGGACAAACAAAAATTACGCGAAGCGAAATGTGGTGTGAGGAGGGCTATGCGAGAGGCGTTCAATGAATTCGAAAGTAAAGTTCTATGTACTGACTTGGCACAAAATCCTAAGAAATTTTGGTCTTATGTCAAAGCGGTAGGTGAATCAAAACAAAATGTCCAGACACTCTGTGACGAAAATGGTACTGAAACAGAGGATGACAGACTAAAGGCCGAAATCCTAAATGTCTTTCACAGAGGAAGACTGCGCTGTAGTTCCGTCTCTAGATTGTCGCACGGATGACAAAATGGTAGACATCGAAATAGACGACAGAGGGATAGAGAAACAATTAAAATCGCTCAAAAGAGGAAAGGCCTCTGGACCTGATGGGATACCAGTTCGATTTTACACAGAGTACGCGAAGGAACTTGCCCCCCTTCTTGCAGCGGTGTACCGTAGGTCTCTAGAAGAGCGAAGCGTTCCAAAGGATTGGAAAAGGGCACAGGTCATCCCCGTTTTCAAGAAGGGACGTCGAACAGATGTGCTGAACTATAGACCTACATCTCTAACGTCGATCAGTTGTAGAATTTTGGAACACATATTATGTTCGAGCATAATGACTTTTCTGGAGACTAGAAATCTACTCTGTAGGAATCAGCATGGGTTTCGAAAAAGACGGTCGTGTGAAACCCAGCTCGCGCTATTCGTCCACGAGACTCAGATAGACACGGGTTCACAGGTAGATGCCGTGTTTCTTGACTTCCGCAAGGCGTTTGACACAGTTCCCCACAGTCGTTTAATGAACAAAGTAAGAGCATACGGACTATCAGACCAATTGTGTGATTGGATTGAGGAGTTCCTAGATAACAGAAGGCAGCATGTCATTCTCAATGGAGAGAAGTCTTCCGAAGTAAGAGTGATTTCAGTTGTGCCGCAGGGGAGTGTCATAAGACCGTTGCTATTCACAATATACATAAATGACCTTGTGGATGACATCGGAAGTTCACTGAGGCTTTTTGCAGATTATGCTGTGGTGTATCGAGAGATTGCAACAATGAAAAATTGTACTGAAATGCAGGAGGATCTGCAGCGAATTGACGCTTAGTGCAAAGAATGGTAATTGAATCTCAACGTAGACAAGTGTAATGTGCTGCGAATACATAGAAAGATAGATCTCTTATCATTTAGCTACAATATAGCAGGTCAGCAACTGGAAGCATTTAATTCCATAAATTATCTGGGAGTATGCATTAGGAGTGATTTAAAATGGAATGATCATATTAAGTTGATCGGCGGTAAAGCAGATGCCAGAGTGAGATTCATTGGAAGAATCCTCAGGAAATGCAATCCGAAAACAAAGGAAGTAGGTTACAGTACCCTGTTCTCCCACTGCTTGAATACTGCTCAACAGTGTGGGATCCGTACCAGATAGGGTTGATAGAAGAGATACAGAAGATCCAACGGAGAGCAGCGCGCTTCGTTACAGGATCATTTAGTAATCGCGAAAGCGTTACGGAGATGATAGATAAACTCCAGTGGAAGACTCTGCAGGACAGACGCTCAGTAGCAAGGTACGGGCTTTTGTTGAAGTTTCGAGAACATACCTTCACCTAAGAGTCAAGCAGTATATTGCCCCGTCCTACGTATATCTCACGAAGAGACCATGAGGATAAAATCAGAGAGATTAGAGCCCACACAGAAGCAAATCGACAATCCTTCTTTCCACGAACAATACGAGACTGAAATAGAAGGAAGAACCGTTAGAGGTACTCAGGGTACCCTCCGCCACACACCGTCAGGTGGCTTGTGGAGTATGGATGTAGATGTAGATGTAGATGTAGATGCAGATGTTGTGACTGTCTTTTATTTCGGTCACCCTGTGTGTGTGTGTGTGTGTGTGTGTGTGTGTGTGTGTGTGTGTGTGTATTGCGGGAGCAGCAGCAACAACATGATTTACACCGTGCAATGTCTAGTTTTATGTGAGAGCCAATGAATCAAAACGTGTTAATATCAGTTTAGAAGCTGACAGACCTCGAAGTCGTGTCAGGAAAAACAAATTGTGTGGCCGTGTACAAGGTGTGTTACAACAGAAAAAACGGTGTATGAAACAACACAGGGACCCTCTCTTGCATCGGATAATTTGTGGGAAATGGTCCTCATACGATACAGGCGATCGAATTTTACACCGGTCTGTGCAAATGATGACGATCAGTGGCTGCCTGCTCCAATGGATCGATACCAGTGTATTTGACAGGATCGCCATATATGCTCGATGCTGGCACGCAGTCGGTATTTGTTTCCGATATATCGGAAGAGAGAGATGCGGTATAAATCTGTCACATGAAGTTAGCGGAGCTTTTATAGTTCGTATTTTTTCTCTGTTGAATGGTACAGAAAAAAGATGATAGAATGCGTTGGTGATAGACGTGAATGGACCCCTTCGTACTACAGCACCTGTATAATTCTGAGTCTTCCTCATTTTCCCGATAAGAAACACCTCTTTAACTGTTAGTGCTGTATTTTATACTACTTCGTGTTGCAGGAGCAGGCTTCGTTAGGTGCTAAACTTACATATCGTACGCAATTGGTGGAGCTACGACAACATGTTCCCATTCCCACCGAGTGGTCAAAACAGTATCCTATAGCATTAACTCAGTTCACTCAGTTTCTACACGGGTTGCAGAATGAGATAGCTACAGCTCTCTCCGACGTCTGCTCAGTTCCGACTCAGATTGGGACGATCACATGCGCGAAGCTGCAGGGATGGCGGGGCAGAGTCTAAGGAGCAGTTACAAGATGCTTAGGCACTATCTTAAACCACAATGGAATTTTACTGTAACAGATAGATTCGAAAAAGGTGACTCGTTTCGAGATATGAGAGTGCCACGAATATTATTCACCAGTGGCTGTAATCATACAAAGACTTCTGTGTAAGATCCAACGCAGGTATATGGTTGAATGAAAAGATTGATTTCATTTCTACGGAAAGCGTGACACTATAGATCTGAAAAGCCAGTATACAATTCTTACGACCTCAGTAAGCACACCATCTACTGTATGTGATCATTCTCGATAAGCCATCACGTATATCCCATTGTGTATATATCGCAGAACCTCTGATACAGCATCAAGACCGAGTGCATTATAAAAACTGGAGAAATATATAGTGGCGGCATGAGGGAGTTGCAAATATTGGCTTCATACCATGTTCCTTAGCCGAATCTCTTTCTAAATTCTATGATTTTATTACAAGTTTACATCGTCAGTGACGTGTAAAAGCACAGCCGATCTGTTAATACCCACTTCGGCGATCACTGTCTATATTCACTGTCGAGGTATTTGTGTGGAGAAACCACTTTATTCGGAGTTAATGCCATACCTCCACTTATAAGACTTGTATACGTTTTAATATGTAAATCGTTAGCGATACTCGTGAGCACCTGTAGAACCAAGACCGCAGGTGACGGTAACATGGCTGATGCGATCATGTTTTTAACATCTGGCAGCTTGTAGGACAATTACGCCTCTGTAAGACACAGTGGTATGACGCACTGAAAAAACTTATGAGACATGCCCACTTATCCCCGATTTTCGCTCAGCACTGTTTCCTATCGCCAGCATTCAGTTATTGGTGAAGTACTATACTTAGTAGTAGGGGATGCATGATAGATTCGCCTTGAGCAACAGGCTTATGAAGTATGTGGGTATTGCGAGGTGTGCAAATAAAATGACTGTGTCCTGTCGTAAAGGAAAGTATGGATTTGACACTGAAAACTGCGATAGCCGTAAAGGAAATGAATTTTTTTTTTATTTTTACACTGATTATGAAGGAACAATACGGGAGCCCTCTCATTTGATTAATAGTTTGCTGTATATGGTCTTTTTCCAGTACAGACGACAAAATTTTGTACAGATCTGCGCAAAGGACTTCTAGGACTGGCCTCCAGCTCCAGGGGAACGATACGGTGTACAATACACTCAAGAGAACATGCAGACGGTCATTAGTTTTTTAATATATCGGAAGAGAGAGATGAAGTAAGGACTATAAAAGGTTCTATTACAAGGAGTGCTATAACCAGTTAAAGTTTGAATGCAGACAGTTCTCTCATAACTGCAAAGATTTTGCTCATAAAACTAACAAGAACCAGGTTTTCCTACTCTCATGGACTCATGACTTTTCTTTTTATTATAGTTATGATTGCATGTTTAAAGAATTGGTGTTATTTCATACTTCATAACATCTAATTATAAAGTAGAAAAGATGGTTCAAATGGCTCTGAGCACTATGGGACTTAACTTCTGAGGTCATCAGTCCCCTAGAACTTAGAACTACTTAAACGTAACTAGCCTAAGAACATCACACACATCCATGCCAGAGACAGGATTCGAACCTGCGACCGTAGCACACGCGCGATTCCGGACTGAAGCGCCTAGAACCGTTCGGCCATCGCGGCCGGCTATAATGTAGACACCACTTGAATTGTAGCTAGATGTGGAATCTAGAAATGATAGTATTTTTTTCCGACGTGTGAGTAGACAGCGTGAAACATGTTGTGATGATCAAATTACTTAGAAAGCTAGAAACCAAGAATCTGTTGCTGTACTACAGAAACTTTACGGAGATCAGTTCTGTATCAAAAACGTCAAATGTAAGCATGCAGATGGTAACTGGTTTTTATGTATTGGAAAAGATGAATGGTATAATCTTACAGGAGGTTCTATTACAAGGCAGACTCTCGCGGTCTGTTTCACAAACGCCTGTATGACATAGTATCATAATGGTGAAACGAGAGCTGCCACAGGGTACAAAATAACTATACCCTCTTGAATTATAACTTCTTGTTGTCGAACATAAACTGTTTATGTTTTTTTCCAACACGTGAGGTAATGGAGTGAATTCATGTGTGGTTGGCGGCGGTGCACTTCGCAGGATGTCATAGAATAATGAGATGCGAATTGTAACGTACAGTTGAACGTAAAAACTATTCTGATTTGGCTCATAAAACTAAAAGAAAATGGACTTTGCATATTTTCGTGGAAAGAGAACATTTACTATCGTCATGATCGTGTTTTTCTTTCTTAGTAGTTGCTTTATTATTGGAGTCGATTTGAAGTCAAATACAAATGTTACAGTCCAGTGCTCGGAATGGCGTGGTGGCCGAATTCCCTAAGACGACGCAGCTATCCCTCAAACAACCTGCGGTTGGCTTAGCCCTCTTTCATCACGGTTTTGTTCCGAGGGATACTGGCATCGCAATCTATTGTATGTGTAGCTTTTTTCGGCATCGATAAAACTGATCACCCAGCAGCGTGCTCACCGGGGCTCATCGTACTGAAGACACTGCAGTGTGAGGCTGCTGTCGCTTTAGGCGCAAAGCTTCTTGTTTCTGACTTTTGAAAAAGCCATCTGGAGCGTTCTCCTAAATTTCGTTGTTGTTCCAGAGTGGATTCAGTCTATGTGATAAATACATTTGACACATTGCAAGAAAGTGTTCTGATGATATTAAATACAATTGCTCTCCATCACTGCTGCTTGGGGTGAGGGGGCGTGCGTACAGGGTGCGGTCACTGGACACAGCTGCGCTCTAGCCAGGTGGCGTGTGGGAGTCGTGTCACTACAGGGTGTTACAAAAAGGTATGGCGAAACTTTCAGGAAACATTCCTCACACACAAATAAAGAAAATATGTTATGTGGAGATATGTCCGGAAACGCTTACTTTCCATGTTAGAGCTGATTTTATTACTTCTCTTCAAATCACATTAATCATGGAATGGAAACACACAGCAACAGAACGTACCAGCGTGACTTCAAACACCTTGTTACAGGAAATGTTCAAAATGTTCTCCGTTAGCGAAGATACATGCATCCATCCTCCGTCGCATGGAATCCCTGATGCGCTGATGCAGCCCTGGAGAATGGCGTATTGTATCACAGCCGTCCACAATACGAGAACGAAGAGTCTCTACATTTGGTACCGGGGTTGCGTAGACGAGAACTTTCATATGCCCCCATAAGTGAAAGTCAAGAGGGTTGAGGTCCGGAGAGCGTGGAGTTCATAGAATTGGTCCGCCTCTACCAATCCATCGGTCACCGAATCTGTTGTTGAGAAGCGTACGAACACTTCGACTAAGCTCCATCGCGCTTGAACCACATGTTGTGTCGTGCTAGTAAAGGTACATGTTCTAGCAGCACAGGTAGAGTATCCCGTATGAAATCATGATAACGTGCTCAATTGAGCGTATGTGGAAGAACATGGTGCCCAATCAAGACATCACCAACAATGCCTGCCCAAACGTTCACGTGTTGATGACGTGATTGTACGATTGCGTGCGGATTCTGGTCAGCCCACACATCACATGTTGATTGTGATAATTTACAATTTGATCACGTTAGTGACGAGACTAAAACGAGCTCTAACATGGAAATTAAACGTTTCCGGATACATCTCCACATAACATATTTTCTTTATTTGTGTGTGAGGAATGTTTCCTGAAAGTTTCGCCGTACCATTTGTAACACCCTGTATATTATTGACGAACAAGTTGCACTTCTAACTGGGGTGGCGCTTGTATTCTCTTCGGATGGAGATCGCTCCTGTCGTGGTGCGGTTCTAGTCTGCCTACTATTGGCTGACATCTTCACATC
This sequence comes from Schistocerca gregaria, assembly GCF_023897955.1. Lineage (NCBI taxonomy): Eukaryota > Metazoa > Arthropoda > Insecta > Orthoptera > Acrididae > Schistocerca > Schistocerca gregaria. The sequence continues at coordinate 209,722,510 of NC_064926.1, read as the reverse complement.
CTTCTCTGCGTTTACATTCCATGCCAGCGTGCCAGTGCTTGATGTTCTTGATGTTACGTCAGATCATTCCTGCTGCCGCCCCCCACCTCCCAACCAAAGCGATGGATCGTCGTCTTGTAGGGAGAGCGATAACGGCGGGGGAGGCCGGAGGAAGGATACTGCACTGGACCTGAAGCTGTGGCTGCAGGGGACGTCAAGCTTCCGGTTGTACCCCACCATCCGGCCTTCACTCTGGCGGAAACGTCCCCCAGAAAACGACCAGAAGGTTACACGTCCAACTCTGGAGGCCAATAACCATATGGGTAAGGAGTCGGCGGCTGCGGTGTGTGCCCTGTGGGCGGGTCCAGCCTGCTTCATCGGTAAGACGAGAAGAGAAGGAGGAGGCGATGGCTCCGTCTCCATGGTGTCGTCCCGCAGTGTCTTGATGACAACCTTCGGCGGCTGCCGTGGCTGCGCTGTCCTCTGGATCCGTGAATCTGGGGGAAGAGACACAGAAAGATCATCGTGCACTTGCGAAACTGATTGTGTTGTCAGCGTTGCATCCAGTCTGGACCTGAAACAAGATACATGCAGGCGCCAAGTCGACGGACGATCTCGCCTCGTTTGCTACCGCTAAAAACTCTGTAAAAAAACAGTATCATGCGGTGCGAAGCGATACTTGTTTCATTCCTTCAGCGCCGGATGCTGAGGAGGGTGGAGCAGTATTCGTAAAGCCGTAAAGCAATCCCTTTGGCGATGATCCATCTCTTGAGTGCGAACAATAGGACGCGAGAAACACTTGCAATGCTTGATCCCTGGTGTATGCGGCCATCTGCTGCTTGAAGGTTCTGACAAAACGTTCCGCTTCGCCGTTTGACTGTGGATGGAACGGTGCACTGTATGTCATTGCGTTCACAGAATGTTCCAAATTCATTTGACGTGAACTGAGGGCCATTATCTGACACTGTGACTTCAGGTAAACCTTGGAGGCAAAAAATAGAGGACAACACCTGAATTGTGCTACGTGACGTTGTCGAGTTCACTGCTACAGCAAAAGGGAACTTGCTGCAGGAGTCAACCATAATCAACCAAAAACTGTTGCAAAAAGGTCCTGCAAAATCTATGCTCACACGTTGCCACAGTGATTGCGACTTGGGCCAATCAGAGACTTTTTGCGGTGGAGCGGACTGATTTATCGCACATGACTGACAATGTGACGTCATCTGTTGTATCTGGGTGTCCATACCCTGTCATGCACAGTGTCGACTCGCTAACTGTTTCGTATGAACAATCCGCCAGTGTCTTTTTGCAAAGCTTTAGAGATCAGCACACGTGACTGCCCACTGTCATTCTGAACAGGGAGAAGACCTTTCTGTACAGCGAGACAATAGCGACGTGCAAAGTATTGGCCCACTACAGATTTCTTTATGCTATGCAAGGAACAAGGGCAAGACGTGCGGCTGCTAGTAAAATGTTGAAATCTGAATCAGCTTCTGTGCCCTGTGCAATTTTCCTATAGTTCAGCGGAAAAGTTCGAAGACATTCAGAATCCTGAGCATCGATGTGACAACAAGAAGCAGCAGAAGCGTCAAAGTCTGTACCAGGGCAAATCGGAAGACGCGAAAGTGCGTCCGTATTACCATGTTGAGCTGTCGGACGACACAGTCTCTTACTGGTACTGAGACAACAACAAAGCCCATCTTTACAGTTTTGTGGGCAGTTCGTAAAGGAACCGCTTTCGTCGGATGAGAAACGAACTGCATAGGCTTGTGATTCGTTACTAAGTAGAATTTTCTGCCATAGAAATACTGGTGGAATTTGGTGACACCATACACAATAGTCAAAGCCTCTTTCTCATTTTGTGATAGTTACACTGAGCTTTGGACAACACTTTTGACGCGAAAGCAATAGGCCTGTCTTTATCACGAATTCTATGTGAAATCACTGCGCCGATGCCATAAGAGGAAGCGTCCACTTGCAAGACAACTGGTTTTTGAGGTTCAAAGTGAACTAAGCATCGATTGCTGAGCAATGCCTCTTTAAATTTTCGAAACGCTACTTGGCACTCATCTGTCCAAACAAAGGAGACATTCTTACGACACAAGCAATGCAATGGAGGCGCGATTTGTGCCGCATTTGGTATGAACCGAATATAATAGTTCATTTTCCCTAAAACTGACTGCAATTCCATGACATTGCGAGGAACTGGCAAATCTCGCATGGCTGACAAATACGACTAAAGAGGACGTGACCAAGGTACTGCTACTCAGGTTTGAAAATATCACACTTGTCCACTCTACAATTTAGTCCTGCATCAGATAACATATGAAATAAAGCATAAAAATTTGCAATATGTTCTTCAGGTGTATGACCTGCAATGACAATATCGTCCAAGTAGTTTGAACAGTTTGACACTGGAGGGATCAGCTGTTCCAAATATCGTTGGAAAATGGCCGGTGCAGAAGCACTAACCATAAGGCAAACGCAAATATTTAAACAAACGCAAATGAGTATTTACTACACACACTTTTTAGATTATTCATCGAGCGGTGTTTGAAGATACGCGTCGCACAAAGAACCTTTTCGAAAAGTAGAGACTGGCGCCTAATCTGTCCATGAGATCTTCTAGGCATGGCAATGGACAAGTATCAATGACAGCTTGTGGGTTGACAGTTGATTTCAAGTCAAGACAGAGACGAATGCGACCTGAAGGTTTTGGGAGCAAAACCAGTGGACTCGCCCATTGACTAGCTTGTATGGGCTTCCACTGTCTTGCAATTTTTTTAATTTCAGCAGCAACTTTTTCCCTTAATGCAATGGGAATTGTTTTGGCCCAGAAAAATTTCGGTGAGCATTGTCTTTGAGAGTAATAAGTGCAACAAAATTCTTAGCCACACCTAAATCTTCAGAAAAGAGTTTAGGGGAATTATTTCAGCAAACTACACTGTCTTTCGCATTGAATGCAGACACTGACAACACATTGTCCCGAAAGTTAAAGCCATAGAAATCAAATCAATCAATATCAATTATGTTCTGACAGACACGTGACTGTAGCACTGTGTAAGTCACTGTTCGCATATGTGAGCGATACAGGGCAGGCAAAGTACATTTTCCGAGAACGGGAAAATATCTTGTCCATTATCATTATAAGCTGTCAGTTGCGTGATAGTTTTAGACAGGCGGGGGAGGGGTTGGGGGGGGGGGGGACGGAGGCTAACAGTTTTGATGTCCGATGATTTAGCAATATGACAGAGGCACCCGTGTCCAACTGAAATTTCAGACGTTCGCCCACAAAGAAGTAACTGAACAAAAAGTTTCTTGGACTGACGTATCACTGACCAAACTGTATGCTTTCTAGTTTTGCGAATGCCTGTTGCAGACTTTGAATATACTGCATTAATGACATGGGCCTTGTGATTAGATTTTTGTGAGTGGGCCGAAGTCTTGTCTTTGTTCCGTTGCAAACATATGGCTTGTACATGTCCTTTCCTGACACAAGCGTAATACAGAGCTTGCCGGGAGGGGCAGGCTTGGCGTTTGTGCCGTGAATAACACCGAGGCCAAGGCTTAATTATGTTCGCCTGTGTAGTCGCCTGTTTAACGAGATGCTTACACAGCGCAGAGCGTTGTTTACTCGGCATGGCGAACGTAAGCTGCCGCTGCTGAATAGGCCCGTCACAAACAAGGGACTCAACCTGACAAATTGCTGGCTGCTAAAATTTATCAGCCGACTCCATAAGAGGAAGCGTGAACTTGCAAGGCAAGGTACATCGTACACGATCGCATCATGCAACATAACATCTGAATATAAAGCACCGCAAGCACATTTTAATTCGCATTGCCCTTGCAAATAAGTAAGCCACTTGCGATAAGATTGTTGTGACCATTGTTTACAATTAAAGAATTGATACGTAGCTGCTACCACGGTCACTCGTTGTTCGTAATAGTGAGTCAGCGAATCAATAACCTGCTCATACGAAAGTTCACCCTGAGTGGCGTTAGGAAATAGTCTGTTGGTGAGGCGGAACAATGCACTTCCTACCGTTGCGGGAAAGTAATGGCTTTTCAAAGCGCTTGGTACATTGTGAGCGAGTATGTGGGCTTCGAACTGGAGCAGCTACTTGAGCCATGCCTCTGTTTGTTCAGGAAACTCGGTAAAAGGTAGTATAGCAGCTGTAGTTGATGGTGCTTGTTCCGTCCGTCATGCAGCATTGGCTAATAGCTGTTGCTCCATGTTGAGCATTGTAGATATTTGCTGAGTCTGGAACGGAAACTTCTGCATTAGCTGTGTTGCATCTAACACTGCGAGCTGTGGCGCCTGAGCAGGGTGGTATAGATGAGGTAGACATTTTGGAAGAGACAAGGCAAAAAAGAAAAATGAATACAAAAGAAGAGAATATTTCTGCAATGGCCACCTGAAAACACTATTTAGCAAAAGAGACTGTTGAAGCAAGTAAACACCCTGGCAAAGTAAAAACCAGAGAAAATTAATGTGTCAACTAAACACAAAAGAAAATGTTGTGTCCGCGTGGCACAGGGTTTGTTTGTGAATCCTCATCGTCAGTGCGGGATCCTACCCACACGTATGACATAGGAAGCTGTTCACTCAGAGAGTTAGACCACATACAAGCAAATCTTATTAATTTAGTTTATTATTATAAACTGAAATGGCAATACTTCACTTTCCCTTTTCACAATTAAGTGCCTCAAGCAATTGGCGACATGCAACTTATCAATGTCTTCCAATATATATATATATATAAAATTTCCATGCGTGCAGTTGATATAGGTAACAAGTGTTGGCTAAACAGTTAGGATGACAGCTCGTTTTCTAGTGTGGCTTTTCTACTGCGGCCAAGGCTAGCGGGAGTGGCGATTTATTCTCTTCGGATAGAGGCCGATCATATCGTGGTGCAATCCTAGTCAGCATACTATTGGCTGACGTCATCTCACAGCCTTCTCTGCAGTTACCTTCCAAGCTGACATGCCAGCGCTTGATAGTACACTGGAACATTTTTATCTCCTATTGTTTAGTTGACTATACACGCTATTGTGTTCGCATAGGACGGTCACCTCAAGCTGGACAGTGGCCAGCTCGTGCCACAAGGAGTCTGGCTGAACAGATGGCCATTTGAAAAAGCCTACGTCCTCTCCATAGGTGATGGATGGATGTAGGGAGGGGAGACATGAGGGGAGATAAGAGGCCCTTAATTTTCGGCAGTTTGTGGATGTCTGCCGATGGGAACGCACATTCCACTACCACCCCCCTCTGCAGTCTTTTGGGACGACGATTTTCCCCAGTACATGTGTTCCATTATGACCCATTCATTATGAGTGCTAGTTTTTTCATGACAACTTTGAAGTGTAATTAGAATTGTGATGCATTTTTTCCATCAGTTGTGGTAGCATGTGTTACCTTCGATTACTTGGGCTGCAGGTTGGTTTTTGAGTATGCATCTGTAGTTTACTCTGATGTCAAACAAAGATAGAAACTAGAATGAGATTTTCACTCTGCAGCGGAGTGTGCGCTGATATGAAACTTCCTGGCAGATAAAAACTGTGTGCCCAACCGAGACTCGAACTCGGGACCTTTGCCTTTCGCGAGCAAGTGCTCTACCAATTTTTTTTTAAGCTCATTTTGTTCGTTTTTATTCGTTGTATTTGCTCGGTGCGGACGTCGCCAGACATCCGTTTATGTTCGTTGTTGCTCGATTAACTCAGTTTTTTTATTACAGAGGGCAGCTAACCCTCTGACCGAAACCAACTGAGCTACCGAAGCACTACTCACGCCCGGTACTCACAGCTTTACTTCTGCCAGTACCTCGTCTTCTACCTTCCAAACTTTACAGAAGCTCTCCTGCGAACCTTGCAGAACTAGCACTCCTGAAAGAAAGGATATTGCGGAGACATGACTTTCATATCAGCGCACACTCCGCTGCAGAGTGAAAATCTCATTCTGCAAACATCCAGCAGGCTGTGGCTAAGCCATGTCTCCGCAATATCCTTTCTTTCAGGAGTGCTAGTTCTGCAAGGTTCGCAGGAGAGCTTCTGTAAAGTTTGGAAGGTAGGAGACGAGGTACTGGCAGAAGTAAAGCAGTGAGTACCGGGCGTGAGTCGTGCTTCGGTAGCTCAGTTGGTAGAGCACTTGCCCGCGAAAGGCAAAGGGCGTGACTCGTGCTTCGGTAGCTCAGTTGGTAGAGCACTTGCCCGCGAAAGGCAATGGTCACGAGTTCGAGTCTCGGTCGGGCACACAGTTTTAATCTGCCAGGAAGTTTCAAAGATAGATACTATCCTCAGCTCTATGCTTCCAACTAATACACTTTTTAAACTCCTCTCTGACCAACACAAGCATCTTGTCACTTGAAGAAAAACAATAAAGATAGTACCTTACATCCCAGACTTCCCTCCCCCACCCCCACCCCCCCTACACACAAGCTTGTAGCTGCAGGGTAAAGGGCTCCGAGCATAATGGGACTTAACAGATGAGGTCATCAATCCCCTAGAACTTAGAACTACTTAAACCTAACTAACCTAAGGACACCACATTCATCCATGCCCGAGGCAGGATTCGAACCTCCAATCGTAGCAGTTGCGCGGTTTCGGTCTGAAGCGCCTAGAACCGCTCGGCCACCGCGGCTGGCTCAAGGGTTTAGTGGTATTACGAATTATTTTCCCAGCAGGATACCACCATTGTAAGGTATCGTCAAGTTTTCAGTCTGTATTGCGATTTTAGGCCATTCTTGTGTAGCGTTATGTATTTAGTTGTGTAATTATGCACAATCTTTAATTTTAATTACATAATTAGGATCTATCTTTACTCCATTTTGCTGGGCAAAATAAATAAAGTACCCTAACCTAACCTTCCTCTCCTGCATGTAGACAGTTTCCATGTGCAGGAAGGAGTGCTTGGGCTTTGCATCCAGCATAACTAGGGTTTGAGTCCCACAAATGGCACCGCTATTTTTAATTCCCCCCCCCCCAATTCCAAGCACCTCTTGTTGTATAATTGAGTTAGGGTGGGTTCACTTGGGCTTTCCATCCAGGAGGACCAGGGTTCGAGAACCAGGATAGGCAATGCAAATTTTAATTTCCCAAAAATTCCTGGGTGGGACAAAGAAATTCCAAGCAAAACTCGAAATTCCAAGCAAAATTCGAAATTTCCGTCAAAATTCGAAATTCCCTCCAATAGGGTAGGTTTGGTGACTGGGAGGGGCCCGGGGAGAGGGTAGAGAGGAGGGTAGGGCACTGGAGCCCTTGTGCTGGCTGAGAAAAACACAGGACATAACCTGGGGGGGGGGGGGGGGGGGGTGCGTGGGTAGGGCGAGGGTGAACGTGATCAGGTTGGGGGATTCACTGATCATTTTAATCAATTTGATGTCAAAAGTGCCCTAGTGTCGCTACTACCCTACTACTGACGTGATGCAATCGACGTGCATACTACAGAAGACACAGTCCAACATATCCGTGCCAAGCTTCGTCAGATTTTCACTGCAGTTTTCACTTCGCGACCAGATCGAACCTGACTTTCCGAATAACCCTCGTACAATGGTGCACAGAATATACACTGGGCACGATATATCATTAGCAAAATACTCTTAAATTATATTTAGATTACAGACACATACTATTTTCCAGTATCTGTTTCACCCACCCTACGTAAATGATGAGTGAGCCTGACGTTCAAAATAAGGGGTCATTGTTGTATCTTGCTATCAGGGGGAGTGCAGTAAATGCTGCACAGAGGCAAACGCGTTTCTACCATTGCGCGAATTACATGACAGAGGAACACTTTGCGCTGGTATTTCTGTATTGGAGATATTGGAGACTGTGTGTTTTCCTGACAAGGAGAGGTCCCCAGCGGTGCAATCGACGTTTGGAAACCATCTATACGGCGATGCAGGTTAAGATCTCTGTTATCGTAAACTCCACCATTCACCCTGGTGGGGCCTCGTTCTCGAGTAACTGACGAAAAAGAAAATTCGGAATTTTGTGGCACTCAGTAGCATTAAAAGAAAGATACTCTGTGCAATCTACTTACGTGGTGTAATGGATAAGAACAGCGTTTCATGTTGGGGATTGTGGGTTCGAATCGCATCAGGTGCAGTAAGGTATTTTTTTTTTCTACTTTTATATCTTTATCGAAATTACTTCGGTCATTATCTTTATTCAGTTAATTGGTTTAAACGTAAGTTTTTATTTCTAATCCTTTGTCACATCATTTTCATTTCTGTATGTACTTTTCATTGTTTAATTTTTTCTTTACGCCTTTTTCTACTCCGAATTTTTGTGAATATGAATTTATTCGTATTTATCTATTATAAAATTCAGTTATTTGAAAATTTCGATCTATCAGTAACAAACAAAAGAAAAATAATCTATTTATATTTGTACAATGATGTCAGGAATGTATTTTTGTTACCAGAAGTGCTGCAGTTTTATATTGTCTTTTTTGCGCAGTAACCATCATACAAAAATGTACAACATGTAGCTGAGTGGTCAGTGCGAAAGAATGTCATACCTAACGGCCCGGGTTCGATTTCCGGGTGGGTCGGAGATTTTCTCCGTTCAGAGAAGGGTGTTGTGTTGTCCTTATCACATCATTTCATCCCAATCAAGACGCAAGTAGCCGAAGTGGCGACAACTCGAAAGACTTGCACCAGGCGAACGGTCTACCCTGCGGTAGGCCCTAGCCACACGGTATTTCCATTTCCATGTAAAACATAACCCAGATGCTTATTGCACTATGGACAAAATAACGATCAAAATTTAAAAGAAACCCGGCTTCATAAGTAAATCAAAATTCAAGCAAAATGAGAAATCCATGTAATGAGTGCAATAATATGGACGAAAAACAGGGTTATAAAACAAAAGAAATGAAACAGAAATTAATTCATAAAATTAGTTAGAAAGACATGAAGGAAGATATCAATTGGAGAAAGAATGAAAGGAAGAAAAATTAGAGCAAACGAAGAAACTTATATTATGAGGTATCGATTTAAAAAATTACATTTCAGTTAATTGACTGGATAAAAATGATGTCCAAAGTCATTTCAATAAAAATTTAAAAACTAAAGCTTACTGCATGTGATGACATTCGAATCAACAGCCTCTTAAACGTGAAGCTGATATCCTATCCGTTACACCTCGCAACCAGGCTGTATCAGACAACTTGGATTCAATTGTTTGGGGGAGAAGACCAGACAGCGAGGTCATCGGTCTCATCGGATTAGAGAAGGAAGCAGGCCGTGCCCTTTCAAAGGAACCATTCCGGCATTAGCCTGGGGCGATTTAGGGGAATCACGGAAAACCTAAATCAGAATGGCCGGACGCGGGATTGAACCGTCGTCCTCTCGAATGCGAGTCCAGTGTACAGGCAACATGTTAAATGCTGCTGAGTGTCTCACAAACTTCGGATTTTTTCAGACAATTATTTGCAAACGAGGGCCCAGCAGGTTGAATGACTGCAGTGTGTGACACATGGGATGTTAACCTACAAAACCGCATTGATAATCTCAAAAAGTCGATCGCATCGCTATGGACCTCTCCTTGTGAGTGTCGTCGTTTTCACTTAGTTGCTTCTGTGTAGTAAGTGATTTGCAACTGAAAGTCTTGTGAGTGGCTCCAAGCAATGCCAGATTGTGCTATTGTTGGCTATAATTCTAATAACCACAACAATATAGAGAGAGTTTCAATGCTTACCCCCGCTCCACAAGTCTGTAAACCATTTTGTTGTCGAAATGCTGCAGTAAAAACAATATGAATGTTCCAAAAGATGAAATGTCTCTCGTCGTTGCCAAGAATCTGATTACGTAGAAGAATTGTACACGGAACTGCTAAATTTACCGCGCAAACGAGTTATAAGAGTGATGCATTTCCGTCGTGTAGCACCAGTGATACTCACCACTTGCAACAGATGGAAAGAAGGAACGATCCAAGAAACTTGGGGACCATAGAAGCACAAACTTTAGAAATGCTTTCACCACGGAAGAAGAGAGTTGGTAAATGTAGATTTACAGATGAAACTGTTTTTAAGGCTTGAGATAAAGTCTATTTACAGAATTACGTATCTGGGCAAGAGATTTTCACGGAGTCAAGTCAAAAGTTTCTAACCTGGGTCCAAGGGGTTCTATGGGTCAAAGAGGGCATTTGCAAGCCGGTTATTTTGGCCCCCCTTTTCGCAGAAAAGCTACAATTTTGTTCTTCTCAGGGGAAAACTAGGAGATCCTCTACCTGCGTTCTGGGATAAACAGCAGCTACAATTGCCACCCATGTATTATGAAAGAAGTTTTACTTACATTAGCTAATTGGCGTTGTTGTTCTTGTTGTTACTTGGGGGAGGAGACCATAGGTCTCATCAGATTAGGGAAGGACGGGGAAGGAAGTCGGCCGTACCCTTTCAAAGGAACCATCTCGGCATTTGCCTGGAGTGATTTAGGGAAATCACGGAAAACCTAAATAATGATGGCCGGACGCGGGATTGAACCGTCGTCCTCCCGAAAGCGAGTCCAGTGCGCTAGGCACTGCGCCACCTCGCTCGGTCATTAGCTAATTGAATTGCTTCCTACGAATAAGGCACTTGAATTATTTCTTGAGTGAAAATGACACAGTGTCCACCAGTTAGGTGAAGTTCCTTTAAACCTGTGATGAATACAAAATGAAACTGAGAATTGTATCGATGCTACTCATTCGTTAAAACTTTTGGCTCAGTCAACTTAGAAAACTCCATCCTAATTTTCAACATGTAGTTTGACATGAAAGTGTAGCTATACCTACTTCACGTTTTTTTTTTTCTTTTGCACTTTTGCATCTGATAGGTGCTTGATTTTTTTTAAAGATCAGCAGTGGCTCTTTCAATGCTGGAGAAGTTACAGAATGCAGCTATAGCATAATAGCAATTTACATTTACATTATTCAAGTAGAAAGTAAACATGGCACAATTATATGGCATAAAAGCGCAGTCGTGGTGCTATAGCGCCGTTCCCAACGGAGACACTGTTCCTTAGTGGTGTCAGAGCATCAGCCAACAGCAGCACGGAATAGATACTGCCCAACCTTATTGGTTGCTACCACCCAGAGCGCTGCGGCACACAGATTAATCTATGCAGATTATACACCAATACATTATGACCACCTGCTTAACAGGTTGTTGGGCAATCGCTGTAACGCAATATATCAGTGATTCTGCGTGTCACTGATTTTATTGTTCGTTGTTACGCGAAAGAACTTGCCCCCCTTCTGACAGCCGTGTACTGCAAGTCTCTAGAGGAACGGAAGGTTCCAAATGATTGGAAAAGAGCACAGGTAGTCCCAGTTTTCAAGAATGGTCGTCGAACAGATGCGCAAAACTATAGGCCTATATCTCTGACATCGATCTGTTGTAGAGTTTTAGAACATGTTTTTTGCTCGCGTATCATGTCGTTTTTGGAAACCTAGAATCTACTCTCTAGGAATCAACATGGTTTCCGGAAACAGCGATCGTGTGAGACCCAACTCGCTTTATTTGTTCATGAGACCCAGAAATTATTAGATACAGGCTCCCAGGTAGATTCCATTTTCCTTGACTTCCGGAAGGCATTCGATACAGTTCCGACGGTCGCCTGCTAAGCAAAGTAAGAGCCTACGGAATATCAGACCAGCTGTGTGGCTGGATTGAAGAGTTTTTAGCAAACACAACAGAGCATGTTGTTCTCAATGAAGAGACGTCTACAGACAAAGTAACCTCTGACGTGCCACAGGGGAGTGTTATGGGACCATTGGTTTTCACAATATATGTAAATGAGCTAGTAGATAGTGTCGGAATTTCCATACGGTTTTTGGCGGATGATGCTGTAGTATACAGAGAAGTTGCAGCATTAGAAATTTGCAGCGAAATGCATGAAGATCTGCAGCGGATAGGCACTTGGTGCAGGGAGTGGCAACTGACCCTTAACATAGACAAATGTAATGTATTGCGAATGCATAGAAATAAGGATCCTTTATTGTATGATTATATGATAGCGGAACAAACACTAGCAGCAATTACTTCTGTAAAATATCTGGGAGTATGCGTGCGGAACGATTTGAAGTGGAATGATCATATAAAATTAATTGTTGGTAAGGCGGGTGCCAGGTTGAGATTCATTGGGAGAGTCCTTAGAATATGTAGTCCATCAACAAAGGAGGTGCCTTACAAAACACAACGTTCGACCTATACTTGAGTATTGCTCATCAGTATGGGATCCGTACCAGATCGGGTTGACGGAGGAGATAGAGAATATCCAAAGAAGAGCGGCGCGTTTCGTCACAGGGTTATTTGGTAACCGTGATAGCGTTACGGAGATATTTAACAAACTCAAGTGGCAGACTCTGCAAGAGAGGCGCTCTGCATCGCGGTGTAGCTTGCTGTCTAGGTTTCGAGAGGGTGCGTTTCTGGATGAGGTATCGAATATATTGCTTCCCCCTAGTTATACCTCCCGAGGGGATCACGAATGTAAAATTAGAGAGATTCGAGCGCGCACGGGGGCTTTCCGGCAGTTGTTCTTCCCGGGAACCATACACGAGTGGCGAGTGGAACAGGAAAGGGAGGCAATGACAGTGGCACGTAAAGTGCCATCCGCCACGCACCGTTGGGTGGCTTGCGGAGTATAAATGTAGATGTAGATGTTACATTTGTGGAGCTCTGTGGCAACAGGTGTCTACGGGCAAGTTGTGTAATTTCGTAAGTAACTGGTCTAGGTGATGGCACCTGGTAGCGACCCAGAAGGGAACCATCGGATTCACATCCGGAGAATTTAGTATGGAGATTTCACTCTCATATTCCTCCAGTCGCTGTAGCACGATTCTGGCTTCGAGACACGGAGAATTATATTGGTGAAAGACGAGTTCGTCATCAGGAAAGACATCAAGCATGAAGGGATGCAGATGGTCTGCAGGTGACAGGGTGTCTTCCATTACTGCCACAGGTCCCATGCAGGCACAGGAGACTGCGTGTCATAGCGTAATACTGCTTCCACCAACCTGCGTCCGTGGTGCGCTGCACGTTTCTAGCAGCCGTCGCCGGGATGATGGCGTTTGTGGAGCCAACCATCGACGTGGTGTAGCAAAAACGCGATTCATCCGGCGAGTCGGCAGGTTTCCAGTGAGACACAGTCCAATCTCCATGATCCCGAGCCCACTCCAACCGTAATTTACGATATCGTTGGGCCGACATCTGAACACGTAGGGATACTCTGCTGCGATTTACGATGAACGGTGTGCTCCGAAACACTTCTGCGTGCACTAACATTCCGGCCGGAGTGGCCGAGCGGTTCTAGGCGCTACAGTCTGGAACCGCGCGACCGCTACGGTCGCAGGTTCGAACCTGCCTCGGGCATGGATGTGTGTGATATCCTTATGTTAGTTAGGTTTAAGTAGTTCTAAGTTGTAGGGGACTGATGAACTCCCATAGTGCTCAGAACCAATTGAACCATTTTTTGTTGCACTAACATTATGATTTTTCGGCAGAGACGTCACAAATCGCCACCTATTCTGCTTTACAGAGCAGGCAAGCTTCTAGGTCCCAAGTTCTAAGAAGGGTCGTGGACGTCCAACCAGTCATCGTCCAGTGGTAGTTCCGCTATGGATTTACCACTTTCCATAGATACTCACTACAGCAGCACGCGGTCATTCGACCAGCTACGCTGTTTTCGAGATACTCATTCACATGCTCTAGGTAATAACAATATCATTTTTGTCGAAGTCGATTATGTCAGTAGATTTCCCCATTTGCGGCCAGTGTCGTCGCTAGAATGATTGCCCTTGGGTCTCTGATCCACTTATGTACTTTCTTTGTCGCGTCACTTTCCGACAACGTCACCAAGCGACATTTAACTTCGCTGCGGCCAGTCTTCATAATGTTTCGGCTTATCAATGTATACCCGCATCGCAGTCGCGCTACGTTGCGAATACGTAGCAGCAGCGCCCTCATATGGAAACTTTTTGATCGCTCTGTATAGCATAGCGTTTCGTTTCAACTGATATCGCCATCAACTCGTATCCCATTAATGTCAATGCGGAACTCCATATTCATCAATGTGTTCTGAGTGGTGTACTGCGAAACACACGTGCGCCAACCGGGACTCTGCTGTTTCGCCAGAGGTGCCAATGATCGCCATCTATCCTCACCTACAGAGCAGATAAGCCTTCAGACGTCCTACCACTTAGCGGCTAGTGGCAGTTTCAGTGCCCTTCCACCATTTTCCATAGAAGCACACGACAGTAGCACGTGAACATTAGACCAGCTTCGCCGTTTTCGAAATACTCGTTCATAGGCTCTGCGTCATAATAATACTCTGCCCTTTGGCGAAGTCGCTTATCTGAATGGATTTGCCGGCCGCGGTGGCCGTGCGGTTCTAGGCGTTCCAGTCCGGAGCTGCGCTGCTGCTACGGTCGCAGGTTCGAACCTGCCTCGGGCATGGCTGTGTGTGATGTCCTAGGGTTAGTTAGGTTTAAGTAGTTCTAAGTTTAGCCGACTGATGACCTCAGCTGTTAAGTCCCATTGTGCTTAGTGTGATTTGAACCATTTTTTGAGTGGATTTCTCCATTTGTTGAGCCTATCTATGCTGAGGTAGTACGCCATCCGTCTCTGCTCGGCGTACATACTTTTCTTACTGTGTGAAGTGTCCGCAACGCCACCAGGAGGCATCCAGGTACTGGGTAGTGGTCATTAGGGTTTTCACTGATCAGTGTATCTCTGTGCAGATATCCGTACCGTGTATTGTACTAAACGCCCTGTAAATTATTTGCAGCGTGGAGCTGAGGGCTCCAACTCCGGGTCCGGTGGAGGCGGCGGCAGTGGCGGAGGCGGCAGCGGTAGCGGCAACGGCAGTGGCGGCGGCGGGGGCGGCAGCGGCGAAGGGGTCGTGCCCGTGGGCGGCGGGAGCGGCTTCGGCAGTAACAGCGGCAACGGCAGCGGCAACGGCAATATCAAAGCCAACGGGGAGCCGAGTTCCTTGCACAACGGCCAGCGTAGCCGCACCAGCTCCGGCAGCAAGAGGCTCATCAAACTGCTGCCCGCTTCAGCCAGCCGACAGTCGGACGCCATCGTGCCTGCGCCCATCTGCACGCGTGAGTAGCCTCTGCACTCGCCAGCAGCTGCCTGCCCTGCCTGCCTCGTGAACACCGTAAGCCTTGGCGACAGCTATACAAACATTGAGATACAGTCTACTTCTACTGAATGCACCTCGATAAATCGAATTTTTCGGTAAGTAGTGCAAGGATCCTACACATGCACCAACCGACCGACAAATTTGACGTGTGCTTATGCTTTAGCCAACCAACCGACCAACTGTTATTGTGGGGGCGGTGGATTGGATACGATAGCCCCACAACCGACTCCCGTTGCCCCCCTCCCCTGCCGCCTCCTCCGGCGTCACTTCACCCAACCAATTCTACAGCCATTGCTGCATCTGCAAGCAGGCTCATCCAAGAATTGCGCCCGGCGGGCGCCCCCGCGGTTGCGAGACAGTGTGGTTCAGCGCCCCGTCCGCGACTGCGTGTCGCTAGTGTCAGCATAGGAGCAAGAGAGAGAGAGAGACAGAGAAAGAGAGAGAGAGAGAGAGAGAGAGAGAGAGAGAGAGAGAGCTGCAGAGCGAGTGAGACCGCACAGCACTGCTCTGCGTTGGACTGCCCCGCGGTCAGATCCAACGTAAACAAAATATTCTATTTTAGAATTAATTTTATGTAAGGGATATGGAGTCTCATTCTTAGTGTTAGTAGTTACAAGTAAGTGTTTTTTGTTATACTTCGTGCTACAATTTTTTGTATCCCTTTTCAGAGTTAAGAAATCGGATCCTCAGTACGTAATAACTGACCAAGTTTGAAAACTTATTAAAATAGAATTAAGGTTATAAAGCTCTTTAATTCTTACAGTTAACATTGTTAAAGAAGACAATTAACATTTTACTCGTTTTTCTTTTTCGATGTAACGATTTTGTCTAGGCTTGGTACAATATTCCGTGAGACTGCTAACCTCAAAGTATTGGTCAAATCTTTATCACCAAGGAATGAACGGTTCTTAGTTTTAGCAAGCTTTAAAAGAGAGAAAAAGCGCTCACAAATATACGTGGAACCAAACATTGAGGTAACTTTGGCCGCGTGCTTTCTCTCGTGGAAGACGGCTGTTAAAGTCACCCAAAGTTTTACACAAGAGAAAGCGGTCCTTCAGGCGGATATGGCACTGTAGGTCAATCAGCTCTAGTTGAAGCACTTGTGAGACGTCCTCTGCCCGAAGGGGAAACGGGCGAACAAATATATCTATCGGCTGGCGTTCGGGCGGTCCGCACGGCCAGCTAAGCGGCACGGCTCGGCCACAGCAGCAACATGCGAATCGCCCGGGGCGCTGGCCGCGGGCGATCGCGGGCGCATTATCGCCCCAGGGTCACAGTTTGGACGAGCCTGATCTACAGGACGCTCGGAAACTTCTGTTCCAAACCGCTAGGACCTGTAGGCGGGAGTGAGTTTATAATACACTCCTGGAAATTGAAATAAGAACACCGTGAATTCATTGTGCCTGGAAGGGGAGACTTTATCGACACATTCCTGGGGTCAGATACATCACATGATCACACTGACAGAACCACAGGCACATAGACACAGGCAACAGAGCATGCACAATGTCGGCACTAGTACAGTGTATATCCACCTTTCGCAGCAATGCAGGCTGCTATTCTCCCATGGACACGATCGTAGAGATGCTGGATGTAGTCCTGTGGAACGACTTGCCATGCCATTTCCACCTGGCGCCTCAGTTGGACCAGCGTTCGTGCTGGACGTGCAGACCGCGTGAGACGACGCTTCATCCAGTCCCAAACATGCTCAATGGGGGACAGATCCGGAGATCTTGCTGGCCAGGGTAGTTGACTTACACCTTCTAGAGCACGTTGGGTGTCACGGGATACATGCGGACGTGCATTGTCCTGTTGGAACAGCAAGTTCCCTTGCCGGTCTAGGAATGGTAGAACGATGGGTTCGATGACTGTTTGGAAGTACCGTGCACTATTCAGTGTCCCCTCGGCGATCACCAGAGGTGTACGGCCAGTGTAGGAGATCGCTCCCCACACCATGATGCCGGGTGTTGGCCCTGTGTGCCTCGATCGTATGCAGTCCTGATTGTGGCGCTCACCTGCACGGCGCCGAACACGCATACGACCATCATTGGCACCAAGGCAGAAGCGACTTTCATCGCTGAAGACGACACGTCTCCATTCGTCCCTCCATTCACTCCTGTCGCGACACCACTGGAGGCGGGCTGCACGATGTTGGGGCGTGAGCGGAAGACGCAAAACGTAATAAATAACTTTAGAGCGAGTATAAAGTTTGTAAGAGCGTTTTTAAAATCCCATTCCACGACGAATTTCATAAAGTCAAGACATGCCCAAACAGGACCTATAAGATTTGTCGGTTTTAAACGTCTTCTCAGTCTTGGAATCTCACAAAGGATTTCTCTTTCTGATACTTCATTATTCTGAGCCTTGTAATCTCATAGAGAAGTTCCGTTTCTGATGCTTCATTATTACAAAACAAAAGAAAAAACCAGTGGATTTGGAAACACCCAGTTTCAAATCCTCATTATTTGCCAAAAGCAAAGCATTTGGCTGCATAGCCTCGAACAAAGAGCGACATCGTGAATGGACCTTGATCTAGTTCGGAGCTTAATACTGAATAGGTCAAGACATTCCAAAACCCTTTTGATGCTCTGCTCTCAGTGTGTCCTGTATCGGTGGCCAGTTCACCAACCATTCATTTTTTACGATATTGCAGTGCCGGCGTTATTCTGATGACGATGCACTGCGGCGACCACAGCCGTTACTAAACACACCAGATGAATTTGCAATTGCGAATAATGTCTACCATCAGCTGCAGAATGGAATGACGACAATGAATATTTTTGCCGGGCCCGAGCTCGAACCCGCATTTCCGGCTTATCGCGAACGGTCTCCTTGCCATTTATTTGTTTAATTTAAGAGGTCGTGGGGTGGTGGAGGCAAGGAGGGCAGGGGTCGGCGGGGTTGAGGTACAAGGGATGCAGCGGTTTTATTGTTTTCAATGTTTTTCTTTTATTAGTTCTTTTTGTTTAATTAGTTTGTTTTTTAAAACAGTAAGGAACTGAAACTAATAAGTACACTCGTTGCGTCGAATTGGGACACACATAACTGAAAACATAGTTAAAGTTGCAGCAAAGGCCAAAAAGAAAGAGAGCAAAGTGTGAGGCTAATGAAACCTAAGAGTGGAATCCGTACCACCATTGGAAACAAAAACTGTGAAGAACCTTTCGCACTGGGTACAAAAAGAGGGAAAGGGGCAAATACTGCTACACCGTGCGAGGGGTCACGACAAAATACTATCTGTTTTTTCACCAATGTATGACTTCTCGCAATGACCAAGGTAGATCCCACGTTGTACCGTGTAAGGTTCTGTCATCGTCTTGTAATTTTAGCTTCTCTTACCCGAGATGATCCAGCTGCGTGGAGCTTCGTGGAACGCACTCCACAAACAGTTGGAAAAATATTTTGTGTTACGGAGGATATTGCAATGTCGTTCCTGCAAACAGTTCCAAAAGTCTAAAGTGTTCTTAGAGCCGTCTTGAAACAAATAATGCACTGCATGTGCACGAAGCCACGTCACGGCATTAGTTTTTGTGCTTGAGTAGTACGTATCATCCGGGAAAATGCAGCCTTGGGTTCGATATGATTCGGCGTTACTCGAAGGAAGTACGCTGACATTTGCTTCACTAAGTGCCGTACTGCTGTAGACTCGCCAAGCTAAGACGGTGTTCATCGTTGTCCTGAACGGCACACCTCTAGCACATTGGTGTGAGTCCACCATATGGATCGCATGTAGCCTTGATATGGTCACCTGCTTAACGTTGACAGTGATATACCGTGACTGCAGTGTCCAGTGTTACGTGGTGAATCGTCCTCCATAGCGTCAGTTGACGTTCGGGTGATTCATCTCCACGATGTTATCTGGTCGGGCACGCCGCAGGACGCGATAAACCGTCCGTGCTGTCGCCAGTCGAATCGCTAGAAAGGCAAGTCGAACGTAAATGAGTTCGAGGCAAAAGACACCAATGTAGAATGACGAGGGGAAGTGGTGCATCGGCACGGGTGGCGAGAGGAAGGAGGAGGAGGAGGAGATTAGTGTTTAACGTCCCGTCGACAACGAGGTCATTAGAGACGGAGCGCAAGCTCGGGTGAGGGAAGGATGGGGAAGGAAATCGGCTGTGCCCTTTCAAAAGAACCATCCCGGCATTTGCCTGAAGCGATTTAGGGAAATACAGGACGGCCGGAGGCGGGGTTGAACCGTCGTCCTCCCGAATGCGAGTCCAGTGTGCTAACCACTGCGCCACCTCGCTCGTGCGAGAGGAAGGGCGGTGCTAGTTCTTCTAATAACAAACTCGTCAGACTATCCAGAAGGCGGTGCCATAGTTTGACCAACGTGCTCACAAATAGGGTGACCGCTCTGTCATAAACGTGATACAGGTCAAGACTTCCCCGTTCCGGGTGGAGTGTGACAGTCTCATATGTCATCTTGAAAAGCATTCTTGAACTCACGAGAGACCCAAAAGCCGTCAGTATACGGCGAGCTAACATCACCGGTATAGGTAATATCTGGGTGATGTGCGGGACGCGTGACGCTAAATGTGTGTTGACATACTGTGCCCGATGGACGATGTCCAGTGCTCGAAGGCAATAGTTCGCTATCCCAGTCCAAATATTTGGTAAACGTTGTTGAAAGTTTTGGGCAGCGGTTCGTCGTATATTGTCTGTAAAATCAGTGCCGAGGCATTTCAAATTATCTCTGAGTTGGAAGGCAGTCACGCTGTCCTCAGGAAATCCGGCCCCGATGTTCATCACCACTGATTTTGCGACGTCGAGACGATTACCACTGCTGCTATCCAATTTAATGCGCTGGCGGTGTCGTCGCCCATGCGGATGACAATCACCAGGTCGTCAGCGTACGCTTTTCATCGGAAAGTGTGGTCTCGGAACGTCATACACGCTAGTCGATGGCGCAGGCCGCATAGGAATGGTTTCATGATTACAGCGTAAAGTAAAATGGACAAAGGGCAGCCTTGGCGTATCAATCGAGAAATGGTTAGGAGCTGCGTAGATCGGCCGTTGACGAAAGCCTTGGATGTCGCGCCACGGATTAGTCTTTTGACGACAGTGACAAATTGCTGTGGGTATCGCATATGTTAGAGGACCGCTCCCAAATAGTCTTGATCCACGCGATAGAAAGCTTGACTGAAATCTATTGCTGCCATCGCACCCTTCAGACGACATGCCGTCGCTAGTGAGATCAAGTCGCGATATTCACTGAGTATTGTTTGAATGTTATTGTCACCTCCTAATGACGTTTAATCGGATGAGATGACTTGTCGTACGGTCTGGTGTACCCGTACAGCCAACAGGCGAGAAAAGATCTTAAATTCGAAATTCACTAGCGTCAGCGGGCGGTAGTCCTGCAGCAGTGAGCCACCTGACGGTTTCTGAATAGAAATAATCATCCCTTCTACAAGGGTTGCAGGGAGCGGCACTTCTGGCAATAGTAGTTCGCCTCAAGTGGCCGTCCATTGGATGCTTAATAAATGTTGAAAAGTCCCGTAAAATTCCAACGGGAGGCCATCAGGATACGGAGACTTGTTTACAGCTCCTTTTCTGATGGCGTCGATCACTTCTTCTTCCGTAATTCCTTCCATCGCCTGGTACCGGTGCCGTAAATCGTCTGAGAGGCGTCCTCCAGTGCTGTCGGATGAGGAGTCTGAGCTGAATAGAGCTGGGAGTAATGATCGTAGAACGCTGCGCTTTTGTTGCGTGGTGAGGCTGCGACCGTCCTCCATGTCGATGAAGCGTATCAGCGCTCGTTGGCGTCGTTTACGTTCACGAAGGACGTGGAACATAGATGGGTGTTCGCTCGCTATCCTATCCTGCGTCCTCGAACGGATGACCACCTCCTCTAGGTGCCGTCGCATATTAGCGATGATCGGAGCGGTATGGTGGACCGCCGTTTGTCGTTCCGGAGACGGCGCCGTAGAATCGTAGTTGTGCAGTACCCTGGAGTAAAAATCGAAAAAATGGTTCAAATGGCTCTGAGCACTACGGGACTTACCAGCTGTGGTCATCAGTCCCCTAGAACTTAGAACTACTTAAACCTAACTAACCTAATGACATCACACACATCCACGCCCGAGGCAGGATTCGAACCTGCGACCATAGCAGTCGCGCGGTTCCGGACTGCGCGCCTAGAACCGCGAGACCACTGCAGCCGGCAGTAAAAATCGAGTGTATGTATGCGCCAAGCAGCTTAGTCGCGACCGTAAGTTATCAACGTCCGCCTCAATGCCGGTTTGACGCAGTTCAACCACCAGCGGATCGTTGTGGGATAGGCATGGAGGCGAATTTCACACGAATACCACGTATCCTCAACGGCTTGGCAGCAATCCGGGTACGACAGGTGAGCGATGTTTAATTTGCACGTGCTGCGGCTTCTCCACACTTGTTGTTGCGGCTTCTCCAAACTTGTTGTCGCCTTAGGTTGATTACACATATGTAAGCTGAGTGGTCCGAGAAAGCTGCAGGCCACATTTCCCTTTGTTCCAGCGGCAAGAGAGCGTAAGACATAAATCCAGTCGATAATGCTGGAAGAGTGACTCCTAAAGTGTGTGAATCTAGGTCGGTAGCCGTGAAATTGGTCCCAAGTGTCCAGCAACTGCAGGTCTCGGATTAGCGTCTGGAGTTCTGGGCACGGATTATGTCGTGGGAGTTGGCCTGTGGGTGCCAGTACGCAATTTTAGTCACCTCCAAACACCGGACGGTCATGGTGGCCTTGGAAGGGCGAGGGACGTCTTCCACAAAGAATCGTGAACGTTCAAGACGTCTGTCCGTCCCGGAAAGTGCGTAGATATTGATAAGGCGGACACCCAGTACTGTGAGTGCCATTCCTCTTTCCCCTGGCAGAAAGAGGATATCGTCCGCCACTATCCCTTCCCGAAGAAGTGGAGCGACGCCGCTGCCTGTGGGGGAAGCTGGAGAGACGCAAGGGGCCATAATCGTACATGCCTGGAAAGATGTCGACGTACACCTCCTGGAGAAGGGCTGTATCGATAGAAGCAGATTCCAACATACACTGAAGCAAGGATAACTTAGTGCGCGTCCGTATGGTGTTGATTTTTACAGTCACAACACGATAAGTTTGAGGTCTATCTATAGCACCCGTGTTGGCCATCAACACCTTTAAGGGGTATGAGCAGGTGACATGAGGGTGTCTCATCGCTGTCACTGATGGTGTAAAAAGATCAACACTGGTGGGGTGGATACCCCCGCGTGTCATCCGACACGATGGGAAAGGAGTTTTCTTCACCGTCGTCCGGTCAGTCACCGTGAAATACCATCGGCTCTTGGTGGCTGTTGGTAGCTGCTGCGTCACTCGGCGAAGACTCCTTCGGCGCTACTCCCTGGTAATCGGCAGCGGCTGTCTGCATGTGATCCTGCGGTTCTGTGGGATCGGAGGGACTGAAGCCGTCCCCATGGCGATCTATTGGATGAGATGTTACTGCGGCCTCTGTACAGCCGGTACCGTCGTCGGCTAGTCCACAGTCCATATCAGACGTTCGCTACAAGGACTCGTCCGATGGGGCACGGCCTCGTTATCGAGGGAGGCTATCGGACGAATGTGGTCGGCATCGGAAAGGGTGGCCGCCTGTGCAACCCCGGCATATTTGAGGGGGAGGGTCGTCACCGTAGAAGGAGTCATAGATTCACCTGTCGGCATTTGAGCAAGCCGTCGTCGGAGATAATCCGACCTGAAGTGTCCTTCTTGGCCACAACCGGAGGAAGTGCATGGCTGTCCTTCGTACAAGATAACGCCTTACATTCGCCGGTGGCAAAGTAGGATGGTACATGTTTTTCCGTTCAATTTTGATCTGTCGTACCACGCTAAGAAGCGGGTTCGTTGTAAAGGTGGTCCATTTCTCGGCCATGTGGCTGACCACTCTGTCGTAAGGCTGGAAAGCCGCGGTGACTACGTCCGGTGGTGCTTCGAACGGGAGTTCGAAGACTCGTATCGTACGGAGGCCAATCCCCGCGTAATCCATAGAATGTCCCAGTATGGCTATCAGAATGTCTGAATTTAAGATAGTTCGCATGTGCGCGCACAACTCTGTTGCTCACCTCGTCACTTACTAATTTTACGTAGACAACACTGCTCGTGATAGAGATGGATACCAATTATGTTCTGCGGATCAATTTTAACGTCATCACATAGAAAACTTTCAACTTAAAAAGCTCACAGCCGTGTATGATCGGGTTGAAAACTGATCTTGATGGTGGTTTGCCTTTATGAATCTGCCATATTACGTAGGTAGTGATGGACTCTACACTAGCGGCAACGAAGTAGTGTAAACAACTAGGACACTCGCAACCGCGCGGGCGGGACGTAAACAGGACGTACTCGGCGCAGCGCTGCGGAAAGAAAACTGAAAACTTCCATATTTCGTCGTTTTGGTCTAGCCATGAGTCGTGACCGGATAGCCAAACGGCACCGGCGCGGTAGCTCAGCGTGTTCGGTCAGAGCGCTGGCTAACCTCTGCAATAAAAGGACTAGGTGAAACGGTCAACAACGAACTTCGACAGATGTCATCTGACGTCCACTATGAACAATACCGGGAAAAAAATGGTAAGCCGGCCGCTCACGATAAGCGGATAATCCGGGTTCGAGTTCCGGTCCGGCACAAATTTTCATTGTTGTCATTCCATTCTACAGCTGATGGTAGTCATTATTCGCAGTTGCGAATTTATCTGATGTGTTCGTTTTTTATGCGAATTAGTCTTTGAAAATGTCGTATTCCTCCGATGTTTTCACAGCAAGATCTATTGCCTCTTGTACAATTTGACGTCGTTTTTGTTCAGTATTAGGACAAAGTGGCCCTGTTTTTATTACTAACTGATCAACACTCAAGCCTTTACTTTGCAATGAACCTGAGTACAATTTACTTTTCTCAGGACATCATTCCGAAAGTAAACAGCAAAGCAACGTGAAATTACAACAACAAAAAATGGCTCTGAGCACTATGGGACTTGACATCTGAGGACATCAGTCCCCTAGAACTTAGAACATCTTAAACCTAACTAACCTAAGGACGTCACACACATCCATGCCCGAGGCAGGATTCGAACTGCGACCGTAGCGGTGCGCGGTTCCAGATTGAAGCGCCTAGAACCGCTCGGCCACAGCGGCCGGCTATGAAATCACATACAATTGGCAAAAAACTTTGTAGAGATTCTCTAGTATCCAAATTTTCTTGTTGAGCACATAGTTAGTCAATTGCAACGTCAGCAGTATCAAAATTTTCTGCCAGTGCTTTTACTGCGGCATAATGAGCACTCCAAAGCGTTCTTCCATGTCTTTCAACAGATGCTTTACTGTGGTTAACAAAAACATCCCAGCGGCTAGTGGAAGAAAAAATCGTAAAACTGGTATCTACTGTGTCGAAAAATGTTACATAAACACATTTTGTTCAAAGGAATGTTGTCCACAAAAATTTAACAGCTGTATTGCCATAACCTTGGGAACGACATATTATAACGTCTAAACCGTCATTTCCAAGCCTATTAACATTTTAATCACTTAGATCAGCGAATTTTTTTCCTTTTAGAGAAAATATCCAAGGAATAATTCTTTTACTTCCACTTTTCTATTATAAACGGATCACTTAGATCACCGGCTTTTTATTTCCTTTTAGAGGAACTTTCCGAGGAATACTTCTTTTACTTCCACTTTTCTGTTATCAGTTTTCATGAATCGAATCACTTCAGACAGCTGATCAATATGTGAAATGTCAGCTGTGTTATCAAACATAATACCATAACATTTAGACGAACTGGTTTCGTTGACGTGGTTCGCTAAAACATTTATAAATTTTTCCTGCACTCCTGGCGACAAATATGATACTTTTTGGGGTTTAGCATGTTCCAAGTCCAAGCTATTGATTTTTCAACACTACAGCATACTTTGTAAGTAGTTTCACTGTTTCTAAGAAATTGCCTTTACCCGTAGAGCCTTATCTTCATCATTTTCACGGAATTCTACGTTTTGTTTAGCCAGAAACTAAAGTTGCATCCAATACCCTTGATAAAAGATGCTTCCACTTCAGTTTTTCTGTGTCCATTAATTGCAAGGCCATGTCATCCATTGTTTCATGCAGTTTTAGTCTCATTTCCAAACCTTTCTACTTTTCAAGATATTCCAGGTTTTCATTTATAGTTTTGTGGTCGGCCACTGTAGGATTCAGTTCCCACCACTTCTGAAATGCAGCCACAAACGTAGATCTTGCATTAGTACTACTGGAGATAGCAAACAAACGACTTCAGAAGATACAGCACATTACCTGTTTTTTTATCTGTGCCAAATTGGGCTTCTCTTTTTGAAAATGTTCAGTTTTTATGAGTGCAATGCGAACATTATCAGGAACACGTATGCTCCAATGAGAGACAGCTCTCAAGTCCTGAAGTGATTCATTTACATTATTACAGTCTTTGGATAGTATTAACATTATCAGTATTATCACAGTTATTTTCAGTATTTTTGTTCCTGATTCGTCTTCTTCACGAGTTATCATCGTGGGCTAGCATCGTATCTGTATTGTCGCTGTTGCCTTATGAAGATGAGCCAACGTTATCCGAATCACTGCTTGCATTAACTTCAGAATCAGTTTTTTTTTAATGAACGTTGGCTATCATCAGTTTCTGTAAACATATTTCAAGGTGGCGCCAGACATGCTCTGACGTGCTTCAGTTTCAGCCTGTTTTGCATTTCTCTGCTGACATCCACTTTTTTTTAATATATGAAGTGCACTAGGCATATCTATTTTGTTAGGTCTTTGGTACACGTACTAAAAAACGAAGTGTTCTCACTTAGCATAGCCGACCTCATATGTACTCGTATGATACTTTGTGAAAAATATGCTGAAAGACAGTGACAAAGAGATAATATTTAATATTTTTTAGTTTTAAGAAAAGTATTAGCATATTGCGTCATTAAAGCTCCTTATGTGCTAGACGGTGGCAACTCCTGCAAACTACATGTCCACTACTGTGCAGTGTATGTATCTTCTGTTTGCATGTATTTGAAGTTAATATTGGTACATTACGAAGTTTCATTCTAACGTTGATCTGACCTGTACATTTATTTTATCATCCCGCTTCAAAAACGCATAAACGAGGTTCTACAATAGGTTCGATTGTCCGCGTAAACTAGTTATCCGAACACCCTTTTCCCCTAATTAGTTTTAATAATCGAAGCTCTACTGTGTGTAGTTCAGCAGAAAGGCGGTTGCCCGTAACAGATTATTTTCACAGAATGAAATGAAATATTCCTTGCTACATGTGTTTTTGTAAAGCGTAACATTACGTACTAGAAATAATACGGTGATGTTACAAACAGTTTCGGTTAGCATAAACGTTAACAGAAGTGGTATTGTCAGCTTGAACGTGCTGGCCACACTTTGATTAATTGATAAGTGATTATTACCGCTTCTGTTATGAGTTACGTATGTGACATATTGCCCACACACAGACAGGTCAGAAATATTTCTGATACAACTTTTGAAAAAAAAAGTGGCTTATCCTAACAGAAACTATCAAAAAATAAATTTCTTTACAAACGCAACTGGTGGCTATATTTTTCAGCATAAATTATATCACAGCTCCTTAACCGACTGTAATCATGTGTACAACACTGTTAATTTTGTTAGAAATTAGCCGCGCGAAGTGACTGCGTGGTTAGAGGCGGCAAGTCACGCATTGCGCGGCCCCTCCCATCGGAGGCTCGAGTCCTCCCTCGGGCATGTGTGTGTTGTTCTTAGCATAACTTTAAGTGGTGTGTAAATCTAGGGACCGATGACCTCAGCAGCTTGGTCCCTTAGGAATTCACACACATTTGAACATTTGTTACAAATTATTAAACTGTCCTTCCACTTAGGTTGGTTTTAGTTTTTTTTACAAGATATCTTATCAGTTCTTTTATAACACATTATAGCCGGCCGGAGTGGCCGAGCTGTTCTAGGCGCTTCAGTCTGGAACAGCGCGACCGCTACGCCGCAGGTTCGAATTCTGCCTCGGGCATGGAT
Source organism: Schistocerca gregaria (assembly GCF_023897955.1). Taxonomy (NCBI): domain Eukaryota; kingdom Metazoa; phylum Arthropoda; class Insecta; order Orthoptera; family Acrididae; genus Schistocerca; species Schistocerca gregaria. The sequence goes on along the minus strand of NC_064926.1, from coordinate 209,695,386 downwards.
GTGTGTGATGTCCTTAGGATAGTTAGGTTTAAGTAGTTCTACGTTTTAGTGGACTAATGACCTCAGAAGTTAAGTCCCATAGTGCTCAGAGCCATTTGAACCATTTTATAACACACTATCGAAATAACAACTGTTGACTTCACGTCAATCAGAGCTCACACCACGTAGGAAACGACGATTTTGGGGAAACTTCGATCGAGCAGCAGAGTTATGGAAATAAAAACAACAGAGTGCGGGTCCAAAACAGTCTGTCTAATCCATAGCGATCTCCGACGTTGAAGCTGAAGTCCCTAGAAGTCGCTGTACTTCGTGCATTCTATCACAGCTGCCAATACTAGCATTCAAACAGTAGCGGCCGGTGGTATCTGAAGATAGGTGTTGCGCCAAATTTTCAAGGCTACAATGTCGAGAAGCTTACAAGGGTAAAAATTCCATATCTCGGCACCTGTGATCCCGACGTTCTTTAATCACGACCGACAAAAATATGAAATGAAATTATACTGATGAGAAGACATTTCCTCTGAATTTTTACTCTCACAACAAATATGTCACTGAAGCGAAAGTATTATGATCGCTGTTGAAATATCAGTATTGGTCATGTCAGGGGTAGCGTACCCTAGTGGCTCGGATAACATATTAACGTTGAGGGAGAAGAGAATGCTGGGAGAAGTGTTCTCCGTAGAGTGGTGCTACTTCGCGGAGCATTTGAAACTCTTTCTACTCGACAACACCACCTATCACACCTAACACGGCTACTAGGTATTACAAAATGGAAATGAGTCTTTGGCGTCATTGGCCGGGAGGCCCCTCCGGCCGCCTTGGTGCAGGTCTTATTACATTCGACGCAACATTGGGCGATGTGCGAGCCGAATGGGGATGAAATGAAGATGAAAACAACACAACACCCAGTCTCTGAGCGGAGAAAATCCTCGACTCAGCCGGGAATCGAATCCGGGCCCGTAGGACGACAATCCGTCTCGTTGACCTTTTTTCTTTTTGCGCTTACCACTTTTTTAAAAAATCATTATTGAACAAACGGAGAGTACATATATATACACAAAGCAACAGTTCTTCAAGGTACCAGTTCAACATATACAAATGAGTGTTAGGTAAACAAATTATTAGAATAACATTAAATACAACAAAATATAACATATCCTGTTTTCTTCTTTTTTTATTTTTTTAATAATTTGTATTGAACAAACTAAAAGTACATATGTATATATACTATGCAAGAGTTCTTCAAGGTATCATTGAAACATATACAAATGACAGTTAAACAAAAAAATATTGAAAAGAAAAACATTAAATACAACAAAATATAACAAATTCTGCCTTCCTCCTTTTTTTTAAATTTGTTTTTTTGGTCGATGCATGAGAACGTGGATAAGGGTGTTGCATCATGTGACAGGTAGGCATGGTACACCCCAACTTTGAGGAGGGGTCAAGGGAGACGCTACGGAGATAACCGGCAAAAGTTTGTCGGTAAGATGGTTTTCGGGTGAGGGTGCTATGCGCGGTCACAACCTTGTACCAGAAGTCAAGGACTGTATGCGAACCACTCTGAAAGAGGTATTCTAAAGCCTGTCCTCGAAACCAGATTAGGGTATGGTGCTTATCAAGAGGGTAGTGAAATGTCGGGGGCAACAACAGGAAATCCGGGGTTACCGTCGTTGGCGGGGCACGGAGGTAAAAGCCCACGATTCGTTGGATGAGGAGCCATACGTTTTGTTTCAGGGGGCACGTAAGACGGTGGTCGTCGGTGTCTTCGAGCTGACAGCCAGGGCAGAGTGGGGAGGTGGCCAGTCCTATGAGATAAAGTCGATTATTAGTCGGGAATTTCCCATAGACTAAAACATACCAGAGTGCAGACACAGACGACGGTAAAAAGGGTTCATGCACACACCCCCAAACCGTTCGCCAGTTAATCAGGATGCTGTAGCACCATGGGGTCGCAAGGGGTGGACAGCATAAACACACGATAATAATCTTTTGTACGGGGAGGACGAGTGACTGGAAGATCGGCCCGAACGTAGCTGAGTTGTATGAAACAATTGGCGACGTGGTACAATAATGTAGAAATCGGTGCCACATTGATCGGTGGATCGAGAGAAGCTGGTCGGAGGATATCTAAGAGACTGCGTGTTAAGGACGGGACCGGCCTCTGCCTGTGCCGCAACAGAGTGTGGACAAAGAGTGCAGAAGATCGTGCCCGCACGTTGACGAGTCCGAGGCCACCTTTTGCAGGAGGCAGTGTTAGAGTGTTGTAGCGGACATTGAAAAGTGCCCCTGCTGACACGAAATATCCAAAGGCGGCCAAGGAGTAACGGCATTGGGAGGATCTGGGCGACGTGTACTAGTTTAGGGGCGACATACATGTTGACATAGGACACACGTTGGAGTTGGTTTAAGTTACGGTGCAGTTGACAGCGGACATGGTACCGAATCGACTGCAAAACCCGCCGGTATGCCAGGGCCACTGTGCGGTGTGTGGAGCTCGTAAATTCGATACCCAAGGAACGAAGGGTGGTACTGACTGGGAGTGGGGTCGGCACCATAGCCGGGAGGACGCGCCCAATGTGCATCATAGTCGATTTACGGACATTAAGAATGCTACCAGAAAGACGTCCATACTGGTGGATCCATTGGATGGCGCCATTGAGTTCCGTGGAGGAGCAGGTGAGAAAGAGGAGATCGTCCGCATAAGCCCTGAAGTGAAAGGTGTAGTCACGCAAAGTGAGAACCTGCAGTCTAGAGGTAAGTCCAGTGATGAGGGGCTCAAGTGCAATGGCATATAGTAAAGTAGACATAAGGCATCCTTGACGCACAGAGCGGCGTATAGGAATCGGTCCTACAAGCCTCCCATTGACTTGTACCATCGAGACTGCGGGAAGTAGAAACCGGCGAATGGCATCTATAAAAAGTAATGGGAACCCCTTACGTGTCGCCACCATGAGGAAGAATGGGTGTCGAACGCGATCAAAGGCACTCGTGAAATCGACGTATACCAGTGCTGCACGAAGGCGACAAACCGACGCCAGTGCAATGAGGTCACGGCATTCTCCTACGGCTGTTTGTAAGGTGGCCCCACAACCACGTGCAGTCTGCTCAGGTGAAAGGACCGTAGGTAAGACGGTGTGTATTCGCGCTGCTAAGAGGTGTGCATAGATTTTATAGTCTACCTTCAGTAGTGTGAGGAGCGATATGTAGAGACATGAGACCCTCCTTTCAATTTAGGCACAGGTAGAAGAATGACAGTAACGAATTCAGGTGGAATTGGGAAGGACGGAGTAAAGAGTTCCTGAACCATTTCCATCCAGCGAGGTAGCATTAACGTGGTGAACGCCCGGTAAAACTCCATTGGGAGACCATCTGGTCCGGGTGATTTGTTCTTGGCCCCTTTGTTGATCGCATATACCACCTCTTCTGCGGAGATTTCAGATATCATGGACGTTGACTCCGCTATGGCGAGGGTCCGATCAGGGGAAGGACGGAGATCATCAGGCAGGAATTGGAGTCGCCATCTGTTCATCATCATAAAATTGGCGATAATGTTCAGCAAAGGCAGACACCACTGCCGCCTGTGTTGTGTGGTGAACACCATCGGAGGTCGTGATGTGGGAGACGAAGAGTCGACGTCGACGACTGTGGTCGGATGCGGCATGGATTGTGGATGGGGTTTCGTCGTGGAGGAGGTCTTGTCGTCGGGAACGCACCACGACACCATGCAGTCGTGCACGTTGAAGAGAGAGGAGACGAGCTTTGGTACGTTGTCGTTCCCTATGGGTGTCAGGTGATGGAGGGAGCGCATCGAGCTCACGGAGGACGGCGTAGTGAAAATTTGTGGTGTCTCGATGCCATGCTGCTGCTTCCTTGCCACATTGTATAAAGGCCTTTCTGATCGCAGGTTTGGCACATTTGATCCACCAATGGAACGTGCATGTGAACCGCGGGAAGCGTCTTTCGCAAGTCGCCCGTGTAGTGGCAATGCATTGTCGGCAGTGTGGATCATTAAGGAGGGAGGTATTAAGCTTTCAGTAACCTCTGCTGCGCCATACTGACTGAGGTGGCAGAGCCAGGGAGCAAATGACGGCGCAGTGGTCCTAAAATGCAAGGGGCCATCGTTCAGCTTGGGCGACTTCATTGCCAAGATAGGCAGAAACATAAAACTGCTCCAGTCTGCTCGCAGAATGTGCTGTATAATGGGTAAAACCGGGGGTATTGCCATGAATTTTCTCCCAAACGTCTACTAGATGAAAATCTTTGATTAAGGTGAGCAGCGCCGGGCATGGCGAATAACCAGGCATTTGGTCCTGCGGATGGAGGACGCAGTTGAAATCGCCTCCCATGATAAGGCGATCATAGCGTCCAGAGAACAGGGTCGCCACGTCATGTCCGAAGAAAGTGGAGCCAGACGGAGCGTAGATATTGATCACGCGCGTGTCGAAGATGGTAACAGCCATGCCTCTTCCACAGGGAAGGATTGTCGTGTCCTTAATTGGGATTCCTTCACGTATGTAGAAAGCCACTCCACGCCCTGATTGATCACATGTGGACGTGTATGAGTCGTAGCCGTAGACTGGTGGTAGTGTGGCAAGCATATCACATAGGAGTTGCAGCTTGGGTGCAGTGCCGATCATGTTGATGTTCAGTGTGGCAAACCGGTACGTTTGTTTCAGCGGTGGTTGACGCGCATCTACTATCATCAGCAAGGGAAGTAAGAGGAGGGCACCGACAGGAAGTCCCGTCCCATCTGCTGCAGTGCCTCGCTTTTGATGTTAACAGGCAGCCTTGTCCGGCGGAGGCAACTCATACGGAGGACGGGGCGTATCTTCCTCAATGTCGGCGGCCCATGCTCCTGTGCCATGGGTCTGTCCAATGTCCATGGGAATTGCGTCGTGGTGAGAGAGATCTGGAGTTATCGGCGGGGAGACAGGCGTCTCAACCGGCGCACCGATCGTTACATTGTGCGTGGCGACCTCCATATAGTGGTCCCGTCCTGCGAAACGTCTTGTTCGTCATGAAAGTTGTCGGCCGATCTCTGCGTGGAAATGTCGGCTGGTTGGGTGTCGTCTTCGTCGTCGCGAGTGGCGACGCTTTGAGAGCCCGTGGGTGAACGGCTACGGCGTTTGCGCCTACGTGGCGAGCGTTGTTTGCGCACGTGTTCCTCAGTGTCGGACGACGGCAAGGAGGAGCGTCGACCTGGTTCGAAGGCGTCGGTGGGTACAATGAAATTGCCAAACAGGTGTAGTGAAGAAGTACTGTTCTCCTCAGCGTCCTGTGAGGGAGCCTGTTCGGCGGCAAGGTCGTCAGGTGGGACGTCCGCACCGTCCATAGGTGACTGGGACGGTGGGATGTGCCGATGGGAAGGACCGGGAGACGGACTAGACGAAACTGTAGACGTGGCAAGAGCCGCTGCGTAAGTGACCGGTAGGGCGGTCATCGTGGGCGTGACGGACGCTTCCGACACCGGGAGCTGCGCGACACGTCGTCGAATGCATTCAGACCGTAGTTGACTTTCTTTCCCGCAACCGGAACAGGTCCGAGGTTAGCCGTCGTACATTATGATGGCACGGCAGCCTCCGATACGTAGATAGGAAGGCACGTGTTTCTGCAACTCGATGCGGACCTGTCTAACACCGTTTAAAACGGGACAGGTTTGAAATTGTACCCATCGTTCGGCAACATGTTCCAGAACGTTGCCATAGGGACGGAGCGCCTCGATGATTACGTCTGCAGGTAGTTCGAACGGCAGTTCGAAGATCCTTACCGTCCGTGTGCCGATACCTGCGTGATCGACGGTAACGGCTCCGACGTTGCCTCTTGAAGCACCTTGTCGCACGCCGCATCGTTGATCATTTTGACGTAGACGGTACTGCTAAGTATGGACAAGTGGATACCAATTAGATCCGTCGGTGGCATTTTAACTTCATCGCGAATAAATCGTTCTACCGCCAGGGCCTTGGGTCGGGCGAAGTCGGAAAAAAAGTTGAAACGTAATGTCTTCTTCCGATAGTTGTGTGCCATGGTGGTCTAGAAGGGAAAACAGCAATTACAGCGACCGAGGTAAACACAAACACACCGTGCGCGCCTCGCCCGCAGCGCTCTGGCGCGTGACCGCCTCGCAGCACTGCCGGCGGCAGACTGTGCCATTCAGCTATCGGGGCGGACAGTAGGTGTTACAGCAAGGCCTGTCCTCGACCATGTTCCAAGTTAAATGGGCTGTGCTGTCCGTCAGGGACATGTTGTGGAGCGGCAAGCACCTTCTACATCTACATTTATACTCCGCAAGCCACCCAAAGGTGTGTGGCGGATGGCACTTTACGTGCCACTGTCATTGCCTCCCTTTCCTGCTCCAGTTGAGTTAGCTTTGAGCTCAGCTGCGTTTGAAAGTCCGTTATGAGGCTATAGAACGTTGGACGATCGACGGTAATATATTTCGTGGTGCATATTAGGCTTTCAAAACAAAACAAAAATGTATAAGTAAAGGGAACATAAGAAGCGTAAAATTATGGAAAGTTGTGCAACACTGCAACAACAACATGTTCTGCCACTGGGTTTCAGTAACTGTGATACCGTGTATTACAAAAAAAAATGGTTCAAATGGCTCTGAGCACTATGGGACTCAACTGCTGTGTTCATCAGTCTCCTAGAACTTAGAACTACTAAAACCTAACTAACCTAAGACATCACACACATCCATGCCCGAGGAAGGATTCGAACCTGCGACCGTAGCAGTCGCACGGTTCCGGACTGCACGCCTAGAACCGCGAGACCACCGCGGCCGGCGTGTGTTATACTTGAACTGTGAGTGTTGTGGCTGTCATACAGTACCACATTTGAACGTGAGAGTCTGCAAATTGCGCTTATGCATTTGTTCTACTACGGTGAGATATTTCTGCCGTATCGGATAATCACCACGAAAATTGAGTTCCACTGTGCGAGGCTCTGTCGCCTCTTTCCCTTCTCTCCACAAACTTCACAGGGTTGATTATAGATACACAGACTATATGCTTGTGTCAGTATTCTACTTAATTTCGAGGCCACGAATAGAATTGTAATGAAAAGAAAGACACAGCGGTGATTGGTTACTACAGGTATCACGCCTATACGGGTGGAACACGGGGCGGGTCGCTCCCATCGCCACCCCCTCCCCAAAACATCCCTTAGCCACGCCCCTTAGCTACACCACAAACAATGGCTCAAATAAACCTGTGACCCCTCGTGCTGCCCTTCCCTGCATACTTTCAATATCCCCCGTTAGTCCTACTTGGTGTGGGTCCCACACACATGAGCAATATTCTAGAATCGATCACACGAATGGTTCGTAAGTAGTTTCCTTTCTTAGACTGATTGCACTTCCACAGTATTCTATAAATAAACCTAAGTCTACCACCTGCTTTACCCACGATTGAGCCTATGCGATAATTCCATTTCATATCCCTATAAAGTGTTAAAACACAGTTTTTGTATGACTTGGTCGATTACAGCTGTCACTCATCGATATTATAGTCATGGGATACTACGTTGTTTTCGTTTTGTGAAGTGCAGAGTTTTACATTACTGAACATTTAAAGTAAGTTGTCATTGTTAGCACCACGTTGAAACCTTATCAAGCTCTGACTGAAATTTATGCTGCTTATTTCAGGCAGTACTTCACTATAGATAACTACATCACGTCCAAAAAGTCTGAGGTCACTATTAATATTATCTGCAAGTTCATTAACATACGGCTTAGGCCGGAATGGCCGAGCGGTTCTAGGCGCTTCAGTCTCGAATCGAGTGACCGCTACGGTCACAGGTTCGAATCCTGCCTCGGGCATGGATGTGTGTGATGTCCTTAGGTTAGTTAGTTTTAAGTAGTTCTACGTTCTAGGGGGCTGATGACCTTAGATGTTAAGTCCCGTAGTGCTCAGAGTCATATGAACCATTTTTGAAAATATGGCATAAACTGCAAGGATCCCAACGCACTTCCATGGGAAACACCTGAAGTTACTTCTAAATCTGTTGATGACCCTCCATCCAAGATAACATCCTGCGTTCTCCCCTCTAAAAAGTCTTCAGTCCAGTCACAAATTTCTCTTGATTCCCCTGCCGCCGTTGGATAAGTAGCTGCAGCAGCAAGTCGTATACTCCTAGCTCACTCAATTGTTACATATTTTAATTCTTAATTTCTTTGCGTGTTTTTGGTACTTGCATTGTTTAATTTATAAATTTCGGGCGTATTATAGTATTTGAGAGTTGTAGTATCGCGTTTTAGTACCTGAATTGTGTACAATCGCGTAGTCTTCTTCCGCCGCCGAGCAGTGTCAGCAGTGCGCAAGTAGCAGCATTACTGCATTTACTAGGAAATCTTGTATTTTAATAACCGCTTAAATTTTGTGTTGATTTGTTTGCGCTCTCTGTAGATTAGCTCAGACGTTCATTGCACAACAGTTTTTAGCATGGATAGGGACTGCAACTGCTGTGTTCGGATGCAGGCTGACTTGGCATCCCTTCGCTCCCAGCTTCAGGCTGCGTTGGCTGCGGTCACACAGCTTGAGGCTGTTTCCAATGGGCATCACTGTGGGGGTCCAGATGGGGGTTTGTCGGGGACGGCCAGCTCGTCCCACGCATCCACCGATCGGACTAAGACTGTGGTTACCCGGGATACTGCCCGCATTGAGGCTGATCCCTCACCTGTGGTAGAGTGGGAGGTCGTCTCAAGCTGTGGCAGGGGGCGAAAGACATTCCAGAGGGCTGAACGGAAGGCCTCTCCGGTTTGTCTGACGAACCGGTTTCAGGCTCTGTCTCAGGCTGATACTGATCTTCGGCCTGACATGGCTGCTTGTCCTATTCCAGAGGTTGCCCCTCAGTCTGCAAGATCCGGGTGGTCGCAGAGGGTGGACTTAATGGTAGTTGGAAGCTCCAACGTCAGGCGCATAATGGGGCCCCTTAGGGATATGGCAGCCAGAGAGGGGAAGAAAACCAATGTGCACTCCGTGTGCATACCGGGGGGAGTCATTCCAGATGTCGAAAGGGTCCTTCCGGGTGCCATGAAGGGTACAGGATGCACCCATCTGCAGGTGGTCGCTCATGTCGGCACCAATGATGTGTGTCGCTATGGATCGGAGGAAATCCTCTCTGGCTTCCAGCGGCTATCTGATTTGGTGAAGACTGCCAGTCTCGCTAGCGGGATGAAAGCAGAGCTCACCATCTACAGCATCGTCGACAGGACTGACTGCGGACCTTTGGTACAGAGCCGAGTGGAGGGTCTGAATCAGAGGCTGAGACGGTTCTGCGACCGTGTGGGCTGCACATTCCTCGACTTGCGCCATAGGGTGGTGGGGTTTCGGGTTCCGCTGGATAGGTCAGGAGTCCACTACACGCAACAAGCGGCTACACGGGTAGCAGGGGTTCTGTGGCGTGCGCTGGGCGTTTTTTTTTAGGTTAGATGGCCTCGGACAAGTACAGAAAGGGCAACAGCCTCAACGGGTGCGGGGCAAAGTCAGGACATGCCCGGACCAAGCAGCAATCGGTATTGTAATTGTAAACTGTCGAAGCTGCATTGGTAAAGTACCAGAACTTCAAGCGCTGATACAAAGCACCGAAGCTGAAATCGTTATAGGTACAGAAAGCTGGCTGAAGCCAGAGATAATTTCTGCCGAAATTTTTACAAAGGTGCAGAAGGTGTTTAGAAAGGATAGATTGCATGCAACCGGTGGTGGAGTGTTCGTCGCTGTTAGTAGTAGTTTATCCTGTGGTGACGTAGAAGTGGATAGTTCCTGTGAATTATTATGGGTGGAGGTTACACTCAACAACCGAACTAGGTTAATAATTGGCTCCTTTTACCGACCTCCCGACTCAGCAGCATTAGTGGCAGAACAACTGAGAGAAAATTTGGAATACATTTAACATAAATTTTCTCAGCATGTTATAGTCTTAGGTGGAGATTTCAATTTACCAGATATAGACTGGGATACTCAGATGTTTAGGACGGGTGGTAGGGACAGGGCATCGAGTGACATTATACTCAGTGCACTATGCGAAAATTACCTCGAGCAATTAAACAGAGAACTGACTCGTGGAGATAACATCTTGGACCTACTGATAACAAACAGACCCGAACTTTTCGACTCTGTATGTGCAGAACAGGGAATCAGTAATCATAAGGCCGTTGCAGCATCCATGAATATGGAAGTTAATAGGAATATTAAAAAAGGGAAGAAGGTTTATCTCTTTAGCAAGAGTAATAGAAGGCAGATTTCAGACTACCTAACAGATCAAAACGAAAATTTCTGTTCCGAAACTGACAATGTTGAGTGTTTATGGAAAAAGTTGAAGGCAATCGTAAAATCCGTTTTAGACAGGTACGTGCCGAGTAAAACTGTGAGGGACGGGAAAAACCCACCGTGGTACAACAACAAAGTTAGGAAACTACTGCGAAAGCAAAGAAAGCTTCACTCCAAGTTTAAACGCAGCTAAAACCTCTCAGACAAACAGAAGCTAAACGATGTCAAAGTTAGCGTAAGGTTGGCTATGCGTGAAACGTTCAGTGAATTCGAAAGTAAAATTCTATGTACCGACTTAACAGAAAATCCTAGGAAGTTCTGGTCTTACGTTAAATCAGTAAGTGACTCGAAACAGCATATCCAGACACTCCGGGATGATGATGGCATTGAAACAGAAGATGACACGCGTAAAGCTAAAATACTAAATTCCTTTTTCCAAAGCTGTTTCACAGAGGAAGATCGCACTGCAGTTCCTTCTCTAAATCCTCGCACAAACGAAAAAATGGCTGACATCGAAATAAGTGTCCAAGGAATAGAAAAGCAACTGGAATCACTCAACAGAGGAAAGTCTACTGGACCTGACGGAATACCAACTCGACTCTACACAGAGTACGCGAAAGAACTTGCCCCCCTTCTAACAGCCGTGTACCGCAAGTCTCTAGAAGAACGGAAGGTTCCAAATTATTGGAAAAGAGCACAGGTAGTCCCAGTCTTCAAGAAGGGTCGTCGAGCAGATGTGCAAAACTATAGACCTATATCTCTGACGTCGATCTGTTGTAGAATTTTAGAACATGTTTTTTGCTCGTGTGTCATCTCATTTCTGGAAACCCAGAATCCACTCTGTAAGCCGGCCGCGGTGGTCTCGCGGTTCTAGGCGCGCAGTCCGGAACCGTGTGACTGCTACGGTCGCAGGTTCGAATCCTGCCTCGTGCATGGATGTGTGTGATGTCATTAGGTTAGTTAGATTTAAGTAGTTCTAAGTTTTAGGGGACTAATGACCACAGCAGTTGAGTCTCATAGTGTTCAGAGCCATTTGAACCTTTTTTTTACTCTGTAGGAATCAACATGGATTCCGAAAACAGCGATCGTGTGAGACCCAACTCGCTTTATTTGTACATGAGACCCAGAAAATATTAGATACAGGCTCCCAGGTAGATGCTATTTTTCTTGACTTCCGGAAGGCGTTCGATACAGTTCCGCACTGTCGCCTGATAAACAAAGTAAGAGCCTACGGAATATCAGACCAGCTGTGTGGCTGGATTGAAGAGTTTTTAGCAAACAGAACACAGCATGTTGTTATCAATGGAGAGACGTCTACAGACGTTAAAGTAACCTCTGGAGTGCCACAGGGGCGTGTTATGGGACCATTGCTTTTCAAAATATATGTAAATGACCTAGTATATAGTGTCGGAAGTTCCATGCGGCTTTTCGCGGATGATGTTGTAGTATACAGAGTAGTTGAAGCATTAGAAAATTGTAGCGAAATGCAGGAAGATCTGCAGCGGATAGGCACTTGGTACAGGGAGTGGCAATTGACCCTCAACATAGACAAATGTAATTTATTGCAAATACATAGAAGGAAGGATCCTTTACTGTATGATTATATGATAGCGGAACAAACACTGGTAGCAGTTACTTCTGTTAAATATCTGGGAGTATGCGTGCGGAACGATTAATTGTTGGTAAGGCGGTTACCAGGTTGAGATTCATTGCGAGAGTCCTTAGAAAATGTAGTCCATCAACAAAGGAGGTGGCTTACAAAACACTCGTTCGACCTATACTTTAGTATTGCTCATCAGTATGGGATCCATACCAGATCGGGTTGACGGAGGAGATAGAGAAGATCCAAAGAAGAGCGGCGCGTTTCTTCACAGGGTTATTTGGTAACCGTGTTAGCGTTACGGAGATATTTAACAAACTGAAGTGGAAAACTCTGCAAGAGAGGCGCTATGCATCGCGGTGTAGCTTGCTCGCCAGGTTTCGAGAGGGTGCGTTTCTGGATGAGGTATCAAATATATTGCTTCCCCCTACTGATACCTCCCGAGGAGATCACGAATGTAAAATTAGAGAGATTCGAGCCCGCACGGAGGCTTTCAAACAGTCGTTCTTCCCGCGAACCATACGAGACTGGAACAGCAAAGAGAGGTAATGACAGTGGCACGTAAAGTGCCATCCGCCACACACCGTTGGGTGGCTTGCGGAGTATAAATGTAGATGTAGATGTAGATGGTTCGCCATATGATTGTACTTTTGACAATAAGCGTAGATGCGGTACTGAAATTGGAAATTTGTGGCAAGGTCTAATGGGACGAAACTGCTGATGTCATCGGTCCCTAAGCCTACACACTACTTAATCTAACTTAAACTAACTTATACTATGGACAACACATACACCCATGCCCGATGGAGGACTCGTTCCCCGACGGGGGCAGCCGCACGGACCGTGACGGAGCGGCTGAAACCGCGCGGCTACCCCGTGCGGCTGCTATGGTACTGAGTCCAATTATTTTCAGAAATCAAGAAATACAGCATCCACAGAATGAGAAGCTGAAAATTCTGAATAGAATCTTTGAGGACTTCTATCCGGCCCAGGAGCTGTGTTGATTTTTAACAATTTCAACTGTTTCTGAAAATCGCTTTTGCTTTGCCACTCTCTAGGTTTTCCTTTGTAAAGGAACATTTGGAAACAGATTTAAGCATTTCAGCTTTAGCTTTGCTACTCTGAGTATGAGTTCCTGTCTCATTCGCCGGACAATTGTGCCGCCTGAAACGCTGTCGTGCCAACCGCACTCCAAAAGTTCGTCTTTTGTCACTTCGCTCGGGATTAAATGCTGGTCTGATATCCATGACAGACTGCGAGGTGAACGGAACTTTAATGCCAGAGTGTCCGGAGAAATTCAAAGACTGCAGATGTTTGCGGGATACGTCGTGCGAGCAATAGAGCAATAGACATGCAAAAAACTGAAGCACATGATTCGTGTTTCAATCAATCAATAACGTTCTCTTGCAGCACATCGAGAAACTGACGACCTTCTCTATATCGGTTTTTCGATCTTATTTTCAATTCTTATTGAAAATAATATATTTATAAAAGAAATCAGATAGAATTCTGACAGTGGCTAGAAAGGGAAATGTTGCTCAAAGCCCCTGCTCGCACCTTACAGCCTCTCTCATGATTATATTCTTTTTCGTTAAGAATGGTTTGATGATGCTCAGCAGCTCCGCAGTCATGTTTATAATTTTCGTAATTATTTAAGAATGGATTATTCTCCCAGCTTCATAAGAAAAAGAGCCTGGATGGATTTCTTCTTTGGCCACAACATTCTGTGTACTTTTTGTTACCCCTAAAACAGCCAAGGCAAAACCGAATTTTTGTTTCTGTGTAAAGCCAAGCGGGTTGTCGAAGATCATAACCTCAGTGAACGCAAGATAAACAAATCCTAACAACGGGTCTACGCTATAAACGCTGAGTGCAGTCAGTCGGGACGTGTGTAGGCCGCCACGAAATTTGTTGGACGATCAAACGGCCGATAAAACGACGATTATACAGGGCTCTATATTTTCAAGGCACTTGAAAAATCTCCATTAATCGAAGAACTCCAGGTGTTTTGGTACACTCAATGTGAAGCGAATGTCATGACAGATCTCCCCGAAAACACCCTATAATTCCAAATTAGAGGCTACCTAACGCTCGGTTATTCGAACTGCTTCGCCAATTGTTCAGATAGCTTCGCCATTCTACTCTTCGTAACGCTCCTCAGTGTTCTCAACAGTGCATTACTTTCTACAGGAATAGAGATGGTAGCTGGTCAGGCTGGACAATGATGTGGGCGTCTGAAGGGAGTTTGAAGTAAAAGATTTAATAAACTAAATTTTCTTATACTCTGACACGTAGGAGTACATAGGGGCACGCCCAGGCGTTCTGTGAAACCGCCACCAAGCCTAGGTGACCGCAGTGGGTGCAGCAATAGGAAGATGGAGAGCACTGCTTAAGTATCTGGTGGCCTACCACGATGAACAGAGACGGTAACATACGACCTAACCCATTCGCCGTGCAGCAATACTCTGACACAAGAGATCTCAGACTGTGCTCTCCACTCCAAAAAGTGTCCAACACCCAACACGTGACACCTCTCCCAGGCTTCCTGAAAGCCACCGTGGTGGCGCGTGTGGCTGGTTTTGTTTGGAAACCTGCTAGTGATAACAGACTCTATTAGGCCACGGTATTACCTGGTAAGTACGCTGTGAGAGAACCTGTGCTGGTCTCACAGCACGAAAAATTCAGAATAAAATTTTGTACACAAAACCTAAAATGTTCCCAAAACAGTTAGGGACATTGCACAATTTACTTCAGTGAATAAATCAGTAATAAAAATGACTTCGAAGTAATTGAAGTGTTCAACTTTCGTACAGTTAAAGCCACATACTGAGGCTGTGGAACATGAAGTGAAAAGCAAATAAGATGTAAAGAACAACATTCGGGATTCCGTCATCCAAACTATCGAATCTTCTGAAGAGGAAATGCAGGAGAACCTTACCAAAGAGTGCGCAGTTAAGAAATAACAGAAAAGATCTGCGTTATCTAAATCTACATCTACATGGATACTCTGCAAATCACATTTAAGTGCCTGGAAAGAATGAACACCTATATCTTTCCGTACGACCATTGATTTCCCTTATTTTATCCTGGTGATCGTTTTTCCCTATGTAGGTAGATGTTAACAAAATATTTTCGCATTCGGAGGAGAAAGTTGGTGACTGGAATTTGATGAGAAGATTCCGTCGCAACGAAAAACGCCCTTCTTTTAATGATGTGCAGCCCAAATCCTGTATCATTTCTGTCACACTCTCTCTCATATTTCGATATAGTACAAAACGTGCTGCCCTTCTTTGCACGTTTTCGATGTTCTCCGTCAGTCCTACCTGGTAAGGATCCCATACCGCGCAGCAGTATTCTAAAAGAGAATGGGCAAATGTAGTATAGGCAATCTCCTTAGTAGGTTTGTTACATTTTCGTGTCCTGACAGTAAAACGCAGTCTTTCGTTAGCCTTCCACACAATATTTTCTGTGTGTTCCTTCCAATTTAAGCTGTTCGTAACTGTAATACCTAGGTATTTTGTTGAATTTACGGCCTTTACATTAGACTGATTTATCGTGCAGCCAGAGTTTAACGGATTCTTTATAGCACTCATGTGGAGGACCTCAAATTTTTCGTTGTTTGGAGTCAACTGCCAATTTCCGCACCATTCAGATATCTTTTCTAAATCGTTTTGAAATTTATTTTGGTCTTCTGATGACTTCATTAGTCGATAAACGACAGCGTCTTCTGCAAACAACCTAAGACGGCTGCTCAGATTGTCTCCCAAATAGTTTATATACATACGGAAAAGAAAAGGGCCTATAACACTGCCTTGGGGAACGCCAGAAATCACTTCTGTTTTACTCGATGACTTTCCGTCAATTACTACAAACTCTGACCTCTCTGACAGGGAATCACAAATCCAGTCACGTAACTGAGACGATATTCCATAGGCACGCAATTTCACTGCAAGCCGCTTGTGTGGGACAGTGTCAAAAGCCTTCCGGAATTCAGAAATACGGAATCAATGTGAAATCCCTTATCAATAATGTTGTAACTGCGACCGGGACGGTCGCGGGGTTGAAATGACGGAAAGCGCGCGGGACACGCGGAGAGGCCAGCGAACAATAATTCAAATGGAGAGGACGGACACGACCAACGAAGGACAGAACGAACAACAAGATCGAACAATGGACTCACAAGGAAACCTAACAAACACGTCCACTCGTACACATAACAAGTAAGTAAGCTGTCTAATGCGAGGCGATGTGTCCATACAAGTATGCGAGGACTGACTGGCTGAGCTTTTTTTTTCCTTTATTGTTGTTTTAATACCTGTACATCAGGTAGGCTGGCAGCAGCATCCTACGCTGCTCTTCAGCCTCAGAGTGGACAATGAGAAAACATAAAGAAGGCACATAACAGAGTGAACATATTAAACATATTGAACATATTGACACAGAATACAAAAAACATGGAGCCGTTCACAATCGATGAAAAACACACTGAAACACGTTGGCACGGCGCACAAACACTGACGGCTTCGACGGCACGGTGAACGTAGGAGCGTGACGGCGAACACTAAACACAAACACGATGACACACGCACGAGAAACCGATGGCGATGATCTCCAGCGCTCGAATGTCCACGTAGTGTGTGCGAGTCCTGGGACCTGCAAAGAGGGGAAGAGACGGAGGGGGAGGGAGAGGGGAGAGCAAAGATGCCAATGGCGGAGGAGTTGGGTGGAGGAGGGGTAGTGGTAAGCCGAGGGGAGGAGTGAGGAGAAAGGGAAGAGGGAGGGAAGAGGAAGAGGAGGGAGAGAGTGTGCCCACAGGAACAAACACAGGAAGAGGGAGGGTTCAAAATGGTTCAAATGGCTCTGAGCTCTATGGGACTTAACATCTATGGTCATCAGTCCCCTAGAACTTAGAACTACCTAAACCTAACTAACCTAAGGACAGCACACAACACCCAGCCATCATGAGGCAGAGAAAATCCCTGATCCCACTGGGAATCGAAGAGGGAGGGAGGATCAAAGTTGGTAGAAGGGGTAGATGGAGGGGCGTAGGACATCATGGAGGACATCATCAGGGAGGGAGAGCTGGCGAAAGTCACCTTGGGAGAGGGTGTGGAGAGTGGAGAGATGGAGAGCAGGTGGGACATGGAAATACAAGCGCGGCAGTGGATGAGGATGGGAGAGACAAGCGGGTGAGAAGGATCGAGTTTACAGGAGGTGTAGAAGATCTGTATCCATTCGAGGAAAAGGAGGAGGTAGGGGAAGGGAATAAGGTCGTACAGGATCTGTGTAGGAGAGGGGAGATGGATGCGATAGGTGAGGCAAAGAGCATGACGTTCTAGGATCTGCAGGGATTTGTAAAAGGTATGGGGAGCGGAGATCCAGGCATGGTGGTAGTAGCAAAGGATAGGGCGAATGAGGGATTTATAGGTATGGAGGATGGTGGAGGGGTCTAGACCCCAAATACGGCCGGAAAGGAGCTTGAGGAGACAGAGTCGGGAGCGTGCCTTGGCTTGGATCGTCCGGAGGTGGGGGGTCCAGGAGAGGCGACGGTCAAGGGTGACGCCAAGGTACTTTAGGGTGGTGGTGAGGGCGATAGGACGGCCATAAATAATATAGAAATCGAGGAGGCGGAAGGAAGGGTTGGTTTTGCCTAAAATTAGCGGCTGGGTTTTGGACTGGCTGAGCGAGAGGCAGGCACTTAAATGCTCTATCGGGGGCGCCGCTATTGGCCGCTGGAACCACGTGTTCCACTGTGACGCCCTCACACTAAAAGCGGGCCAGGAGGCAGGCGCCGCCACAGTTTACGGCGCGATGGTGCAGACACCTCTAGGGGTCTTCGACGTCTGGTGCGGATTCAAATGCCGCGGCGCACGGTATCAGAAATATTACTACTGTCAATAGGAAAACAAAATCATTTTAGGTTTATATTTATTACCACAAACTTCTACATTTTCAGAAAACTACAGAAGCAGTGAGGTAATTTTTATTGAACTTTTCAAAAACACAAAAAACATGGAAGGCGTACTCTTTCGTTCATCTGCACTTAAGAGTGCGCAAAACGAGCTCAAAGAGTGCGCATTTCGCAAAGGTCACAAATAAATGCAATATCACCCTCAAAGGGTGATCTCCCACACTTAATGCAATGGATTGTCTTCTGAAAACGTCAACATGTATGTTCTCTAATCACT
Organism: Schistocerca gregaria; assembly: GCF_023897955.1. Classification (NCBI taxonomy): domain Eukaryota; kingdom Metazoa; phylum Arthropoda; class Insecta; order Orthoptera; family Acrididae; genus Schistocerca; species Schistocerca gregaria. The sequence continues at coordinate 209,677,327 of NC_064926.1, read as the reverse complement.
GCTTTTGGTCTGTTTCTTAAAGGAGACTCCTTCTTACCAAGAGGACTGGAAAAAGCGCAGATGACCACTGTATATAAGAAGGGTAAAAGGACAGATCCTCAAAATTACAGACCAATATTCTTAACATTGGTTTGTTGCAGGATTCTCGAAGATATTCTCAGTTCTAATATAATGAATCTCCCTGAGACAGAGAAGTTGCTGTCCATGCATCAGCACGGCTTTAGAAAGCATCGGTACTGCGAAACGCAGCTCGCCCTTTTTTCACACGATATCTTGCGAACCATGGATGAAGGGTATGAGACGGATGCCAAATTCCTTGACTTCCTGAAAGCGTTTGACTCGGTGCCCCACTGCAGACTCCTAACTAAGGTACAAGCATATGGGATTGGTTCCCAAATATGTGAGTGGGTCGAAGACTTCTTAAGTAATAGAACCCAGTACGTTGTCCTCGATGGTGGGTGTTCATCGGAGGTGAGGGTATCATCTGGAGTGCCCCAGGGAAGTGTGGTAGGTCCGCTGTTGTTTTCTATCTACATAAATGATCTTGTGGATGGGGTGGATAGACATGTGCGGCTGTTTGCTGATGATGCTGTGGTCTACGGGAAGGTGTCGTCGTTAAGTGACTGTAGGAGGATACAAGATGACTTGGACAGCATTTGTGATTGGTGTAAAGAATGGCAGCTAACTCTAAATATAGATAAATGTAAATTAATGAAGATGAATAGGAAAAAGAATCCCGTATTGTTTGAATACTCCATTAGTAGACTAGCGCTTGTCAAAGCCACGTCGATTACATATTTGGGAGTAACATTGCAGAGCGATATGAAGTGGGACAAGCATGTAGTGGCAGTTGTGGGGAAGGCGGATAGTCGTCTTCGGTTCATTGATAGAATTTTGGGAAGATGTGGTTCATCCGTAAAGAAGATAGCTTATAAAACACTAATACGACCTATTCTTGAGTACTGCTCGAGGGTTTGGGATCCCTATCAGGTCGGATTGAGGGAGGACATAGAAGCAATTCAGAGGTGGGCTGCTAGATTTGTTACTGGTGGGTTCGATCATCACGCGAGTGTTACTAAAATGCTTCAGGAACTCGGGTGGCAGTCTCCGGAGGAAAGGAGGCATTCTTTTCGTGAATCGCTACTGAGGAAATTTAGAGAACCAGCATTTGAGGCTGACTGCAGTACAATTTTACTGCCGCCTACTTATATTTCGAAGAAAGACCTCAAAGATAAGAGAGATTAGGGCTCGTACCCAGGCATGTAGGCAGTCATTTTTCCCTCGTTCTGTTTGGGAGTGGAACGGGGAGAGAAGATGCTAGTTGTGGTACGAGGTACCCTCCGCCACGCACCGTATGGTGGATTGCGGAGTTTGTATGTAGATGTAGAAGAGCAGCGGCAACCTTTGATGCTATTTCCAGTTTCAATTCATTGTCTGTCCTCACTGAGCAGCTCTTCAGTTTAGATGAAATTCCTGTTCGACTTTCGTACTTAATTTAAAGTCATTCAGAAACACAACCTATCGTTCAGACTCCACAACGCAATCAAGAAGTACAAATTTGCAGTTGTGCCTTAAAGAGAGACCGAGCGAGGTGGCGCCGTGGTCAGCACACTGGGCTCGCATTCGGGAGGACGACGGTTCAAACCCGCGTCCGGCGATCCTGATTCAGGTTTTCTATAATTTCCCTAAATCACTTCAGGAAAATTCCGGGATCGTTCTGTTGAAAGGGAATAGCCGACTTCCTTCCCCATCCTTCCCTAATCCTACAGGATCGATGATTTCGCTGTTTGCTCCCCTCCCCCAAATCAACCAACCAGTTGCTCGTGTATTCTGTGTATAACTTATGCAACAGAATGTCAGAACTGTATCAAGAAAGCTGAGAAGTGATTCTTACTTATTTAACTTCGGAAACACAGGATTTCTTCAATCAACTTGTACGAGCTGTTACTCTTACCACTCTGGACGCAACTACGTCAGCGGCCAGGTGGTCAGTTTAGTCAACTGTCAGAAACACAAACTGCGCTCTCTTTGGAACTGCCCATTCTCGTACATTTACTCGAAGATAGAAGAAAATGAACCTTAAGGAAGGAGGAAACGGGACAGGAGACGTGATTTCCGAACTCTTGAAGAATGTGTACTGAAATGGCCTAGTGAATGAAGAGGACAAAAACCAGTCCGGGTATGCGTGTTAACACGACGCTTCCGGGATTCCGGGAGGTGCACTGGCTCAGGATCAAATCCGCCCTGCTGGTTAAAGACCAGAATCTGTGTGCTGGCTTGCCTTGACGTCATTTTTAGGTTTTTCACGCATAATATCAGGCGAGACTGGGCTGGTCGCGACATATTAGACGGTTCACAAACATTTAGAATCCGTTCGCGACGCTTTTAGATGGGTAACACCAGAGGCTGAAAGTTGGGGTGCATGAGTTCCATTCTGTAAGAACGGAGTGGCGACAGGAAAGTCGTCTGGCTACCGTCTACGACTGACATTGCTAGATCAATAAACTATCATGCGAATGCATACATACGCGCAATAAAGGCCAGGAACTAATGTAAGAACGTAGTAGATAACATTTTTCCAGTTCCAAAGAAAGCAGGTGTTGACAGATGTGAAAATCACCGAACTATCAGTTTAATAAGTAACAGCTGCATAATACTAACGCGAATTCTTTAAAGACGAATGGAAAAACTGATAGAAGCCGACCTCAGGGAAGATTCCGTAGAAATTTTGGAACACGTGAGGCATTACTGACCCTTCGACTTATCTTAGAAGAAAGATTAAGGAAACGCAAACCGACGTTTCTAGCATTTGTAGACTTAGAGAAAGCTTTTTACAATGTTGATTGGAATACACTCTTTCAAATTATGAGGGTGGTAGGGGTAAAATACAGAGAGCGAAAGGCTATTTACAATTTGTACAGAAAGCAAATGGCAGTTATAAGAGTCGAGGGGCATGAAAGGGAAGCAGTGGCTGGGAAGGGAGTGAGACGAGGTTGTAGCCTATCCCCGATCTTATTCAATCCGCATATTGAGCAAGCAGTAAAGAAAACAAAAGAAAAATTCGGATTAGTAATTAAAATCCATGGAGAAGAAACAAAAATTTTGAGGTTCGACGGTGACATTGTAATTCTGTCAGATACAGCAAAGGACTTGGAAGAGCAGTTGAACGGAACTGACAGTGTGTTGAAAGCAGAGTATAAGATGAACATTAACAAAAGCAAAACGAGGATAATGGAATGTAGTCGAGTTAAGTCGGGTGATGCTGAGGGAATTTGATTAGGAAATGAGACACTTAAAGATGTAAAGAGTTTTGCTATTTGGGGAGCAAAATAACTGATGAGGGTCGAAGTAGAGATGATATAAAATGTAGACTGACAATGGCAAGGAAAGAGTTTCTGAAGAAGAAAATTTTTTTAACATAGAGTATAGATTTAAATGTCAGGAAGTCGTTTCTGAAAGTATTTGTATGGAGCGTAGCCATGTATGGAAGTGAAACATGGACGATAAATAGTTTAGACAAGAAGAGAATAGAAGCTTTCGAAACGTGGTGCTACAGAAGAATGCTGCAGATTAGATGGGGAGAACACATAACTAATGAGGAGGTATTGAATATAATTGGGGAGAAGAGGAGGTTGTGGCACAACTTGAATAGAAGAAGGGATCGGTTGGTAGAACATGTTCTGAGACATCGAGGGATCACCAATTTAGTATTGGAGCGCAGCGTGGAGGGTAAAAATCGAAGAGGGAGACCAAGAGATGAATACACTAGGCAGATTCAGAAGGACGTTGGCTACAGTAGGTACTGGGAGATGAAGATGGTTGCACAGGATAGAGTAGCATGGAGAGCTGCATCAAACCAGTCTCAGGGCTGAAGACCACAACAACAACTACAACAACAACGACGGAGATTTCACGTTTCAAAAAGGCTAAGACATTCACTGTTATTCTGAGCACTGAAAAGAGATTTCATATAGCGTTTTTAACTGTGCGCGTAAATTCAAGTAGTTTGTACAGCAGTTTTCAGTTGTTTTAGACAGCCAGCTTCGCAGCTCATTCAGGCGTCACCGTCCATTGGTGACGCGTGAGGAAAGTAGCAGCTTCTATGTCTAGTTTTCTGTCTGGTTTTATAGTTCACTTCTTCAGTTACTTTTGCTAGGATAGGTAGGATGTGTGCATGCTTCGTGCGGACGCAGTAGGAGTTGGTCGCAGTTGGCGAACAGCTGAATGCCCTTCTGGCTACGGTCAGTCACTTGCAGGCTGCTGCCTCCGGGTTCAGCGGTGGCGGAGAATCTAGAGAGTCACATGGGACGCCTCAGGTGTCGCTTGTTTCGTCCACAAGCTCTGCTTCCTAGGCAAATCGGCCCTCACAACCGGGAGAGTGCCGGGTGGTAACAAGTTCGTGTAACTCGAGGTGGAAGCCAATGTGCAGGCTGGTTCAAATGGCTCTAAGCACTACAGGACTTAACATCTGACGTTATCAGTCCCCTAGACTTAGGAATACTTAAACCTAACTAACCTAAGGACATCACACACATCCATGCCCGAGGCAGGATTCGAACCTGCGACCGTAGCAGCAGCACGGTTCCGGACTGAAGCGCCTAAAACCGATCGGCCACATGGGCTGGCTGTGGAGGGTGGCCATCTGGACTCGCGTACTCAGCCTATGAGTAAACAGGTGGCCGTTCCTTCAGCAGGATCCGAGCTGGCACACGCGATCAGGGGTTTCCTAGTTATGAGGAGTTCCAAAGTAAGGTAGCTTATGGAGCGCCTTGAGAAGATAGCACTCCGGGTTGGATGGGAATCCAGCGTGCACTCGGTACGTCTGCCTACATGCAGATGGCGAAATCAGACCGCGTTCGACTGTCAAAATTTTACCGATCAATTGTCGAAGTGTTCGTAACAAACGTCCCGAATGTACTACTCTCCAGGAAAGTTCTCGCGCTCAATTTATTGGAAATTTGTGGGAAGGTCTTATAGGACCAAATTGCTGAGGCCATCGGTCCCTAAGCCTTCACACTACTTAATCTAACTTGCGCTATGGACAAAAACACACCGAAGCCAGAGGGAGGGCTACAACCTCCGACGGGGGCAGTCACACGGACCGTGAGAAGGCACCCTAGACCGCGAGGCGACCACGCGCGGTGCGCGGTGCTGAAGTTGTTCTTCGGACCGGTAGCTGCCTGAAACCCAAGGCAGAAAGCTTTGAGATATTTGGTGAGCCGTAGAAGTTGTGTCGAAAAGCCAGGTTAGACGCCACGCCATAGGAGGGGGGTGTCTTCATTGTAGTTGACAAAAATATTGTCTTATTGAGATCGTGTATAACAGGTCCAGGCGAAACCAAGTTAATTGTTGGGTGTTTTTACCGACCACCGAATCCACTGTGACAGTTCTAGAGCCATTTGAACAATACTACGTGGAGGCGACTTTAACCTACCGAGTACAGACTAGGGCGTCTATGAATCGATTGCAGAGGGCACAGACAGCCAGTCATGCGAAGTACTTCTAAACACATTCTCCGAAAACTGTCTTGAGCAGACATCTTGGCAGCCCACACATAATGGAAATATCTTAGATCTTTCAAATATTTACTATCAAAAACAGTCTACATCAGAATTTATTTATTACGGTGAGCCGTTTGAACCACTACTGTGGTCATCTTCAGACCAATGAGTAGTGATTCTCCAGCAGAAGGAGGCCCTTACTCAGTGGTCTGAAGACGACCAAAGTAGTGGTCGAAACCGGTCACCGTGATAAATAAATTGTGATGAAGACTGTTGTTGATAGTAAATATTTGTAACACTTTGATCACTGTTCACTCTCATAATCTATTCAAAAGTAATTAGGTCTTTCAGCTAAAAAATATGCCGGATCTTAGAGACGATGTCAGTATAGAGACGGGGATTAGTGATCATTACGTCATCATAACGACAATGGTTGCGAAAGTTAATAAATCAGTGAAAAAGTCTAGGAGAGTGTTCCTGTTAGAAAGAGCAGATAATCAGTTGTTAACATCTGACATCGCTTAGTACCATTATGTTGGACGTAAAGGATTTAGAGACAAAGTTTAAACAGATTGTAAACCTCGGTCTGAAAAAGTATTTGCCTTGCAACTGGATTAAGGACGGAAAAACTCACGGTGGTGTAAGAAGGAAATTCGGAAAACGCTGAGGCCGTTGCACTCTCGCGCCAAATGGGAACGCGTAAATGACGACGTGCAAAAGTTAGTAGATATTCGTGCGTCTCTAAAAAGAGCAATTCACGAAACACACGGCAACAATCACTGTTCCACCTTGGCAAAATACCTTGCTGAGAACCCGAGAAAAGTCTGGTCCTATGTAAAATCGCTAGGCAGTTTTAAGACTTCCATCCAGTCACCGGTTGACCAGTCTGGCGTGGCAGTTGAAGTTTTAACTTTCCTATTTAAGAAATGGCTAACATACAACCATTTGACAACCGAAGAGGCTCCCGCACGGACGATGTAAATAAGGATCCTAGCGTAGAGAAACAACCGAAAGAAATGAAAACAAATAAGTAGCCAGGTCCGGATGGAACCCCATTTCGATTTTACAGCGAATTCTCTGATCCACTGGCTCCTTACTCAGCTTACATTTATCGCGAATCCCTCTCCCAGCGCGAAGGGAATAGAAAAAAAGTGCAGATGACTGCTGTTTATGAGAAGGGTAAAGAAACGAACCAGCTAAATAACAGAAAGCTTGAAAGTATTCTGAGTTAGAATATAATAAATTATCTTCAGATAGACAATCTTATATTCGTGAATCAGCATTGTTTTAGAAAGTATCCCTCGTGTGAAACTCAGATTGAGCTTTTCTGACAGATATACTGCGAACTATGGATGAAGGGTAATAGGCAGATTTCATATTTCTAGATTTCCGAAAAGCGTTTCATATGGTGCACCATGCAGGCTCTTAACCAGGGTACGAGCATATGGTTCGCAGATTTGTAAGTGGCTCAAGGACTTCTTAAGTAATAGAACCCAGTGTTCATCATAAACTAGGGCATCGTCTGGAGAGCCCTAGGGAAGTGTGACAGGACCGCTGTTGTTCTCTGTCTACATAAACGACATACCGGACAGGGTGGGCAGCAATCTGCGGTTGCTTACGGATGATGCTGTGTTATACGGGAAGGTGCCTAACTTGAAATCTAAAATTAATGCAAATGAATAGGAAAAACAACTGCATAATTTTCAGATAACCCATTAACAGCGTCCTGTTTGACACAGTCACTCAGTTATATTTCTAGGCGTAGCGTTGCAAACCGATAGTCAATGGAATGAGCATGTCAGAACTGTAGCAGGAAATGCGAATGGTCTATTTCGGTTTACTGGGAGAACTTTGGGAATGTTTGGTTCATCTGAAAAGGTAACCGCTTATATGACGGTGGTGCGACCTATTCTTGAAAACTGCTCGAGTATTTGGGATTTTCATCACGTCGGGTTAAAGAAAGACACCGAAGTAGGACAGAGGCGGGCTTCTAGATTTGTTACCGCTAGGTTCGAACATCAGGCGAGTACTATGAGATGCTTCGGGTACTCAAATGGGAAACTCTGGAAGAAAGACGACTTTCTTTTCGAGGAAAGCGAAGCGAAATGTAGTGTGATGAGGGCTATGTGAGAGGAGTTCAATGAATTCGAAAGTAAAGTATCATGTACTGACTTGGCAGAAAATCCTAAGAAATTTTGGTCTTATGTCAAAGCGGTAGGTGGATCAAAACAAAATGACCAGACACTCTGTGACCAAAATGGTACTGAAACAGAGGATGACAGATTAAAGGCCGAAATACTAAATGTCTTTTTCCAAATCTGTTTCACAGAGGAAGACTACACTGTAGTTCCTTCTCTAGATTGTCGTACAGATGACAAAATGGTAGATATCGAAATAGACGGCAGAGGGATAGAGAAACAATTAAAATCGCTCAATAGAGGAAAGGCCGCTGGACCTGATGGGATACCAGTTCGATTTTACACAGAGTACGCGAAGGAACTTGCCTCCCTTCTTGCAGCGGTGTACCGTAGGTCTCTAGAAGAGCGTATCGTTCCCAAAGATTGGAAAAGGGGACAGGTTATCACCGTTTCCAAGAAGGGACGTCGAACAGATGTGCAGAACTATAGACCTATATCTCTAACGTCGAACATTTGTAGAATTTTGGAACACATATTATGTTCGAGCATAATGACTTTTCTGGAGACTAGAAATCTACTCTGTAGGAATCAGCATGGGTTTCGAAAAAGACGGTCGTGTGAAACCCAGCTCGCGCTATTCGTCCACGAGACTCAGATAGACACGGGTTCACAGATAGATGCCTTGTTTCTTGACTTCCGCAAGGCGTTTGACACAGTTCCCCACAGTCGTTTAATGAACAAAGTAAGAGCATATGGACTATCAGACCAATTGTGTGATTGGATTGAGGAGTTCCTAGATAACAGAACGCAGCATGTCATTCTCAATGGAGAGAAGTCTTCCGAAGTAAGAGTGATTTCAGTTGCTATTCACAATATACATAAATGACCTTGTGGATGACATCGGAAGTTCACTGAGGCTTTTTGCAGATGATGCTGTGGTGTATCGAGAGGTTGTAACAATGGAAAATTGTACTGAAATGCAGGAGGATCTGCAGCGAATTGACGCATGGTGCAGGGAATGGCAATTGAATCTCAATGTAGACAAGTGTAATGTACTGCGAATACATAGAAAGATAGATCTCTTATCATTTAGCTACAATATAGCAGGTCAGCAACTGGAAGCAATTAATTCCATAAAATATCTTGGAGTGCAAATTTGGAGTGATTTCAAACGGAATGATCATATAAAGTTGATCGTCGGTAAAGCAGATGCCAGACTGAGATTCATTGGAAGAATCCTCAGGAAATGCAATCCGAAAACAAAGGAAGTAGGTTACAGTACGGTTGTTCGCCCACTGCTTGAATACTGCTCAGCAGTGTGGGATCCGGTCCAGATAGGGTTGATAGAAGAGATAGAGAAGATCCAACGGAGAGCAGCGCGCTTCGTTACAGGATCATTTTCGCGAAAGCGTTACGGAGATGATAGATAAACTCCAGTGGAAGGCTCTGCAGGAGAGACGCTCAGTAGCTCGGTACGGGCTTTTGTTGAAGTTTCGAGAACACACCTTCACCGAAGAGTCAAGCACTACATTGCTCCCTCCTACGTATATCTCGCAAAGAGACCATGAGAGAGATTAGAGCCCACACAGAAGCATACCGACAATCCTTCCTTCCACGACCAATATGAGACTGGAATAGAAGGGAGAACCGATAGAGGTACTCAAGGTACCCTCCGCCACACACCGTCAGGTGGCTTGCGGAGTATGGATGTAGATGTAGATGTAGAACACTATTGAGATAATTTAGAGAACCGGAATTTCAGCTGACTGCAGAATGATTCCACTGCCGCCAACATTCGTTTCGCGTATGGACCACGAACATAAAATACAGGGAATTAGGACTCATATGGGGCACATAGACAGTCGTTCACGACTCGCTCTATTTGAGAGTGGAATGGAGAAGGAAATGAGTAGTAATGGTACAAGGTACCCTCCGCCACGCACCATACGCTGGCTTCAGAGTATGTTTGTAGATGCAATTGTACACTGAAGGATTCGCTGGAAGGGAATGGTGACTCACGAAATGCCAAACAATGTAACTAGGTTTTTAATAATATTTGCGGAGAAAAAGCGACACAATTCGTTCTCCATGCAAAATATAAATAGATTTAAGGCTTCTAACGTGCTCTCGGAAATTTGCATGAGCGTTTTTTCTGCAATATTACAACAAATAGAAAATAATTCTTTTTAGTTTGAGTCTTAACGTCAGTCAGTCTTGTAAATTTCCTACTGAACATCCAAATGAAGTGTTGAGCAAGTTCAAACACCAAATTTTCACATATGCATCTGTGGCGATAATTTTTAAGCTGGTTAAAAGACGCGCTCTCTGGTCGCTAGGTAGCAATAACATCTGTGACTACGATAAAAGATAGCGAGGCCAGATATGATTATTAATGAGCAATACAGCGCGCACTAATTAATTAGTAGCTGTGTGTCTGTGTAGAAATGTGAATGGGACCAGACGGGTGTAAAACTGTTCGCGCGGCAAGTATTATTAAACTTGTGGATGTGTTACGTCAAGGCTGGGTGTGAAAATATATTCGAGACAGTGTTAGAAAGTTGTTTGAAGTTCATTTATTAGTCCACGAAATTTCATCGTAATTAATGTTTGGACGATCGTGAGGACCTCCAGAAACGCAATGGAGACCCTTTGCAAAAGCTACGGGTTTTTTTACAAAGCAATTCTGTTGCAAATATTCTACTTATGGGGAAGCTATACTTAGGAGAGAAACAAACCTAGGAAGTTTTTGGGATCATTAGTAACAAGGGTAAGGGACTATGCTGTCTACCGATGGTAAACCAATAGTTTAGATTACCGCATTTATTAAATATGAAAGTTGAACAGTTGAGTGGTATGGCATTATTTAATATAACTGAAATTTGAACATTTTATTTACACAGGATTACACGTGATGCCGGCCGGAGTGGCCGTGCGGTTCTTGTCGCTGCAGTCTGGAACCGAGCGACCATTACGGACGCCGGTTCGAATCCTACCTCGGGCATGGATGTGTGTGATGTCCTTAGGTTAGTTAGGTTTAATTAGTTCTAAGTTTTTGGTGACTGATGACCTCAGAAGTTAAGTCGCAAAGTGCTCAGAGCCATTTGAACCATTTGATTACACGTGGTTGATACATGAGCAAGGGAGGAATACAATTATTAATCCAGCATCCCTAGCGTACTACTGACACAATGCATGATCTCACAAGTGGGGAACAAACAAGGGCAAGAAATCACGTGCACCAACTCTAATTAGTGGAGTCACAAGGTTTTGTACGTTCTGGAAGTTCCAAATGACATCTGCTTCGACGCTCGGCAGGTTAACGTTACAGAGTGGGTTACAGGATGCACGTAAAAGGAATGCAACACCGCTCCAAACGCATTCCATGAGCAGTCCTTTCCAATTAAGCCTAGGGTCGCACTAAAATACGCTGTAGTACGGTTCCGAACTCAGAATAAAGAATTTAGTGAATTAACTAAGGTCAATCTGAATAAAACGCGCCTCTTGACGTTGTTGCCTCCTAATGAATTTATCTCACTCAACTGTCATTTCACTGCTACAAGCCGCTTACCCTTAGGAAAATGAAAGCAGCGCTTCACGTATGCTTTCTTCAGCGCCGGCCGGTGGGGCCGAGCGGTTCTAGGCGCTTCAGTCTGTAGCCACGAGATCGCTACGGCCGCAGGTTCGAATCCTGCCTCGGGCATGGATGTGCGCGATGTCCTTAGGTTAGTTAGGTTTAAGTAGTTCTAAGTTCTAGGGGACTGATGACCTCTCATGTTAAGTCTCATTGCGTTCAGAGCCATTTGAACAATTAGAGGCTTTCTTCAGCGATCAAGATCAGCGTCCGAATTACCTGTTTTCGTCTACAAGCAATACCAAAACTAGAGTTACCAAGAATCTTTCCACTTCCTCCCTGAACTCAACTACTCGCTCCCTGTGTAAGAAAAGCGGATATGTTTTCTGTCTAACTAATGACGTAACAACAGTTGTTCCGCCAACTAGACGACAAGCTGTTCCCTTCCACGTAAATATTCGCTAGACAGCCAGTGGGACCGAGAGTAATCTACTTTCAAACGTCACCTCCTAGCCAAGATTAACACTTAAGGCTAGACAGAGAATAAAGATATGGTGCAACAGAGATAGTATATATGAGAATGCAGGCTTTCTCGGCGAATCTTGATGATAAAATCTTCTCGGGTTGACAGCCGAGTCAATGCGTTGTTCTCCAGCAACGTTTCAGCAAGTTTCTTACTTGCCATCTTCAGGCGAAGTGTCGGGTTCACGTCTGGTCCGGGTCTTTATAGCCGCTGGACCACGGGCATCTCTGCATCCTTGGCGCGGGTCGGGCCAATCAGGCGCGAGCGGAATGGGCGCGTCGGGGGGGGGGGGGGGGGGGGGGGAGGGGGGGAGCCGGGGGCGCCGGGTCCTGGCGTCTCGTCTCGGTGCGGCCTGTTTATTCCGGTGGCGGCGTTGACTCGGCTGTCAACCCGAGAAGATTTCATCATCGAGATAGTATATGTTTACGTGGCCAACTACTGGCACCTTACTGTCTCAGAGTTTGGCTAGACAGAGAAGAAAGATAAGGTGCAAGAGAGGCAATGCGTGTTTACGTGGCCTTGTTATCTCAGATTTCTTTTTGAAAATTTTCTGTCGCTGGGCTGGCATCGTAAACTACAAAGAAGCCCTTCCCCTATCCCGTACTTTCGCTCTAGTTCTGCTCGAGCGTTTACTAAGCAGACAAATGTGCGCAACTCCACCCCACTCAGCGCCGGCCGGTCACAGTACCTGTGACGATCTCTTTGTGTCTCGTAATTATAATTAAAGTGCGGGTACTCATGGAGGTCCAGTGTGGGGGTGTAATTACATGGCAACGAAACTTTGTAGATGTGATTATGCGTTACTCCAAAACCAATTTATGTTGGAAAAAAATAGTTCCAATTTTGGCCACGATGGCAAATCTTGCGCTTTGAAGGAAAGAAAGAGGTATACAAATTTTTCCATATTTAATGGGTTAGAAACGTGACGTGGGCAGAAATGGTCATACCAGTGGGAAAGGCACAATGTTGATTTTACTATCAACTGCCGTTTACGCAGTTTGTTCAACATGGGCACCGGAAACGTCGACCATACGCTGCACACGTAAAACGACTCGATGAATAGTTGCTCGCAACAGTTCCGGTGGAATCTCAGCAACATGTTGCTATATATTGGCCTTCTGATCGCGTAGTGGCCAAACGTCTCCCTGGTAAACGAGTTCTTTTAGATATACCCAGAGCTAAATGTCATATGGCTTCACATTAGCTGATATTGCAGTCCATGCAGCTGGAAAACCTCTGGAGATAACACGTTCGTGGAAGGTGGCATTAAGCAGATCTTTCTCTGTGCGAGAAACTTGAGGTGTTGTTGCATCATGTGTGAAAACAGTGGTTTCCATTCATTTGGTCTCTTCCATAGCAGGATTCGCACGCTGTACACGGAGGTCTCGAAAGCTTCCACCGGGACACGACGCATTCCTCTTCCAGGTGCCACATCAAACTACCCGTGGTTTTGAATTTCACTTGACACGTCCACTTAGAAAAATTATACAAGACTGTGCTTAAACTGACACACAATATTTTTAGTGCAACGCAATCTGACTTTCAAAAATACCTACAAAAGAATGGCCCTGACTAACATTAACCTATGTTGTTGTTGTTGTTGTTGTTGTCTTCAGTCCTGAGACTGGTTTGATGCAGCTCTCCATGCTACTCTATCCTGTGCAAGCTGCTTCATCTCCCAGTACCTACCGCAACCTACATCCTTCTGAATCTGCTTAGTGTACTCATCTCTCGGTCTCCCTCTACGATTTTTACCCTCCACGCTGCCCTCCAATGCTAAATTTGTGATCCCTTGATGCCTCAAAACATGTCCTACCAACCGATCCCTTCTTCTAGTCAAGTTGTGCCACAAACTTCTCTTCTCCCCAATCCTATTCAATACCTCCTCATTAGTTACGTGATCTACCCATCTAATCTTCAGCATTCTTCTGTAGCACCACATTTCGAAAGCTTCTATTCTCTTCTTGTCCAAACTAGTTATCGTCCATGTTTCACTTCCATACATGGCTACACTCCAAACAAATACTTTCAGAAATGACTTCCTGATACATAAATCTATATTCGATGTTAACAAATTTCTCTTCTTCAGAAACGCTTTCCTTCCCATTGCCAGTCAACATTTTATATCCTCTACTTCGACCGTCATCAGTTATTTTACTTCCTAAATAGCAAAACTCCTTTACTACTTTAAGTGTCTCATTTCCTAATCTAATTCCCTCAGCATCACCCGATTTAATTTGACTACATTCCATTATCTTCGTTTTGCTTTTGTTGATGTTCATCTTATATCCTCCTTTCAAGACACTGTCCATTCCGTTCAACTGCTCTTCCAAGTCCTTTGCCGTCTCTGACAGAATTACAATGTCATCGGCGAACCTCAAAGTTTTTACTTCGTCTCCATGAATTTTAATACCTACTCCAAATTTTTCTTTTGTTTCCTTTACTGCTTGCTCAATATACAGATTGAATAACATCGGGGAGAGGCTACAACCCTGTCTCACTCCTTTCCCAACCACTGCTTCCCTTTCATGCCCCTCGACTCTTATGACTGCCATCTGGTTTCTGTACAAATTGTAAATAGCCTTTCGCTCCCTTTATTTTACCCCTGCCACCTTTAGAATTTGAAAAAGAGCATTCCAGTCAACATTGTCAAAAGCTTTCTCTAAGTCTACAAATGCTAGAAACGTAGGTTTGCCTTTTCTTAATCTTTCTTCTAAGATAAGTCGTAAGGTCAGTATTGCCTCACGTGTTCCAACATTTCGACGGAATCCAAACTCATCCTCCCCGAGGTCCGCATCTACCAGTTTTTCCATTCGTCTGTAAAGAATTCGCGTTAGTATTTTGCAGCTGTGACTTATTAAACTGATAGTTCGGTAATTTTCACATCTGTCAGCACCTGCCTTCTTTGGGATTGGAATTATTATATTCTTCTTGAAGTCTGAGGGTATTTCGCCTGTCTCATACATCTTGCTCACCAGCTGGTAGAGTTTTGTCATGACTGGC